>NC_136071.1:576121956-576721956 GCF_964261635.1 Lissotriton helveticus | reverse complement strand
TCTGGAAGCTGTAAAAAGGCTGAAATGGCCTAGAGATAGCCCTTGATAGTGCCCAGAGCAGAGCCGTGCTGGGCCAAATAAAGAAGCAATAGAAGGACCTCTGAAAAAGGGGCAGAAGGGGGGATCAACACCCTTTGCTGCACATCATGCCACAAATTAATTCCACCTGCACGCATATACAGTCTTAGTGGAGGGACACTTGGCTGCCAAGATAACATTAGAAGCTTCAGGAAGCAAGTCAAAAGGAATCAACTGCAGCCGCTCAATCTCCACACAAGGAGGTGGAGACTGCACATGTTCGGGTGGAGGACCGTCCCCTCTTGCTGCAACAGAAGATCCTCCCGAAGAGGCAGTCGGATCAGGGGATCAATAGCCATGAAGAGTATCTCAGGATACCATACTCTGAGCCCTGTCCGAGACCACATAAATGACTTGGGACCATCATGCTGATCTTCAGCACTCTGGGTAGAAGTGGTATAGGCAGAAAGGCATATAGTAGAACACAACTCCACTCACGACAAAAAGAGTAGCCTAGCGAGTGGCGCCATGGAAATCCCAACGTGCAAAATTGACGACATTGCGTGTTCTTCTCGGTGGTGAATAGATCTAACCAAGGCTCTCACCATTGCTGAAAGAGACCTTGCGCTAAATCAGAGTTCAGACACCATTCGTGATCCATGATGCACCAGCGGCTGAGTTTGTCTACCCGGGCAATCAGAGAACCTGCCAGGTGTTGAACCACAAGGGAAATGCCCTGATGTTCCAGCCATGTTTATTTAAAAAGTTTTATATAGCGCTGGCTAGACCCGGAGGTATCAGAGCGCTTTACATGAGCATCAGATCATAGTTACATCGTTACGAAAGGTTACACAGTTCTTAGAGCATGGCAACATAGTTACTTGTAAGGTCGAGAAAAACAAAATACGCAAGGGGAAAAGAAGGCAAGGTGAGAGATTCAGGGGGGGGTTGGAGTAGGGGAAGTAGACAGATAAAGAAGGTGGGAAAGAGGAGGGGAGGATGAGAGACACAGCCTGGGGAGAAGAGGGGAAGGGTGACGGGGACACAAACCGGTAGACGAGTCAAGGCAACATCCAAAGTCCAGTAAGCTGTGATCCCAAGGGAAGTGGTATACCTTCCCTATCTCTATTGCGAGAGGCTCCCTTTACGCAGTGGACTCTCTCAGAGAGGTCTCTGAGACTCCAAGGCCTACCTACTGGATCCTTCCCCAACAAGGGGAGAGGGAGTGCTTTGGCAAGGGGTGCCATACCATACCTCAAGTGTGAGTGGCTCCCTTTGCACAGTGGACTCAATCAGCGGGTTCGCTGAGACTCCAGAGTATAAATATTGGATCTTTCCCCAACAAGGGGAGAAGGAGTGCTTAGTCAAAGGGCACAAAGGACAGGGGGTAGGCAGAGTAGCAGGCAAGGGGAGAGATTCAGGGGAGAAAGGATAGGGGCTAGGGAAGAGACAAATAAGGAGAGACGAAAAGAAGTCTGCCTATAGACCGACTGGGTAGGTGACAACCAAGGAGGGAATCCAAGGCCCATCTCCCCTATAGCTAAACCAAGTAGCTCCATCGGGCATCAGACAACATAGTTCAGTCTCAAAACATTGAGAGGGGAGAGACATAAATAGAGGGTGGATGCGGTAGGAGAAACGACAGGAAGTGCAACAATGTAGTTTAACAATATACTAGAAGATCAACAAGTAAACATTAAATCAAACAATCAGCAATACAATTAGGGGAGGAGTGAAAGGCGATAGAAAGTAGTGGGGGGGGGGGGAGGAGAGGGAGTGTGGATAAGGGAAGAGAAAGGAAGTCTGTCCAAGGTTCACAGAAAAACAGGGTGGGGACAAAGGGCATGTGAGGGCAGAAGCTGGAAAGAGTCGGAGGGGGGGGGGGGGGGGGGGGGGAGGTTGCATACGGTGCATAAGGTTTGAACAGACAGAGACACGTATCTCCTGCCTGGGGGCTGTATTGTCTTGTTGGAGAATGCGGGCAGTGAGACTCTGTTCATCTCAGATGGGTGAAATAGCTGGTGTAAGCGAGTCCTTTGTTTCTATGTTTGTGTCTTTATTGGTGGCCATTTTGGGGTCAGGCAGCCCCTTCTCAGTAGTGGGAGCTGGGGCTTTACAACAGTTGCTACAATCACCCGGGACACTGAGCGGCATCCGAGGCAGTGAGGAGTGTGTTGCTCAACGGGTGTCCTGCCCAGGGGAAAAGGAGTGAGGGGTTGACCGGTGCACACCAGTCTATCTTGCGGCTCAGGTCGTCAGTGCACTGCTCAGTGTATGTTCGCCGCAGCACCCAGGTCCTCCGAAGCAGTATGCCCGGGGGGGGGGGGCACACCCCCAGGGACTGTCTAGTCTGTTGACGGAGCAGGGGTCCCGGCCCTATGTCCCAGTGGTGAGGGTGGCCGATATGTGATGCAGGGAGAGCGGTTATGCCTCCATTTTCAAGTCAGGCAATTCCTGTGGCAGTCCTAGGAGGGGGCATTCAGTTCAACAATGAGGCCTCGCCGGACCCCTCAGCCAGGGAAGCACCGCTGCAGGAGATATATGGGAGGCCTCGGCTCACCTGAGGTCCATTGTGTTGTGCGCGCTTCCGGGGGGGGCTGCTGTGTCTGCCTCCTCACTCGCAGCGCTCCACGGGCGCCATCTTGGTGTCAGGCGGGCCGAGTCGCCCAGGAGGATGGCGATGAAACAATGAGCGGTGGCAGGCCTCCAGGTCTTGGTCACAGCGATCAGGTGCCCCCTCGGATTATGGTGCCGCTGCGTGGATCCCCAGGGTCGGGACTCTGCCCGGGAAGACGGCAGCTCGGTGCAGTCAAAATGGCAGGACGCGCCTCACCGGGACCTCCGAATAATGGAGAAGACGAGACCGACATGGGAGGGCCTCCTTGGAGCGGGCCTGCGCGGCCCCGCGATCGTCGCGGGGATGACTGCTGGTCAATGTGGGGCTTTTTTGATGTCCAGGGGAGGCTGCCGGCGTGGAGTCAAAGGGTCACAGTCGCCATCTTGAGCCCCGGTCTAGAGGCACAGAGCCTCGTGACATAGGGTCCACGACCCCCCCCACCACACCCTGTTCGTTGCAGTACCACATGGCGCTGGTGTTGTCCATGAACACCAGCACTACTCTTACCCAGACAGAGGGAAGGAATGCCTTCGAGTGATCTGTCTTGCACTGAAGTTCCAGAAGGTTGATGTGGAACCCGGACTCCACCTGAGACCAGAGTCATCTCATCTCTGCCTATCCATGTGGACACCCCATCCCAGAAGGGACGCCTCGATCATAACTGTGTGTCCCAGTTGGGGAAAGGCGAGGGATCTGCCATTGATCCAATCACGATTCGTGAGCCACCACTGCAATTTTCGTGCAGTGCCCTCTGTGATCTGGACGTGATCAGGCAGGTTGCCCTGATGCTGTGCCCACTGGAACTTCAGGTCCCACTGCAGAGCCCACATATGCCATCTGGTATGATCCACTACCAGATGCAGGAGGCCATCAGGCCCAGTAGCCGGAGGGTCATCCTGACCGAAACCCAAGCTAGAGGCTGAAAGATCAGAATCATAGCCTGAATATCACTGCTCAGGGAGGATAAACCCGAAACTGTGCAGAGTCCAGAACCGCTCCGATGAAGAGGAGCTTCTGAGAGGGGAATCTAGTGAGATTTCGTCACATTGATAGAGAACCCCATAGAATGCAGGGGATAGGCCATAGTCTGGAAATGAAAAACAACTGCCTGGGGCGAACTCTCCTTCAACGACCAGTCGTCGAGATAGGAAAGACTGGAACCCCTGATCTGGGCAGATGAGCTGCGCCGACCACCACCACCATCACTTTCGTGAACACCAGAGGCGCGCTGGTAAGGCGAAGGGGAGCACGGTAAACTGAAAGTGCTTGTGGCCTACTGTGAACCGGAGGTAACACCAGTGAACCGGCAGGACAGGGATGTGGAAATATGCGTCCTGCAAGTCCAACGCTACCATCAAGTCTCCAGGATCTAGGGAAGACTAGACCTGAGCTAGCGTCAACATCATGAATTTCTCCTTGCAGAGGAAGTGGCTGACGTACCTGAGGCCCAAGATGGGACGCAGGCCCTGGTCTTTCTTGGGGACCTGAAAGTAGTGTGAACAACAACCACGACCTACCTCTGGCCCAGAAACACGCTTGACGCCCCCCTCGGCCAGGAGGCCGTGACTTCCTGCTGAAGAAGCGCAAGATGGTCCTCCAACATGCGGTTTTACTGAGATGGAATGGCTGGAGGGGTAGTCTCGAAGGGGAGGGAGTAGCCACTTCAGACAATTTGCAGCAGCCACCTGTCAGAGGTGATGTTGCGCCAGTGGGGGAAGAAGATGGTGAATTCTGCCGTCCACTGGCGTCTGATGGGCCTGAAAGTTTGGACTAGGAAGGCTTGGAAGTGGATGCTGTGGGGGTGGAGGTGGACAGACCTGCCCGCTTGCCCCCAGAACAGCCTCGGTGGTTCCCACATCTGCACTGAGGATGTTGCTGCGCAGGCCTGTGGCTCTGAAATAAAAGTGTTGGGGAACCCCTTCCGTGGCCACAAAAGGAGCGAAAAGCAGAAAGCGGATGAGGGAAGAGTGGCAGACAGGCCCAAGGACTTGGCCGTAGCCCCAGAGTCCTTAACCCCTTTAAAGCTAGTAAACAAACCTCCCCAGTGCTGCGCTGTCCATTATCCAGTGCTGAACTGGACGTCCAACGGTCGTGCGCAGCACTGGGGAGGTAGTGCCCGTGACGACCGTTGGCCGACGGCAGCACTTAAGGGGTTAAAGCGCTCCCCAGGCACCATCTGCTTTATTGACAAAAATGCAAATGCCATCAAAGGGCATGTCCATCAGGGTGTTCTGGACATATCCAGAGAAGCCAGTTGTCCTCAGCCAGGCAAGGCGCCGAAGCATCACAGTCATGGAAATCGCCCTGCCCAGCGGTATCAAGCCCACAACAAATTGTGAACTTAGCTGCATCTGTCCCTGTTGCTATAGCTTGGGAGAGTACTGTCTGTGCCTCCTCCAGACAGTTGGGCAGCACCTGCGGAACAGTGTCCAACACAGAGTGGGAATTAAGGCCCAAGGGGCATGCAGTGTTCACTGACTGCAGCCCTAAGCTGGCAGATGAAAACAGCTTCTTGCCAGGCTGCTTCAGCTTCTTGGAATCCCTATCCGGAGGTGCAGAGGGGGAACGGGCTCTGGGTAGCAGAGGCTTGGACAACCAAGCTCTCAGGAGTGGGGTGTTGGGAGAGAAAGGGGGGGGGTCACCCGGAGCCAGGCAATGGCATGAGGCCACGTTCCTGTCCACAGGAGCCCTTGTGTTGGGCCTGGACCAAGTGCCCAAAAAGAACATCCGAAAGTGCGTCATTGAAAAACCTCTTCAGAGCAAGGGCTCCGAAGAGGTGGCCGCCGACTGTAGAACTTGTGTCAGGAGGTTAGTCCGGACGGCCACTGTAGGTGGAGGGCCTTGGCCGGCCTACGCAACACCACTGTGTAACTGGCTCCCTCCTTGTAGCCACGGCAGGAGGAGACAGCATGCCACAGTCAGGTGAGGTGTCAAGACCAGTGGCATCTCCCAAGTCCTCTGCCCAGTCTGGATCCTAGTCACACTGTTGTGTGACAGGGTCCTCAGACCTCTCCCAGTCTTCCCCTTCAATCGAAGTCTGTGAAAAAGGCTGCAAATAAGGACGGACATAGGGGTAAAAAGGCCCTGAGTCGAGTGGCGCCGATCCAGCGCAGTGTCAGGGCTGAAACTGGGGCAGACATCGACACCAGTGGAGGTGTTATGAGGTCAACCGGTGTCACCCAGGATCTGAGCCTGGATCCAGGAGGGGGTCCTGTGGCACCAGGCCGAAGCCGCCAGCGATGGAAGAGCAGGAGCCCCATTCGAGCCCCATTCCACCCCCACCCCCCCCAATCAGGTCCGTAGGCGCACCGGCAGGGCCAGACAGCCCAAAGAGATGGGCCATGGCAGCAAGAAACTCTTGCACCTGAGCAGGTGATGCCAATGGCCTCGGAAAGGCGGCCAGAACCGCAGGGGTGCACCACCTGCACCATCAGCCTCGACGGGCAAGCGGAAGTCGAAGAGAAATGACGGTTCGACTTACCCGACCAAGAGTGCGAAGACTTAGATCCAGCAGAACGATTGTGACAGCTCCGTGACCGGTCCCTCGACCTCCCAAGGGACTGGGACCTTGAGTGGCACGGAGCAGACTGCCGGACTTCCAGCAACTTTCGGGACTGCTCCCACAAAGTCTTTGGTGCCATGGCCCGACTGGGGTCGGGGTCGTGGTCGCGCCCCAGGCAGTAGAGACACACGCAGTGTGGGTCCGTCACCAACATCATGCAGTGACAGTCCCTAACGTTCTTAAAGCTGGGTATCCCTACACCAGGATTCAATAGACTCAAAAGAAGAGACAAAAGGCCACGAAAAAAACCCAATCAAAAAGTGACTGGGGGTACCTGCTCTTCCCGGATCTGCGCTTTATCACTACTTGTTTATTTAAGATAACAACAGATGTCAGCATGCTGGGGAGGCACCAACATAGGCACTGCACACGTCACTTCCAGCACAGACCGTGCCTATGCAAAAACCAAACGACATCACCTACCCACGTGCAGATGTACTGTTCGAAAAGCAGTCAGACGCCTGGGGAATATACAAAAGGTAAGTTATCTGCAGCTAAAAATCAATGAGATGATAATTTTCAGCTCCCCAGGACTCCTGTAAGAAGAGAATATAAAAGGTGTTAAGGAAGTTACTATGCATCTGCATTTCTAGTCCAACAATGTTCCATGAGCAAAGCATCAGTGTAAGTGAATGGTTGATTGTAGTAATTTAAGTGTCAGGAGACCAGTTATCCTCCATGCTTGGATGTCATCCTTGAATGGGATATAGATCTATAGAGATATCTATAGAGACAGAGACAGATTATATATATATATATATATATATATATATATATATATATTTATATATTTGTGGGAGGCACCATCTGTGTTCAGGATGCCTCAGGGTTTGTTTTTAGTTATGCCAAATAAACAACAAGCATTTGCAATGCAATAGGTCTCGCATTAGGAAAGTTTGAGCTATTGGTATTGTAAATAACAAATTTGTTATTTATGTTTTGTTTTTGAAAATAGCGAAATTAATAGCTTTGTCATTTACAATGCCAATAATTATAACATTCGCAAATGTGACACCTATAGCATTTGTAATGCAATGTGTTGTATTTACGTGACTTACATGTATTGATATTACAAATAACAATGGCTTTAAATTTTTTTTCAATAATTAATACTTAAATGAAAGTTATTGTAATTTATAATGGCACTAGCTTAAAGTTTTGTAAATAACTTTGGTGAAGATTATGTTCAGTGTATTTTGTGACAAAAATCCAAGAACAGAAGTGAAATATTAACATCTTTTGTTACATTTGTAATAAAGCTTGAAACATTGAGAGAACATATGTGAACCTGGTGTTGTTGAATGGTTGCACAGATTGATGCGGTGGTGGCGAGCGAGTGATGTGGTGGCGAGCGAGTGATGCGGTGGCGAGCGAGTGATGCGGTGGTGGCGAGTGATGCGGTGGTGGCGAGTGATGCGGTGGTGGCGAGTGATGCGGTGGTGGCGAGTGATGCGGTGGTGGCGAGTGATGCGGTGGTGGCGAGTGATGCGGTGGTGGCGAGTGATGCGGTGGTGGCGAGTGATGCGGTGGTGGCGAGTGATGCGGTGGTGGCGAGTGATGCGGTGGTGGCGAGTGATGCGGTGGTGGCGAGTGATGCGGTGGTGGCGAGTGATGCGGTGGTGGCGAGTGATGCGGTGGTGGCGAGTGATGCGGTGGTGGCGAGTGATGCGGTGGTGGCGAGTGATGTTGTGGTGCCCCTGAGTGATGCTGTTGTGGTGCGGAGTGATGCTGTATGCTATGTTATGCTATTCTATGCTTTGTTATGCTGTTTTGTTATGCTGTGCTATGTTTTGTTATGCTATGCTATGCTTAGATGTGTTTTGTTAAGCTATGCTGTTTTGTTGTGTTTTGCTGTTTTATCATGCTATGTGTTGTGTTATGTTATGCTGTTTTGTTATGCTACGTTTAGTTTTGTTATCCTATGCTTAGTTTTGCTATCCTATGTTTTGTTATGCTATGTTTAGTTTTCCTATCCTATGCTTTGTTATGCTATGTTTTGTTGTGTTTTGTTATGCTAGGCTTTGTTATACTATGCTATGTTTTGTTATGTTATACTATGCTTTGCTATGTTATGCTTTTTTTGTGAGGGGGTGAGGGGGGGGTGAAGGGGTGGGAGAGGGTGGGTGAGGGGGGGGTGAAGGGGTGGGTGAGGGGGGGTGAAGGGGTGGGTGAGGGGGTGAGAGGGTGTGTGAGAGGGTGAGAGGGTGACGGGGTGTGCGAGGGTGAGGGGGGTATATGAGGGTGTGTGAGGGTGAGTGAAATGTTTGTTGATTTTTGGATTCATCAATGTGCCTTAGATAAATAACATGACGGTGATTCACGATCAGCAAAGCATGATGCAATAGTAAAGAAACAGAGGTCACATGCAACAGAACCAAGAGATTTACGGAGAAATGCACATTAGCAGATCATTCCAGGGCAAAGAAGGGCTTGCAAAGAAAGCGCTGGCTCAGGGGGGACCTGAAAAGGCACCGAAAAAATGACAGGTGTAACATAATGTATCTCCTAAAAAACAGTTTTGTTAACCAACAAAACCCAAATACAAACCACTCTTTGTGGAAGGAACATAAGTAACGCACAGAGGTATTACATTGTGTAGCTCAGTTTTCAGAATCTCGGAGCCCTCCTGGTGACACAGAGTACCAGTTTTCAGAAGCAGAAAATAAAATTAGGCTTACACACACCTAGCAGCTTGAGTCAAATGTACGTGTGGTTTCTCCCTACGGTTAATCTCTCGCATTTAAAAGTACAGACCAGTCTGTTCTTTGTGCACCACATTTAAGATCAAATGTGAGCCCCACAAGAATTTACTTCAATAGTGGAGAACATGCCCTCCTTCTGTTATACCGGGCCCAGAGAACGCAAACTCTAACACTATGACCCTCGCAAAGTTGATACGCAGGAGTAGCCAGTGTTCAACAGTAGGTTAATATAATGCCACAGAATGTGATAGCATGTAAGGCCACTGAACGCGATAACATAAGGGCCCCGGTAGAAGTTCTGTTGAATTGAAAGTACTTTTTAACAGATGGGCCCTGCGCACCCATAAAAGTTGCCCTAAAAGCATGGCGGCGAAGGAGCGCACACTGCCAGGGGGGAGGGGGGGGGGGGGGGTTACGACTGCAAAGTTGTTTACTGCTCGGTTAAGTGACATTGTGACAACGGGCTTAATGTAAGCCTACTGTAGTCATCAACATTACATCCCAGTTTAAAGCTAATTTCAACAGTTTTAATCGTAACCCCGCCCCACCTCGCAAAGTTGTTCAGTGCTCTGTTACATATACATTGTAAGCGTAAATGGAAGCCAGGAACGCAAGGTCAGTTAAGTGCGTGTAAACATTGTGACAGCGCCTTTATGTAAGCCTCCTGTACACAATAACATTACATCCCAGTTTAAAGCTAATTCCAAAAAAAAGCATGGCGGTGAAGGAGCGCACACTGTAGTCGTAACACTGTCCCCCCCTCGCAAAATTAATACGCTGGAGTAGGCACTGTTGATCAGTAGCTTAATATAATGCTACAGCACGTGATAACATGTAAGAACCCTGAACGCAATGACATTACAGCCCTGGTAGAAGTTTTGTTGCACTTAAAGCATTTTTTTATTAACAGATGGGCCCTGCGCGCCCAGAAAAGTTGCCCTAAAAGCATGGCTGCGAAGAAGCGCACACTGAAGTTGTAACCTCATTCCTACTCACAAACTTGGAGAGATGTGTTGTGGCTGCCTGCTGTTCATATGGCATCGCTGGTGTGGTTCCTCAGAAGCTTTGTCACAGCAACTTGTTAATTTGTGTTAGTTGGAGCGCCCCAGGCCGTAATTGCATTTGTGGTAAACTTTGGCGTTAGGTGAACTCAATTTTATTGCAAGTGGGGGAAATGTGCTACCTATGACTGCACGAAATGTAAAGGAGCGGGGTCGTAATTGTAAAGGCAGGATGCTTAGTATATTTATAATGATGGTAAAGGAAGAGAAAAAGAGGGGAGAAAACAGATGTGACTAAAAGCAATGTGTAGGAGGATGAAAACTGCATACCATTCGTGGTTTCGTTGGATAGCGGGAGAGAAAGGACCAGGCGTGTGAAAAGCAACGGTGCTTAACAGAACAGGAAGAATCGCTGTGTCACATGCTTGTCCAGCCTAGGCTGCATGGAGGAGTATATAAAATAAGGAGCGGGGTGTGCCTAAAGAGGTAAGGCACATGCGGAAAATATAGGTTCAATAGGCCAGGGCAAGGAAGAGTGAGAACCACGGTCCAGATCGGTCAAGCGTGAGAGGACAAGGAAGGAATGGTTGCCGGCTTGAAAGTAGATAAATAAACCAATAGTTTGAAACCAAGCGGAGCGGGGGATATATACATATATAATTCAGTCGGGTTGTGCCTGAAGGTATAAGGCACAAAATATGCATAATGGGCAGGTTGCGCCCGACAGTGTGTTCTATTGGACTATGATCTGATAGGAACCTATGGGATTGTTTACCATCTGCCAAAGAGTAGGACTGTTACAGGGGAGGAGGTGAAGCAAAGGCCTTGCAACCGAATTATCGCAATTTGTTTTTTACAATGTCTGTTCAAGAACAGCGTAGGAAGCTCCCTCCAAATGGCATTGGAAGAGAAAACCTGCACCACAAGGCTCTTCAGAGATGGGTGGGCTTTTATAAGCCTACCACTCAAGGAGCATAGCAGAGAAAGCGAAAGACAGCCTGTCTGGGAAAAAATTAGAAGACGCTCAGTAAGAGCATTGATGAAAGTGCCTGTGACTTACTAACTGAAAGCTCCAAAATAACAGTAAGCCCGTTAATCTTTGTCTCAGTCTACTGTATCGGACGGTCAGGCTTCCAGAGTCCTTTCCTTAAGTACAGAGACGGTTGACAAATCATGTGACTGTATACAATGATGCAGGTGAAGGAAACCACACAGGATTATCCAGCCTACATCCAATGTGAATTTGAAAAGGCAGTCTAGCATCTGCAGCAGAGAGAGTATTTGTCCTGCCTCAGATGCATCATTTGTGTGGAGACCCTTCAAAGAACCTGGAAAGCAAAGGCCTGGGCTAGAATCTTACATAACCTGTTAAGCCTGAAGGAAATTACAATTCAGAACTTATGGAAATGAAAAGGCCTTGCTTCTTGATCTGCTTAACCGCATCGCTGAGGCGGCTATTCCGCCGCAGCGCTAAGGTGCAGGGCGGCCGCATGCTGGTGACTGAACCGCTCCGTCATCAGCCGCGGTTGGGCTGTGCTCATGACGGAGCGGTTCCGTTATGGCCCTGCCCGCTCAATAGAACGTGCCACGCAGGCGCAAAATCAGCGCCGCGCAGGCGCGGCGGCCGGGCCATGACGGAACCACTCAGTCATCAGCACAGCGCCATAGCAGCTGATGACGGAGCGGTTCCGTCATCAGCATCGAACGGGTTAAAGCACATTAGAAATGTCTGGAGGTCGAAATTAGCACAGGGGGCAAGGTCATCGTGTCATGATGCCAGAATCCAGCAGCATTATCAGTGGCTTAGAAACAAGAGCCTGAATAGCAAGAACAGCATCAGTCACGGAAATGATGGTGCCATCCTGAACAAGCTCTTGGCATTGCTGTGATTAGGGGGGGGGGGGGGGCGGGGAAGAAATGCAGCTCGGGAGCAAATGGTAACAAGCGCGTGAATGGGAAGAGCGGCCGTGGGAGGGGAAGTCGGAGAGTGCGAAGTGCAGGCGGAGCCTTTGAAGTGTGTGTGGCTTTCATGTGGTGATGCGAGGCAGGCGGATAGAAGCGCGTTCACGAGAACACATGCACTTCTGGAAATCCGCATTTTTCAGAGCTTAGTTTAGCTCTTCGTTTAGCCCCAACAGTCTTGCGGAATGGAATAGGCGACAAAGATGAACTAGGATTGAAATAGCCAAAACTAACATAGGAAAAATTAGGAAAGGAGCCGGCCATAAGAGCAGATTTAGGAGTGAAAATACAATCAAGAGTGACATCAAGTAGGGAACTTTGTTCAAATGGCTTCTGTGGACAGTTTCGTAAACATTCTCTTCAAGACTGGCTTTCTTGTTAAGAGTTCCTCCACTCTTAAGGTGCCAGAGGCAGACCTATGTAAGAAGCAGCCAGTTATACTGAACCCATAAAAACCACATATTTGTATTACTCATACAGTCATTAAGTACTTAATGTAAATATGAAGGTTTATATGAAGATAGTAGCTGATGGATGGCCCTTCATGTTATCAAAACTGAAGACCAAGCAGGCTCCATCACAGACTGATAAACTGTGACTCAATTGTTAAGAAAAAATTAAAAATAGAAGCCACTTTTTTGGTTTTCTACACAGGAAAGCCTTAGAATAAGCTAGTGTGCCCCTTTGTGCTTACAATTGTGCAACAGTTCGGACCAGAGAAGGTTGCTATATTTTTTTTGGTCATAGGCAAGACAGGGTATGGCTGTCGCTTGCAAAACATGTTATTTCCTAGATTTACCACCCATTGCTTACCTGTCATTGGCGTCAGTCACTCAGTTGCTGCCTCCTAATTGGCCAGTGCATGCCAGGCTCCCTTCCTCCTTTTTAGTTTCTCCCTTCCAAGGAGCCCGGACTAAGCTTTGTTGGCTTAATTTTGATTTATTCAATCATTTAGGGATGTGGTCAATGGCGATTAAAGCACGAAGGTAGCTACTGGTTAAATAGATTATGGCCCTGCTCAACTGCTGTAAAAAATTAGGAAGACACGCTCCTGCAGAAATCTTACCAATATATAGGGCAAAATGAGTATCCATTGCTACGTATGGAGCCGAGATTTGTAGGGTTCAACGCCCTACATCTAGCAGAAAATATGTCTGAGGTCCCTCCTGGCAGTACTTCAACTTACATTTGCCACCAAGAACTTGGGGTATCGTATTTAGGGGACATAATTAAGATACAGCCTGTCATCTTGTGGTACAGAGAGAACACTAGCACTGTGTCACAGCACTTTACCCTAACATTTAGCCATGCTGCTGAACAAAGTGAAGCCAATAACTCTGGGATAGTGGAGACCAACTAGCTTGGTAATGCTCATTGTCCATGCCTTTGTGCCTCCGGACAGCAAGTCTGACTCCTCAGATTAAGGAAATACGGTTTTGGAATGAAAAACAAATCCTGGTTACCTGATGGCTAGCCACTCTCGTCCAGCCCACCCTTAGTTTAACCACTAGAGTGCCATGGTGCATTGTCGGCGTATAATGCTTAGCAAAAATTAAGCAGCCTTTTAATACCACTGAAGCTGATTTAGATGGAAGATTAAATGTACAGAATACCATTCTATTGCTGCAAGGGATTAAAAGGGACCAAAGTAAGTGAAGAAATCTATTTCATGACAGCTGGATCTCAGCATTTAAGCTGTATTGTTCCAAAGTTTAAGATTTGTCAAGTTCTCCGATTAAAATAAAATGTATCCTTAAGCTACAGCAGGATGTTCAAGTTACTTACCAGGCAAGACACAAAGAACAGTCAAATTATTCAAGTGCCCAACACAGAGGATTGGGTATTTTGGACATCTACTGTTAAAGAGCAGCTCATTTGCAAGTCCTCAGTGAGAATCTTTTAAGCAATGGGCACAGACAAATAATGCAGTAGCAGGCAGCCATTCAATGGATGCCTAAAAAAAGATCTTAAGTAGTGGTTGCCTTCAGGATATTGTTTACTCCCTTCTTCCTACCACTAATTTCAATCCAGTATTTTTAATGCCTAGGTATGGGACGACTCTTTAGAAATGGATGAGGTCGTAAGGTAACAAGTTCTATCAGCAGGTTGGTAAATATGTGTTTATCAGAAAACCGTAAAGCAATACTTTATTTCAAGAAAAAAAAAAGTTTCTAGAACAAATACTTCGAGTCCTAATATTTTACAAAACCCTGCAAGTACTTTTACCCATCAAAACATTGGAACCAGATACTTAAGTAAATAAAATAGGTTTATCTAAAATGTTTATAATTGGTTAAGACCCTTCTACATAACACTATTGAAGAGAACTGGGGGGAAATGTTTCATTAGTAACCTGGGAAACAATATGTGAAGTCATTGACAAGAAAGGTTCAGGAATACAGAGAAGGGAATCCTGTATAAACAGCACGGCAAGTTGGTAAATAATCCCCAACCAGCTTTATAAAATATTTATAGGGACAGGTGGGGGAGGCAGAGAAAATGGCACACCCCGAGGACAACATTAGAATCCAATGGAAGAACCAGGTAAACCCATAAGGCTGCAGCTACCTTCAAGCCCCATCTGGTATGTGCGTTGCTGGAAGAGGTGAGAGACAAATGCCACAGAGAAGCTTATACAACTTAAAATTAATTTTCTAGCTAGCTTGCTCTTGTTATGGAGATACTTCGGAGGGTGATACAGAGAAGCGACATGCCCTCAGAAGCAGGGAGCGAAGTGTCTTCTGACTGAAAGGAAATGTCTACCCATTGGAGCAGCCAGCAGTACAAAAATACTAAGTCTGCAAATGTTCTGGCTAATAAACTGCCTTTGTACTTGAGGCAGTGATAGGACAATGAGCTCATTGCAACTTATGGAAAAAGGAGCAGGGAGTTCAGGGCAAGAATATTAGAAGGATTCCCGTTTAACAACTAAGTAAACAAAGAGTGAATTGGGCTAAATAGTAATCTGCCATAGTTATATAAGTGGATTATATATCATTTATCGGTTTGAAACTTCAATAAATAGATTAAATTATAGCTTCCAGCACAAAGTTAATCGTTAGGAAGCAAAGTGGGACTTTTTCTATAAATGTGAATGTTTTATCTGTCTTCATTGTAATACTCTGCTCATGAAAATTAGAAAACCATACCTTGATAGCAGTTATATAAATGAACAAGTTACTTCCCTTCGGTATCGCTTTTTCTGGTAGATACAATATCTGCCTGTGGATTCCTCACCTTGTGAATATCCCCTTGCGTCAGCAACATTCGGAAATTCTTTTTGTAGCCTCGCCCCGACGTGGACTCGGACGTCATAGAGACACGACATCGCTTGCGACTCCGCTGACGTCACCGACGCCTACAATAGGCCCACGCCGGCGTGATGACATCAGTTCCGCCCTTTTTTCCGTGCCATCGAGGCACACGGACGGACCAATGACAGTAAAAATGTATACAGTATACACAGTACATAAAAGTCAAGGTAAAACACAGTGTAAAGCAAATGCAGGAAAGCAATTGAAACATTACCCTGACAACAAAATAAATATATAATACATTACAGTAACTCTGGTAAAGAAGAGTGGACAATGGGGAGGCGGGCGGGTCAGTGAGGAATCCACAGGCAGATATTGTATCTACCATAAAAAGCATTACCGAAGGTAAGTAACTTGTTCTTCTGATAGATACATCTGCCATGTGGATTCCTCACCTTGTGAATAGAGTCCCACAGCAGTCTCCACTCCCGGAGGAGGGTGTCCACTCTTCTAAACCAGGAAATCCTGAAGAACAGAGCGTGCAAAATGACCGTCCCTCCTCACTTCGGAGTCCAAGCAGTAATGCTTTGCGAAAGTGTGGAGGGAAGACCAAGTTGCCGCCCTACAAATATCCTCTACAGGAACACCTCTAGCCAATGCTGAGGACGAAGACTTCGCTCTTGTAAATGAGCCCTTATACCCTCTAGTGGTTCCTTACCGGCCAAAGAGTAGCAGATCTTAATGCAGAGGACGATCCATCTTGACAAGGTTCTTTTATGGACCGCTCTTCCTTTCTTGCAGCCAGCAAACCCAATGAAGAGCTGGTCATCCAAACGAAAGTCTTTAGATCTGTCCAAGTAAAAAGACACCACCCTCTTGGGGTCCAGACGGTGCAGTCTCTCTTCCTCCTTAGGAGGGGGAGGATAGAAGGTAGGTAGGGTAATGGACTGTCCTAGATGGAAGGGAGTTACCACCTTAGGCAGAAAAGTAGCCCTGGTCCTAAGAACCATTCGATCAGCATGAATGGTCAAGAAAGGGGGCTTGAAACTAAGAGCTTGAAGCTCACTTACCCTCCTTGCCGAGGTTATAGCAACGAGGAAGACGGTCTTGGGAGTCAAAAGCCTCAAAGGACATTTGTGAAGAGGCTCAAAGGGAGCACCCATCAAAAAGGTCAATACAAGATTTCAGTCCCACTGAGGCACAATAAAAGGAGTAGGAGGGAACATTAGTGAGGCCCTTCAAAAATCTTAAAACCAAAGGAGATTTAAAAAGAGATGGCTGGTCAGGCAAGCAGAGAAATGCCAACAGCGCTGAAAGGTAGCCCTTCACTGTGGCAACAGCAAGTCCCTGTTGCGCCAGAGAAAGGGCAAACTGGAGAACATCAGACAAATGGGCTCTCAAAGGGTCAATAGACTTTTCCCCACACCACGTGACAAATTGCGACCATTTATAAGAATAGATGGACTTAGTGGAGTCACGCCTGGCAGATAAGAGGACATCCACAACGTCAGGCGGGAGGGAAAAGGAATTCAGGTTGCCCCGTTCAATCTCCAGGCATGAAGGTGTAATGTCTGGAGGTGGGGGTGTAGAAACTGCCCCCCCCATCTGAGAGAGGAGGTCTGCCCTGAGAGGGAGATGGAGCGGCGGGTGAGAGGAGAGGTGGAGAAGATCTGTGTACCACACCCTTCTTGGCCAGTCCAGGGCGACCAATATGACTTGGGCCCGGTCTTGGCGAAACTTCGTCAGAACCCGAGGAATCAAGTGTATGGGAGGAAACGCGTAAAGGAGTTGATTTCCCCAACCCAACTGAAACGCATCTCCCAAGGCTCCTTGCAACGGATACTGGAGACTGCAGAACGACAGGCAGTGAGCATTCTCGCGAGTGGCGAATAGATCCACCCGAGGAGTCCCCCACATCCGAAAGATGTCGTGAACCACCTCCGGGTGAAGCCTCCACTCGTGGTCCGCGGATCACTGCAGACTGAGACTGTCTGCACGAACGTTCAGAACTCCGGCCAGATGATTTGCCATCAGACAAATCTGATGGTCCTGAACCCAGGACCAGAGACGCAGAGCCTCTCTGCAGAGACACTGCGATCCCACACCTCCCTGTTTGTTGATGTACCACATCGCGGTCGTGTTGTCCGTCAGGACCTGGACTGAACGACCGCGAAGGGAAGGAAGGCCTTGAGCGCCAAACGTATCGCCCGCAATTCTAGAAGGTTGATGTGAAGCAACCTTTCCTCTGGAGACCAAAGACCTTTGACCTCCAGATCCCCCAGATGAGCACCCCACCCGAGAGTGGATGCATCCGTTATCACGGTGGCCACCAGAGGAGGCGGCAACTGAAAAGGCTTCCCCTGAGACAGGTTGCCTTCCACGCCCCATCAAGACAGATCCGCCGCAGCTTCTCTGGAGATCCTCACTGACTCCCTGAGATCTCCGTTGTGCTGATACCACTGCCTGCGGAGGCACCACTGGAGCGCCCTCATGTGCCAGCGTGCATGGTTGACCAACAGAATGCATGAAGCCATCAGACCGAGCAGGCGAAGGACTTTCAGGACTGGAATGACCGCTCCATTGTAAAATAAAGGAATGATTTCCTGTATGTCGCAAATCCTTTGAGGAGGAGGGAATGCACGACATACAGTTGTGTCCAGTACAGCACCTATGAACAGGTTGCGCTGGGAGGGCACCAGGTGAGACTTGGGTACGTTTATCGAAAAACCCAACCTGTACAACAACTGGGTTGTCTCCTGCAGATGATGGAGCACTCTCTCTGACGACTGCTTTGATCAGCCAGTCGTCCAAATAAGGGAATACAGGAATCCCTAACCGTCTGAGATGCGCAGCCACCACCGCCATCACCTTGGTGAAGACTCGAGGCGCAGTAGTAAGACCAAACGGAAGGACCGCAAACTGATAGTGCTGCGATCCCACCGTAAAACGGAGATCCTTCTTGTGCGACTTCAGGATTGGGATGTGAAAATACACATCCTGTAAGTCGAGCGACACCATCCAGTCTTCTTCCAGCAGTGCTTGAAGAACCTGAGCAAGGGTGAGCATCTTGAATTTCTCCTGCTTCAGATAAAAATTCAAGATCCTGAGATCCAGGATTGGCAAAGTCTGCCATCCTTCTTGGGTATCAGGAAATACCGGGAGTAGCATCCCTGACCCCTTTCCTGCTCTAGGACCACGTCTATCGCACCCTTTCTTAATAGAGTTTGAACTTCCTCCTGAAGGAGTAACAGATGTTCCTCTGAGCAATATCCTTGGCAAGGAGGGTAATTGGGACGGAACTCCCGAAAGGGAAGGGCATAACCATTTTCTAAGAGATTGAGAACCCAAAGATCTGATGTAACCGATTCCCAATCTCGTAGAAAGTGGGTAAGCCGACCCCCCACCGGACCTACATGATCCTGAATGGTGGATCTAGGGCTGCTTTTCTGTGGCTGGGGGGTTGGAGGAGGTGGAGGAGGAAGAGGAGGAAGAGGCTTGACGCCCTAGCGGACGTGCCCTTTGCTTTCCCCTGTACGACCTATACAAGGTATTTTGCTGCTGCTGCTGTTGACCTCGTCTAAATGTACGAAAAGAAGAGCGACCAAAACCTCTGAATTTCCTGGTCGTAGAACCTCTAACTTGAAGACCAAGAGATCTAGCAGTCGCCCTGCTATCCTTGAACCTCTCCAAGGCCGTATCTGCCTTTTTGCCAAAGAGTCCTTCACCATCAAAAGGCAGATCTAACAAAGCAGATTGTACATCAGCAGAAAAATCCGAGGATTTTAACCAAGCTGAACTCCTTGTGGCAACAGCAGTGCCCATGATCCTTGCCACAGAATCTGCAGTATCGAGGCCGCTCTGGATAACCTGACGAGCTGCTGCTTGAGTGTCAGATAAAACTCTCAAAGTCACCCCTGCAATCTTCTGGACCCTTAAGGATCAATGAACGCATAGAGTCCATAAGAGCGTGGACATATCTTCCCATAAGGCAAGTGGCATTTGTTGATTTTAACGCCATACTTGCGGAAGAGAGTCTTCTTGGCCACTTGATCCTGCTTCCTAGCTTCCATGTCGCCAGGTACCTGTGGAAAAGCACCAACCGACTTCTTTGAACATGCCGCTTGAATCACCAAACTCTCAGGAGAAGGGTGAGATGACAAAAAGGCAGGGTCCTCAGGAGCTACTCTATACCTCCTAGCCACACCTTTCGAAACAGCAGGAGCAGAAAGAGGCTTATTCCACACCTCCATAATGGGTTCAGTCAAAGCATCATTAAACGGGAGTAAGGACTCCACAGCAGAGCTCGGAGAATGAAGAACCTCAGTTAGCAGATTTGATTTAAATTCGACAGTAGGCAAAGTTAAACCTGAAAGTCCCGCTGCCTTTTTCATAACCACATGATATGGCTGAACATCCTTAGAGGGTGCATCAGGGCCTGATGGTAAAACCCACTCTGGGGAAAATTCAAGACCACTCGACTCTGCTAGGTCCTCGAAATAATTTATCCAGCTCACCTTCTTCCAAGTCAGAATGAGACTCACAATACCTCCGCTCTTCCAGGAGACGTTGAGCCTCTCTCCTAGACCTCTGCTTAACACGGAGTGCAGCCGGATCCCACTGTCGACTCAGACGGCGCCGGAGCCGACGTCGGAATCGAATCCGAAGGATGTTCCATAGACTTGTTTGGAGCGGGCGACACCGGTGCTGGAGTCGTTGACTTTGGTCGAGCCGGCGTCGACATCGGCGTCGACCTCGTGGAGCCTGGTACTGCCACATCGGGGTCGGGGCTGGCATATACGGCATGAAAGGTGCCGGGGCATAGGAATGAGGTATACCCAAATCGAAAGCCATTGGACCTATGGGACCCGAAGGCGCTCCAGAGGGGTACCATGACCTCGAGAAAACACCATACATAGCGTTGAGAAACGCCGAAGGATCCTGACCTGGAGCTGGAAAAGGTGGATGCTCAGGTCGATCGAGGTAGATTCGAATCGGTTTCAACAACAGGAGTCGAAACAACCTCAACAGGAACTTCACCGACGTCTTCTGGAGTCAGAGATGGAGCCGGAGTCGGATCGGGAACCGGAGTCTGAGAATGAATTTGCGACTCCGAAGGCGAGGCCTCGCCTTCTTGATCCGATTCTTGTGGAGGAATTACTTTCGATTTTATCTTCTTGGGTGATCTCGACCTAGAGTCAGACTTTTCACCCAAATGACGTCGAGATTCAGGTCTCCTCTTATGCTTCTTACGTGACCTCGAAGCATGATCCGACGAAGACTTTGAAGCCGACGCCTCTCGAGACCTCGATCTCGACTTCTTCGAGTGGGATTTCGAAGATTTCCTAACCTTATCGGCCTGCAGCTTAGCCACAAGAAGCTTAGACTCCCTTTCTCGCAGGGCCTTTGGATTCATCATTTGACACGACGAACACCCATCCACGTCGTGGTCGGAGCTCAGACACCAAATACAGTCTTGGTGTGGGTCCGTAACGGACATCATCTTTCCGCATTCTCTACAGGGTTTAAAACCCATCTTCTTTGTCGACATAATAAAAGAGCAAAGCGGTCAGAGAATGGAGAAATGAAGAATTACAGTAAACGAGTTACTAGAAGCTACAGAGTATCCCGAAACCGTTAGCGTCGACGACGTGGAAAAAAGGGAACTGATGTCATCACGCCGGCGTGGGCCTATTGTAGGCGTTGGTGACGTCAGCGGAGTCGCGAGCGATGTCGTGTCTATGACGTCCAAGTCCACGTCGGTGCGAGGCTACAAAAAGAATTTCCGAATGTTGCTGACGCAAGGGGATATTCACAAGGTGAGGAATCCACACGGCAGATGTATCTATCAGAAATGAATAAAAAAAAATCTATGTAGCCTTCTGAACCAACAAATGTCTGATCAACTCAAATTACAACTTGTACCATAGCAATTCAATCATTGTAAAATTGTTGCCTTGATTAGGAGGATGTTCACAAAATGACTGAGGTATGCCATCTTTAATAACCAATAGAGCAACCGAAGCTTAAGGGTCTGCTTACCTTCGTGGCTGTATGTGGACATGTTAAAACAGTAATTTTCAAGAGCATTAGTGGATATTACTGTACAGTACATCAAGTCACAGATGTAGCAGGAAGTTAAGAAAAACTGCTGTCAAGTTGCACTTGGATAAGCAAAATTTAAACATTCAAACTGTGATACATTAGTTTCTAAATTGAAGAAACTAGAGGCATTGCATTAAGCATTTTTTTAAATTGAAAAAATGTCAGTATTTAGAAAACCATGTATTGGACTTGAAGCTAAATGGTCTATGTGAAACATTGTTTTAAACAAAACACATTTATTTTAACTTATAATTTAGAAATGCTAATACAGATGAGAAAGCCTGCAGACACCTTTCACAATTATGAAATCGTTTAGTTCTGAACAATAAACTGGAGCAAACATTTACCAAGACCGAAAACTAATGCAGAGAGAGGCTGGAAAAATATTTTTCGGCAAAAGGCAATTTAATTCTGGGTAAGGTAGAACAAAAAAAACACTATTTTCATAATTAGTTTGGTATATGTGATCATCCATACCAAATGTTATTCTTGTTGGAAGTGAGAGCAAGAAATCAAAGCAGGATCCTACAAAGCCCACATAACTTAAAACTAAGGTTTCATACAGAGTTTGTAATTTGATAGACCAAATTCACGGTTATAGATGTATCAGCAAGTCACACCAACATCTCAGTCAGTTAAATCACATCAATATGGCATTTTTTTAATCAACATTACTAGCTGTTCACAACTTGGAGATTGGCAAGTAAGGTTTGTACCCAAAGGACATACTTCCCAAATTGAGCATTTACACCAACATTATGAAACTGTTTCTGCAGTTTAGGTTAATGGGATAAAACACGTGTATCCAAATTACTTTAAAAGTTATGCCAAAAAAGGAAGTTCTATTACATCAGCTTTATATGCCTTATAGGAAATAAATTAAAGTAGCTAGTAGACAACTATTTTAGTAGTCCATCCACACTAGCATTCCATTACAAAGTCCAATACATCAGGATATTAACCCTAAAGCTTTAATATTTACAGCTGCATGGTGCGTCAACTCAAAAAGAACTGTTCAGAATCCAACCTTGTTTAAATAAGGGTCATTACTCATCAACACATGCATCTTTTCCCTTCCTGAAAGAAACAGCATTGAGTAAAATTTCACTGCAGTGATCACAACCCCCGTCCTAAGAATCCCACAATAGTTCCCTAAAAACAAAAAGACACTTACATAGCCCAAAAACATGGGCATTACTTACAAGTGTACAATGGGTTTTTACTGCATATAAAAATACCCATCCTAAAATGGACAAAAACAAAATTAAGCCATACAGTATTTACACTGCAGTCTACCCTCAGATCAAGATAATACCACCATCTAAGTGCAGAAGTTTAAGCTGACAATTTTGAAAGCCCATGGATGTTCAATAAGGAGCAAATTAGTGGGATTACTTCAGAACATGAAAAACAAACATGAATTCAATAAAGATTTTGTATTGATTCAATAAAGTATTCATTGCATGACCATCAGAGCACCTCTTTACATTATCACACGATCACCAGAATGATACTGCTTTAAAAATAAAGGGTACAGTCCAATATTTAACTTGCACAAAAGTACTACAAACTTAGGTGCATGGTAGTGCTGCAGAAATGGAAGCAGTCAGAGTTGACAAAAGATGCCAAGTTATATTTGAAACAAGAAGACAAATCGGTCAAACTGGCAATACTGTTGAAGCACATACTCCGATAGAAATAAAATATCTTTCTATTACCATACAACTGTTATTTCCTTTCCCTTTACGAATACAAATAAGGGCACTTTTAGCACTGGAACGTGTACATATTCGCCTATGATGATCTTGCTAAATACTACACAATATCTGCTCTCCTCTGACATGAATATAGTTAAAGAAAGCCAAAGTTACAAGAGGCATCTACTGCAATACCTAAAACTCTTTTTATGGCAATCATTATTGAATTCGTTTGTCTGAAACAGTGAAAAAGGGAAGATGGTCTTGAGTTTCCTTTTCAATTTTATGTTGAGGATCAAGTGGCTTTTAAGCAGCATGGTGGGTTTGAATTATCTGCAGTTTAGATCATTCTGTTGCGTTTATGCGTTGGTGAGTCTGTTATAACATCGCCACACTGGGCTGAGGTACGTTTTCTAGTTCCACCATTGTCCAAGTGGAGTGCCATTTCTTCTGATATGAAAGTGTTCAAATCAACATCATGAAGTCCGTTTCTCCTACGACCAGCATTAGAACCACTGCTAACATGAGTGGGAGATCCAGGTGTACTGGAGCGGACACTTATACTAGCCATTGCACCACTCAATCCTGCATCGGAAAGAGAAAAAAACAAACAAAATACATTATCCGTTTTTTTAAAGTTTTTTTTTTAAGTACACTATATATAGGAAAACAGGTGGCTAAATATAAACAAATATGGACGCTGAGAGGAAGCAAACCTAGAGCATTTTTGAAATGCTGAACACCAAAGTATATATTCATCACAGGGAAAAATAAGATATTAGATAAAGACAAAAAACAAAGACCAAATACACAATTTTAGTGGTCCATGTATATGGTTGCAATAAAATACCCCTCTCTCACTGGCCTGTAAAACAGTCCAGTTAGTGCCATGTTAAGTGGTCTCTGCTTTTCCCCCTATCATCTAATCACTGATGTTTGAATTTCCAGTTTAAAATAAAAACTTTTCAGGAAACACCAGGCAACTAAAAGATGCAATCAGGAGTTTAAGATGGATAAGTTACTTACCTGTAATCCTAGTTCTCTTCCAGGGGTATCCATATGTAAATCATATACAACTAGCTCCAAATATACGTATGCACATATACCATTTTTTCTCACCCCAAAACTGAGGCTAAACAATGTAGTTACTTATACATGCACTGAATTAGCAAGGAAATAAAAAACATTAGGTCAAATAGCCCTTGAACTCTGTTTTAATGAGCAAAACACTCAAATCCTGAAAATTGCTAATAAATAAACATCTGAATCTAGACAGTAATGTCTGGTAATTGTATGGACGGACCGCCTAATCGCCGCCTTACAAATCTCAGACATAGGCACATTATTAAGAAAAGCCGTAGTAGCCGCTTTCCCTCTGGTGGAATGCGCCATGGGAGAAAACCCTAGGGTCTTCGGCGCCAACCTAATACAAGAAACTATCCACCTTGAGATAGAACGTTTCAAGGCTGCATAACCTGGTCTGATCGATCCATAGTTGATAAATAACTGAGCCGACTGACGTATAGCTCTTTTCAGATACAAAGAATACAATGCCCCCTCAGCTGGAGTGGAGGGATTGGGGAAAAAGGTGGGCCGAGAGATGGTCTGGTTTACATGAAAATCTGATAGCACCTTAGGTAGAAAAGAAAGATGTGTTCTCAACACTACCCTGTTCAAATGGAACACTGTACGGTTCTTTAGAACAGAGCTTGAATTTCGCTCACTCTGCGAGGTAATGCGATTGCTACCAAAAAAGCAGCCTTCCACGAAATATGCTGCAAAGTTGCTTTATGAATGGGTTCAAAAGGTGGACCCATCAATTTTGATAATACCAGGTTCAACTCCCAGGGGGGGATGACGGAGGTCGTACTGGAGGATAAACCTTTTTCAACCCCTGCAGAAAATCCTTCACAGCTTGCAACTGGAAAAAAGAAGGTTGGGAAGGTGAACGCCTATAAGCTGTTATAGCAGCCAAATGCACCTTAATAGAATTAAACTTCAAACCTGCTTTAGCCAGATACAATAAATAAGGATAAATAACTTCTTTCTGACCCCGGATAGGATGACAATTGTTCTGCATACACCACATATAGAAGCGCTTCCACTTGCATGCATAAGAAGGTCTTGTGGAAGGACGTCTTGCCTCTTAAGATGGACATGCAGTCTTGCGGCAGTCCTAGGTGGACGTATTGTATGACCTCAGGAGCCATGCTGCCAAGTTCAGTGACGGAAGGTTGGGATGAAGAATCCTCCCGTTCATCGTGGATAGCAGGTCCCGCCTGCATGGCAGCTTCCTGTGCGGGGTCACTGATAGATGGAGAAGGTCTGTGTACCACCACTGTCTCTGCCAATCGGGAGCAATGAGGATCATTGTTGTGTACGAGTTCATCAGCTTGCTCACCTCCTTCGGGATCAGCGGAAGGGGTGGAAAGGCGTACACAAATTCCCCTGACCAGTTTCTCAAAAGGGCAGTCCCTTTCGATCCAGATTGGTAGAATCTGGAGGCGAAGTCTCGGCATTTGGTGTTTATCATCCGCGAAGAGATCTATGGTGGGACGACCCCAAGACTGGAAGATGCCTTAGACTACCTCGTCGTTGAGAACCCAGTCTTCTCGGTCTTCAAAATACCGGCTTTGAGTGTCCGCCCACACATTCTGTTCTCCAGAGAGGTGGACTGCTGTGATTGACAGATTGCAAGTCAGGAGCCAATGCCAAATGTTTTGGGCTTCCAGCGAAAGAGTCTGAGCGTGTCCGTCCCTGCTTGTTCAGGTAGTACATTGTGGTGGTGTTGTTCGTCTGTACTAACACTGACGAGTTCTGAATCAAGGGAAGGAACGCTTTGAGGGCGAAGTGCACTGCCCTAGACTCCAGCATGTTGGTGTGGTAAGTACGCTCTTTGGGGGACCACAGACCTTGCATTTGGAGTTGACCCATGTGTGCTCCCCATCCTTGCAAAGATGCATCGGTGATTAACGTCTGGGCAGAAGGAGGTTGATGGAACAGAATTCCGACCTGCATATTTTTCTTCTTTGTCCACCAAGGAATGGACGCTCTTGCTGCGTCTGACAGTGTGATTTTGTCGTCCCAGCGTGCTGACTGTTGGTCCCACTTGTCCTCCAGATCCTGCTGAAGAGGACGCATTCGCAGTCTGGCATTCGGGACCAGGAAAATTCAGGATGCCATCGACCCTAGCAGGGAGGCAATCCTTTGCACCTTTAGGTCTTTGCTGCAAAGCACCAGCTGACACTTCTGAGCTATGGAACACGGTCTCCTCCGAAGGAAACAGTTTCTACCTCAGAGTCTAGCAGAGCTCCTAGGAAATGTATCTTCTGCGTAGGCTGTGAGATGGACTTGTTGCAGTTCACATGCAGACCCAACCCGTGGCAGAGTTCGATGCAGCTCACAAACTGATTTATTACACTGTCTGGGGAAGGACCTTTCAACAGCCAGTCGCCCAGGTATGGGTACTCAGACACCCCTGCGGCGTAGAGCCGGTGGTGGGACGCCGACGGAGTGTGCCTCGACATCGAATGCTTATGACTAGGCGTTGGAGGAAGATTCGCCGTCAAAGGCCTGTGATGCTGCGTCGACGACGGCGGCTGTCTCGACGTTGAGCTCCTATGCGTCAACGGAGACACTTTGATTCGCGACGTTGAAGTCTTCATCGTCGAAGGAAGATTACTTGTCTTCGACACAGTCTTTGTCGCTGGAAGCTTTGACGCTGATCCAGACACCGAAGGTGAACAAGTCAGGACTTCAACGTCAAATTGCTTCCTTCGATTTTTCGGTCTCTTCGGAGACTTACCTCTTTCAGAGAGGCCATAGATACTTATCCTCTCTATCCTTGAGGGTTCTCCTAGAAAGATTCTTGCAGTTTTCACAAGTGTCTGCAGAGTGTGTCTTAGGGAGACAGAGGATACACCAAGGGTGTGTATCAGTCAAGGCCTTCTTCCCACAGAAAGGGCAGGTGTAAAAAAAAAAAAAAAAAAAAAAAAAAAGGCATTTTGACAAAATATTCCTTTTATGGAAACCAAAAAAGGCAGCACTAACACTAAGCCTTAAAGACGCAGAGTGAAAGCAAAAATTTAGGAAAAACACTAGTACTTTTTGACTGAAAGTCAAAAAAAGATAGGAGCTGTTAAACCAGGGTCCTGACTGAAGGAGCCGGAAAGAACTGATCTGTCACCCCTGAGGCATGATGGGAAGCCAGGGGTCATGGCTGCCTTAAAGGCACGGTGCCAGTTTTATTTGTTGGAAATGGTTTCATTTTCTATGCTATTGCTTTACAATGCAGCATATGGGCGAACAATGTCTATTTATTAGCAATTTTCAGGATTTATGAGTGTTTTGCTCATTAAAACACAGAGTTCAAGGGCTATTTGACCTAATGTGTTTTTATTTCCTTGCTAATTCAGTGCATGTAATTACATTGTTTAGCCTCAGTTTTGGGGCTGCATTGGTGTGAGAAAAACTGATATATGTGCATACATATATTTGGAGCTAGTTATATATGATTTACATAGATATTTTTATATTATTTCCGGGATCCCCGCACGTGGGCGGGAATATTCAGTGCTTATGACTATTGATGAGGATCCCCTGGAAGAGAAGTGCTAGTCAATTTAACTCTTTTGAAAGCTTTATAAGATTTAGAAACAAAATAAAATACTTGCTTTAACCTCAGAACAGTAAATGGATTGGACAGTACAAATACCCTACATCCTTATTACAACTTGAAAGTTTCTAGAGTATACAATGCATGAAGTAAAAGATCTGCGTAGAACAAAACCTTTTACAAACGCTGATTTACTCAACTAACACCGAAGAAGAGTAGCATGTATTCCCAGCTAAGGGCATCAAAGACCAGGTGCAAATCGAGGGAGATGCACTTGGCCTTTAGGGATGGCCTCCATGACATGGTAGAGATGCTGGATATTCAGGGAGATACTTCGTGCCGCGACAAAGCCGCTTTGAGGCAGAAAAGGAAGCAGACGGGCTAAACTTTTACTTCTAGTCCTGGCGCTTTGTTGCGTGGGAGTACCCGGATGGCTTCCTTAATTTCAGTTTTAGAGATAGGACCAGCCGAGTCATCTTGGTCCGTCTGGGATAGTTGGGGGGACAGTGAAGGTCACACGAAAGATACCAATGATTCCTCAGGGAGCCCTTTGCAGTGTCTTGTAATATTTCGCAAAAAGCTTCATTGTCTATTTACGTATTCACAGCTATGTGATTGGGTGAGACTACCTTATGTACAGGGGAGGTGGACAGCGCATTGCGCAGCAGTTGTGCAAGAAAATCACTGTCTGTATCTGCATGCTTGAGTTGGGCGTAGGGTTAATGGTCTATTATGCGCAGGCACTCCTGTAATCCTGTGTGCTGTATACATGACTCTGCTTTAGTCGAATCGGTTAGTTTCCAGCTCTAATTTGTTCCGCGAGTTTTAAACTCCTTTAATGTTTTTTTGAATCTCGTCGGCCCCTACAGTGGCACTATTAGCTACAACCCCCTCCCCCCCTCTTTCCCCCCACCCCCCCTCTTTCCCCCCTCCTTCCCCCCCTCATACCCCCCCCCCCTAGAATGTGAGGAGGGGAGACCGCCTAGGTCTCTGGCTCGTGTACAGCAAGGTAATGAATAACCCTACCTAGTCACCCAGGTTGAGGCGCTAACCTAGGTAATCATTCACGGCGTGGAATAATGGAAGGGAATAAAGTGAAGCGGTTTTCCGAGTCAGATTGCATATTAGTGTCCTGCGATGACTACTCTGAGGAAAGAGGGTCGCGATCTCTGATCACCACCACGGTGAGAAGCGCTGCCTCCCGGCTCTCCAGAACCTGTTCCGAGGATGGACTCTTTGCAGTGGATTTTCAGGCTGGTTGGATGCAGCGCAGTTTCCCATTTGGTGCCGCTTGTGTTTCGAGGCTAGTGTTCTGCGGTGATCTTGGTCATGTGCGAGGGGAATGACACTTCCACCCAGTACGCTACCACCTCAGGGCAGTCAAAGTAGCATGACTTTTGCTCATGCATAATCTTTAAGCGGGCAGGAAACAGCAAAGCACGTTTTAGATTAAGCGCTCAGTTTCTTTTTTACTGCTCGGTAGAAGGCCCTCTGGCGCCGAACAAGGATTGTTAAGTCCGGGTACAATGAGATCTGATGGTTTTCATACAGAATGGGGAATTTCTCTTGCAGTACGGAGCAACATGTTCCGATCCTGATAATTAAGTATTGGTGCAATCATTGGGCGAGGCGGTGGACCAGCAATCTTCTCTCTCATGGGGATCCTGTGTGCCCTTTCCACACAGAAGAGCTCAGTCAGACCCTTCGGTGCCACCTACTCTCACAGCCATTGTTCTACAAAGTTAGTGGCGTTGGGCCCCTTGCATCCTTCCGGCAGGCCAACTATGCGGACATTTCTTCACACTTTGTCTCATCCACTCTGTTCTGTAGTTTGGACACCTGGCGTTGTACTTGTGCTATCTGGCCTGTGTGCTCCTTGTGCTGCATGCACATGTGTGATAAGTAATTCGTTATTTTTCACCTCGGTGACCAACTTGTCAGGGTCTGCTTTGGGTAGCATAAAGCCAGTTAATGAACCTATTTGCTGCTCTATTGCCTTCCGCGATTCCGGAACCTCCTGCAGTATTAAGTAGAGTGCCAGAGCAGCCTCCATGTTGGTTGGTAGGAAACAGTCTGTAAGAAGTAGCTGGGTGATGTTTTCATGTTCCTCTTGCTGTGTAGCACAGGCAGAGACGGACTCTGGAGGTTTCACTTTTGTGCGTCCCCATCATGAGCTGCCAAGTAGTTCCGACACCCGCTGTAGTAGGCTGGAATCAAGGGCCAATAGTGCCCCCCCCCCCTTCAGTAGGTGCTCTGATGTGGCTATGTACCCTTAACACTGGGCGCTTCAGTGAGTTCTCACCTAACCACTGCGTCACACTGGGCAAACAGTACAGAGGTAAAACATGGCACCTTCCCTGCTGTAGCGTGGCACATGGCAGTATTAAACGTGAAGGTGGTGGGGCACACTAACTGGAGTCGACCTAAAAAAGGGGATCTGGAGATCAGGGCTCACCCCGAGCAGTCCACTTAGCCGCTTGTATAGACAATGCATTAAGTGCCCCCAACGAATCCAGCCCAGCCACTGTCCAGGCGCGACGCTCCCCAATACATACAGTAGCGTCACACCCCTAGGGGCCAGGCAATGCTGCAGGACCAGTGGCTTGAGTATAAAGGAGGGAGGGGGGTAGGGGAGAGGGAGCACCAACCAGGCCGCACCCCGGTCACAGCCCAGAGTACAGGCCGTACGCGCCAGCCCGGGGGCATGACTCAGTACACAGTTTATTGGCACGTCCGCACACAGAAGTGCAGATCCAGCGCCAGCGGGACATAGTAGATTTTGCCGGCACAGGGCGATCCAGCTACCAGAGACAGGAAGAGAAAGGAGCCACAGGCAAGGCCTGGTCACAGCCCTCGCTGCTGCAGAATATCTGCGCCTGTTCCAGGTAGGTCGCAGCGTGCCCAGTCACCAATAATGCAGTGCCCTCAGCAACCAGTCCACAGCAGGACACCGTGCCCCAGCCACAGGATTCTCACAATCTCGGACGGCAGGGCCCCAGCTCACTAACACTGGATTCAAGATAGCCTGGCTGATGAGTATTATGAATCCGAAACCGGTCCCAGGATGCTTGTTTCCGGTCCAGGGAAGGCATGGCTTGGCAGTTCGGGCTGGACTGTTCCCATGAGGCACAGGGTCAGACTGATTTGCATATGGCCATGTCTGAACTGGGGTGGTGGAGTGAGCTAAAGAATGGTGATGGATTAAACCCAGATCAGTTGATTGGGGATGAGTGTTTGATTTGCTCAAACGCTCCGTCCATCATCCCATTTGGTATCCCAATGACCACAGCACCGGTCTGGTGCAGGCAGCGATAATCAGTGCAGCCCCCAGTAAGGGGAGGGGGGGGGGGGGACGTGCTGCCAAGCGCAGGTCGCACCCTCAGCTTCTTCTCGCCCCAACATTCCTGGCCTCAGATGGAACCCCGCTCTCACGTTCAAGGACATCGCCTTGTCTGCAGGCTGTATCAGGGCTCCCCTGGACCGTGTTTCACTGGCCTTGCTGCATGTTTCACCTCAATTTATGGCACTGAGCAGGGCATCCGTGACACATGCGGCTTGCTACTTGATGCCTGCATACAGTAGGGCAGAGTGTTGGCTCAGATGTCCCCCACCTCACCGCCAATAATTGAAGGAGTATCTGGTCTGGCCTCGGAACTGTGATATAACAAGTCTGCCATGTTCGGCAGTTAGCCACACCCCCTATTAAAATTCTCTTTTGCTGCACAACTCAATCCTCCTTGGATACATAATCCTGTGGCCCGACAATGCAAGGACCATTATGAAGATAAAACCTATATTTCACAGAACGCATTACATTTTGAATATTTCATTGGTTCTTGGGAAATGTAAGTTATACTACCATTTTGTGCAATTAAAGCACAAAACCAAATACACACGTTTTTACAATTTTATTTAAAAAAACATTTAGCAGGGAGGTGGGAGGAGGTAAAGGAGCTTCAACCTGCAAAATTTAGGCCAATAGTTTTTGCCCCATTAACCAAATCTAAATATACATTCTGTGCACACATTGTGACAGCTGAAACGCCCCTGTGGAGTAGGGTTGTACTTCTACATAGCAGTGCTTAGTCAAATTGTTTCTGTGGTTTCTTACTCACAGATCCAATCAAGTTGATGCCTAACCCCTGTAAGGGGGAGAAAATTGCAAGATAAAGAAATACAAATGCTGCTACTGTTGCACAACTTACTTACCTTCGGTAACGATATTTCTGTAAGAAACAGAGGTTAGTGTTAAATTCCTTACCGCCCCACCCATCCTCCCCGTTCTGCGAACCAATATCTAGGGTGAAGGTATCTTCCTTTGGGGGCCCTAGTTTCATGGCACCAGTGTCGGGTTGTTGCATGGCTCTGCGTTCCTTAAAATATCGCCAGGTGTCAGACTGGATCCGGAAAGTTTGTCAGCAGTATCCCTGCACGACAGTAGGCGTCTGGAGTGATCGCCAGGATGACGGCGTACTTAGACGCCGCCCTCGCGCGCTGACTTCAGTTCTGTACATAGCTTTCGCGCCAGGAACGCAGAGCCATGCAACAACCAGACACTGGTGCCATGAAACTAAGGCCCTCAAAGGGAGATACCTTAACCCTAGATATTGGTTCGCAGAAAGGGGAGGATGGTTTGGGCGGTAAGGAATCTAATACTAACTACCGTTTCTTACAGATATATAATTACCGAAGGTAACTTGTGCATCTGAAAAAACAGGTTAGTGTTAGATTCCTTACCTGAGAATAGATACCCCAGCAATACCAACCCCGGTGGTGGGTCTGCGAACCAAGATCATACCAAGAAGTCATGGAGAACGTAATTGCCAAAGAAGACATCTCTCCGGACTAGGCTGTGCCGGCAGTAGTGCTTAGCGAATGTGTGCAGCGAGGCCCACGTAGCTGCCTGACAAATGTCCTGCAAGGGAACTCCCAGACCCAGGGCAGTAGTAGCCGCCGTGTCCCGAGTGGAATGGGCACGCAGCCCACAGGAGGCTCCTTTTTCGCCAGGGAATAACAGACCTTGATGCACAAAACGACCCACCGAAAGATGGTCCGCTTGTGCACCGCCAGTCCCTTCTTACAACCCACGTAACCAACTAAGAGGTGGTCGTTTACCCGGAACTGGCATGTGCGGTCTAGATAAAAAGAGCACACATTTTGGGTCCAGACAGTGGAGCCTCGCTTGCTCTTTCAAGGGATGCAGAGGCGGAAAGAAGGTGGGCAAGGTGATGGACTGCCCGATGTGAAAGGCCGCAACCACCTTGGGCAGGAAAGAAAGAGTCCTCAGAACAACTTTGTCCGGATGGACAGAGAGGAAAGGAGGCTTAGAAGAGAGAGCCTGGAGCTCACTTACTCTTCTGGCCGAGGGGATAGCAACCAGGAAAGTAGTTTTAAGCGTCAGAAGACGAAGAGGACAATGAGGTGGCTCAAAGGGAGCGCACATCAGGTAAGTAAGTACAAGGTTCAAGTCCCACTGAGGCATCACGAAGGGAACATGTGTGTGATGCCTTTCAAGAATCCATTTACAACAGGGGACTTGAAAAGAGAAGGCTGATCAGGAAGCCTTATGAAGGCTGAAAAGGCATTTGATAGTGCCCAGAGCAGAGCCCTGCTGGGCAAGAGAAAGGAAGAGGAGAACCTCAGAAAGGGGGGCAGAGAGTGGATCCACAGCCTTTGCTGTGCACCATGCCACAAATCTGTTCCACCTGCAGGCGTATACCGTTTTTGTGGAGGGACACATGGCTGCCAGAATCACATCACAGACTTCAGGAGGCAAGTGAAATGGCCTCAACTGTTGCTGCTCAATCTCCACGCAAGTAGGTGGAGACTGGACAGGTTTAAGGTAGAGGATCGTCCCCTGTTGCTGCGACAGAAGGTCCTCCTGAATAGGCAGACGAATCAGGGAAATCGACTGACATACTGAGTAGCTCGGGATACCAGTATCTTCGTGCCCATTCTGGAGCCACAAGAATGACTTGGGCCCGGTCGTGTCAGATCTTCAGCACTCTGGGCAGAAGTGGTATAGGCGGAAAGGCGTACAATAGACCACAGCTCCACTTGCGATGAAGAGTCGCCGAGCAAGTGCCGCCTTGGAAATTCCAACGCGCAGAACTGACAAAATTGCACGTTCTCTTCGGTGGCGAATAGATCTAACCAAGGCTCTCCCGACTGCGGAAAGAGACCTTGCCCCACATCAGAGTTCAGACGCCATTCGAGATCCATCATGCACCGGCGGCAGAGTTAGTCTGCCCTGGCGTTCAGGGAACCTGCCAGGTTTTGAACCACCAGGGCGACGCCCTGGTGTTCCAGCCATGTCCAGAGGCGCTCCTGACAAAGGGTCCACGACCCCACCCCGCCCTGTTTGTTGCAGTACCACATGGCGATAGTGTTGTCCGTGAACACCTGCACTACACTTCTCCGGACAGAGGGAAGAAATTTCTTCCCTCTGTCTGAGGAAGTGGGAGACTACTGTCTGGGGCGAGCCCGCCTTCAACAACCAGTCGTCGAGATAGGGGAAGACTGGAACCCCTGATCTGCGCAGATTAGCTGCGACCACCGCCATGACTTACGTAAACACCCGAGGGGCGTACGGTTAACTAAAAGTGCTTGTTGCCTACCGTGAACCGCAAGTAGCGCCGGTGAACCGGCAGGACAGGGGGGTGGGGTGGAAATGTGGGTCCTGCAAGTCCAACGCTACCATCCAGTCTCCAGGGTCTAGGGCAGCCAGGACCTGAGAAAGTCAGCATCTTGAACTTCTTTGCGGAGGAAACCGTTGACGCTCCGGAGGTCCAAGGCGCAGGCCCCCTTTGCCCTTCTTGGGAACCAGAAAGTGGTGGGAGTAGCAACCACGTCCTACTTCTGGCCCAGGAACTCGCTTGATGGCCCCCTTGACCAAGAGGCCCGTAACTTCCTCCTGCAGAAGCTGCAAGTGATCCCTGACATGTGGTGGTACTGCAGTGACATGACTGGAGGGAGTCGCCTCGAAGGGGAGGGAGTAGCCCTTTCGGGCGATTTGCAGCACCCACCTGTCCGAAGTGATGGTACGCAAGTGGAGGAGGTGATGGCGAACCCTGGCCCCCACTGGTGTTGAATGGGCCTGAAAGTTCGGACTAGGAAGGCTTTGAGGCAGATGCTGCAGTAGTGGATGTGGACTGACCGGGCCTCTGTCCCCCTGCACTGCCACGGCGGTTACCACAACCGCATTGAGGTGGGTGCATCGGCCTGTGGCTGAATGAACGTGTGGGGGCGCCCCTTCCTTGGCCACGAAAGGGGCGAAAAGCAGAAGGCTGCTGGCGCTGGCCCAACAGGCCCAAGGACTTGGCTGTAGCTCTGGAGTCCTTGAAACACTCAAGCGCACTGTCTGCTTTGTCGCCAAAAAGGTGACGGCTCCCGAAGGGCCTGTCCATGAGCGTGAACTGGACATCCCCCGAAAAATTGGCGGACCCAAGCCAGGCGTGGTGACGGATCGCCACCATCGTGGAAATCGCTCTGCCCAGTGAGACCGTGGTATCAAGTCCACATCTGATGGAACATGCTACATCCTGCCCCTCGATTCAGAAAAGGGGGTGGTGATGAACAGAGTGTCTGAATTAAGCAGACCACTCTTACCCAGTCCAAAGATCAGGGCTTGATCCATCACCGTTATTTAGCTCACTGCCCCATCCCAGCTCAGAACCTGGCTATATGCAAATTAGTCTGTCCCTGGCCCAGTGCATCATGGGAACAGGGCAGACCAAACTACCAAGCCACTTCTTCACCAGAAAGGAAACAAGCTTCCGGGGAACGGTTTCTGGCATTACAGCCGTCGTCGGCCCGGCTTGCTTGAATCCTGATGGAGCAGTGAGCAAGGGACTCATGTTTGAGTATACCCTGCCACACCCATAGTGGTCAAAAACGATTCAGATAAGGGGGTGGTGATGAACAGAGTGTCTGAATTAAGCAGACCACTCTTACCCAGTCCAAAGTTGTTAAATATTTTGTCCACCCTAAGCGTGGAAGGGTATACTCAGATGTGAGTCCCTTGCTCATTGCACCATCAGGATTCAAGCAAGCCGGGCCGACGGCTGAAATGCCAGAAACCGGACCCCGGAAGCTTGTTTCCTTCCCAGTGTAAGAATTGGCTTGGTAGTTTGGTTTGCCCTGTTCCCATCATGCACTGGGACAGGAACAGACTAATTTGCATATAGCCAGGTTCTGAACTGGGATGGTGCAGTGAGCTAAAAAACGGTGTTGGATCTAGCCCTGATCTCTTGACTGGGTGAGAGTATTCTGCTTAATTCAGAAACTCTGTCCATCACCACCCCTTGTTGTTAAACATCCTGCCCCTCAGCAAGAGCTTGGGCAAGCTGTGCCTGGGCCTCCTCCAGACACTGGGCAGCACGTCCACAACCGTGTCCCACAAAGAGTGGGTGTAGCGGCCCAAAAGGTAAGCGGTGTTGATAGACCGCAACACCAGACTAAGTGAGGAGAACAGTTTCCTCCCAAACTGGTCAAACCTATTGGATTCCCGATCTGGAGGGACAGTCGGGAATGCGGTCTGGGACGTAGAGGCCTGGATCACCAGGCTCTCGGGGTGGGGTGTACGGACAGAAAGCAGGGGTCACCAGGAGCGGGGCAGTGGCGTCTGGCCATGTTCCGATCCACAGGGGGCACTGTGGAGGGCTTGTACCAGGTGCCCATCAGAACGTCTGCGAGGGCCTCATTAAATGCAGCAGAGGCTCCGAAGAGCTTACTGGTGGCTGAGGCACCTCGGTGAGGAGATAAGTTTTCACGGCCGCAGCAGGAAGCTTAAGAGACAAGGCCTTGGCTGCCCTGCACAACACCACACCATAGGTAGTACCCTCCTCCGTAGCCACGGAGGGAGGATAAATGAAGCCGGTGTCAAGGCCAGTGGCACCCCCCAGCTTGTCTGCTCAGTCCTGACTCAACTGGCACTGCTGTGCCAGAGGGTCCCCAGACCCCTCCCAGTCCTCCCCTTCATCCGTGTCCTGATCAACAGGCAGGAATGACTGAGCCGGGTCATAGATCAATTGCTCACCCACAGACAGGGGAGAGGAGTTGGCCTAACGGCTAGGACGCTCGACCTCGTACCTGGGGATCTGGGTTCGAGTCTCGGTAACAACGCCAAAACCTCCTGTGATTCTGGGCAAATCACTTAATCTCCCCGTGCCTAAAATGAAAGTAACTGGAAACGTAAAATGTAACGTAACTGAAAAAATATGTAAAGCGCTCCGATACCGGATTCGGTTCGGGTCTAGTTCGCGCTATATAAAACTCTGCAAAAAGAAAAAAAAAAAAGACACCGGAGACGGCACCGAGCAGCGCCACTCCGATGCCGGACCGGGGCTGAAACCGGGGACGGCGCCAGGAGTGACACCATCTGGGTCAGCGCCAGTGGTGGAGTCGTCGTGAGGTCAACTGGCATCGACTGGGATCCCGGCCTGGATCCACAGGGCCATGCAATGCCTGGACCGTAGTAGACTACAGCGCCGGGGACGAAGCCACTGACTCCCTAGGGCCCTTTGTCAGGTCTGCGGGGCCCTAAGGCGCCGGCAGGCCTTGGACAGAAGTGAGCCCTCATGGCCATGAGGAAATCACGTACCTCCTCCAGTGACTAATGCAGTCCAGGGACCGAAGGGTATGGGACCACCTGCGGCTCCGGTGGAGCCGCAGGGGTGGTGCCACCCAAACCATCAACCGAGTCACGCGACAGGCGAGGGGAGTCAGAAGAGCGATGTCGCTTCTTGGACTTTGTTTTAGAGTGCCTCGACTTACCTGAATGCAAGGACTTGGAGCCCGACTAATGGTGCAGGCCCCGGCTCCGCAACCGCCCCCTCTTCCTCCTCGACCAGGACCTAGAGCGGCGCGGAGCAGACTGCCAGATCTCGAGTAGCTTGCAGGACTGCTCCCGCCTAGCCTTCGACGTTGAGGCCCGGCAGTCGAGGCACGACTTATCGGCATGGTCGGCCCCTAGGCAGTAGACACCCCGGCGGTGGGGGTCCGTCACCAACATCAGGCAGTGACGGGCGTCACACGGTTTGAATCAAGGCATCCATACCGGCACCAGGAGTCGAATAGACTCAAAAAGGATAGCCAAAATAGGCCAAAAAGAGACTAGGGTACTAGCTTTTCCCAGATCTGCTCTTGCTGGCACGGAAAAAAGAACTGCCGTCAGCGCACGAGGGCGGCGGCTAAGTACTCAGATAACGTCATCGCAGCAATCACGACACCGACGACTGATGCGGAGCCGCAGACGACGCCTACCGACGCGCAGGGGTACTGCTACGCAAAACTTTCCGGGTCCAGTCTGACGCCTGGGGATATTCTACGGTAAGGAATCTAACACTAACCTGTTTCTTTCAGATCATATTTATACTGGAGGGAGAAAGTAAATCTGCAAAAACTAGTTGAATTTGCATTCATGAGGGAGAGGTTTTGTTATTTTAAGCCAATCTCAAACAATTAATCAAATTTCCTGTTTGTCTCCTAGCACATAGTGTACCAAAATGATGGTTTAAATTAAAACTAGGCTGTTGACTAAAATATTTTGCTCACTTCATAACCCAAGTCTAAAACGGTTCATAGTACTGCAAAGTTACAAGAGTGAGGTTACCATATTAGTAGTTTAGTATTGAGTAGTTGAACACCGGTCATCCAATTTTTTGTGGGAGGGATCATGTTGCTTAGCTATTAGTCATTTCAGTTACATTAATAAAAATAAAATAGGCCTCTGCAGAATTTGTTACTCCAGCCTAATACGGTGTAACTGCCAGCATATCGTGTTACAGAATATTCCCAAAATTACACCATTACACAAAGTGGTCTAACCTAAAGGCTGTTGGGGTGAAAAGATCTCAGGAGCATGAAATAATGCAAACAAACTAAACTTATGCAGCGGTTGATCACAGCAAGTTCGTTATTTTGCACCTTTAACAAAAAAAAAATGCCAGGGCTAAATGCCAGATTTGTTTCATAGAATTTCCCCCAAAATGTCTTAATTACACAAAAGGAAAGGACAAATTTTACAAAACCCCACTGACAAAGTTTTAATGTATGATAATGTTGCACCCCTCTACTTTGCCGTATGTGCAAACTGCCAACAGATTAATAGCACAATTCTTGAATGGAAACAGGCAATATTTTACACTAGTGCTGTTGTATGTACTACAACAAATATTTTTGGCGGTCTTGGTCTCATAGTACTACTACCACCACCCAAACCTCTACCATGTGTAATGGCCTTTCCCTTGGTGTATTTGCCTTTTAAAAGCAAGGTTACCATGAAAATGTACAGCCATCTTAATTTTATGGTTGATGCTATTAACTGCTCCATCTTCACAAACGTGCAAATGCAGTTAGAGTAAGGTTTTCATCTTTCAAGTTGTGATCCTGCCATACTAAATGACAGCATACAAAACAAAGTGGTCTTGAATGGTGCGCACTTTACACAGGATTTATGAATTGGTTCAAACTGCAGTTTTGTTAAAGCTATTTAAGTTCCATGTTAATGGTGGACACAACCCGCCCCCACATACAAATGTTTTTATTGAGCTGGAATGGAAAAGTGATTCGTCATATGCACAACTTCCAAATACAGCTACTGTTGATCAGTTTACCCAAAGTAGTTCATACAACAGACTTGTCTAAAAGTACGAATCCATGTTTGCGTCATGTGTCATGTCTTCGCCAACCTGCATTAACACCAATTGAGAAATCAAAGCCATTTAGCAGCATAAGACTTTGCTGCTGGCTTTCTCGCCTCCAATTACATACTCTTTAGAATGAAATTTAGCAGTGGAATACGAAGAATTTGGGAGCCTTTCTGCGGAGCTTATATTCTTGGTGCAGAGTGCAAAATTCTTTTTCCATCATGAACTCTGGTAGCATCTAACAGTCGTCATAAGAACCCTGGTTGCCTGGAGAAAAACTGAGCTATCACTATTAAGGTAATTTGGAAATCATACATTTATTAAGGGATTAAGATATGAAGGGAGAGATTAAGAGATTGGAAACCAAATATCCCATACCACCAGTGTCAGTGCATTCACCTGGGAAAGGGGGGGGGGGGGGGGGGAAGAGGTGTTCCTGGATGCAGAAACTGCACAGGTGGCATTAAACGTCACAGGTTAGCCAAAATGTGAATGAGAACCACTCAAATAGGAAACTTTAAAATTGAAGCAGTCCGAGATTTGAAAATCCGACAACGGGTTACACACCGGCCACGACACCCGACAACGCTGGCTTCCTCCATGGACTCAACACCGGCCAATCATCCAACTGCTTCCAGGCCAGCCCATCCCTCTCCCAAGGACACCTCACCTGCGGTGAATACAGCTTCACCAGCCCCCAAACACCTGCATGCCCCGCAAAGCAGAACGCAACTATCTCAGATGCATACTACTCAACACCAGCTCCGTCCACAAGCCCTGCAGATCATGTGCTGCCGAAGTCAGCGGCAACGAAGGAAACAAATAACAAAAAAATGGGTGGCAGATCGAGACCGCAGCAGCCTCACTGAAAGTTCTTCAGTTATCTGGTCCAATGGAACGATCATAACTTCAGTTACGCTGAGCTGGCTTTGCATGATCTAAGGTTTCCATGCCACTAGCCGTTTGAACCCTCGTGAGAAGCCAAGCAAAATGAATACCTGATAATTGTCTAACACTTCAAAAACGGCAAGAATCTAAAGACACTCCATTTTAGTCTTACTGAGTCTAGCATCCTCCCTGCTCCACTGAAATGCAGTTCTAAATTCGAGGGGGGCAACCAATGACCACACATTCAATATTGTATACACCGTTTTCATGCTGCTGAAAAATAGCTTCATACTAAATTGGTTTTTTAGGTTTTGCCTACGCAATGCGTACGAAGTACGCATGCGCTAGCAAAATCTAATGTTTTCTTCTGTGTAGTCGGGAATCCCGCCCCCTCCTCCCATTGGCTAGCTCCATAAATGGAGGCTAGCCATTGGGAGCCGGATCTGTCCGTCAAAGGCCGGACCAGATTCGGGGGCGTTCCCGAGAATTTTTCCCTTTCTGCTCACGTCATGTAGACGTGTTCACTCGGTGGGCGGGGCGTTTTTTCGGGCTCGTCGAGGTTTGTTTAGGCCATTTTGCGGCCGACCGCCGGCCGAGGAAGTCCAGGTGAGTCTTCCCTTTCCTGTCCCCCCTCCCGCTGTTGGTTCGTTTCCCGCCCCCCCCGTCAGTGTGTGGCCGTTCCCGCCCCCCTCCCGCTCTCCCGTCAGTGTGTGGCCGTTCCCGCCCCCCTCCCGCGGCCGTTCCCGCCCCCCTCCCGCTCTCCCGTCAGTTGTGGCCGTTCCCGCTCTCCCGTGGCCGTTCCCGCCCCCCTCCCGCTCTCCTGTGGCCGTTCCTGCCCCCCTCCCGCTCTCCCGTCAGTGTGTGGCCGTTCCCGCTCTCCCGTGGCCGTTCCCGCCCCCCTCCCGCTCTCCCGTGGCCGTTCCCGCCCCCCTCCCGCTCTCCCGTCAGTGTGTGGCCGCTCCCGCTCTCCCGTGGCCGTTCCCGCCCCCCTCCCGCTCTCCCGTGGCCGTTCCCGCCCCCCTCCCGCTCTCCCGTCAGTGTGTGGCCGTTCCCGCTCTCCCGTGGCCGTTCCCGCCCCCCTTCCGCTCTCCCGCTCTCCGTGCCTTTCCGCCCCCCCTCCTTTGCATTGTAAATGCTTATTATATTATTTTTTTTGCGAAGCGGCAACGAGAAAAAAGGAGGAAAAAAAACAGGAGAAAACATTCGCGGACGCAATCAAAGTGTGGGCGTTCTTGCTTCTCTGAGACTGTTTTGAAAACTTTTTTTCTGTCTTGGGACCGAGAGAGGGTGAGAAAGATGTCCGATCCGGCCGTCAACGCGCACTTGGAGGGCATCATCTCCGACTTTGAAGGTTTGTGAGCATTTCCTTTATCTATCCGCGATCACCACTTTGGGAAGGGGGGGGGGGGGGTTGTGAGTGGGAGAGACTTGGGGCAGCTCTCCGCGCTGCTGCCCTGTGGAGGAGAGTTCAACATCTGGCGCTGCCATGTGCTTTATCCAGGAGACAGGGCAGGGCGACGAAGGGGCACACCAGGAGCGCTTACTGGGGAGACGGGCACGTGAGGGCGAGGTGTGGGGACAGGGGACGTGGTATGGGGCAGAGAGATGGGGGCAGTGCATTCGGGAGAGGACATTGGAAAGAAAATGGCAGAGTACAGGGAAAATGTGAGGGGGAACCGTAAAGAGATGCCAGGGATAATGTGGGATATTCGTGAAGGGGCAAGGAAGGCATGGGGGAGAACACGAAAGAGAAGGGGTGGCAGAAGCGCGAGACAGGAGAAGATGGGGTGTCGTGACGTAGTCTCACCGGTCGCCTCTCCTGTAACGCTGTTAAAGTGCTGGGCAGGAGAGAGAGAGCAAGAGAGAGAGACCCCGAGAGGAGGGAGGCGAGAGAAAACGAAATCTTGCACTCGGTGAGCTACTCATGCTTGGACCCAAAAAACGCGAGAGCTCTGTAGTTTAAAATGATGGGGGGCCCTTTAAGTGAGAGTTTCAGCAAAACCTAAAATGGATAATGAATATGCTACTTACCAGTATGCATCTGTTATTGGCATGTAGGGCTGCTAACATTCATATCTTAGCATTAGATCGCCGCCTAGTGTTGGGTCCGGATGATCGCACAGTGTTGTCCTGGAAGAGTCTTCGAAGTATCCTGAGATAGGTGGCTCCTCCCCTGGACTACAGTGCGCATGGGCATCGGCTCCATCCCCAGATTGTTTTTCGCCATTGTGGCAGAAGATGGAGTGAAAAGTGTAAAAGAGGTCCATGCTAATGACTGAATACAATAGTACATCTGCAGCTGCGACAGGCACCGGGGAGGAGGGTGGGCGATATGAATGTTAGCAGCCCTACATGCCAAGAACAGATGCATACTGGTAAGTAGCATATTCAGTTCGAGGCATGTGGGCTGCTAAATTCATATCTTAGCATAGAATACATAGCAGTCCCTCCATCAGCGGCGGGTGCCCGTGCCAGCTGCAGAAACCTGAAAGAGTGTCTTGAGAACAGCCTGTCCTACAGCAGCTTGCTGCTTGGAATGCACATCAACACAGTAGTGTTCTGTAAAGGTATGTGGTGTAACCCACGTGGCTGCTCTGCAAATGTCCTCTAAAGGAATGTTCCCTAGGAAAGCCATGGATGCCCCCAATTTGCGTGTGGAGTGCGCTCTTGGGGGTATCGTTAGAGTGCGCTTGGCCTTTTGATAACATATTTGGATGCACTTACCAATCCACCTGGCTATTCCTGCTTTGGAAATAGGGTTGCCTTTGTGTTGTGGTGCGAAGGCAACAAAAAGTTGTTTTGTTTTTCTAAAGGGTTGTGTCCTGTCTATGTAGTACATCAACGCCCTCCGTACATCTAAGGTATGGAGCATTCTTTCCGCCACCGTTTGTGGGTTTTGGAAGAATGCCGGCAAGTCAATAGTTTGGTTGAGATGAAACTGTGACACCACCTTCGGAAGGAATTTGGGGTTAGTACGTAGCACTACCCTATTTGGATGAATCTGAATGAATGGCTCTTGGATTGTGAGCGCTTGCAGCTCACTAACACGCCTCAGTGACGTAATAGCAATTAGGAAAGCTACTTTCCACGTTAGGAACTGGAGTTCACACGAGTGCAGTGGTTCAAATGGTGGTCCCATCAGCCTGGTGAGGACCACATTGAGGTTCCACACCGGAGCTGGCGGTGTTCTTGGGGGAATGACTCGTGTCAGACCTTCAAGGAAAGCTTTAATGGCAGGCACCCTGAAGACAGAGATGCTGCCTATTCTGAAGATATGCTGCGATGGCGGATAGATGTATCCGAATAGAAGTAAACGCTAGATTGCACTTGTACAGATGCAGCAGATAGCAAATGATGTTCGGGATAGATGCATCTAGCGGGTTGATGTCATTGGCTGTACAGTAAAAGACAAAACGCTTCCATTTCGCAGCATAGCATGCTCTGGTAGTTGGCTTCCTTGCCTCCTTGATGATGTTCATGCATTCTGGAGGTAGGTTAAGGTATCCAAACTCTAGGACTTCAGGAGCCAGATCGCCAGGTTGAGCTGTTGCGGATCTGGATGCTGAATTTCTCCATGGTTCTGCGTCAAAAGTCTGGGCGTGAGGCGCAGTCTTTGATGCGGCACCACTGAGAGTTCGAGGAACGTGGTGTACCATGCTTGGCGCGCCCACGTTGGAGCAACCAGGATGAGAGTCATCGCGTGTTGCCTTAGCTTTCTTGCCACCAGCGGTATCAGAGGGGCTGGCGGAAAAGCGTACGCAAATTTGCCTGACCAGTTCATCCATATCGCATTCCCCTGCGACTGTGGGTGGGGGAACCTGGCGGCAAAGTGTTGGCATTTTGCGTTTTCTTTTGTGGCAAACAGGTCTATCTCCGGATGACCCCACTGCTGGAAGTAGGGGCGGAGTACAGATGGGTGTAACTCCCACTCGTGCATTTGATGGCTGTATCTGCTGAGCAGATCCGCCATCTGATTGTCCTTTCCCGGGAGGTGTTCTGCCATGAGGAAAATGTTCCTCTGAATGGCCCACTTCCACATGCTCTGAGCCAGATGAGACAGCTGTGGCGAGTGGGTGCCTCCCTGCTTTTGAATGTAGTACATCGCGGTCATGTTGTCCGTCCGGACTAACACTACCTTGTTGCACAGATGTACAATGAGGGACTTGATCGCCATGAAGATTGCCATCAGTTCCAGATAGTTGATGTGCATCTTCTGTTGCTGCGTTGTCCATAGTCCCTGCACTGTGTAAGTGAGCAGATGAGCTCCCCATCCCTGGAGAGATGCGTCCGTTGTCAGGATAATCTGTGGCACTGGCTCCTGGAACAGTCGGCCCTTGCAAAGGTTGTGTGGAGTCCACCAATGCAGAGAGTCGTATGCCCGACTGGTAACCAACACTAGGTCTGTTAAATTTCCCTGAGCCTGTGTCCACTGATTTGCTAAGCACTCCTGGAGCGGGCGCATGTGTAACCGTGCGTGAGGGACTATGAAGATGCAGGAGGCCATCATGCCTATCAACTGCATGAACACCCTCGCTGGAAGAGAGTGTTGTGGTCTGAACTTCTGGATTAGAGACTGCATGCTGTCTATCCTGACTTGGTTTGGTTGAGCCATGGCCGTCAGGGTATTGATCGTCGCACCTAGAAACTGCCGTACATGTGCCGGCTGAAGATGCGACTTTGGGTAGTTCAACGAGAAACCTAGATTGTGAAGGAGGTGAATGGTGGTCGACATGTCCGCGGCGCACTGCTGTTCCGACTTGGCTTGAACGAGCCAGTCGTCCAGGTAGGGGTAGACATGGATGTTCTGCCTCCTGAGGTGCGCTGCCACTGTCGCCAGACACTTGGTAAACACCCTTGGGGCTGTGGTGACACCGAAGGGTAGGACTTTGAACTGGTAATGCTTGCCTTGGATAGTGAACCTGAGGTATTTCCTGTGGGACGGGTGTAGTGGAATGTGGAAATAAGCATCCTTGAGATCTAAGGTTGCCAAGAAGTCCCCTTGGTTTAACAAGGGAAGAATTTGTTGCAGTGTAAGCATATGGAAATGTTCCGATAGTATGTACAGGTTGAGGGGACGTAGATCTAGAATGGGTCTGAGAGATCCGTCCTTCTTTGGAATGAGGAAGTACAGGGAATAAACCCCTGTGCCTTCCTCTCCCACTGGCACGAGCTCGATTGCGCCTTTGTGCAGCATCGCCACTACTTCCTGCTGCAATAAGTGCAAGTGCTCTGCGGACATAGGCCTTTGCCTTGGTGGAATGTCGGGTGGAGTGGATTTCAACTCTAGGCAATAACCATACTGGATTAGTTGTCGCACCCACCTGTCTGTGGTGATGTTTCTCCAGACGGGCAGGAACCGCTGCAGTCTCCCCCCGACAGGTGTTAAGTGGTCGGGGGGCAGTGACAGAGAGTCACTGTTTGCTTGGGGTAGAGGAGCGGGAGTTGTTGTTTCCTCTGCCGCGACCTCTGTTGCTGTTATTTCTGTAACCTCCCTTGTTTTGTTTTGTGAACGAGGATTGTGCTCCACCTCTGGAGAATTGCGATTGTTGACCCATTTGTCCTCTGGTGACTCCACGTGCACCTGAGCGACGAAAATTATTGCCACGAAACTGTTGTGATTGTAGGGCCCCCATGGACTTAGCAGTTTCTGTGTCTTTCTTAATCTTTGAGGGTGGTGTCAACATCTGGACCAAACAGTCTATCAGGATTGACTGGCTGATTAAGTATGGTTGTCTGAATATCAGGTTTAAACCCTGATATGCGGAGCCAAGCCTGTCGTCTCAGCATGACGCTAGTGTTGATCGCCCTAGCTGCTGTGTCTGCGGCGTCAAGTGCACACTTGATGGCTGCGTTGGAGGAGTTTCCCTTCCTCTATAAGCAGTTTGGTGCCCTCTTGAAACTGCGGAGGCAGGTGTTGTACAATTTGCTCTAGGGTGTCGTAATGCGCCCTATCGTAACGTGCTAAGAGTGCCTGTGTATTTGCGATATGCCAAAAGTTGGCAGCTTGTGCAGCTACTCTTTTGCCCCCTGCCTCTAGCACCTTGGACTCCTTGTCTGGGGGAGGAGCTTCACCCGTCTGGGAGTTGGCCCGTTTTCTGGCATTTGCGACCACAAGAGAGTCCAGTGGCAACTGTCCCCGAATGTATGCAGGGTCTGCAGGTGCTGGTCTGTACTTCTTCCCTATACGTGGATTGACCACTCTCGCTCTGGTAGGTTCTTTAAAGATGTCAGCTGCATGCTTGAGGACTCCCTTGAGCATAGGCAGTGTTTTCACAGTTCTTTCAGAGACTGAAAAAGTGTCAAAGAGAAAATCTTCTTCCACTGGGTCAGCATGCATGTCCACAGCATGATTAGCAGCTGCCCTTTCAATGAGTGCATGAAAACCTGCAGAATCCTCTGTTGGGGATGCACGTGCACTGAAAGGCTGTGGGTCTTGCCCCACACTTTGGGCGCCCTGGTCACCAATGTCATCATATGAATCTGGTTGTGCATCTGGTTCATTGATGGGGAAGGTGTATTGGTCATCTTCATCATATCCCTCACCCTCAGAGTGTTCTGGTGAGGGAGTAGGGCTCCTTCTTGGAGGAGGCTGGATAGGTTCCATGAGGCTAGAAGCGTCCTGAGGGAACCTTTTCTTTTTTAGTGGGATGACATAGGAGTCCACAGGCTCTGAAGTGAGCCTCCTCTTGTATAGGGTTAATCTGCCTGTGTTGGCGTCGATGAAGTGCTCAGAATCGTCCTCTGATTCGAGTACTCGACTTGAAAGTACCCCTGGCGTTGACGAATCCGACTTTTTTGGCGTCGATTTCGTAGAAAAGGCCTTTGGAGCCTCCTTTGGCGGCAGAAGGAAGAGAAGCTTACTCTTAGGCTTTGCCGGAGGGTCCTTCGGCGTCTGAGGCGATGGCATCGGAGCCGACGTAGCAGCGTCCTTTTCCCTGATTCTCTGTAGCGAAGCGGCGATGAGGGACGCTTCACTTACAGTGGCTGTTGGCGCTGACGAGGATGTCTTGACCTTCCCCTCGGATCCGACTTCATGGTGGCTCTTCTGAGTCTTGGACGCTGATGCAGGCGCCGCCGACCCAGAGTCCTTGGAGCGATGCGCAGATGTGCCAGCCTTCGATCCGTGCGCTTGTGTCGGCTCCGTCTCCACTACGCGACCGACTAACGGAGTCCCAGTCGGAACCGGGGCCGTGCCGCTGGCCTTGGCGTGCTTGGACGGTGTCGCAGCGGTTGATCCGTGCCGACCACCCTTTTTAGAGGATCCCTCCTCTGGCACCGATTTTGCCCCTGTGGAATCGACCGATTTCTTCGACTTCTGTTGACCGGAGGCCGACGGAGTCGATGCGGCAGCGGGCGCAGTAGTTTTGTGGCCCGGCCGCCATTTTAGGGACGCTCGAGTCCACAAGTTTCGGTTTCGTTTTCGGGTCGGCCATTTTAGGTGATGTCGATACCGTAGGTTTCGGTTTCGATCCGGCCTGCCCAGCAAGTATGTCCGTGGCCGGGCCTGAAGGCGGGGCCGTGGCTTGCGGTACGGGGTCTTGGGTAAGGCCAACTGGCGATCCCGTGACCCGATCGTGATCCTCGAAACCTTCAGGGCATAGCTCGTCCCCTGAGCTATCTGCCGCGGCCCCATAAATCTTAGACGTCCCCTACCTCGTCGACGTATTCAAGGCCTTGACCCACGACTCCGTCGTCGTCTACCGGATCCGCCTCGACCTCCGTTTCGGGTGGGGATATTTGGAGATGATGACCCTGTTCATCTTCTTGGTCGCCGAAGATGTTTTCTGGATCCGGGGCCGCTTGTCTGGCCTCTAGGCGCACCGCGCGCCGAAGCTTGAGAGTCTTTTTAGACCTGAATTGCGCGCAGGCCTTGCACTTGCCGTCGTCATGGTCCGGTGAAAGGCATTTGTTACAGACCGGGTGCAGGTCTATATGTGGGTACTTAGACCCACAGAGCGGACAGAACTTAAACGGGCTCCGCTCCATGTTGAAAAGTTGCGGTCGTGTCGCGATGAGAAGGCCTCGATGTCCGAAGAGTGAAAAAACTCCGCTGAATCCGACTCCAAGAGACGGAAGAACTCGAGACCGTGCGCAAACAATACCGACGCTATGAATACAAGGCCTTTTGGCCTTAAAAAGTTAGTTTTACTCGGTTTCGACAGAGAGAAGTCGAGACCGCATCCGAACCCAATGGCGGAAAAAAACAATCTGGGGATGGAGCCCATGCGCACTGTAGTCCAGGGGAGGAGCCACCTCTCTCAGGATACTTCGAAGACTCTTCCAGGACAACAATGTGCGATCATCCGGACCCAACACTAGGCGGCGATCTAATGCTAAGATATGAATTTAGCAGCCCACATGCCTCGAACACATGTAACAGCATGTCGAATATTTGAAATGCTATAGAGAAAGATAATACAGTTTTGATTTAGCATTTGTTTTCGAAGCATTGCACAGCCATGTTCTTGGTTTCCTTAAATTTGGACGCGATGTTATCGGCCTCTCATCTATATGTAACTTGTTATGGGATATGAGCAGATTTTTACCAGATCGTAACTTGGTGTTGTAATTTGGTTTCTTTTATGATCAAGCTCTGATCTGCATTGTGTGGCAATGCTGTGACCAAGGCTCATGTCTGCACTTGTTCTGTTGTGTTATGACGTCCAGGCTGGTTTTTGTACTTTGGTTATTGCTTACTCGCAATGGTTAGGGTCAGATCTGTCTGTGCCTGGATTATTGTGAGTTTGCGATGATTGAGTTCGGGTTTGCATTCAGCCTTATGTGGTTTTATGATGCCTCATAATTGATTTTCATTTTATTTATTGTAGGAGTGCAATGACCCTGCTGAGGTCTGCACTTGGTGCAGTGTGTTTTTATGATGGCCAAGGGCATGTCTGTACTTTGTTCGTTAAGAATTCTTGGTCAATGTTGTATTGTTACTTTAATGTATTAGAGCGTGGCAAAGCGAGGCTTAGAATGTTCCTACTTTTCTTCCCACGGGTTCCAGTCCAGGAGATCAGATGCTACCGGTGTCCTGGATGGAAGCTGTGCTGCCTGGCTCTTGCCTGATTCATCCTGTATCTACTCTTACAAATCTTTGGTGCCTGCATGCTTGCCCCAAATTCTGTGCCCTGTCCCAGCCTGCTTTTCTGACTTCCTCTGTCCGTTGCTGGAGTCCTGTGAGCCTCCCCTGTCCCTCTTTTCTTTCGCTGATTCCCTCTGACCCTCATTGTTTCACTTGTTCCTGCTTGCTTGTCCCAGATTCCTTGCTCTGTCTTTGCTTGCTTTCTTTCTCTGAACCTCCCTGACCCTGCTTGCTTGCTAGGTTGCTGCCTGCATGCCTCTAATCCTGCCCTGTCCCAGATTTCTTGATCTCTCTGCTTGCTTTTTCTGCCACTTCTCCGTCCCTGCTTGCTTCCCCGTCCCTGCTTGCTTCCCTTGCCCTGCTTGCTTGCCCCGAATTCTGTGCTCGTCTGCTTGCTCTTCTGAACTTCCTCTGCTGGGCCCTGCTGCTGCTCTGCGCCCCGGAGAGCTCCGCGCTGGCAGACTTCTCAGGTAAGACCCTCTCTGCTTCCCAGCCGGTCCTCTCCCGGCCGGTCCTCTCGCGGCCTGCCCTCTCGCGGCCTGCCCTCTCGCGGCCTGCCCTCTCGCGGCCTGCCCTCTCGCGGCCTGCCCTCTCGCGGCCTGCCCTCTCGCGGCCTGCCCTCTCGCGGCCTGCCCTCTCGCGGCCTGCCCTCTCGCGGCCTGCCCTCTCGCGGCCTGCCCTCTCCCAGCCTGTCCTCTCCCAGCCTGCCCTCTCCCAGCCTGCCCTCTCCCAGCCTGCCCTCTCCCAGCCTGCCCTCTCCCAGCCTGCCCTCTCCCAGCCTGCCCTCTCCCAGCCTGCCCTCTCCCAGCCTGCCCTCTCCCAGCCTGCCCTCTCCCAGCCTGCCCTCTCCCAGCCTGCCCTCTCCCAGCCTGCCCTCTCCCAGCCTGTCCCCTCCCTGCCCTTTCCCAGCATGTCCTCTTCCAGCCTGTCCACTTCCAGCCTGTCCCCTCCATGACCTTTCCCAGCCTGTCCCCTCCATGACCTTTCCCAGCCTGTCCTCTCCCAGCTTGTCCACTTCCAGCCTGCCCTCTCCCAACCTGCCCTCTCCCAGCCTGTCCCCTCCCTTCCCTCTCCCAGCCTGTCCCCTCCCTGCCCTCTCCCAGCCTGTCCTCTCCCTGCCTGTTGTCGTGTCCCGGTGGCAGCAGGCAGCAGGCAAGAGCGTGCACTGCGTCCCCGAAGTAACAGCCCTAAAGCAAGCAAGAAGTATGCCCCCCTCCCACCAATCCCTGTTAGGTAGTGGAAACTGTCCAAACTGGGGTGCAGACAGCCCCTCTCACCTTTCGGCCTGGTACCACTGCACCAGCCGCACTACTTCCCTACTGACCGTTCTCCACTTCAGCCCAGTCTAAATTACAATTCCTGCTTGTGACCCTTTTGCCTGCTTGTGCTTGTTTTCATGACCCTGTTGCCTGCTTGTGCCTCCGTGTGCCCCTGTTGCCTGCTTGTGCCTCCGTGTGCCCCTGTTGCCTGCTTGTGCCCCTGTTGCCTGCTTGTGCCTCCGTGTGCCCCTGTTGCCTGCTTGTGCCTCCGTGTGCCCCTGTTGCCTGCTTGTGCCTCAGTGTGCCCCTGTCGCCTGCTTGTGCCTCCGTGTGCCCCTGTCGCCTGCTTGTGCCTCCGTGTGCCCCTGTTGCCTGCTTGTGCCTCCGTGTGCCCCTGTTGCCTGCTTGTGCCTCCGTGTGCCCCTGTTGCCTGCTTGTGCCTCCGTGTGCCCCTGTTGCCTGCTTGTGCCTCCGTGTGCCCCTGTTGCCTGCTTGTGCCTCCGTGTGCCCCTGTTGCCTGCTTGTGCCTCAGTTTGTGCCCCTGTCGCCTGCTTGTGCCTCCGTGTGCCCCTGTTGCCTGCTTGTGCCTCCGTGTGCCCCTGTTGCCTGCTTGTGCCTCCGTGTGCCCCTGTTGCCTGCTTGTGCCTCCGTTTTCGTGCCCCTGTTGCCTGCTTGTGCCTCCGTTTTCGTGCCCCTGTTGCCTGCTTGTGCCTCCGTGTGCCCCTGTTGCCTGCTTGTGCCTCCGTGTGCCCCTGTTGCCTGCTTGTACTGTGTGGGTGTCTGTGGAAGGCTCTGTGTGGGTGTGTGGAGGGTTCTGTGTGTGTGGGGAGCTTTGTGTGGCTGTGTGTGTGGGGGGCTTTGTGTGGCTGTGTGTGTGGGGGGCTCTGTGTGGCTGTGTGTGTGGGGGGGCTCTGTGTGGCTGTGTGTGTGGGGGGGCTCTGTGTGGCTGTGTGTGTGGGGGGGCTCTGTGTGGCTGTGTGTGTGGGGGGGCTCTGTGTGGCTGTGTGTGGGGGGGGCTCTGTGTGGGTGTATGTGTGGGGGGGCTCTGTGTGTGTTTGTGTGTGTCATTTGCGAGAGATAAAGCTAGTGGCATTGTAAATGACAATGCCATTTATTTATGTTAAAAAAAAAAACATAAATAAAAATAATGTCAAGAGCAATGCCAATAGCTCTAACTTTAACAAAGGCAAAACCATTGCATTGTAAATGCTTGTTTATTATTCTGTATCATCTTACTCAAACGACAAAGTATTAAAAGCATAATAAAGTAAGGGGGGGGACAAACAAAATATAACTTATGCATCAAAGTAGGACAACACAAAATCAAGTTTTGTTGTCGTTAGTGCAAAGATGACAGTACGCTGGCTCCTTTTCCTAGCATATTAACAGAGGGCCTGCAACTCTGCTGTGATCTGGCAGTCTGGAAGCTGTTGCTGTCCAGCAGGAACTCTGCTACTGAAACATTAGTAAATAAGGCAGAAAACCAGACCTACTGACCTAGCCACTGTCCCATTTCATCTCCGGAGCAGGATGTGGGCACAATTGTTGCCTTAGGTCGTACCAGGGGTCAGCGAGACTGGCATCTGTCCAAGATACTACAGATGAGTAAAGTGGGTTATTACCGCCTGGAAGCTTAAGGGGGAAATCAGAAGTAAGGGGCTGGAGATTAACTGTTCGGGACCTATGAAACAACCTTACAGCACTGCAGCAGTGGGGGTGAACAGACACAGGAGAAGCAAGGCTAGAAAGGCACGGATGGAAATCGGGTTCCTGATAGTCCAATCAGATATTAACCAATAGGATGGTAAAGGGTACCAAGGCAAACAATGCGCACTATATTTGTGGGTTGGCTTCCTCGGGCTCCCCCATCACCACTCCATGGGCGAGAACGAAAAACCTACGCTTTCACCTCTCAACAAGCATTTACAATGCAATGGTTTCGCCTTTGGAAAAGTTAGAGCTATTGGCATTGTAAATGACAATTTTTTTATTTATGTGTTGGTTTTGAAAGAAGATAAATGGCATTGCCATTTACAATGTCAATAGCTTAATCTCTCGCAAATGCGAGACCTATTGGATTTGCACCCCCACCCCCACAGAGAGCCACACAGAGCCCCCCCACACAGAGAGCCCCCCCCACACACACACACAGAGCCACACACACACAGAGCCAATATGTGAACCCCTGAAGCCCAATGCTACTTAAATAAAGTATTTCCTTTTATATTAACTAAAGGTCACTGATAACGTGTCCCCTTAACGCAACAGTTTCTCGCGTATAAGCGTAACAGACAGCAGGAGTTACTACGGCATAATGACATCGGAAGGATGACAGGCAGAGTTGGCCTTACCTGATTTCGAAGGTGCAAGTGCCGATCACACGTAAATCACGAGCATAAGTTTACTCAATCACCTACTTTATTTAAATGACTGACAAATTGGCAGCTCTTTGCCAGCTGTCCCTCAGAGGAGGTAATTGTCATCAGCAAAAGGATTCAGGGAAAAATATCCCGCGATTTAACGTACCGAATAATGGTGGAGGGGGGGGGGGGGGGGGGGGGGAGGGGGGGGGGGTTGTGGGTGTGGAGAAAAACGCACACGATTGTTTCAGGTGCATCACCGTTATGCGCAAACATTTTCACGTTAATTTCATACGAAGCAACGTTTAACAGTAGTACGTAGCTCACAAACTCCGAGCGAAGCTGGTTTCTAAGCGCGCTCCGCATTCTACCTTCAATAGGCAATAAAACTGCTGACGGCACCACTATTAATTGACGGGAATCACACAATGTGCCAAGAATCCAAGACAAAAACTGAGATCTTCCTTGTCGCATTTATAGATACCCAGAAAGCCCATTGCCAACGACACCCTAAAACAGTTTTCTTGAAGGAGGGGTGCGAACAAAATAACCAAAGAAATCTCACAGGCACTTTGGACGGGGTTACCGTTCGTTCAGTGTGAGGTGCAGCTAGTCTCCGAGGCCATAAAGGAATGTTATCCTACCAACCACTGCTGCATATTTCTGTGGAATGATCCCCGACTGGAGTTAAACTGACCCGATACTGACAGCCTGTGGAAATGGTGTGCTTTCTTCCAAAACTTGCTCCCGAAAGCAGTGAATTCATGGAAGTTTTCTTGTATTAAAGGAGCAGTACTATAAGAGACAATAAGGCCAATTCGAGTCCTAGCTCTTTAATGCGATAGATAAGGCACGACTGACCCAGTGTGTGTTAAATCCAAGTAGGCCAATGATCGGCACCATAGCTCTCTGTGGGAGAGTGAATTTAGATTAAATTCACATTCAGAAAATGACAGTAATATAACTTAGTAAAAACAAAAATACGAAATGTTTCAGCAGGATCACAGCCAAAGCAGAAAAGGCCACCCCATGCAACGCTTGTGTAGGCCTGTCACCCCCTACCCCCGACAAATGAGAAGAGGTGAGGTGGACAAGTGAATAGATCAGTACTGTAGGTTGCATTTTATTACAAGTGCAAGTATCCAAACTTTTGCTTCGACTGGGTTAGCCTATGTCTGAACTATCCCCTCCAGTAAGCCAATGACAAGTGGCTGTGTCCTTGATGGGCTCTCTATAAGATATAGATTTAGTCATTTGCGGAATATTAGGTTTGCGTGGTGGCCACGCTGTCAGGTTATAGAGAATGTTTATCACCTCAACCTTAATTGCCTGCACGTGCTTCCATATTGCTTTGGGATGGAGACCCAAGCTCGAGTGGCAGAATGCAGGATTCTGCATCCTAGCAAGAGGTCCCTCCTGGTTGGTCTAAAGCACAGGTAGCATACGGGGTAACATGAAAAAACATTTGAAAATGAAAAAGGTTATGTAGCAGAAACTTGCAGATAGCAGAAATGTACTGCAATGGTGATCATCTGCAGCCCATGCCCCCGCCCATCAGATACTCTTTTTTGGTCCCTGCCTACGGAGCAACATCACCATACACTCTTGAGTTCTAGCTAATATTCACGTCGACATCTGCACATGTTTATGTGTCTCTCCGAACAACCTCTTGAACACCCTGCTGGAGCTGTCATTTTTTTCCTTCTTATCTGGCAGATGGCAAGTCAACAATCGACACAAAAGGGGATGATGGACGGAGCGTTTGTACAAATCAAACACTCACCCCCAGTCAACTGATCTGGGTTTAATCCATCACCATTCTTTAGTTCACTCAGCCACCCCTGTTCAAACATGGCTATATGCAAATCAGTCTGACCCTGTGCCTCCTGGGAACAGTCCAGCCCAAACTGCCAAGCCATGTCTTCCCTGGACCGGAAACAAGCATCCTGGGACCGGTTTCGGATTCATAATCCTCATCAGCCAGGCTATCTTGAATCCAGTGGCCAAGTGAACAAGGGACTCACGTCTGAGCATACCCTGCCACACTTAGGGCGAACAAAGCGATACAAAAGGGGATGATGGACGGAGCGTTTGTACAAATCAAACACTCACCCCCAGTCAACTGATCTGGGTTTAATCCATCACCATTCTTTAGTTCACTCAGCCACCCCAGTTCAGACATGGCTATATTATATAATTGCATGTGGGCAAAAAGAGAAAAATTCTACGGACTGCCCACGAATCGCCTCGGGAATGAGTGACGCATCTCTGTTCCAATGGCTAGCCTCCATTTATGGAGCTAGCCAATGGAACAGAGAGGTGGGACAAAGGCCCCATACTGTAAAAAGTTTTCGCCTGCGCGAACGCTGCTGCGCAGCGGATCGCCAGGCGAAACCTAAAAAGGAGAATTTCAGGTGTGAGCTCAGAGTAAAGATCTGTTTTGACCGCACACGGCAGCTTCCACGACAAACTGTCATGTCATACTACCTACTCTAGTCAGAGAGTAACAGATCTACTAACTCAATTACTGCCTAATTTCAACCAGAATAGTGAAAAGGTCGTTTAAAAATAGTTCCTTAACACGGCAGTCATGAAGGAAAACAAAGTAAACCAACGCTTTATAAGACAGTTATTAAAACTTCCCCTATTTTTATGCACTTTATCAGTGAAGTTTTCAAATATACATTTTAAATCCATTTGTGAGCAAAGTGCTCAGGTGTTAAACTAGAAAACAAAATTTAATGGGGGGGGTTGAGAGAAGTGGTTGGAGAGGATGTAAGACGGGTATGGAAGTTTGCTCAAGATGGGGAGGAGTCAAGTCCATGCACAACCGGATACACTAAAGTCTGATGTGTTACCAACTATAAGTAGGTTTTAAAGCATGAGTACCCAAAATTGTTCCCAGGGGCCAAAATGTTTGGACTGATGTGAGCCACATTGATGCTAGCAAGGTGATAGACAGGGGGTGGGTGGGGCGGTGTTTGCTTGGGGGGGGGGGGGGGGGTGAAAAACTGGATTAACCACGGCTTCCTCACTATACCAAACTAATCGATCCTAGGCAATTTTGTTAATTTCACTTTCCCTCCTTTTTCTTCTTTATTACATATAAATGAACTTCGAAATACAGGACTTCAGGATGTGTGCTATACAAAACATTCTCCTGTGTTATATTTAACAAATTATAGTGTTGTTCATGTGGACTAAGAACCCAGCATCCTGAGGGTGCACATAACGGATGTGCCTCTTAGTTCACTATCAGCGTATTTGTCAGGGTGTTGGGAAGAATGAGCTTCAAAATTCACCTTTAAAAACAAGCACTTTTAAAATTGTACTTCACAATGCACTGACAATCTCATGTTATAAGGAGAAATGGTTCTGCATGTTAATTAAATCACTTGTTTCGTGCTAACAGAGGTTTACATATGACGGATCAGTTTGCAGTGAAGGCAAAACATGCCCCATCACATGCCCATGCATCATGTAAGGCAACTAAACCTAAAGCTATTAGGAAAATTGCTAGCATAGAGCATCATGAATCGCAATAAAAATTGCTTTAAAGTAAAATATCTGAATTAGTAAAGCTACATAATTACACTATTCCATGCATTTTTTATCTCACGTTTGTTAAGAAAACCCAACAAAAGCACATCATTAAGAAGAAAAAAAAAGTGAATAGAATCAAAAGTGACTGTTACCGTGGAGCGCTATGGCTTCCCGGAAGGGCTGCAAATCAGTCTCTACAGAGGAACTAGTTTCTGTCGAAGTTGCCCGACTAGGGGCTACAACAGTCAGTCTTGGGGGTGCTCTAGAGTTACGTGGAGGAGGAACTTTTCCACAAAGAAAGCTGATCAAATCCTCTCTACGAATAGTTCTTCTGCGCTTTTTTACCCAGGCTAACACATCCTTATTACGTCGCTGATATCCAATTTGGATTCCTAGATCGAAACTTCGTTGATGGGCATCCACGCTTTCTGCAAGAGGGAGAGAAAACACAGTGAGAATGTGTCCAAGCATTTAAATAAAGCCTCAACAGAATTTCCACTTACAGCCCACACCTCTCTTCCACCCCCCAGCTCTCAGGAAGTGGCAGAACGCTCCAATAAGCATGTTTTCCCATAAACAGCAGTTTGTAATAGTCTTTTTGGTACCATTTTAAACACTTCAGATTTGTTGTATAATAGTGTGATTGAGACCGTTCTGGGCTGAAAAGCATCACGATTTACTCACCAGCAAGAAATAAAAAAAATCATGCCTAGTGCAGTTCTGGTACAGTTAGCGAGCAGTGATCTATAGCAGGGAGCCCAATACCTCTGGTTTCTTGGAGAGTTCATTAAATAAGTATAAATATGTGAGAAAGTGCCATCTTTCGTGCATTGGTATGCCCCCACTTTTTGCTGAACTGCTGATGTGCTTTGACTGAGTGTGCCCTGGGCTCCTGCCAACCAGGTGCGCAGGGCCTGTGTTCCGTCCCTGAAAACTGTTGAAACTAAAGCCCAATTGGCATCTCTGGCCACCTGCCAGCCCCATGTAAATGGTACCCTATGTACCCAAGGCATGGTGACCAGATAAGACCCTTAAGGCTGCAGCACTTATTATGCCAATCTCATGGGGCCCTGTACCCAGACACCCACACACTGCCTTTGCAGGCTGAGTGTCTAAGTACAGAACCAAACAAGTCGACATGGCACACATGGCCATGCCCACAAAACCCACTGCTCTGGCATACGTCACCCATCTAGCTGGGTGCCCTATGCCAGTGGTGTGGGCACAGGTGCAGGAGCCCTGTGCCCCTACAGTATCCAGGGCCCTTCCTGGGCACTGTAAGTGCAGTGATACCATTAAGTGTATATGGTGCTGGGAGGTTGTCATTACGAACTCTACAGCACCATAATGGCTACACTGAAGACTGACAAGTTTGATATCACACTTCTCAGCACATTAAACCCACGCTGATGCAGTGAGGGATTTAATGTAAAATGCACTACAGAGGGCATCTTAGAGATGCCCCCTGAATCCTAACCATCCACGTCTAGTCTGAGGGGCTGCCTAGGCTGCCACACAGCAGACATGTTGCTGGACCCCTGGGTGGAGAGCCCTCACTCTCCTGGACCCGCAACAATGCACATACAAGGACGAGGTGCCAAGCCTCCTCCCCCAAGATGGGCAGGGGAAGCTTCAAATGCATTCCGCCCATGTGAAATGAAAATGATATTTATATAGCGCATAGACTACCCTGAGGCCTCGCAGCGCTGGAGCTTCTCCAGAACATTTGCTGTACTCAAGTCAAGTCAAATCCACTTTATTCGATTAATTAAAATCATAAAAGTATGCTATACAAAAATGCAGCAATTAAAAACATTAAAAACATTTAGAAAAATTAAAATTGCACAATTATATACAAAATACGTTTCCATAAAAAGCTCAAAATAGTGGACCTATTACATTTAATCTTCAAGGCCATATTTCCCAGGTACAAGAATTTGTTTAAAAGGAAATAGCATACAGCATTACACATCCAGTCCAGACCTCCTTAATCTAACAGCTGCTGCCAAGAAACTGGCCACAGTACATAGTTTCCGGCGTTTCTATCTTTTGAAGGAATAATAGGGCTGGTTTGTGTTGTTTAAAGTTCCACTTTTTCAGTAATGGTGTAATAAACCGTTTCCGAGGCACAGAAAACAACCTGCAAAAAAGCAAAAAATGTACAGTATCCTGGGGAGAAAGATCGTCACATTTACAGGGGGGATTGTCCTCCGGCCTACCCCACCCTTTCACATCCCATAATACCATAAATATTTGATTGACTCGGAATTTAGTCAGTAACCATCTGTGAAAACAGTTTGTTACAACCGATAGGTAGGGAGCCAGCCTTAGAGACGTGGTAACCAGTACATGGGCCCTTACTGAAGGTTTACATAACCGCCTCTCGCTCGGCTTCACGAAGCCTGAGGAAGTTAGTCTTGACCCACACTAGATAAGCTATACACAGAGAATCTGGTCTAGAAAAAATCTCTGGACGCCCAAGCTTCTCAGCCAGGCTCTTAATGTAGGACAGCCACTGAATTTCCCTCACATGATCTAATTTAAGACAATCCATTATAATTGTTCGGTTTAGGGAAAGTTGCGGATTCAGCCAGATCTTAATCCAGAGCATAATAGGTGCTAATTTGATTATATCTATAATGTACCCCAGACCCAGCTCCAGATGGATGGAATAGGTGGCTGTAGACGATGGAAGACCAAGAAGAGACCGCAGAAACTTATTCTCCTCAATTTGAATGCGGTCAGAGTTAATAAACCCCCAAATTGCTGCTCCGTACCTTGCAATTGAAACAGTCTTGGCTTTATAAATTGCCAGGATAGCCTCGGTTGGTTTCCCCCCTAGTCTTTTGGCAAACCCCAGTACTGCAGCCGATGAGCTTCTCACGGCGTTAGATTTTGTAGTAAGCTTGGGGGTCCAGCTACTCCTATCATCAAATAAAACTCCCAAATAGGTAAATACCTTTACTCTGCTAATGACCTCGGTACCACAATAAAAAGTCTTAACATGGTTTCTTGAACTCCCCATAGACATTATGTGGGATTTCCCGGTATTAAACAACAAGTCAAGACTATTCATAAAATTACCGAAGGATTCAAGCAGTCTCTGTAGTCCAATTGGGGTTCTTGCCAGTAAAACCGCATCGTCGGCGTAGAGGAGCACCGGAATTGGCATTCCCCCCATGCGCGGAATATCCTGCGTGACTGCCGTCAGGTCAGTCTCCAACGAGTTCACATACAACGTGAACAACATTGGGGCTAGGATGCAGCCTTGGCGCACCCCCCTACTGGACTTAAAACTTGCTGTGCATTTCCCCCTCTGTTGTCAGCCTGATAGAAGCATTCAAATCCCTATGCAGTTCTGCCAAAAAGTACACCAGTGAACGATCGAGGCCCATCTTAAGCAGCACGGTCCACAGCCTAGATCTATTAACTAGATCAAAGGCTGTGGACAGGTCCATAAAACCCAAGAAGATCGAGCCCCTTTTAGCCCTCGTGTATTTGGCTATAATTAGATTACGGTTGAGACATTGGTCCTCTGTACTTCTCCCCGCCTTAAAACCATATTGAACATCAGTCAATATGTTATTCTCCGAGGCCCAGGATGTTATTCTGGCCAAGACCACCTTCCCTAGGATTTTAATAGAGGAGTCTAACAGTGAAATAGGCCTATAACATCTCGGGTCTCCCCTCTGCCCTTTTTTGAACACAGGGATTATGATCGATCTGGACCAGGATTTGGGGAACCCTACGGTTGCAGAGGCATTAAAGACTTTAGTCAAAATTTCAGCCCAGTACTCCGGATTGGCCTTGTACATATCGGAGTCAGTACTCAGCAACTGGCCCCCACTGGTTCTGACCCCCACTCTGGCGGGAAGACTGGCGGAAAACCCTAAGTGAGGAAAGGGGGTGTGCCAGCATATGCCAACCCCACCACTCAGGTGGGAGAGGCGAGGTGAAGCACTACTCCGGCCATCTTGAAGATGGGGAACCCTGCCCAATCCCAGCTCGGCTCCTGCCCCCCTCCCACAGGAGAGGAGCAGGCTAGGGGGTGTACCGTACCCAGGACAGTGACCCATTGGTCCCTGCCCTTGCCCTACCTGTAACGCCCCTCAATTTAGTATTTAGGGGCACCCTGAACTTTCCTTCCTCAAATCCCGATTTGCCACAACAAGAAGACCAAGAAACACGAAGTCCTGCCTTGCAGCTTCTAACAAAAGGACGACGCCCACTGACTTGGCCCCAGAACTCTACAGGCCTGTTGATCCTTGAACCTGCTCCTGCAAAACTCCGGCGTCTCCAGCAGACTGCAACCTAGACAACCCGAGGGCCTGCCTTCCTTGAACCTTCCCATGAGCAGTGGTTCTGCTCCAACAGCAATACCCCTGGTACCAGCCTGGAACCGCAAATCCAGCCCGCTCTGCACCCGCCAAGCCCGGCCTGTGCCCGAGTGACCCAAGACCACGAGGACGACCCCCTGGCGACTGGAGCCTCTCCAATCAAAAAACCTTTAACGTTATGAATATAGTTTATGTTCATAATATAAAATAACCTAGCAAAAATGTTAAATGATATTGTGGTGTGCATCTTAGGCTAAGAAATTAAATGAGGTTCTGAAGTCTGTATAGCGGCTAGCTATATTCACTGAAGATCTTAAGCGCCATTTGCATAAACTACTAGATGACTAATCAAAATACTAGCAAATAAATAATCAGATAAAGGAATAAATGGAAAGCCTTTTCTTTAAAAATAAAGGCTTCAACAACAAAGTTTTAACGCACAAGGAGAACAAAGAACAATCTTTTAGAAGTCAAGGTAATTAAACGCCAGCTCTCTCGGAAAACTAACTCCACAAAACACCTACCACATCCAAATATTTCCATATGCTTACCAACATAAATGGTAAAATCACCTAAAAACATGACAGGTGGGTTTCATGCTGGTGCTTTCTAAAGAATATCGGAAGCCCTAACCATAATAAATAAACCTGCATCTTGTCAATTATCACCCAATAAGCTAATCATACTACAACCAAAGTACAGATCTACCGAACACTTAACTGAAGCAACGCATGCTTATGCAAAAAGCAAAATACATTGAGAGTTCTAGATTTTGGACACAAAGGAAGATGCAATAGAAGAAACTGGTTGAGCCACGCAGAAAACCAGGCAACCAAAGATCTGAATAGACTGTTCTTGGGCACCAAATACAGAGTGGCAGATTTAAACACGCTGCTAATTAGTACCAAACAGCAGTATACTTAAGGCAAATACAAGAAAGGTCACACCTCAGCTGCTGAAAAGCTGCACTTGTTGCTAAATGATAACTTTTTGGCAACAAGAAGCTAAACTGGCTGATATGATGCAATAAACTGAAATAAATGATAAACAAAATGATGCTTTAACTCAACAGTAGAGCGATCAGTACATTCTAAAACTTCATACGCTAGTTAGTACACAGACTGACTGTTCACAATAACATGTGTTCAGAGAATGACACTGTCCAGTAGAATAAAGTAAATACTGGAGTTAGAGGTCTTCCGCTTAATAGAATCAGAAATACATTTATCAACCAATTAAAAAAATAAAAAAATTCTATTGCACTATAGGTTCTAGTATTGTAGTGGTTTAAAGCAAGCACGGACATCCATTTTTTTCACAATGACTTTGGACGTTTAGTGAATTAAAATTACATCTGCCTGAGCCACAATTTTACATTGTTTCATGCTAAAGTTTCATAATAAGAATTCAGTGAAAAAACGAAATAGTAGAGTTCACATTACATCTGGAGGAATCCAACCATTATATTATTGGTTCACTTATCCCTGTACACTTCTCTACCCAATACGTTCACTCAAACTCTTCAGAGGAAGAGTTAAACAGCCCGGTAGAGAAGCTAAAATCAGGCACGGTGGAAAGGAGACTTCATATAAGCATTGCCGAGGTTGTGAGCATGACTAAATATTTAAAGTAAGTTCTTCAAGTCACACTGGAATCAAATGGTTATTCACTGCTTTCTATGCCCCATTAAGTGGCAATTCTATGTCAGGACCCGAGGCAAAGATTATGCTATCCTTTCTCCACCTGGATAGCCATTTTAAAGTCAATAAAACCATTTTTTTAAAAACTATCATTCCCATGGAACCATGGGAATATTACAACAAAACACCAGAGTCCGACATGTCCCAGTTTCACCAATTAAGGGAGCCCAGGAGGTTCATAGTCATTTATCCTTGGCCATTCCTCCACTTTCTTCGCTGCTCGCAGCCAAAGATAAGTGTGCCCTCATTTTATTCTTTCAAGAGTTGGTTGTGGCCCTTATTCTTTGGATGCTTTTCGGATCGTCATGGTGTACAGACTATTCGACTAAGCGGATTCTAGCACGCATGTTTAGGTTGTTAATCCATTGCGCTCTTCGTATCAGTATTTGAATGTTTTTACTTTTTTCGTAGATTCAGGTTTTGAATTTTTTTTTCCCCCCCTATGTTCAGGTTTTAGTCACGGGGCGCTCGCTACTCTGGTCGACCCAGTGTCCGGTCGCGTGAGCGTTATCCGCGTTTCCTTGTGAAGGCTCGGCGGTATAGTCATGCGCTCCGAATTCCACGCTAGACAGGAATCAGAGCTGCAGCACCACTGAGAAGCCTTTGTGCTGGAGAGAGAATGCCCACATATAAAGTGGATCTGTAGTACTCCATTAGCATATTCTACATGTTATGCCCTTGGGTCCGTAATTATTAGGCCTTTAACGCTCCCAACACGGGAGTCTGTAGGTGCAGGTCTACCCCTGCGGGACCCACCCCCAAACACACATTGCCCATCATAACCACCAGGGCTGCAGGGTCACAGGCATGAGCCCCATAAGCATGCTTGGGCCGCGCTGAAGCCTTGGCTGACACCCAGCCACCCACATTGGGCATAACCTGCCCCATAACTAATCACTACTCGGCAAAGCCTACCGTGGGACTAGCTGTCCTCTTCATAAGGCCTGTCCTTACTCAACTGGGTTTACACCCCCCTAGTTTGCGGGCGCCCTGTCCCATGAAGCACTATAAGGAGGATTTGGGGGAAGTAGACCCACTTACCGCACTGCAGTGAGATGACGAATTCTATGATGCTGTAGACGCATCAATCCAAAGGGCTGTCTCAAAGGCTATAGCCCCCCCCCCCCCCCCCCGGGCACCGTCTCTCCCGTCAGATTGCGCAAGCCTGCAAGAAATTGGTACGGGCAGAGCTGGGCCCACCGGCACAGACTTCAACCACCACTGGCAAAGCGTACCCACGAGGCGGGAGTGGACCCAGATGCTTTCACCCACCTTAAACAGGGGTTCCTGGACAGTGCTGTCCTTAAGCGCCGCCCCCCCGCCCCCCCCGCCTCGAGCGTAACGTGCCGTTTTTTCCTCTGGAACGCCAAGTGCGACCGGTTTACCGGGAGACGCAGGTTCTTGCTTATCAAAGTAGACCCCAAGCTCTGGGACCTAGCAGACTCTGAGGCAGGCCCGGTAGCACAGGGTGGCCACTTCGGAGATCCCTTTAATAAAGAGTTGGGCAAGTTAGTCAACACCTTAACTTCACTGGACAAGGCGCAGTCCTTATCAAAAAGGTGTTTCATTCCAGGGTTTTCCTGGGGGGCCAGCCCAGGAAGGGGCCGCTCGCCCGGCCACCCTAACAAAACCAATACACTCCCAGACAAGGCTTCCACCAAGGCCAGTATCAAGACCAAGCCAGATTTGTAAATTTCTACCCTACCAGAGGAAGACGTGGCAAGCACAGAGGTGGCGCCTCAAACGATGCGTGCAAGTTTCCTACCTTCTTCCCTTCTAAGGATAGCGGTTGCCTGGCGAATTTTTACCAGGCCCAGACTTCCATCACAGGGGACGCCTGGGTTTTCCAGACTATACAGGGATTCCAGATAGAGTTCTATGGGAAACCCTCCCAGCCTGTTCCACCACAGCCTATCACCTTTTCTGCGGCGAACGCCGCCCTGGTTGATCAGGAGGAGAAGTCTCTCCTAGCCAAAGGAGAGATCGCCCGGACCCTACCCCACAGGTTTTATCAGCAACTTCTTCCTCGTGGACAAAGCAGATGATTTGCAGTGCCCAGTAATCAACCTCCGCAAGTTCAACAAGTAGCTTGTCTATCGTTACTTCAAGATGTAGTGAATCCACCACCTCCGGGACTTACTACAACCACAAGATTGGATGTCACACCTGGTACTCAATGACACCTACCTCTCTATGCTTAACTTTCCCGCCACAGGAGTTTCCTACAATTCTTCTGGGGGGACAAGACCTACAAGTTCACCACTCTGCCCATCGGCCTATCATCGGCCTGTAGTGCTTCACAAAGGCCCTCAGGCAGGTGGTGGAACGCCTCCGGGAGCTGGGCATCAGACTCATTGTGTATCTCGACATACTGTTGATGGCTCAGTGTCCTGGAGCAATCACAGCAGCTTCAGACTGCGGTCAATCTCTTGCAGGGATTGGGATTCATGATCAACAAAGCCAAATCCACATTGGTTCCTTCCCAGAAGGTGATTTTTCTGGGTTTCTCGATCACCTCAGTCAAATGTTGTCTCAGTTTCCCCTCCAGGAAGGTGACAGATCCACCTCGAGATTCGGCGGGCGCTCACGAAACTGCGCATCTCACTCACAGGTCACCCGCATAGTGGGACTCTGGTCCTCTTCGATCTAAGCTGTCTTCCAGGGCCTTTGCACTACTGGGCCCATCAAAGCTTGAAAGCCGTGCACCTTCACAGAGGCCTTTCGTATTCACAGCAGGTCTCGCTCACAGAGGCCAGAGCGGAGCTCGCTTGGTTGTTCTCCAACATGGAAGCCTGGAATGGGAGAGCGATTTTTGGTTCAGCGCCAGATATCGTCATCGAATCAGATGCCAGCAGGGTTGGCTGTGGCGAGAGGTATGGTGCGTTGACAGCCGGATGTGTATGGTATCCACAAGAGCAACGGCTACATATAAATTGCTTGGAACTCCTTGCAGCCTCCTTCGCGAACCAATGTTGGACCAAGGACTCCATCCAGTTCAGCGTACTCTTCAAGATGGACAATGTATCAGCGGTTAGATACATAAACCATATTGGGGGCACACGGTCAAAGGCCCTGTAAGAATCTAGCCGCAAACTTCTGGTAATTTTGCCAGGACCGCCAGATCTGTCACAGCGGAGTACCTACCCAGCCAGGACAATCAGGCAGCGGATCATCAGTCACGCCATTTCCACAGTGTGAGTCTGTGGAAACTCCATCCAGAAGTGTTCAGGAACTTAAACCGCATAGGGGGCCACTTTTCAGTGGACTTCTTTGCATCTCCTGGATCAACTGCCGCCCAGGTTTTTCAGTTGGAACTGGAACCACTGCCGCAGAAGACAGATTCGTTCCTTCAGGATTGGCAGGGGGAATAGGGCTATGTCTTTCCCCATTCGCTGTCCCAGGTTCGGCGGCAGGGAGCAAGCAAGGTAATGATCACACCGATTTGGAGATCGAAACCCTGGTTTCCAGTACTTTTGAAACTTTCTTGGGTTTCTCCAATGACTCCTGATTTCCAGCACTACTCCTTAATCCAGTAAAGCACCCCCACCGCTCATAGTGCAAGGGTCTCTACCCCTTATGGCGTAGCGGATTAGTGGAGACAATGGTCGGTCCCAGGCCTTTCGGGTACGGCGGAGGTTCAAGGCCTAGGTGGACAACACAGTCAAGCGGAATAGATCCACCTGGAGGAGATAGCCACTGTATGCGACAGGCCCTTGATACCGTGGCACTAGATGTAACGCACATCCTGAATTTTTGGGCGTCTCTTGCTGATTAAGGTTTTTGGCTTACAGGACTATCAATACCTATTGGTTCGCCATCTATGCAGGTCACTGGACAGTAAACTCTCCGGTGTTAGAACACCCTTTTGTTTGCCGCCTCATGTGGGGGATACTTCCCTCTCCCCCTCCGGAACCCAGTTACTCAGCGCTCTGGGATGTGAACCAGCTGCTAAACCTTTTCCTCTCCGGGCAACCAAACCGGTTCCTTTCCAGGAAAGGACTGTCTGCTAAATTAGCCATGCTACTTTACCTGATCTTCTGTAGACTGGTATCCGATGTCAGAGCTCTGGTAGGATCTTTTCTCCCTCAGAAGTTACTTTCACAATTCGCATTAGAACCAAATGTGGGACTGAGTATTTTGTACCCAGCCTTCCCAGACACCCACCCAAGTTGTGTGTGGTGTCTTGCCTTAAGGAAATATCAGAACTTATTGCTCTGCGAAAACCACAGTGTTGTTTCCTCACCCACGATTGCCCGCTGGGTAAGGTGAGTAATGCAACAAGCTGGGATAGACCTTCGGAGCTCACTTGACTAGGGGGGGCCCGTCAGGAAGACCTACTCAACGCTGCGGACTGGTCCTTGGACTATACATTCAAACTGTTACTTCAAACCGGTTCTTCAGACGGCCCAATGGTGATAAGCTTTAAACTAACATAATCCTCGCCTCCCGTCCAGACACAGAATGAAAAATGTCCTAGCTTTCGTAACGGAAAGATTCAACCTCCCAAGGAACAACAATTGGCTTTTATTCTTCCCACCCTTGTTGTGGAGTAAGTAACTTAAGTTCAAATCATGTTGACTCAAGCTTTATCTGTTTTCAAGTGTAGCCTCTGAGCTGCATCTGCATGCCAGCTTCTCTTTCAGGGCTAATCCTTAGCTTTGATGGTCTCAAACTAGGTTATCTGGTTTCAGGTTTAGACACAAGGGGGTTGATGAAGGCTGGTCTCGCGCAACGAATAAGGAGGAATGGCCAGGGATAAAGGACTATGAACCGGCTGGGCTCCCTTGATTGGTGGAGCTGGGATAGACAGTCTACCTGTCAGACTATGATGTTCTGTTGGAATATTTCCACGGTTTCATGGGAATTATAGTTTTTGTATCTAGGGGTCTTGGGTAGGAGTACGGGGGATTGATCTGTAGGGTGTATAGGTGTTATGACTGCATCTTGTCGTTACTGTTTCTCCGTTACAAATGTTGTGGTTACAACCGAGTAGGGTTTACATGAACTGGCAACCCAGATGGAGAGATGGCGCACCGACTAACACATATTGCGGACATGCATGAACGGCTGTTGCTCAGACATTCCCTGCATATGTCATACCGAATTAACGTCTTTGTAGCGATTGATGTCACCAGTGTACTGACAATGAAGTATTAAGGTGTTTGCAACTATCATTGTGCATGCTGTCTAAAAAACGCCCATTGCGATCGCTGGAATTGTTTATTGCAAAATGCCAATAAAAAGAGTGGACAAAAAAAATTATAGTTTTTGTATCTACTTTAAAACGACTGCCATCAGTAAAGTGGAGAAAGGATAGCATAATCTTCGCCTCAGTCCTTAATAGAATTGAAACTTTGCGTTACAATAGCTAGGAACTTTTTCATTTGGCATAAATTCGGGAAACCTTATCAGATTTTAAAAGAACATTATATTACTTGGAGCCATGGAAAGCACCAATTTGTATCTTGAAACTAATGCAGTCAGGAAACCTGAAAACTGAAGGTGCCCAAGCCCCAAGTTAGGTGCTGACGGCTAAGAGATGGGCAAAGAAAAGGCCACACGTGCTGGAACACGCCTCCCAAGAATCTTTCCATGACCGCAGTACAATTAGGCATAGGTAAAGTGGACTACAGGTTCACATTAAAGAGCAGCTAGAATGGCTGCAGTGACACTGTTTGAGAGATTAACACACCAACTTTAGACAGCAGGCCTCAAAACACCACCCATTCTGAAAGAGACACACGATATGGACTTTAGCATGAAGGACTTGATGGAAAAATCCGAGGTGTTTTAGAGGAGAGTCATTAGGATTTCTGTGGCTGGACAAACCTGACCGTCCATACCATTTGAATACAAGATAGAGAGCTTTAAAACCCTTGTCCCTCTTGCACATATCACAAATACAGTTTCAGCATGTCTAGCCACCTATCCGCTCAACTAACACTACAAATAAAAGGACCCAACCGTTATTTCCCTTTTGAACGCATTACTATAAAAAATGCATTTTTAAAGAAGCGGACATGAAAATGTGTGAGTATCATGGGATCGAAATGTTAAGTGGTCTCTTACAGGGATACAAAACCAGAAAACACTACACCAACAGTGTATACATGCAGGCCAGAGCCAGTGGTCTCTCCAAATTACATATTTTGTGGGGCACAAAGGATAAAGAGGGCACTGCAAGAGCGACAGTCTATAGGTGCACCCCACAAGGTACGTACTAAAATGGCATAGTTGACAATTTAAAGAGGCCCTCTGCTGGCACTCACATGATTTAAGGTACCGGGGTTAGGCTACAAGATGGCGAGCATAGCTGTTGTGGTCTAATCAATGGGGTTCTCCCAAGCTCTTTGTCCAATCGGGGGAGATCCAGGGGTTAACTGTTCTGAAATTGTGCGTTAAAAAAAAAAAAAGGAGAGAGGAGAATGTGAAGACCATTTCAAGTGCACAACTGTTTGACACAGTATCAAGTACTTTCAGAAACCAAAAGTTGGTTTTCACACTTAACGCTTTTTGTATAGTAGATTCCACCACAAAATAATGGTGTGGTTTACAAAAAACAGAAGCAGACAAAAATAGTATGACCACTTTAGAAGAATGTAGTAGTAGGGAAAAGGCATATGGGAGAGGAGCAGTTCAGGAAAAGAAACAAAAACTGTCACTTTGTATGATACAGCAGGGATCTTAAGTTTGCATTCCAAAATTATAATAAATAATATTATTAATAAATATAAGGCTTGCCGAGACGGGATGGTCCAAAGAGTTAAGGGAAATGGAAGAAAGTTCTAAATGAGTTGCCACAATCTGGGAGAAGGAACTTCAAGCAAAAGCTGCATTGAATGGTAATGATTCCAGAAGGTGCAAGTCCTTAAAGTTCGATAGGATAGGGTTTTTCAGGTGGATAACTTAGTGTCAGTAGGTCTAAAATAAATTCTTAACAAATTCCCTTTGGGAAACCAATACCATACCCAACTAGTCACTCACCACCAGCAAAATCAATCACCTAGAGAATAGAACAGCCAAAAAGTCAAATATAGGAAAGTTTATTCATAAAGTCTGTACAGTTAAAAATTAGTTCAAAAAGTTTATCCACTTGATTGGCAGCTAACTCCGGAGGCGGCAATATGTGTGCAATCAAATAAAATCTGTTTTAACAAAAAAATACAGAGCAAAATATAAAACAAAGTGAAAGTCAACTGTGGGATTCCAAAACCAACAGTGATGATACATTCAACATTGTATTCTTTTATTAGATCTTAACCCCTTCCATGCTCATGACGAGCTCCGCTAGTCATGCAGTACAGTGCTCCTGTGCTCATGACGAGCTGAGCTTGTCATGACCACACCAGTTTTTATTGCTGTCCAGCACAGCAAGAGAATCTCCCTAGCAGCGATGCGGTTAAATAACATCATATGATGTATCCAAATATTATTAAAGACCAAGAAGCTACGCATTTCGGTGGTATCAGCAGGACCAACCACCTTCTTCAGGCTTCAAGTTAAAAATATCCCAGCACTTTAAATCGTGATCTGGGCGTATGGTCTATTATGCGGGGAAAACTTTCCTCCCGATATCAATTGACCGGAAATTTCACCAACAATGCTAAAAAAAGTGACAAATGCGTATCACGGCGTATTCCACAATGTCTTATAGGGGAAATGGCCCATGTACTTAATCATCCCAATAGTAATGTCCTTTATGGATAATCACAGATTCTTTATTGGATTGTTAGAGGGTGGGCTCATTCCTAGCTTTCCCTTCTACTGTGGCTATCTTAGAATAGTTTTCGCCACGGAGTTCATTTAAAAACCCCAAGCACTGGGACTAAAAAAAAATCTCTGTGCGTGTTAGATTTTCTCCTTCTCGTAATCTGATAGCTTAGTGTGCTAAGCAGCATTTTAGAGCCAATCTTCAAGACTTCTTTAGCTGTCTCACCTGATTAGTTTCTGGTGAAAATCATACATCATATACTTACATAAAAGGCTCCCTGACCAGCGGGCTCAATTACTGTACCATTAAATTGTCATGGTCATTTTGCTTCCACCTGTCCACTTTACTTACTAGCTCCCTCCGCATGGAGCAACTGTAGAAAGCATGTGCACACTGTTCACATCAATTTAAAAATAAATTGTCCAAGTCGCAAAACCGGTTCATAGTGTGCTTTAATTTATCTTTTATATTAACGTATTCATTTTGCCTTCACTCCTTTAAAAAATGCGTTAGAAAGGGTTTAAATGAAACTGTAGCTGCACTCAAATCAAGTGCTTGCTTAGGTGCCATTTATTGTGCCCTTCACAAATAGTAACTAGCATTTGCAATGCAATTAGTCTCGCCTTTGGGACCTTGTATGTATTTAGCTATGCAGCACATTAGCCTGGGTGCTGGAACATCTACTGTTCAGTAACATGGAGGTACTGTGTGACACGCCAGGTATTAGAACACATGGAGAGAAATATAGCCTTTCAGCAGGAAATGGTATAGTCCAAAGTGGTTTTTAATATAGAATCGGGGCCTTCGGTGGTCGTATCACTGAAGATACAATATTTGAAAAAAGTATTGTCTGCGGGTGCTCATAGAAGAAATTCTATGGATTGGAATCTAGAGAATGCTAAAGTGATTCTGGTAATTTTACTACTGACCTCTGCTGGTCGTTTATCAAGAAAGTTAAAATCGAGGCAGTTGCCAGAAATGTTTTTTTTTTTTAAATCCCCCAGCAGAAAGCAATTCTGTTATTTTACTGGCCTCTACTGGTAGTTTTATATCAAGACCGTTAAATAGAGGCATTTGAACAGGAACAAAAAAAAGTCCCTAAGCGGAAGCAGACGGGGCTGATCTCCAGAGCCCAAAAAGTACATACAATCAGTCAGTCCATTTGTAAAGCGCACTACTTGCCCACGAGGGTCTCATGGGACTGAGGAATGCTGCTACTGCTCAAAAAGCCAAGTCTTGAGGAGTCTTCTGAAGGTCAGCAGGTCTTGGGTCTGCCGTAGGTGGGTGGGGAGGGTGTCCCAGGTCTTGGCGGCGTGGTGGGAGAACAATCTGCTGCCGGAGGTCGCTCTTCGGATGCGGGGGGGACTGTGGCGAGGTCAGCGGAGTGAAGCTGGCGGGTGGGGAAGCCGAGTCGTCTGTTGAGGTACGCTGGTCCAGTGGTGGAGTGCCTTGTGTGCATGGGTGAGGAGCTTGAAGGTTATCCTCTTGTTGACGGGAGCCAGTGCAGATCTCTCGTGGGGTGTGATTTGACTGCGGTGAGGGAAGTCGAGGATCAGGCATGCAGGTGTTCTAGATGCGTTGCAAATGTTTTAGGAGTTTGGCCGAGGCTCCTGCATAGAGAGCGTTTCCGTAGTCCAACCTGCTGCTGACGAGGGCCTGGGTGACCGTTATTCTCGTTTCGGGGGGGGGGGTCCACTTGTAGATCCTGCGGAGCATGCGGAGGTTGTTGAAGCAGGAGGAAGAGACAGCGTTGACCTGCTTAGTCATGGAGAGGGTGGAGTCGAGGATGACCCCCTAGGTTGCGTGTGTGGTCAGTGGGTGTTGGGGCTGTTCCCTGGGCGGTCGGCCACCGGGAGTCGTCCGAGGCCGAAGAGGTGGATCAGAGGATGAGGACCTCCATCTTGTCAGATTTCAGCTTCAGTCGACTGTTACTCATCCATTCGGCGGTGGCCTCATTCCTTTGTGGAAGTTGGTTTTGGCGGTGTGGGGGGTCTTTGGTGAGGGAGAGGATCAGCTGGGTGTCATATACATAAGAATATACTAAAGGGGTCTCCAAACCGGTCCTGGAGTGCCGGATCCATGCCAGATTTTTTGGATATCCCCATTGAGATACATGTAGTTATTTTAAAAAAAAACTGGCATGGATCCGGCTCTCCAGGACAGGTTTGGAGACCCTTATGTACAAGAGGTTTCGAGTGCTCGACCTAAAAGCCACGGCGCAACTGGAAGGCTTTTAGTGTGAAAGATGTCACTAGTAAAATGATTTTTTTTTTTACATTTGCATTGCAAGCATGAAATGGCTACAGTTAGATCATAGCATATTTTCTTCTTTTCTGTGGCCTTTATCATAAAAAAAAATATTCTCAAAACGCTCAAAGCTGGTTTAAATGTTGTCCCTCTTCCCCAAAGCAACAAATTAAAATTTAGGATGGGAGTTAGGCAGTCAGTTAATGAGATAAAGGCCAGCAGCTGAATGAAAGACCACTTTTAATTGAGTGATATTAAATAAGCACAACTGTGCCATAGAAAAGTTATGAAATTAGGGCACTGGCAGCAGACTTCCGTTTGGGTTTTGGACAGAATGATGCTCAACCTGGTAAGTTACTTCAGTATAGGTTGCGAAGAGCAGAGGTTGGCAATTTAGAACTTCAGTAGCACAAATTAACGGGGCCAACATCTGTAGCCTTGTTGGGGAAAAATCACCTTTAAATTCTTGGGTGTAGTTATTGGCTTACTTGTGTCACAAATGCGGGAGGCTGTATTTGTGCAAAAGCTTGACAGTTGAATGTGTGTGAATTAGGATTTCGGGGACAATTAAGCTGGCCTTTCGAGGGGAAAAAAATTGTGTGGCACCAGCAACTAAAGCATGTTCTAGTCATGACTCGCAAGAAGTGTGGTAAGGAGGCAATAAGGCCTGTAAACACAATAAAAAAACAATGTTCTCTTTTTATCACAATTCAGTTACATCAAGTTGAACAGAGGACTCTGAAGGCCAAGGTGATTTGAGAGGATTATAAACCATATTGAGGTGGGTGGGGAGTATAAAGTACTGTGAACATAGAAGTGTAAACTATTTTTAATCCATTTTGGCTGTATGAGAGTTCAAAGAGGAGCCGATGAAAGTGAAACAAGAAGAGTCAATCTGCACTTGTTTGATTAGACCCCTGGTAGGTGCACAATTACATATACATTCACACAGTTTAATGATAATGGTTTTAATAATGTGAACATACCCATCACTGAAATCCATAATTTACCCTCAACTTCCATAGGCAAAAATAACAATGTATATTAGAGACAGTCAAACTACCGTTGAATTTCATCCAAAACAAAAAGCATTGGAAGCAGCACCCTACCAGTGCAAATCAGTGATTTTTCTTTTTAAACCACAACAGTGCTACATGTATAGCAGAACGTAGACTTGCGTATCACTGCTAGCAATGGCACTAGCCATTAATATAAACAGCAACTTCTTTGCTCAGCCTATTCACCATCACTAAAAAGCTTCTCACACTGAAGCATAATTGTATATTGCTACATTCCAGTATTAAAAATAGTAGGTCTGGAGTGTTCTGAATATGAATGGCTCTAAAAACCAGTCAAAATCGCTTTTGGTTAAAAAAATTAAAAAGTAGACAACAAAAGATTCAAATATGACATAGGGTTAAGGTGCACTGTGCGCAACATGGACAGATTCTCCATTTGATGGCCCATATAGGGGTTCACAAATCTGAAATTCCACTTTATAAAAGTGACAGGACTAGACCTATTCTCCGCTTCACCAAAACATAGCAGGGAATTCTGTGCTTTTATATCTTTTAAATACCGTTGCAATTTGCCTTTATAATCTGTGTGTAGCAGATACAACCTGTGGTCCCTCTCCACACTGATAGCTACTTGCAGAGAATGATTGGTATATTTTATCTTATTTTTACGAATACCCAATTGCAATTTATTATGGGTAAAAGCTAAAGACGGATTGAGCCTGAAAAACATTACGTAGATTCATGGCCCAATGGGTAGCACCCCTCAAATGCAACTGGCATTTCAACAGATACCCAAGTGAACCCATTGAAGACCATAGTTTCACCTCAGTTTAAACATTCTCAGCTAGTATCTGCTGGATATTAACAAGGCCCAATTTCAGTCTAAGTGCACTATTAATTGACCCTTTTGGAAGATTCGAACAATTTTTTCCAGATCACCATTTCTACTGATTGGAGGTGTAATATATTAGATGCCATCGTAATTTTAGATCCGTAAAGCAATTTAAAAATCTCAATTAGTTAATGTATACATTTTAGTACCGAACGTATATCAAGTAGGGTTATAATTCTATAACTGAGAAATTCCCTAGAACCTTTAAAAACTGGAATACTAATACTACCCTTCTATGAATCTGGTATTATATTTGAGTGAACTATATTAGTGAACAGGGGCGTGAAAGATTACTTTTTAGTATATCTGCCGATAATCCATCTGGACCCTGGGCATGAGCCCTCTAAATTCTTGATTATCGTTTATCAGGCTTTCGTAAATCATCATCTATAATCCCTAATCACATTTTGCGTAATGAATTTCAAGAGGAAAGGCGGGCAATCCTAAATATCCCACACCATGTCTAAATAAAAAAAACTGTCAGAGGGAGGTTATTTGGGGATATCTTAAATAAGTTTAGTCTGATTTATTAATGGAAGATGCCAAGGAGATGAGTCGGTGTTGAACCTTCATTTGATAATGGTTTAACAGTCTCACTAATAGCCTTCGATAATGTTTGACAAATTTTCCTAGTTGAGGATCTGGTCATAGGGTAATTAGCTGAGCGTGATAATCGGCCTCTCGACATTTGAATGGGCGTTGAATAATATGGTCTTTGAAAATGAGGAATAACCCTGCCAATTTTCGCCCTATATCTCTGTTGCCAATCTTCTCGAAGATATTGGAGAGACATATAAATTCCCAGCTTTCTAAACTGGTCGAAAACACTGCTTTTCTCCATCCTTCTCAGTCGGGTTTTCGGCCAAGGCACTCAACTGAGACAGCCCTCCTGGGGGTAACAGAGAGTCTTAGGCATGGTGTCGATCAGGGAAACACCATGGCGCTCATCCTGCTGGATTTGAGCGCAGCCTTCGACACCGTGTCGCATTCCATCCTCATTGACTCTCTGAAATCTCTAGGTGTGGCAGGCCAGGCCTTGGCCTGGCTGGTGTCTTTTCTCAACGACCGAAGCTTTCAAGTGTTCTCTTCTAAAGCAGCTTCCACCATCTGTTCATCCACCCGCGGCGTCCCTCAGGGCTCAATCCTTAGCCCTTTATTATTTAACATTTATGTTAAACCTTTGGCAACCATAGTTGAACAGGCTGGGCTAACCCTGTTTTCCTACGCAGATGACACCCAGATTGTCTTCTCCTTATCAGGGAGAGACGAGAACAATATCTCCGCACTCAAGTCGGGCCTCACTCTTGTGGCCGATTGGATGCGGAGAAACTGTCTCAAGCTGAATGGGGAGAAGACCGAGGTGGTCATTCTGGGACGGAATAAACATCTTTGGGGTCCCCACCATTGGCCCACCGAACTGGGAAATGCGCCTATACCATCTACTGCAGTTCGTAACCTGGGTGTCATTATTGACGACAGGCTAACCATGAGGCAACAGGCTACTAAGGTTGCAGCCATCTGTTTCTCAACGCTGCGGTGGCTTCATAAGATTCTGTGGATGCTTCCCCTATCCTCCCGCAGAACCGTAGTCCAGGCACTTGTAACATCACGCCTGGACTATGGCAACATTCTCTACTTGGGCGCAGATAAAGCCACCATACATGTGCTGCAGGTTGCGCAAAATGCGGCTGTGCGCCTGCTAAAGAACGTCCCTAGACGTACTTCAGCCACTGCCGCCTTACGTGACCTCCACTGGCTGAGCATCCCTGAACGTGTTAAATTCAAGGCACTCTGTTACATGTTCAAGGCCAAGCAGGGCAGCGCCCCAGCATATATTCAAGGGCTGGTAAAACCTTACAGACCCCTGCGCTCACTAAGATCATCGGACACTGGTAATTTCACAGTGCCAAGATGGAAGCTGACAAAAATGGGAGGCCGCTCCTTTTCTACTTTGGGTCCTAAATACTGGAACTCCCTCCCTTTAGCACTAAAATCAGAGACCAACCTGCTTTGCTTCCGTAAGGCTCTGAAGACTCTGCTTTTTACTAAGCGTGAACAATAGTCGGCTGTGGCCTCAAGTCAGGTGATAAACCCTCCTTTCTTCTATAGTCTATCCCTGGCGCCGGGAAACCCATTGTGGGTAGCTGTGTGCGATATAAGCTTAAATAAATAAATAAGGTAAAACAGTTGGAGAACCTTTTAATCCTACACAGTGGAACTCTAGATTTTAGTTTAAAACTCTGCATAGCAAAATTAAGCATCGGGGCAAGATATATTTAGCTTACCCAGGATGAAGTTCAGCTGTTGTACTCGCTTTTCCTATTGGTTATTTCGAGAACGTATATATATATATGGAAATAAAAATCCATATTTCCAATAATTTTACAAGGGACCTTCGGATTCGGCACCATTCTTAAAATATTTTTTTTTACATCTGTAAAATCATAACAGATCCTCCTAAACCGTATGTCTCTTAATTGGGCTGTTTAACACCAATACCCATCAAGTCGTACACCAATTTGCCCCTTCAAAGCTTTTATATTATAAGTAATAAAAATGAATACATCGCCGCAACCCTAAACTTCCAGTTTCCTGTAACATAACCAAAGTAAAATTCATGTTCTTCAATTTCTGAAAGAACCACCAGTACCTTCTTAGTCCAGCAAGATTCCATGACACTCAGTATCAGATCATCTGCTTCTACAAAGTGGGCACTGGGGAATCAGTTTTTTTCTGAATTTATTGCCATCACAAATATAATGCCAGTCGCTCATTTTTGGTGACTTATTGCCATCCCTAGATATATGCCTACCCCAATCAGTTTGTTACGATTTGCTGGTTTACCCCAATAACTGGTTTCACATTTGTCTGAACACTGGCAATAATCAGTTCCTTTTCTACTTGATAGAGATGCAATTGGCCTTTATGAATCAGAAAGAGGGGGACTAGTAGCCAGATAAAGGTCCAGTACCCATGCGCCTCACTATAATTGACATCTAATCAGTGTGGGTACTTGTTCCTATGTGGAGAGGGTATAGAAAACATTAGAAGAAAATGTGTGGTTGGAACATATGGTTCCGGGGGGGGGGGGGGGGGGGGTGTCTTTATTTGGAAGTGTTGCCTACACACACCCTGGTGGGCGTCATGCTTCATCGGGCGTTTTGCTCCTCGTAGAGCTGTTGCTGCAATGCCCCACAGGCCCCGCAAGAGGGCTCTTTGTCGGAGATCTTTTCTTGTATCAGCTTTGACAGTGCATGCAGGTGTATGGGGTATAAGGTGGAAAGTGTGATCTTAAAATTACCTAAAGGAGATCAAATTTTATTCAGAGACCTTGCGGTAAGGTTAAAAACTAAGAAGCAGTACTGTGCGCAAGGTTATGATACGCCACTACTCGGCAAGTGTGTTGTAGTGAACTATTGTGTTTCCACTATTCAGGTCAATAAGTTTCACGCTACGTCGGTCCAGTATTGGATCCCAAGCGTTTCTTAAAGACCCAAAAATATGTTCCCTACCCTTGAATTAGGGTGGGTATCTAGAGTCTTATTATACACAATCCCTGGAGGTGATACAGTAGATCCTAGGAATCTATATCATGCTCACCCCAGTACGAATCCATAAATCAACCTGGAGTAAAGATAGATATAGGGAAAGGACTTGAAATATCCAAACAATCAATGCTTTATTGTTGACAGCACATGAGATGCATGAATGGTCTCTGCATATCATCGTATCATGCAGTGCCCTGTTGTGTTAGAGCTTTACGTTACCTCTTCTATTGGTGAACTCACAACATAGTGTTATTAAAGATAAAAATGCATTGTCTTTACTGAGTCCCATGAAGCATTGTTATTTCTTACCCCTACTCATAGGCCATAATATGCCCTAGGTCATAGCAGGGGACTGCCAGATTACAGCAGTTTCTGTAAAAGAAAAATATCGAAGGCGGAGGTGGTCAATGCATAGTTTCAACGTTTGTATACTCATGTGTCACTTTCTCCTCAGAGATCAAGATCATACCCAGTTCCATGCGCAGTCAGCAGCCCGTCACTTACCCGTCGTCCTGCCTGCAAATGAAGTGCATGGCTAAAGGGGCTTGCTTTAAGTACAGAGAGCCTGGTTAACGAGGCTCACCTGCAGCAGAGACCCAGATGTACTATGCGTCAAAAAGCATTGTGGGTACAGGTGAGACCAAGGTGGTTGGGGCGTATGGTGGCCGCCATCTTGGAGAGGCTCTGTTCTCTGTAGAAGATGTTCTGCGGAGAGAACGCAATTTGGTAGGGCCATCTTGAGATGGTCAGAGGAGTCTCCTGTTCTTACGGAGCTACCGTTAATCAGTAGGCTCTGAAATTTCGGATGTTATAGAAAGACAATCAAGCTAATAAAAGTGACAATGTTGCTCTGGGCATATAGTGGGGCCTTTCAGATTAAAAGCAATATTCCTATTAGTTTCGAAGACATCATATCCCGAGCGTCACAAATCAATACGATCTAGGACCATTTCAGCTAAGAGTCTAGACAGGAAGCCTATCACTGCAATCTGCCCTTTATAATTGTGTATAATCAATGTGACCAGAGATATATCTTTGGATGTTCTCTTTGATAATTTTGGGAGAAAGGAAAAAAAATTGTCAGAATTCTTGATGGATTTAAAACAATTTGTGACCTCCAGTGGCAGAAATGTCAACCAACAACACTATTTTATCATCCATTTCCGGCTTTTCACGTTTCTTTTTTCGTAAATATTATGATGGAACATTCTCAAGGCAGCTTGTTTAACTGCCTGGTAACCCCTATTCTGCTGTATTCCAAGTTATAAATTTAGGTAGAGAATTAGTTGAAATCCAAGTGCTAGGATTATCATTTTTCAATAATCTAGCTAATGCATCAGCTGGTGTATCCTCCAACATTTCTTTAAATGTTGGTAAAAGTCCCTGGATTTTTGTCACAAGTGCCATGCGATTTATTTTCCTCCTGACATTCCAATATCATTGGCTTGAATGTAACCCCCCTCATAAGAGGCCAGCTTTATTTCCTTTGGTGTAGCTTCTCCTGGGGAATGACTATCCTCCTTCCTTGGCTAAAACGCAAACCTAATCATTCTCCTGCCAGTATATTGGTTTTCGATTTTTTGTTGTACATTTGTTAGGTTTTTTTTTTTACCTCTTCCTACCACTGTTCTTTTGGAATATTGAAAAGACATTCTCCTGGCTCTTCTGTTGTTGCCCCCAACCTTTACTTCATAGTTCAGAGCATCACTGGAACCCTCTGCAGAAGTATTCAGTATATCCTTAGTAGTGAATTTTGTGCGCGGCTCACATCTCTCCCCTAGTCCTCCCACTTTGTATCATTAGAATAATCACAATTGTGAGCGTATGTGGGTGCATCTCCTGCTAATTCAAGTGGAGGAGATTTGCAAACTTGTCTTGCAGGAATCTTGTACTTGGGTTTTAGGCTGTTGTTGCTGCACAAGATTAGAGATTTGCAAACGTACCTGGCTAGGCTCCTGTACATGCACTTCGGACACTTGATTGCTGAGCAAGGGTATCAAACCCTTCATTATTTGACAAGTGCTTCATTATTTGACAATTGATCCCCGGCTTCAAGGTTTATACGGTGTGGTAAGTGTTAGCAAGTTTCTAACTCGGTCATGTTCAATACCATTGCCATGTTTCACCAGGAATAGGGCTATGGATTCCAGAGTTATTCATAGACTGCAGCTATTTAATGTTAATTAAATTTGGGGAGAGGGGTTGGCCTAACGGCTAAGGCACTCGACCTCGGACCTGGGGAACTTGGTTCGAGTCTCGGTAACAACGCCAAAAAAAACCCTGTGATTCTGGGCAAATCACTTAATCTCCCCGTGCCTAAAAATGAAAGTGAGTCCTCATGTAACGTAACTGGTGCTATGTAAAGCGCTCTGATAACTGATTCGGTTCTAGTTCGCGCTATATAAAACTGACAATTTTTTTTTTTTTTAAATTGGCATTTCGCTTATTAGTGGGTCCATCTTGTGTCAAGTCACCTTCCCAGTGTTCAGTCTCCCGATTTTTCTCCCTTCCAGTTTTAGTTACCAGCGCAAAGGCCTCTTCATCTGGTCAGGAGGACAAATTGCTCAAAGAGGGCAAAGAAAATCTTCTTGGGCTACCAGGTCTCTTCCTCAGTATCGAGGTTGCTCCTTTCACTTATGGGGCTTTCCCATTGTTGGATGTTCTCTGATAACAGAGCACAATGGCATTTCGTATTGGCCAGTTCTATCCTCATTTAAACCGGTTAAGACTAGTTTACCACATTATATTAATTGTAGTACTTCTATTTAATCCCTGCATCATTGTAAACCGTTTACATCCCGAGACCTTACCCCTGGCCCTATATTCTTTACAGTATGCTCAGATGGGTCATTTATAGCCCACAACGGGGTGCTATTTCTATCAGTGTACATGTGCCTTCATTTCTACTTGCATGCCTACCCTGGATACCTTCACCTTGATCGACCTGGTCTAAAACAAGTGTTCTCAAATGTTATCAAAAGGGTTTATCCTCAGCCAAGGCTTCTGTGGGTTCTATACCTTCTCCAAGTTCTTTGGATACCAATTCATCTTCATATGCCTCCACTGGACTACTATGAGCCTTGCTGCTTTGAACTCTTAAAGAGACAATGTTATCTACCACCTCACCATTCATTTCATGATTGAACCGTTTGTTAATCTTAAGTGTTCAGACTTGAGACCCATTTCTTCTTTACTATTTTAGAATACAATATTATTACAGGACTCTGGGAGATCCAGTCCCTTTTACTTCCCATCATTGCACTCGATTTTCTGTTGGACACCATTCAACTCCTTGAAAACGACCTAGATAGGGCCCTCACTCACACAAACTATGTATTTTACATTCCTTAACACAGCCGCATGCAGACCCCTAGCTAAAGCTCTTCAACTCGGCAGCAGAAGCAAAATGACGGGATTGCTATTCAATATGTTAAATAAAGGAACCGAGGGACAGGAATGGCACTTGGGACTCATGGGCAAATCGTCCATAGATTATCAATGGGTAGCTAGATTGACAATAGACTGCCAAATAACAGTCACTAGCGTAACGCCCAAATCAGACTAATAAGCCCTCAAACTGCTGATGACTCAGGAGGAGGGGATAGTTTGTCACTCGCATCTGTTCTTGCTCCCACGGACTGGAAAACCTAAGCTCTGTCTTCAGAAGAGTGTAGTTTCAGATACTGGCGGAGCAAGTACAGGTACCGAGAGCCCAATATGCAGATAGCAAAAGATGAGAGCGTAGATCCTTACGCTCAACTATTCATACGTCTTGTAATTATCCTCCAAGGCACGACTTCATGGCCCATTCCCTTTAACACTATGCTGCCCAGAAGACACCGACACGGGTCACCTGCCTCCTACCTCAGACTGTGTGGTTCACCCATGACACCACCTCCACCGGTCTAGTTTCCAAGCACCAGAAATTACAAATGAGCAAAATCTAAGCCCCCACCTCTGCTTCTCTCCGCCGATTTTACAGAGCTTACTCTTGTGCCTGTGAATACTCTGCATGTACACCTCCAACATCAACCCTAACCTTGTGAGCCCCCCACCCCCGAAGCATGCTACCCTGCAGCTCCCCGCTGGGAAAAAGCACAGTGGAGGTAGGTTACAACGGGGTGGAAATGCCTGCCTTGAAAGAAGGCAGAGGCTGGAAAACAGGGAGTGTAAGGAGGACAATTACTGCTACCGAAAACGAGTGGTCGGTTGGCAACCAATAGCCAGGGGTTTTTGGCTTCACCCCACTGCTTCACCAATTGAACGCCCCAACACCACAAGGTTGCGAACTAGGAAGTAAGATAGCAACCACACAGCTAGAGTACAGCAGGGTTCAATTGTCAGACACCGCAGCGGTTCGGCACTAGTGTTCGACATCAGTCTACTGTGGAAGAAGTCAGCTGTCAGTCTGATGCTGTCATTTTTTGTAAGTTTAGCCTTATATCATTCATGTTATTAAGCATGAAAAAAAATAAACAAACGTGAACTGTCAAACAAAAACATGGAAACCGACAGCAGTACTAACAAGATTAGAAAAGAGGCCAAATAAAAGGACCTGCAGTTACACTGCTTAATTATTCAGAACGGTTATGCAGTCTAAAGCAGACAAAAGCATGCTGCCCCAATATCACAGTCCAAAATAAAACAAGCGTAACAGTTGCATACTCCTTTCTCACAAGTTAAAAATAAACAAAACAAACAGATAAAAGGCGATGACCTACTTTAAAAGAACCACCAATCACTGGTAGTTATCCTTAAAACTAGTGAGTAGTTTTAATATGCGGGTGAAAGACAAAAAAATTACGATAGAAAGTACATTTATTGGCAATTTAAAAAAAAGTATGTTTATAAAGGACACACCCATAAATGCAGTTGTGGCCTATGTATGTCAAACTCAAGTACATAATTTGTTAACCCCAAGCTCCCTGAGCATACAGTGATACAGCTATGTGTAAATATCTGCAAAAAACAACAAGTGATGGACTGAATGTGGATCAATGTCACACACTCCCCCAGTCAAAAGATCTGGGCCCAAATCCATCGTTTTTTTGCACTCCACACCACCCTGGGTCAGATAATGGCTTTATGCAAATCAGCTCTGACCCTGTTACCCCATGGGAACAGTCCAGTCCGAACTACAACAGCCATATCTTTCCCAGACTGGAATCAAGCATCCGAGGACCGGACCGGTTTCGAGGTAACACCTCTCTTCAGCCCGGCTAGCTTGACTCCAAGTGGTGTGGAGTGCCTGGGACCCACGTCTGGGCATCCCCAGCGCACTTAGGGCGGCAATTGCAAAAAACAACAAGTGATGGACTGAATGTGGATCAATGTCACACACTCCCCCAGTCAAAAGATCTGGGCCCAAATCCATCGTTTTTTTGCACTCCACACCACCCTGGGTCAGATAATGGCTTTATGCAAATCAGCTCTGACCCTGTTACCCCAGACGTGGGTCCCAGGCACTCCACACCACTTGGAGTCAAGCTAGCCGGGCTGAAGAGAGGTGTTACCTCGAAACCGGTCCGGTCCTCGGATGCTTGATTCCGTTCTGGGAAGGACATGGCTTTTGTAGTTCGGACTGGACTGTTCCCATGGGGCAACAGGGTCAGAGCTGATTTGCATATCGCCATTGTCTAACCCAGGGTGGTGTGGAGTGCAAAAAAACGATGGATTTGGGCCCAGATCTTTTGACTGGGGGAGTGTGTGACATTGATCCACATTCAGTCCATCACTTGTTGTTTTTGCATGTGTAAATATCTGGCATAGATTTCATGTATCCAATAATCTTATAAGTAAACACCGATAGGCATTTTTCTTTTAAAATTAACCAGTTAATTCCTTAGTTCCATGCAGTGAACTGTACTTGTACATTTTAGTACTGAGGGGAGTTCGACTCTTGGGCTACAGTTTAAAGAGACTTAAGCAACAAGTTGGATATGGGACCACCGTACAATTTTAATATACCATACCACACGTGAGAATCGCACAAGCCAACCCCCACTGACACTACTCATGCTGGACATAACTAACAAACCTGTATATACACTTGTAAAAACAAGCCATATTGCTTACTGACCGCTGTAGAATGGGAATGTGAAGAAAAATGTAATGGAGATATTAAAAAAATGATGAGCCAGGAATTCAACAATAACGATTACACAAATATATAGTGCAACGTTTTATTAACAGACTACAAAACACCATTTACACCAGAATGGCTAACAAATGTAATCCCAAAGATAAAACTAAAACTTAATTGTAGGAAATAGGCCCAAGGCAGAAACAACGATATAGATATATATAGATTTTAAAAAATCTATTTAGTCAAGTGTGTTGGGGCAGGAATCTTGTAGAAACCAGCCGCCGCAGACCAAACGGCACGACCCGCGATCGGCCACTAATTCATAATTAGTGATACTTTGTGTTCTATGTACTACACTGAGGGGGGGGGGGGGTAAGCAAGCCTAAACGTTAAAAAAAAAACATAGTCACCGCCAGCCCATTAAAAAAAAATTAAAAACTTACGTGGCGATAATAAGTATTAATGTGATGTGCCAAATTAAATTTGAAACGATGTAATGTGAATGGAAGCTTACTTTGTGATGCTTATGCAAAAATCAAATATATTTGGAGGGAAAAAACGATACTTTAGTGTATTTTGCTTCAAGTGTGCGTCTATACTATTCATTCTTAACTAGACAGACAATACACATACACAATAAAGGATTACTGTCTTAAGCATGGAACAGTTCTTTTGTAGCACAAGTAAACAATTAACGTTTAAAATTATTGTAATTTGCTGCTCACCCAAGCAAAATGAAAGCAAGATTGTCACAGGTCTAAGCAAGGCACAAAGCATCAAATTTTATAAAATAGGTCGACCCATTTGTAAATACAAACCATCGAAACTCAATTTACAAACAGTTATGCAAACTCAAAACACTTAAATAAATCTGATCCGTTTAGTAACCTGACATTTCTACATATTCAAGACCGCTCGGATGAACTACATTCACCCAAAGCTGAACGACCATCACCTCCCCGCTGAGAGCTAAATACGAGTACACATCCCTAAATAACAATGCTACTCTGCTGAGCCAGCAGCAGGCCACCTCAGCAAAAGACTAAACACGGCTGTCAAACAAGACTTAAGCACAGAAGAGAACGAGTCAGACGTAAACATGAGTACCTACCTTTATAAAGATTAGTAACTGCCGTGGCCGCGTTCTGGAAGGGGACCCAGAGGGATAGACCCTGCTGCTGGCATACACGATCTGTAATACACAAAAAAGACGCACATGCAATTAAGGATTTTAGCAGAATATTAAAACCACGGCCATGTTTGATTTCGCCATTTTGTCCTCTACAGTTTGCCAACATCACCACTGTTTCCACACCCATAAACACTGTAGAAACCACTTCGCCTCAATCTAAACACCCGCCCCAAAAAATAGTGTACAAAATGGCGATTACAATTTTAATCGCATACACTTTGCCAATGTTCAAGAATAGGTCAACAAGGAATCCAGGCAATCGTGAGAAGGAACGTTGGCGTGTAAATAGGTTGAATGAAGGCATGTCAATTTAAAAGACCTTCTGGCTCTATGACAGGTATCTACGAACACCGTTTTTATGTAACCATAATAGTAAGCAACACTATTAACGATCGGGCATGCCCAAAAGACATCCGCCCGCAGTTCCCTGCCCCTCACCAAACCAATCGCCATTTTGTTTTTGTGATTTGCATAGAAGGGGTTGGGGGGAGGGGCTGCTCCCTCACGCTAACCCCCCAAAAGAACACTGGTTTCGCGACCGGACTACCAAAGGCAATTGGTGTCAGTCACTCCGATCCCCAGCCGGAGGTGCACTTTTAGTGTCTCGGACCCCTGGAGACTCCCATTACGCCATTTTGTTTTCTACTTGCTAGTCCGGGCAGTCCTGCTTTTTCTCTGCCAGAGAAGCCCCACCCGTCGAGCACCACCCCGCCCCTCGGGCTTTAATCGCAAACATTTCTGCCACCCTGTTATGCTGCCCCTGTCAAAATATAGGCCCCTTTCCTGACCTTTGTAGAGTTGCGCTACGGCTGTGGCCGAGTTCTGAAAGAGGTGCCAGAGTTTCTGCGGACTGCCATCTGCCTCCTCCTCGGGCGGATCATCCTGCTCTGCCTCTGCTAAGCACTGTCGCTCCCACTTTGTAAACCAATGTTCGGGCCCGTGCTCCTGGATCTCAGCTTCGCCCTCTTCCTTTTTCTCCTCCATCCTACCCGACCGCTGGTGGTGGGGCCGCCGCCGCCTCCTCCTCCTCCTCCTAGGAGCGGGTGCCGCGCCCTGCGCTTGGCAGACCCCGCGGACACCAGACGCTCCTCCGAGGGCCTCCCCGGATTCAGACAGGCCCGTCGCGGCCGCCTCTCAAAACACACAGCGCGACGGCGCACCTCTACCTCCGAGCCATAGTCCCGCAGAGGCCTTGCTTAATAAACTGAACAGATTACGCCACCGAGCGACTCTAAGAATGTGATTACATGCTGGCCGGGAAGCCCCACCCCCGTGCCCCGCCTCCACGGCCAGCTGTCACTCGCTGCCTCTCTGTTTGGAACCGGTTTGAACCGAGGAGAGCCGTGGTTGATTGGTGGAGATGTGTGTCGCTCTGAAAGCGTCACAGATGGGTTTGGGTGGGTCAAGGTTGGTTGATGCGACGCAAGAGGGAAAGGGGAAAAAAATGCGTTTACGCCTGCGTGTTGCCTTGAGGTGTTTGTCTCACGGGACGTTGCGCCGCTCCTGCTGAGTAATCCAGTGTCACTCATTTTTATCGTCAACACAAAGAAAGGACTATGCCTGGCGCAACGTCCCGTAGGCAACAACTAAAAGACCATCTTGGAAATGTCGATCTTGTGAATGTTAAAGGGAACGTAGAAAAATATAAAAACATCGAAGTAAAAACAAATAATTCTCCACTGATGGACTTTGGAAGTCTTTTTTGTATCTGCGTGTGATATGTTTACACACTGAGTCAAAAATATTCAGCAGTACACATGTTCCTAAAGTTGTGTAATGTGACAAAAGTTCTCTTTCTTTGAAAGTACTGTGGGTGATGTTATGTATTTAACCACAAGGGTTGCCATTATAAAACGACCCTTCTTTCCAAAAACGAGGTCGAAAGAATCAGTTCGGAAGGAAAGGCCCTAACAAGTCCTTCTTCTAACGGCGTTGGCTGTGATTCATCCAGTAAATCTTGCTCGTTGACGACTTCGCTGGAACAAGGCTTATGCCCCTCCTCTTATGTCTATTGGTGACAAAAAAGCCATGTGACTGCGTGTTTTCATTCCTGTCTCATCACAGCTGTGAGTGACTTTTTCTGGCCTTTTGTGTTGCCTCCCGTGACCTGGGTAGCGCGAGGTGTCCAAAGCGTATAATTATTGATGTGCTCACAGTAATCAGTTTTCAAAGCTTAAGCTGACGTTGTTCTCCCATAGTAACCGGGGACACACGACGACATTATAATTTTTTTTTAAATAAAACATTTTAATAGATTTTGATAACAAAGACGTGTCGCACATTGTTAAATGCAATCCAACGACAACAAGCATTTGCAATGCAATAGGTCGCGCATTAGGAAAGTGTGAGCTATTGGTATTGTAAATGACCTTTTTTTTTTCTAAATATGTGTTGGCTTTGAAAATATATAAATTAATAGCATTGTTATTCACAAAGCCAATAGCTTACACTTTCCTAATGCGAGTCCTATTGGCTATGTGTAAAGTAAGAGGCTTTTGAACAATTAGGAGCCAGAGGAAGAAGGTTTGTTCATATAATAAGCTTTACTTCAAATTAAAGTAAGTATATGAGTCCAACAGCTGAATGACCGGGTACAGTTAAAATAACATACATTCAAGTAAATCACGAGCGATGCACTTTTGAAGAGAAACATTCTCTCTTCAAAAGTGTGCGCCGTGAAACACAGAACCAATGTACATCATTGTGGTAAACAAGATAGAAGAAGTACAACTAGGTATACTTATACTCTACATCTTCTCCCTTCCTTGGAAAATAAAAGAACAGAAATAAGAAAAGATAAAACAAGCTTAAGACATATAATAGTCCTTAAAACGTGAAGGAAGGGGACAATTTCTATGAAACCTAGGAGAAAGGGTTAAGGAAGCATTAGAGGTGCTGGGAGCGGTATGATTATCAACATTTGATTCGACATTCTGACTATAACTATCATTGGATGTACAAACATCTTGTGAATCAGATATACATGTGTTTAGAGAGTTTCCAGAAGAAACTTCATCTGAAGAAATGCCAAGGGGAAGATAAGAGCAAGAAGAAACATCATCCACATTTTTGGAAGTGAAAATCTTTTTAGCTTGCTCAGGGGTAAGCTTAACAATAACACGCTTACTCCACCACCCTTTCTTATCCAGAAACAGAGAACCTTTAGAAACTTTCAAGACTTGAGTGGGTAATGAAAATTTAGACATGCCTTTTTTGACCTTAACATTAAATTTTACCATCACCCAATCTCCCACCACAAAATCTTGAACAGAAGAAATCAAATTAGAATTAAAATTCTTTTTTTTTTTTTTTGCCTTGGAGCCACTGGCGGCCTGGTTAAGGTGGGAGCCGTCCTTGAAGGGCATTAGATGGACTCCGGAATTTGAAGACCGCATATCCTTATATGCGGATGATATTCTGCTATATCTTACTTCACCGCGAAAATCATTGATAGTCCTCTTTGACGTATTGACCTCGTTCCGCAAGAACTCTGGCCTTGTTATTAACTGGTCGAAGTCCTGTGTCTATGTTCTTTCGGGAGACGTTCCTATTTTGCCCCGCGGCTGTCCCATTATAGTAGTGCGGGAGGGATTCAATATCTGGGAATCTTTATTACCCTGAACCCAGGACTTCGATATGAACGCAATTTGCTACCTCCTCTCCAGCGCCTCCGTGCCGATGTCCTTGCTTGGAGTAGACTCCCTCTCTCTCCCCTCGGAAGGGCGGCGTTGTTCAAGATGATGTCGCTACCCCGATTCCTCTACGCGTTGCAAAACACACTAGACGCCGTGCCTGCTAGTTATTTCCGAGAGATTGAAAGTTTACAGAGACAATTGGTGTGGGGGGGCCGCTCTCGTATTGCTATTGCGAAACTGACGCTTCCGTGGTATGATGGCGGTGTCGCACTCCCTGATATTCGCCGATATTACTGGGCGTCTCAGTTAGGGGCTATTAATCACTGTACCTACGCTCCTTCGCCGAACCCGGCCTTTGAGATGGATAAATGGCTTCTGCCTGGCGGAGATTACAATAGGGCTCTCTATTCTAGATCTGCCGGTAGGACTCTCACGGGCCCGACTAGGACGGCAGTCCAGGTCTGGCATCGCGCCACGGTGGCTCTAGGTTGGGCTGATAGGTTGACCCGTGCGACTCCGTTGTACGCATCGGATACGCTTGGGTCCCTTTGGCGGTTGAAGGGTTTTGACAGGTGGGATGTGATCGGTATTAGCAAGGTGAATGACGTGTGGACCAAGGGGAGAGTTAAGACGTTTGATGAGCTGAGATCTGAATATGATTTGAATGATAGGGAGTTTTTTCGGTACGTGCAAATTCGACATGCGGTCATGTCAGTCTTTACCTTGGGTACGGATGTACTGGAGGCGTCCCCGCTCGAAGATAGGATATTGGATGGGTACGTTCCTGATAGCACGATCTCGCTTATATATAAAAAATTGATCAACTCCAGGGCTGATCTCTTGTGTCGCCTTCGAGAGGTGTGGACTAGCGATGGGCTGGAACTTGATGATGAAGACTGGCAGGCTGCGATCTCCTCCCCTAAGGAAGTGGCGATCCCGGCGCGCCTCCGGTTTGTCCAGCTTAAGATTCTACACAGGGTGTATGTGACCGGTCCTCGTCTTGTGCGCATGGGCTTTTCTGTTGATGGACTGTGCAGGCGTGGCTGTGGTCTCGTGGGAACGTTTCTCAACATCATTTGGGAGTGTCCTGTAGTGATGCGATACTGGTCTCGTGTGCATGAAGTTATGAGTGAGGTTACGGGTGTGCGGTCGATGCCTGAGGCGAGGCGATGTTTGCTGAATGTTTGGGAACCGAATGATTACAGTGTGGCGCAAATTCGTTGGGTGACCTTAGGAAATATGATTGCCAAGAGAGACATTGCCCAACTATGGGGTGCCCAGAGATCGCCGACAGTTCAGCTATGGGAACAGAACTTGGACTGGTGTATGTTCAGGGAAAAGACGGTGTATATCTCCCGGGACACGCCCCGGAAATGGGGGAAGATATGGACTCAATGGAATGTGTATCGTGGTGAGATATGTACTCCCCCCCTTCCAGCACTTGCTATTGACCCACTGTCTCCCCAACCCAATGTTTCCTCCACGCAGACTTAGACATATTTGATTCCCTCTGGTCCCTCTGCCCCCCACTTATAAGAGATGTCTTTACCTCCTCTTTGAAATGTACTTCCCGCCCCCCCACACGCTGTAACGCTGTGATGTGAGTACTGCCTTGTGTCTGTTTTTTGTTTCTGTTTCTGTTTTTTGTAACGTTATATTTAATAAAAAGTTTTCACAAAAAAAAAATCTTTTTTTGAATTAATTGTTGAGAGGGCATCTTTTTTTTAATGACATCCTTGTCACGACAGGCCAAACAAGAACTGTCATTAATTTTAAGATCTTTAAACCAGGAAGGGCAAATGTTTCCATTAGGATTGCGTTTTTTAAGGAGCCTAAAAGGAAAAATGCCTGTGGTGCAATGAGGAGTGATTAAATAAGACCACAGTTTCCTTCTGAGAAATTCCTCTACATCCACGTTAGAGGAAATGGCGGTCTGTATGCCTTCTTTGATAAACTTGTTCATTCTTTCTATTAAACCATTTGAGGAAGGCGAGTAGAGAGCCACCCTCAAATGTTTAATATCATGGGATTTGAGAAAATTCTCAACCACGGATGAACAAAAATGTGAGCCGTTATCGCTTACAATTTCTCTAGGAGGACCTTCAGAAAGGAATATTCTTTTTAAAAATTGAATAACAGTTAAAGAATTTGGGTTTTCACAGAAATCAAATTCACACCATTTAGAATGATAATCGATTAATGCAATGATGTAACGTTTGCTATGGGGTAAAACAAAGAAAGGACCTGAAAAATCAATAGCTAACTTATGCCAGGCCTCTTTTGGTAAAGGAACAGTATGCAAGGGTAACTGAGGTACTTTCCAATGTTTATCAGAAACTAAACAAGTGGAATATTGATTAATCCATGAGGTGACATCACTATCAAGCCCCGGCCACCAGAAATGTTCTTTTATTTTCCTGGAGGTACCTCCAATTCCCAAATGTCCCTGATGGGCTGCATCCTTATGTTAAAGGGAGGTACACATAGATCACCTCTAAAAATAACATTATTGATAATTGAAAGTTCATCTGAAATTTGTGAAAAAACTTTTAAAGAAGCTGGTAGAGCACGAATTTTAGGCCAACCTGAAACAATTACATTTTTAACAGAAACTAAAATTGTGTCATTGGAATAGCTTTTAAGCCAATCAGCTTCAGAAATGGAAAAAGGTGATAACACTAACTCCTCTATTGAAGCCACTACACATTCAATTTCATCATCTTCACATTTGCTATCAGCAACATTCTCAAAACTAAGTCTTGAGAGGGCATCCGCTCTTCAATTTTTTCCCCCTGGAATATGTTTAATTGTAAAATTAAACTCGTGGAGCCTTGACAAAATCCTGACCAATCTGGCAGAAGCCTTACCTTTGCCATTACCACTAAGGAGATTCAAAAGTGGATTGTGGTCACTAAGAAGTGTAAAATGTGAACCTCAAATGTACATTTTGAACTTTTCTGTGGCCCAGGAACAGGCATGAGCCTCCCTCTCGATAGTACTGTAGTTTGATTCAGCACTATTAAGAGATTTGGATGCAAATCCCACGGTAAATTCTTTGTATCCATCCTGTTGACAAAGTACAGCGCCCAAACCTCTCTGACTTGCATCTACTGAAATGATGCATTTTAAATTTGGATTGAAAGAAGATAAGGCTGGTGCTTCAATAATAAATTTCTTCACCAGATAAAAAGCATAATTGGCTTCATCAGACCATATGAACTTTACATCTTTTTTAAGTAGCGCACGAAGAGGTTGAACTATTTGAGAGTAATTTTGAATGAAACGAGAATAATACTCTGCTAAACCTAAGAATGATCTCAAGCTATCCTTATCTTTGGGAACAGGAACATCCGAAATAGCTTTGGTTAAGCAAACCTTGGGTTTGATGCCTTCTAGGGAGATACAATGTCCAAGATAATTCAACTCTTGGACCATAAATTTGCATTTTTTCCTTCCAAGAGTTATACCAACCTCTTTAAATCGGGATAAAACCTTCCTTAAAATTTTTAAGTGTTCAGACTTATCCTTGGAATGTATAAGGACATCATCCTGATAAGCCTGTACATTCTTGATGTCATTTAAAATCGTATCCATGAACTTTTGGAATACGCTGGCAGCGGATGCCAAACCAAAGGGGAGTCGTAGATATCTAAACGCCCCAAATGGAGTTATGAATGTGGTAAGCTCAGATGATGACTTCGTGAGGGGTATTTGATGATATGCGCTTCTGAGATCAAGAAGAGAAAAGAACTTTGACTCAGAAATACCTGTAAGTAACTCTTGTATCTTTGGCAAGGGATGGCAGTCCACAACTATATTTTAGTTCAAAGATCGCAAATCTGCACACAAACGGATACTCGAGTCCTTTTTTTTAACGACAACTATGGGACTGACCCAAAGTGAAGAATCAGTGGGAACAATAATGCCCTCAGAAACCAAATTATCTAAAATCTTTTTCAATTCGTCCCTGACATCCAATGGTATATTTCTCAATTTATGAACAATAGGGATTGCATTTGGTTTTAATCTAATTAAATGTTCAACATTTTTAATATGACCGCCAGATACATTGAAAACTTCTGGAAATTCAGAGATTAAGTCATGAATTTCTTTGTTTTCATTGTCATTTATCTAAAAAATTGGGACGTCATTTAATTGTACAGGTGTACTTGAACCTGGTACCAATTTTAATCCCATTTTGGCAAGATCTTGCCAACCCACAATACACTTTCCATCTATGGCTACATAAACTTTAGTAGAGATACACCTACCAAGACATGAAATATTTGAAATAAAATACCCTATGATATCAATGAGCTTACCTCCATATCCTTTCGGAACAATATGTAAAGGTAAAAGTTGTGTTTCTTTGCTCCAATGTGTATTAAATAAAACATCAGAAATGATGGTTACCGGAGCCCCAGAGTCAGCTGTTGTAATCAATATGAAGATGGAAACTCCAGGATTGATTCTTCTGTTACTTTATTAATTAAGATGTTAAGATAATAAGTTATAAGATACAAAACCCCATCAGGAGCAGCTGTCCTGCTGCTCAGCCCTCACTCAACTGACATTCATGAATTACTCACATTCCAATCATCTAACATTCCATATGACATGCATACTAGCTGAGCAGCAGGGAGATTCAAGATACAACATATCTCCCTTCGTTATGGGTACAATTGCATAAAGCAAGAAAATAGTTGTCAATAAGATGCACTCTAGTGCACAAAGTCAAGGATATTAAAACAGTGCACCAAAGTACAAATAGACAACACAAACAAAATATTTTAACACATCCCGCACCGCATTACTTCCTGAAATGAACAACTATCTTCATCCTACATCCTTATGCCACTAATTATATAAGTTGGCCAGACCTGTGTAACAAGCACGACACAAAGGAACATACTTAACACAACAAATATCAGGAAACAACGCGTACACCATAGACTAAGAACAAGTACTCGCATAACTTATCCATACTACGGGAAACCACACACACACATCAAGCACACCTCAGCACCACACGTGCACACGACAAGCACATATGTAGCCGGGAAACCACGTGCACACAACAAACCCAACTGGACATATGCGGCAAACAACTTGTAGACAAGCTAATAAGTGGCTCAACAACCTGACGCCAACTCACACATAACACCCATTGGGAACAAAGCTTGTTAAAATAAAAATCAACACCGAAACAACACAACCAAGGGGTAACCATATACCACATAGCCCCCACAAACATGAGCTAATGAGTCGCCTAACATCTAGACAGACTCACACACAACACTAGTTGTGGAACAACTCTTGTTAAATTAGCATCAACACCCAAACAACACAACCAAGGGGTGACTATATACCACATAGCCCCCACAAACATGGGCTAATGAGTTGCCTAACATCTAGACACACCCACACACAACACTAGTTGTGGAACAACTCCTGGTGAAACAATCACCAACACCAAAACACGATAACCAATGAGCGACCATATACAGCATAGCCCTCTAATAACCATGTGACCACATACAACATAGCCACTACAAACCCACAAATATAGTGGTTTAGTATCTTGACACCACCTCACACACAAGACCTATTGTGAAACAGCTCCTGGTGCGATAAGCAATGAGCGACCATATACAGCATAGCCCTCTAATAACCATGTGACCACATACAACATAGCCACTACAAACCTACATATATAGTGGTTTAGATGTGAAACAGCTCCTGGTGATTTTAAACACCAACCGGAAACCACTGTGACCTCCATACCTGCCACCAAACCTCACCACACACAACCAAATAAGATCTTCACTCACACCCAACAGCAATGAGAAACAAATCTTAGTGCACCCTTACACGTTCCCAGACAGTCACCACTCAAACTGGAAAAATCCTAAACACAGCAACCGAAATTTGTCCATACTGTTGTCAAGTTCAGCGACAATTGTCTCATCAAAGTGTCCGCAGCGTGGATCCTCTTCCATCACTAGGACATTTTCCTGTTTCAGCCACAGATTGCAGCAACAACATTGCTCTGATGAGTTGTCTTTCCTCTTACTGCATCCTCCACGCTGCTCTCACACAAACTTGAGAAAACAGATAACACTGTCCGATACGATCTTCATGCAGGCACTTTAACAGCCAAAATGCCCTATCCCAGATCGCACTGCCTTTTTTTTCCGCTGGCAATAATCCAAATCAATTTACGCCGACTCCTCCTTTGCACACTGTCACTTTCTTCCTCACTAATATATGCTGGCATAATACTTCTTTTGAATACTACGCATGAGCGTAGGCTTTACCATTTCCTCCTTTCTCCTCGTACAGCAACCAACAGCTCAACAACAGTCCCGTTTCTTCTTTGGACCGGGTTGCCTAGCAACGCCTTTTCCAAGATGTCTGCTACGTTTCTTTGCGACGTAATTACGCCGCTTCCGCTTCTTGCCACCCACTCTCAGGATTCCAAGGATGCCTCCACGCACCATTCCACGGATCACAACGTGTGTTCTTTGTTGGCACGCGCCTCTCCGCTCGAGCCACCCTTCCGCTCGAGCCACCCTTCTACTTTACTTTCAAATAAATGCTCGAAGTCACCGTTACTACCAATGTGCCGATTTCTTCCTTTTTTCAGAAATATTCACGCACTGCCAACACGCCGATCAAAGTTTCGTATCCCAAAGCGCCAATCTCTTCTGCCTTGCAAAAGTTTTTTTTTTTTTAACAGTCACAGCGCTAATCCTTTCTGCCTTGCCAAGATGCTTTAAACTGACAATCATGCAGACCACAGTGATACTCCACACTGCTGCTGGTAATTTAAACAAAACTTTCTCTGTCCGATCTGGCAAATCTTGGTTTCAGGGCGACCGATGTCCGGGTCACTGATGGGGTTTATTTGCCAGCCAGAGTTACACACACACTTTACATCCAAATTTAAAGTCTTTTACCTCTAGTTTTCCTTTCTCCTCTTCAACAGTACCTCTGTGCTACCGTTTCTTTAGTCCTTTTTCTTCTCTCCTTGGTTACAATGAAGTTTCTATTATATAGTCTTCTTCCTTTAAGTTGCACGCGTTGATTCTTTACAGAACAGTCCCCAAATGTCGCCAAAAATGTTGTAATCAATATGAAGATGGAAACTCCAGGATTGATTCTTCTGTTACTTTATTAATTAAGATGTTAAGATAATAAGTTATAAGATACAAAACCCCATCAGGAGCAGCTGTCCTGCTGCTCAGCCCTCACTCAACTGACATTCATGAATTATGTTGTATCTTATATCTTCCTGATGCTCAGCTTGTATGCATGACTTGTGGAATGTTGCTTGATTGGAATGTCAGAGTGTTAAGAATGTCAGTTGGGTGAGGGCTGAGCAGCAGGACAGCTGCTCCTGATGGGGTTGTCGTTATAACTTATAACTTTACATCTTAACTAAATAAAGTAACTTAAGAATCTACAGTTCCAGCTTCTTTTCGATTACTTCATTTGGCGACATTTGGTGATCACTGTGAAGAACAATCTACGCGTGCAAATAAAAGTAACTATAAAGAAAAGAAGCTGGAACTGTAGATTCTTAAGTTACTTTATTTAGTTAAGATGTAAAGTTATAAGTTATAACGACAACCCCATCAGGAGCAGCTGTCCTGCTGCTCAGCCCTCACCCAACTGACATTCTTAACACTCTGACATTCCAATCAAGCAACATTCCACAAGTCATGCATACTAGCTGAGCAGTGGAATGTTGCTTGATTGGAATGTCAGAGTGTTAAGAATGTCAGTTGGGTGAGGGCTGAGCAGCAGGGAGATTCAAGATACAACAAATTACTCACATTCCAATCATCTAACATTCCATATGACATGCATACTAGCTGAGCAGCAGGGAGATTCAAGATACAACATCAGCCATCATATCAATTTTGATTTGATCAACATATACATCACATGTGGGATCCTTGACACGAATATTGTCTGTTGATGTCTCAACTAGGTCAATAGACAATATTTTCTTATCCGAATTAACAACAGTATTAATGTGAACATCATTTAAACTCGAATCAAGAGAAGAAATAGCAAGATCAGAATTATCAGCATTATCATTTTCAAATGTGGAAAGCATGTTAACATGAACAGATTTTCTATTCCTAGAAACCAAATTAAAATGACCAAATTTGTTACAAAAGGTAAATTTTTTGCCCAAGGCTGGACAAATTGGACTATTACTGAGGTGAGTTTTAGAGCCACATCTGAAACAATAAGTATTAGATTTTTTTTTTAAAGACTTCAGTGGTTTGTTCTTTGTTAACAAGCAATTAATTTGAATCTCATTGTCAGTACGTGAAGAATTTCCATCAGAGATACATTTGGAAGAAACTATAGATCTTTCCACACTTTTTGCCATGTCTATAACTTCACTTAATGATGGATCCCGACAACTAAGTATTCTCTCTTGAATCTTCTTATGGAAGCATTTATAAACAAATTGGTCTCGTAGGACTGTATCCAAATAAGGACCAAAGTTACATTCTGCTGCTAAATTCCTTAAAGCAGAAATAAATTCTTCAACAGATTCATGTTGTTCATTCCTCCTTTTCATGAAAGTGAAACGTTCCATCATGACACTAGGTTCTTCTAAAAAAATGTTGTTAAGTCTTAAAACTGCGCAAGTAAATTCATTCCATCCTTCTCCATTACCAGATGGAGGTTGTAAAATTGGTAAGTTGTTAAAAATCTCTCTTCCTGCAGAACCTAAATGACTGTATAAAATTGAAAGTTTCCTTTTAGCAGAATATTCATCCGCACCAATTGCTACTAAATAGTTTTCAAAGTTTTTAAACCACAACTTCCATGCCTCTTTTGGTTTACCTGGTGTGGGCAGGAAATTATCCAAATAAACAATTTGTTGATTTGTAGCCATTTTTAAAAAGTATCTTGAAGAAAATTGTATATAAAATGAAATATCTCACCTCCTTAACAGGTGAAGTTCAGTGTTGGCTTCTTAAAATGTCATGTTCTTTTAATATTTATTCTTTTAAATAATATTTTAAAGTAAAACTCTTGAGGTAATAAGAAGCGATACCTTTTTTACTTGAAAACGCTGTCCATAAGCTTCGTTTTCAGCTTAAACGCCGATTTTCGTTTCTGTTGCCATGGAAACGAATTTATAAACAAATCTAAGATGGCCGCCGAAGCGTGTGTTGAAGCGTGATGACGTTTCCTTTGATCATCACAGTGACGTGGGCGATTTCGTTGATTGGGTAGGTGAGGCCAATCAAACGTGCAAAAACAAAGGAAATGTTAAACATTTTTGTAAGGCTGCGCTTTACCTAAGGGAGACCGCAATTCCGAGATGAGTGATGAAAGAGTTCAAAGAAGCGATCGTACTGTGATAATTCTTCAATCCATGAAAGACAGATGCGCAAATCTTCGTAAAATGCCGCTTTTCCAACGTCGCCAAATGTAAAGTAAGAGGCTTTTGAACAATTAGGAGCCAGAGGAAGAAGGTTTGGTCATATAATAAGCTTTACTTCAAATTAAAGTAAGTAGCAGGCATTAATACTGGAGCACGTCTGCTTCGATATGAGTCCAACAGCTGAATGACCGGGTACAGTTAAAATAACATACATTCAAGTAAATCACGAGCGATGCACTTTTGAAGAGAAACATTCTCTCTTCAAAAGTGAGCGCCGTGGAACACAGAACCAATGTACATCATTGTGGTAAACAAGATAGAAGAAGTACAACTAGGCATACTTATACTCTACACTATGGCAACGCTTGTTGGTAGCAAGCAAGGACAGTGCTGTTGTGGTAATGAGTGATGATGTGGTTGGGCTGAGTGATGTGGTGGTGTATTAGAGTGATGTGGTGGTTTCCCAGAGTGATGTGGTGGTATCTCGTCCCAGAGTGATGTGGGGGTGTCCCTGAGTGATGTAGTTATGTCCCTGAGTGATGTGGTGGTGTTCCTGAGTGATGTGGTGGTATCTGTGAGGTATGTGGTGGTGTCTGTGAGTGATGTGGTGGTGCCCCTGAGTGATGCCCCCGAGTGATGTGGTGGTGCCCCTGAGTGATGTGGTGGTGTCCCTGAGTGATGTGGTGGTGTCCCAGAGGGATGTGGTGGTGTCCCAGAGTGATGTGGTGGTGTCCTATAGTGATGTGGTGGTGTCCTAGAGTGATATGGTGGTGTCCCTGAGTGATGTGGTGGTGTTGTGAGGCATGTAGCAGTGTGAGGCGTGCAGCAGTGTGTGGCGTGCAGCAGTGTGCAGCATGCAGCAGTGTGAGTAATGCAGCAGTGTGCAGCAGTGTGAGGCTTGCAGCAGTGTGAGGCGTGCAGCAGTGTGAGGCGGGCAGCAGTGTGAGGCATGCGGCAGTGTGCAGATTGCAGCAGTATGAGTAATGCAGCAGTGTGCAGCGTGCAGCAGTGTGAGGCGTGCAGCAGTGTGGCGTGTAGCAGTGTGAGACGTGCAGCAGTGTGTGGCGTGCAGCGCGCAGCAGTGTGAGGCGTGCAGCAGTGTGTGGCGTGCAGCAGTGTGTGGCGTGCAGCGTACAGCAGTGTGAGGCATGCATCAGTGTGAGGCGTGCCGCGTGCAGCAGTGTGAGGGGTGCAGCAGTGTGTGGCGTGCAGCAGTGTGAGGCGTGCAGCAGTGTGTGCGTGCAGCAGTGTGAGGCGTGCAGCAGTGTGAGGAATCAGCAGTGTGTGGCGTGCAGCGTGCAGCAGTGTGTGGCATGCAGCAGTGTGTGGCGTGCAGCAGTGTGTGGCGTGCAGCAATGTGAGGCGTGCAGTGTGCAGCAGTATGTGGCGTGCAGCAGTGTGTGGCGTGCAGCAGTGTGTGGCATGCAGCAGTGTGTGGCGTGCAGCAGTGTGTAGCGTGCAGCAATGTGAGGCGTGCAGCAGTGTGTGGCGTGCAGCAGTATGAGTAATGCAGCAGTGTGCAGCGTGCAGCAGTGTGAGGCGTGCAGCAGTGTGGCAAAACACTGCCAGGTGACCCCCAAACCCAAATGGAGGGGGGGGCAGAGGGGCCAGGACCCTAGGACAAGAGGGCGGAAGGGAAGGGATGAGAGCAAGGCAAGCCCCAATCCCGAAGCAACCAGGACAGAGGGGCACAGGGGTACCCAAAAACCCCATCCTCTAATTGCCAAAGAGGAGGAAGGAACAAGAAACAAGACAAAAACATCCTGTCAGAGAGCAAAGAATGCACACACAGAAACATAGCCATCCACCAGAAGGCGATTTCAGAAGGCCAAGCCAAAAAGGTCCTCACAGAACAGGGAGGAAGGGCGGACCGTGAAGGAATCTGTGTTCACTGGGCTCTCCGCTTACTTTGTTATTTGCCGGTCCTAACCTCTGCAGTTTCCAAGAGGTTTATTAGAGGAGCAGTTCGAAGTCTGGGCTGCCCATTAAGTTCTGGAATTAGTCCCGGCTGGTACTAGTTTATGATATTTTTTGCTGTATACTCCGAGGGGTATAATCTATTTGAAAGTTCCTTTTGGCAAGACTTTTTTGTGGAGCGCTGGTCTATTCAGTCGCATACTTTGGAAGTATTGTTATGTTCAAACAACCCAGTGGTGATCTTGAGTCTTGCCCTCCATGATTTTGATTTATCTGGTGACTAGAGGAGTTCTCTGGGTTCCTATTTGTTTGAAACTATGACGTCTCAGGCGCAGAAACTTTATGTGAGTGTAACATACCTCTGATAATAGTGGTGACCAGTATGTATGCATTCTGTGTCTCTTACTGTCTTCTTGCTTTCTATTACAAACAGTGTTACCAGAAGAACGCAGGCGATCTAGACCAGACCTGTGAAGTAACAGGAATTCTTTATTATTTTGTCCCCTTCCCTTTTCCCCTGGGTGCTCCTTTTCCCGCAGTGTTGTCCTTGCATTGTGGTGGGGGTAGTGTTCAGGGTAAGAGGGAGGCTACTCTTCACGGCATCGTTCCTGCTGGCTGCTGCAGAAAGGTTAGTGGTGTAGATATTACCTGCTGCTGCTGACAACCCTGACACCAAGGATACGAGGGAAAAGAAGGTGAGCCCACCATAGCCAGAAGTCAAGAGACCAGACAGAGCGGCGCCAGCAGCAGAAGCAGCCGGAAACATGAAGAATAGACAGTGGCCCCCAGGAGACCGGGTAGGCTACTCCTGAAAAAGGGGAGAACATGAAACCATCTCAGCCTTCAAGACAGGAGCCGAAGGTGAGATGCCCGCGCACACCACCACGAGGGGTCCGCACACATGATCTAAAGAAGCATACGCAACATACAGAAACGCCATGGAGAGCAGAGGCCCGAAGGCGACCACAACCCCCTAGCACAGTGCAAGCTATATAACAGCTACCACTACCCCACATAGGGTTGGTTAAATCCCAAGTCATGGGAATCCTCTTTGAAAGAAACTTCTTCAGCAGAGGAAAAGACGAAAGAGCCGCAGGGCAAAAACCAGCAGACGGCTTGACAAGCAGCCCAAGGGAAAATAGAAGGCCTAGTCTCAGGGCCAATCTGCACAGAAAACTCAAGCAAAAACACACACAGGCAACAAGGGCCGTCCAGCAGCCAAAACGCCACAGCCTCCGCAAAGAGGACACGAGTGGCCATAAACACACAGCAGAACAAGGGCGACTTGCCCAAAGGAATGGCCAAGAGCCAGATAAATTCACCCGTCACTGAGGGGGAGAAGAAGGAGGAGGACGAAGCCCTCCAAGATCAACCAGTCGTTCCCTAACATTCATAGGAAACACACTGTCTCGAAGCCAGGCGTGGCGGTGAAGGGCAACCGAAGAAGCCATGGCATGACCCAGCGCTTCCGAAATGTTCAGAGCGGAGCGAAGGATGAACGCCGCCAGCTCCCAGCCATCCAACGCATGATGCCACAAGTCAATCTGAACAGTCTCCTGTGAAGCGGCGGACCCCAAAGACTCAGCCGAGTCCCACAAAGAAGAGGTGGCCCTGGCCAACACACATAAGGTGTTAAGGGCCCGCAGAGCGGCGCTGGTCGAGGCGAACATGTTGCGCCCCCAAGAGACCAGCCAGCGGGCCTCCCGGGAATGCTGGAGACAACAGCGGCAGCAGGGAGGCAAAAGCAGCCTGGAGGCAGAGGGGTGGAGGGAAAGACATGCCGGGTCACGCTGTGCCGGAAGGTGCATGTGCAGGAGGTGATGGGGCACTGGGTCCCCTGTGGCGGGACGCCCACAAGTCCCCATCAGGGAAGAATGGAGCAAACCCTCAAAGAGAAGCAACAGCTCCCTCCCACCAAAGCCCTGGTAGAGCACCTCCAGAAGATGATCTGCAGTAAAATGAGCAGCCGGATCGCCCATGCGCAAAATACTAACAGCCGTGGACACAGCGCGAGCCAAGGCCGCACCCCCCTCTGTAGGGCCCCACGGCGGAGACAGCAGCTCCTCCGTGGGAGACAGCTTCAAACTAAGGCGGCCGTCCCCGAAGCCAAGCGGGGTAGGCAAAGGTCAGACCTGAAAATTAGAAGGAGGGACCGAGGAGTGGGGGACCTCGTGCTCCTCCAGAGAAGGCCTTGGAAACGGCCAGGAGCTGCCCTTCGATGACGCCGGGGGAAAAGCCACCACGCGGCGGCCCGTCTCCGGTGAGGACGACACCATCAGGCACCCAATCTCCGGAGAAGAGGGAGCGTCCGAAACCTAGTCCTCGACCCAACGCCTGTCCGGCGCCATAGAGTCCGCCGCCTGAGGCAGGACGTCATCACCATCCGGCGCCAGGGGAGAAGGCGGACAGGCCTCTTTCACGTCACACAGCACCGGGGACCGGAGCGGGGTCGGATCCAAAGCAGCCAAGTGACGGCGCCAGAACTCGCCGTCTCGACCTCCAACGAGGCAGCCGCCTGCGTGGAGGGACGAGAGGAACCAAGGGAGTGACAAGAAGCCCTCCGCCACCCTCGACCCAGACTGGGACGTAGGGGGTCCGCCGAACCATGCGGCGCCGCCATGGCCGAGTCAACCTCCGACTCAACCTCCGACGAGGCAGCCGCCTGCGTGGAGGGGTGAGAGGGGCCCGGAGGGGGGCAAGGGGTCCCCTTCCAGCCTAATTCCATAGCCGGGGTCCACCGACCCCTGTGGCGCCGGCCGGGCCAGCAGCTGCCGGCATCGTAGCGGCGTCACCTCAGCCGTAGACGAGGCTGCCGCCTGTCCAGAGGGCCGAGAAGGGCTTGGGGATGCGTCCCGCGGCTACGCGACCTCCCGCGACACCACAGGGACTCCTGCAAGAGTTTGTGGCAAAGCAGAGGCGCTCTGGTCCGAAGGAGGGACCCCCGAAGAGCCACACCCCAATGGCACCACATCCTCCAAGCCTGGAGCCGAACCAGTCAGTCCCGGAGCCGCCCGCGACGCCGCGGCGGGCCCCGCGCAAAGCAAGGGGTCCGCTGACGTCCCAGGAGGGAAAGGAGGAGGAGAAGCCAACATGGCCTGCAAAGCCGCTGCATATGACTCCATCTGGGATAGAGTTTGCTAAATTCCCTAGGTGTGACAGCTCAACCCAAGACGTGGAGCTTGGTAAGTTGTTGGGGGCCATGGGCCTGGTCTGTGCTAATGGAAGAAATGACGCAGATCGACCCGCAAAGCGTACATTTAAAATAGGACAACAAAATTGCCCTATAGATTATGTATTTATCCAGGCATGGAACTTTCACTTAATTAAATACTTTCAAATAGGCAGGGTAGATGGCAGTGACCATTACCCACTACACATGTAATTAGAGGTAAATAGGGCCCCGCAGAGACAAAAAGTTCTGCAAGTAGAGGTCGAATACCCCAAGCATCTCACAACCAGGATTAGCGAAGAACATATAAAGAAACTGAGTGCACTCCAGCTAATAGTGGGGTTAGAAAAGCTACCAGCAGGAGCCGATATAGCCTGGTTTGAGGATATAATAAAGCAACTGGTAGAATGCCTCAGGATTAAAATTAAAGGGGGTAATCAAGGCCCACATTTTAAAGCTAAGGTTGTGATGTATTTCCTATGGGAACTGTATCAATATTCCTGCTTCTGACCCTTGTCCGGTTAATAAATCAATAGTGGCCATATAACGGCACAGAAACCCACTTTCTGATTAGGTCATAGCGCATGCTACCACATTAAGCAAGCACTATTCCTCCAGCCCCCATAGAAAGCATACCGAGTTCTCAAAACAAATCAAACCTCCAGCAACCTGGGAAATCCCCCGCAGCTATTGTTTTGATTTAGCCAAGAACTCCAGTAAAGAATGTAAGAACGACCAGTTCTTATGACATCCTTATTGACGTATTTATGTCCATCCTTACGTCAATCTCGGCACCTTTCAGGTATAAATATTACCGACATTGCCCTAAGCAACACACGGTGGTGGTGACGAGATTGGAGCAGCGCGACTTGCCGAGGAGCCCAGCTGATAGAAAAAGCCCACGGACGCTGCCCCTCCCTTTTGACGCGCTGAGAGAGACGCTGCCTTTTCTCCTGCCGAGAAATCCAGCTCCGGCGTTTCCAGCCGCCCTCGCAGGCAGCTGGGATATCAAGTCCTGAGATAGAGATACCAACCCTCCAGCCTTCTAAATCCCAGGTACAGAACTGAATAACCCCTTACAGAGAATTCTTGAGTCAGACCGTTGGCAAAGCAAACTTAACTTAAACTGCTACTTATCTACTCCCGCCCACGTATTAGGCTTAGGTCAGGTACACCGGGGTAGGCGTAGTTAGAAGCACCAGTTGAGTACGATTAGTCAATGTATATATGTATGTATCTATTTTATCCATTTTAAAGTATCATATGGCTAAGAAACCATATTAATGCTTTTACAGTATTATTTTATAATTCTGCTTTTACTGTATGCACTTTACTTAACTATAAGTATTGCAATAATAGCGATTCATTTCTCTTGTATGAGAAAAGAGACTGATCAATAAATAACACCTTTTTATTGAACACACCCGTCTCTTCCTTTTCTCTACAATCTGGTGAAACTAAGTATGCACGTACTGACTGAATAAAATAAGTTGTCTTTTGTTTTCACACGACTCTAGAGATATACTCTTGATTAGGGGAGAGCAAAGTTGTCATGTTCTATGGTTGTCAGAAACTAAATCCCTTCTTGTCTATCCAGGGAGGTTAAACTCCTCCTTGCCTATTCGAGAAAGTTTCTAGTGAACTCTGAGCTAGCTGGCACACATAAACTTTAAGTCTAATATCGTCAGTAGAAGACCTAGTTAACCCCAGTCCTACGTCTATACTATTGAAGATATTATTCCAATGCGCAGAGCCTATTGGGATAATAGGAACTACACTACATGGCACCCAACTGTTTGGATAGGCGATAAATCTAACGCAAGGCATTAGAGTAACTCAGTCGTGCTTTTTCACACAGAACCTTTTTTCCCATAATACCCCAAAGACGTCTGGAGTGGGTGAAAGGTTAAATCCGCCAAACTTAGTAGGAGGAGACTCCTATGTATGGTTCTTGGTTTATTCAACGTTGAAGGATACACTGTTCCAAAATATTGTGCATCTAATCTTTGTTTCCGTAGAAACCTGACCTGCAAATAAACAAAATAACCTTCCTGTCAGTAAAATGTCAGACAGTGAAGACGGAAGGGAGACGGCTAGAGTAGCAGCTCAACTCCTAGCAGATGACAATAGTCTCCTACAGCAAGACCCGGGGGCAATACTAATCCCGCTCAACATAAGAAAAACTATAACTTTAAAACTTATAGAAAATGGGCTGACACCGAGAGGTGGTACAGTAATATTCGTAATTGAGGCACACGAATATCGGCAGACAGAGGTATTCTATTCATGGATAAACTTTCCAGCAGCAAACGCTGTAACAAAGGACTTCCACTATTACAAAATAGAGGAACCTCCAAATGAGTATACTCCTTTTGAGGAGGTGGAAATACCACTCAAATATCAAGAGCACTTGCTCTTGTTTAATGGCGCCCTAAAACATAATAATCACATCACCAGGCTCGGTCCACTAGGTAGACCAGGAGCAACGTGGCCGGTCCTAGCCGGATACACACCACATCCAGACATTGAAGAAATGTCTGCACCAGATCTTTTAGCACAGCTAAAACAACTAATTAAAATACATAGACAATTAGTCCAATATGTAATGCGTACTTCAACAGTCCAACCAGCTATTAAAATTCCACAGCTGACCCCTACTCAGGGGAACACAAATAAAATTACACCACAGAACATACAGTCCTGTCTAGGAAAAGTACCCGCAAAACGGGAACAAATTCCATTCTGGTTAGCACAAAAAATCACTCAAATAGAGGCGGTATTTCCGAATACCACCCCTGTTGAGAAACACAGGATTCTGACTATCTGTCTTCCAATGGGAATCGCACCACATGTGGAGGACTGTGACACTTGGGGTACAGTCTTTGCTTCCATTTACACAAAAACACATGGTGTTCCATCCATGTCAGTAATACCAGATGTGCTAAAACAAATTCAAGATGAATACGGTCCAGAACCTGCTTTAACTCTTGGTATGAAATTACTAAAAGACTTCAAACAGGTCTCGGCAATATTACTAGCCAATATAAAGGGAGAAGCAGCAAATGTGGCGATCCGCCAGAGGTTGAAAGAGACAAATATAGCAGACCAACCATTTGAAATTGCCAGAATCATAGAAAAATCCTATGAAGAACTAGGAAGAGATAGTTTGGGTGGGAAACCAGTGAAACCCCAACTAATTGAAAATCCTGAAAAGGTATTTATTAAAAATAATCTAAACACTCAAAAAAAGAGCTGGGATGGAAATAAACAATCCACTCCAAAGGAAAAAAGATTCCAAACCAGAGGAAGGTCTCCTCGGCAGAGAGAAAGATCTCCGGACCAAGGACACAAGTCTCCCCAAAGGGAGCCCTCTGGGAAAAAATACAACCTTAGAAATAGGGATAATATAAAGAAACCTGATAGATATCAAGATATTGATACACGTCCCTCTCGATCTTTTCAGACTTCCTCGCAGAAATCGGAAAGAAGAGGACGATCAGAACACAGGGAAGAGCACGTCAAGTCCAAAGACAAGGAACCTGCTCATCAAAATAAGAAATTACAATTTCCAAAGAAGAAGGTAGCCAGTATTAAAGTAATCAAACATGCCGAGAATACTGAGGACACAGCTGAAAAACGGAGAGTGGGCTCAGACAATGCTAGATAGCGCAGCAGAAGTGAGCATAGCTCGCAAGATCCTGATGAATCATCTAGAGACAGTGGACACGAATGAATACATTCAGGTGGAAACTGCAGATACCAGAGTTAACAAACCTCATAAAATATATGAAATAACATTGCGTATAGAGGGGGATAAGACTAGGAAAATAAGGGGTCTATTTTGGGATAATCTCTCCAAGGGCTATGACATCCTTCTAGCTGAAAAAGACTGGCCACCAGAGTTTGTCAGGGAGTGCCCTCATGGCGAAGAAATAATTATGCCTGCCTTCTCTAAACATATTCCAATACATAAAAAATATACACTTGCAAGAAAGTGGGCAGTAGCCCAAGCTCCTGCATTATATAAAAACCATGTGGGATGGGATGAGGACTCTCCTCCTCACAAAATCCAGTTAGAATCACAACCTACTGCACAGAGGCAGTACCCAATTAAGCAAGAAGCTAAAAAACAGGTAAAAGAGATCCTAGATCAACTTGAATACCAGGGGGTGATTGAAACTTGCACCTCACAAATGAACAATCCTTTGTTTCCTGTCTCCAAACCAGATGATTCATACCGTCTTGTTTTGGACTACAGACACTTGAACTCATGTTGCAAAACTTTTGCAGTGCAAAACTCACACAGTGCAGCACTAATGAATAACATAGTGCGCAAAAAATACAAAACAACATTAGACATCTCTAATGGATTCTTTTGTCAAAATATAGCACCAGAAAGCAGATATTTGACCGCGTTTTCAATAAATGGCGCGCAAAAAAAATTTCTGTCGTTTGCCACAGGGGTTCAAGAACAGCCCAGGATTATTCTCAGCGAGAGTAACAGAGCTACTACAAATATATGATGATGAGGCATTATCTTATGTCGATGACATCTATCTAACAGATGATGACTTGGATACTCACTTGAAAAGAGTGAACACCATAATACATGGGTTCGCAGCAGAGGGTTACAAATTCAACTTTAAAAAGTCTAGAATTACCCATCTAACTGTCCTGTTTTTAGGATATGAATTATCAAGTGAAGGCAAAAGCCTGGCTGACAATTTCCTAGAGAAATGTGCTGTAATCCAAGCACCCAGAACATTAAAAAACCTACAATCAATTCTAGGTTTCCTAAATTTCGGAAGAACTTACATTATAAATTTTGCAGAGAGGGTCAAACCCCTCTATGATCTAATAAAACCAGATTTTAAAAGAATGAACTGGACTCAAAAACACACAGAAATTTTGAGATCTTTACAAACAGACATGTTAGTTAAAACAAAACTACAAACACGTGACAACACACGCAATCTTGTGATTCGGGTCATCCCAGGAAGATGCGGATTCACATACCTGACCTCTAATGAGGGAGAAAAGGTACCAATTGCATGCAAATCACACTTGTACACAGAAGCTGAAAAAACGTTCAGCATTAAGGAAAACATTGTTCATGCGGTTCAAACGGCTGTAGCAAGAGAAAAAGACCAAGCTGACGGTAGACGTATTACAGTCAGAACAGCAGAATCAGCTTTTGAGGCATTAACAACCCCATGTAATTTACCGACAACGGCATTGAATCCAGAATGGATACAATGGGTAAATTCTATTGCTACAGACAAAGTAAAATACTATTTTGATCCGGAATTGAAGGAATTAAAATATCTAGAATATGAAAGAGAATATCCTCTGCCAATCGACATTCTGCCTTTACGACAGTACGCCTGTGTAATCTATACAGACGGACATGCTCAACCCTCAGTTTGGGGAGAGCAAGCATACAACGCCACATGCGAAATTGTAAAAGACGTGTGGCGCGGAGGTAAACTGAGACCTCTATTTACGAAAACACACTCAGTGGAAAATAATTCAGAACAACAAACTGAAATAATAGCGTTAAAAATGGCGCTAGATAATGCAGATCGCGAATTCCCGACACTTATAGTGTGCGATTCGTATTACTGCGTCAAATCATACAATAACGATTTACAGAAATGGATTCAAAACGGTTACAAAGATGACACAGGTGCCACAATAAAGCAGAAAGCGCTTTGGGAACAAGTAGTTCTTTTACAGAAAGAACTACCAAAAACTCACGTGATACACTCACTGAGTCATCAGCGTGAAGGCGTTCACGTTGCAGGGAATTCGTTGGCTGAGACAGCCACAGCGGCAGCAACTAAATCGGCTTCCGTAGCTAGAAAAAAGCGTTCAGTAAAATACATTGACGGTGAAACTGTGCTGGCGGTGAAAACGTCATCAAAAGGCGACTGCTCAGCGCTACCGATCAACTATCCACTCAATTATACATACATAATCGATGCAAACTCCGTTCCTTTTGCTCGAATCCCTGGAGTGGGGGATAGAGTAATTCCAAACACGGACAGGAGAAGCTTGTTAATAGCAGACGCACATATGGGTGAGGGTCTTAGACACCTCAAGCTTAAAGATTCTCTGGAAGAATTACAATCAGTGTGCTGGTGGCCAGGCATGAGCCTGTATCATCACATTTTTGTAAAAAACTGCCCAGACTGCAACAGAGATCGCAGTGGCGACCGAGACGGTATATTACCATGGCGTTTCGCTCCAGATTGGATCAACAATAAAAAATAAAACCCAGTATGAATAATGCATCAAATTAACATGTAAAGGCTATTTTCACTTATAATGTAGACCACCAACTCTCGGCTGACGTCTGAACTGTTATACAAAGATTTGCGAGTCTATAATGGCATATACGCTAGAAGCATGCTACGTTCTGACCAATATCTTTCCTTTAGCTCTCGAGCTTGTGGGGGGGGTGGTGCCTGGCCAGAATGAGCATTGCATTGCGGGACTCTTCTCACTTACTTCCTGAGGGAAACAGGATGGTGTAAAGAAAAAACCAAGGCATAAAGCAATCTATAACAGCAAAGGTATTAGGTTCGGGAGCTGGGTGGGTCAAACATTTAATAAGTGTCCAACGTAGTCTTAATAACCTGCCAAGAAATTCTCTGAGAGGTCTCAGTCCGTACGAACTATTGTTTGGGACTAGAATGTTAGTCCAGGACTTAGATAGTCAGACTTCAGTGGTTAAAGAAAAATGCTTTGATATCAAAGATCGCTTGGCTATTTTACAGGACTTAAATGAAACAAGAAAGGACCTGAGCAACATAAAGTTGAAACAACAGCCAACAACCACTGAAGAGAAACCACCTGTCCCAGCAAGGTCTGTCTGGATTCCGAAAATCGGGGATCTGGTCAGAGAGAAGATCGCGGTAAAGAAGGAATTTGGGCCTTCTTACAGAAAAGCAGTTCCTGTCTTGTCTGTCAACGGGACAAGATCAGTAGTACTACCACCCTTTGCTGGTAAAAAGGAGAACGGAGTTGTATCCATCGACCTGGTTAAACCACAATCATGTGGCCGATAACAAGTAGTAGGCCAAGTGGACTCCCGAAAAGTAGCAGAACACCAAAGTTTGCTACAAACACAGAGGTTCAAACTGAAAGACTAATCACATTTGAAAAATCTACAGTGAATCAACAAGGACTATGCAACAAAGCAATAGAACTTGAACCTCTTAAAACCCAAATCAAAACTTTTCATCAAGAAACACCAACCTACAATGAAGTAACAAATGACTATGCTGATGAAACAAAACAAATTCCAAAAGCAAAAAGTAATCCAGAAGCAATTAGAACAATTGACAGAACGGCATCAGGCTACTTCATCAACTTCGATGATTTTTCTGAAGATCCAAGTGAACCAGAAGTACAACCGACAACCAAAACTTTTAAAGACAAAGCAAAGGAACTTTTTCATCAACTAAAAGAAACCTATCTGATTTCTCCATGGATTGAAATTTGGGTGGCATTTGGTGCATTTATCCTCATACTTTGGCTCATCATGGTACTGTGCTTGGGACATTTCATTGAGGGAAAATATGCTACAAAGGACACAGCAAGCCAGAATATCAACTTGGTCCTTAAACCACACACATCTTCACACGTCGAGAAAAGAGAACTTTCTTCAGTAAACTTCACAGCCAATCCTATACCCGGCGGGGTAGCTTGGGACAAAACTAAATATGAAATATATGGTCCGGTTGAACTCCTGAAGTATCCACACCAATTTAAGATTTCATTGAGTGACTTTGTAAAACCCAGCACATTTGCTGATGATTGGGACTTTGCAAGTATTAATGATATGATGTCTGATCTAGTGATGTCAGCTAAATTTACAGAACATGATTATTTACAAGGTTCATCTAATTACGATCAAATGTTTTGCTATAACCATTATGGTGACCATTATCTGCATAAATCTACCCAGCCTAGAAATGTTTTAAATTTTAACCAATGGGAACATTGTGCAACTCCACCAAAAGGCAGTTCAAAAACGTTTTATGATAAATATTCATACTTTTCAGGGTTTAACACAAGTAATACAGAAACATTCTATTTCAAATTGTTAAATAAGACAGGAGTGAAAACCATGCTTACAAACACAAAATTGATATATTCAGACTCATTTTTTGAAAAAATGAATACATTTGGTTTTGGTTTCTGGAACAATAACATTGAAACGAAAACGATCTGGGGCACAAAAGATTGGCAAGTGCAGGGTATAGAATCATTGTTTAGAGCCTGCATGATCCCAGAACAAATTATATTTTTGAATGACACAATTCAACAAACTACCTGTCTTGGCCTAGCCAAAATCAAAGACTTAAACAAACCGTCTATTCCAAAGCCAACAACGGACAGTAATAGCACTACGGATGTTGAGATAGACGTAAACCATATTTTACACCAAAACAGAACACATCCTGATTGGAAACAATGGTTGATCTGGCCCACAGACACAAATAACTGTCAAGACAGATTCCTGAACAAAATACAGGGGTTCAAATTGACCAGGCCAGACCCTAGATACGCCCAGAGACAACATCCAGGGATTGTAACTACTTACAGTGTGGGAAAACTCTGCCTTCAATGGCTACATACATCCACACTGGCAGAAATTAAGCAACACCTAACTTTACTTAAAGAAGGTGCTGACTTGCGCGATTTCATTATGGGACCACGCAAACAGCGTCAAAAACGTTTCATAGCGGCCTCTATATATGCAGCTTATAACGAAGCTTGGAAAGAAACTCAAATTGAGACAGCAGAAAAAATACGGGAAATTGACCGTGTTAATTTGGAAAAATCACTTTCTGTTGTGGACAATGGGTTAATGACTCTGTCTTCCAGAATATATTCACTGGACAGTATTGTGTCTTCAGCAATCGATATAATAGAGCAAGACTTACTGATGTTGCAACACGGTCAGTCTCAATTACGTTCTATTGTACAGCTTGGCTGGAAATTACAAAATCTGCGTTCAGGCTATGTGCCTTGGCGTTTAATCAACACAACGTCACTATTTAATATCTTTAACCTTACTGATAAACAAATCAGTTTGGCACAGAAGGGTGCTGACTATACAATTCTGAGCATCGAAAAACTTGAGAGATTACCATTGACAATGTCAGAACGACCTGTCATTGAATGGATAATACATGGGATAATAAATATTCCGATAACGACTTTCCAGTTTCAATACTGCCAAAAATATATACAGGCAGGCCAGTATGAAAGGTTGGGTAAAGGATACATTAAGTCAACATGGAACTTGCCCTATACACACACGAGTCAGTAATAAAGGACAGAGTGTATTTCTTGGTGGCAATAATTGTGCAAAATCACTAAGCGATATACTTCTGTGTCAGGGTATAAATATGCATGGGGCCTGTGAGGGGACTTCAAATAACCTTTCATGTCACCAGCTAGGCGCACCTGCAACACAAATAGAACCATTCTTTATGAGACTCTCGAACGGGAGTTACATTCTAATTGTAGATCACAAGTGTTGTGGCTTAATGCCCAGAAAACCTTATCTCGTAAGCGTGACTACCAGGGTCATGTGCTGTGAAAGAGTATTGTTCCCGAATGATGCTCCAGACAGGGAGGCAAGGTTATGGCCCAGTTTTAATTTCTCTTCTATTCGAATTGATACTTTAAGCAGAATGAAGACTGTGCTCCTACAGACGCCAACCAGGTTGACGTCATCAAAAGAAACGTATGATCTCCAAGTTGCAAGGACAACGGCAGAGATTCATTCACTGTTATCAACAAATAGCCCCCTAGACTTCGCAGAAATACTAAACGAAATCTTAAATATTTCTGATACAAACGGTATCGCAAGTGTATTTAAGACAGTTTTTTCGGGAGCTTTGACCCGATTCAAAGCCATCCTGGGTATTTTTCATAACTTCGTCCATTCCATCTTTGGCGGACTTCCTCTCCTGTTGGGACTAGTAGCAGGCGTCCTATTTTTGCTACTTTTGCTTCGCTATGGCAAACCATGTCACAGACATGACTCCAGCAACAATGGAAGAAACGATCCTAGCTATCCGCTACAGGGACCGCATAACTAAAGTCCTTGGACTAGCACGGCTACGAGATTTAAATATGACTTGGTTTCTTTCATTCAGACTCTTGTGGCAGTCTTGTGTTATGCCTGTATTAAGGTGCTTGCTATGCGGCGAGGAATGCGTGTTGGACACCTGTCTCACACTACAATCAGAAGTGCCATTGGATGCAGAGACTTTGTTGAGTCCAGTTAAGGCTCATGCATTGTGCTGTCCCCAGCGGCTACCAATCCTGATGACGGCATTCGTGGAGACTTCACCACTACGATTGAAGGGTAGTGAAGTACAAGATGAAAGCAGCATCGATCAGGTACGACCATCTGTCAGCAATGCTGATCGAACCATCACTGAGAGCAATCATGCTCATGAATGCATGGTAGCGTCATTTTCCAACTTAGTCGAACTCTCACCAGAAGCTGTTGAGTGTTTTTTCGAACATCTAAATGATATGATGTTTTCACCAGAACAGAAAGAATGACTTTGAGCAAACATGCACACAGCGTTCCCTGAACTCTGAATTTGGCCTTCAATTTTAAAAAAACAAAGCCACTGAGAATTTTTTCGAGTCTGCTCCTGCAAACAGGAACTTTTTCTCCAACATCCAAAATATTTACCTTTCAGGCACTTATCTTCTGCTTAAAGTAAACTATTCTTGGAGAACAGAAACTTCTATTTTTAGGTACCTCTAGAAGACGTTACCTCGACCTCTAGGTTATTTACACATACGATTGTATTTCTATGTGATGAAATGGTCTCGCACTTTTTCTTCTGTATTAAGAGCCATTTCATGTGTTATTTTCGCAAATCATTCGTGCTGATATAAAAAGTGCATCCTCTTTGAATGATTACACTGCTTGAATGCATACAGTAACTATATTCATATTTTTCATGTGTTACGCTAATCCAATTAATGCAAATTAATGTATTTTGGGGCGGTTTAAATACACATTCATTATTAGTTATGTTTACTATGCTTAGGTTAGTAAATATGGACATAGATTCCGTGGAGTGGGTGTGATGTATTTCCTATGGGAACTGTATCAATATTCCTGCTTCTGACCCTTGTCCGGTTAATAAATCAATAGTGGCCATACAACGGCACAGAAACCCGCTTTCTGATTAGGTCATAGCGCATGCTACCACATTAAGCAAGCACTATTCCTCCAGCCCCCATAGAAAGCATACCGAGTTCTCAAAACAAATCAAACCTCCAGCAACCTGGGAAATCCCCCGCAGCTATTGTTTTGATTTAGCCAAGAACTCCAGTAAAGAATGTAAGAACGACCAGTTCTTATGACATCCTTCTTGACGTATTTATGTCCATCCTTACGTCAATCTCGGCACCTTTCAGGTATAAATATTACCGACATTGCCCTAAGCAACACACGGTGGTGGTGACGAGATTGGAGCAGCGCGACTTGCCGAGGAGCCCAGCTGATAGAAAAAGCCCACGGACGCTGCCCCTCCCTTTTGACGCGCTGAGAGAGACGCTGCCTTTTCTCCTGCGAGAAATCCAGCTCCGGCGTTTCCAGCCGCCCTCGCAGGCAGCTGGGATATCAAGTCCTGAGATAGAGATACCAACCCTCCAGCCTTCTAAATCCCAGGTACAGAACTGAATAACCCCTTACAGAGAATTCTTGAGTCAGACCCTTGGCAAAGCAAACTTAACTTAAACTGCTACTTATCTACTCCCACCCACGTATTAGGCTTAGGTCAGGTACACCGGGGTAGGCGTAGTTAGAAGCACCAGTTGAGTACGATTAGTCAATGTATATATGTATGTATCTATTTTATCCATTTTAAAGTATCATATGGCTAAGAAACCATATCAATGCTTTTACAGTATTATTTTATAATTCTGCTTTTTCTGTATGCACTTTACTTAACTATAAGTATTGCAATAATAGCGATTCAGTTCTCTTGTATGAGAAAAGAGACTGATCAATAAATAACACCTTTTTATTGAACACGCCCGTCTCTTCCTTTTCTCTACAATCTGGTGAAACTAAGTATGCACGTACTGACTGAGTAAAATAAGTTGTCTTTTGTTTTCACATGACTCTAGAGATATACTCTTGATTAGGGGAGAGCAAAGTTGTCATGTTCTATGGTTGTCAGAAACTAAATCCCTTCTTGTCTATCCAGGGAGGTTAAACTCCTCCTTGCCTATTCAAGAAAGTTTCTAGTGAACTCTGAGCTAGCTGGCACACATAAACTTTAAGTCTAATATCGTCAGTAGAAGACCTAGTTAACCCCAGTCCTACGTCTATACTATTGAAGATATTATTCCAATGCGCAGAGCCTATTGGGATAATAGGAACTACACTACAAGGTAAATCCTATTAATAAACCATGGTTTGATGATGATTGCCGGAAACTAAAGGCCATGATTAGACGACAGGAAAGAAGCCTAAGATGTAGTTACAACGAGGTATGGTTATGTGAACTTAAAAAATTAAGGATAAAATATAAAGCAACTATCTGAGATAAAAAGAAATGTTATAAAGATAAATGTTGGATGAATTTACTGGAGGTAATTGAAGATAAAAATGTTAAAGGCTTCTGGAAATTAATACAAGAATGCACGGGGAAAGCTGTAGGGACTTTGCAGTGCTCAGTTGTGGAAGATAAGTGGGTAGTTTATCTAGAAGAAATCTATGGTAAATGGCCAAGGAGGGGGGAAACCGTATTAAATAACTGGCAAGGCGTCAGGGAGGAGGTGAAACAGTATTTCTCCCCAACTCACATTAGAGGTATCATAGTGGGGTTAAACCTAACAATAGCGGCAGGGCCAGATAATCTGCCAGCAGTAGTAATAAAAACGAATTTAGATTGGTGGGCCGAATTTTTCTCGAATATGTTTCAGAGGGTATTAAATACAGGAACTCTGCCAGATAGTTGGAGAGGGGCGATCATTAGGCCAATACACAACAAAGGCGACGTGAACTCCCCTAAAAATTACCGCTTAATAAACCTCCTGGACATAGGTGAAAAAGTATTCTCCAAGGTAATCCTGGGTTTACTAAAGGATTGGGCTAACGATAACCAGATAGTACCCCCAGAACAGGGTGGCTTTAAAGAAGGGCACTCAACGGTGGATCACTGCTTTGCTCTCTGGTCCATTGCGCGGAAGTCGATTGAACAGAGGGGTAATTTATTCTGCTATTTCGTGGAGTTCCACGCAGCATTTGACCTTGTGGGCAGAGAGCAGCTGTGGGCAACCCTGGTAGAGTATAAAATACAGGATGATCTTTTGGCCCTGATCCAGGCCTTACACACTGATAACTGGGCCCAGATAATCTTGGATAAGGAAGGAGGATTGACTGAGAGGATCCAGATCGGAAATGGTTTGAGGCAGGGGTGCGTACTGGCCCCTTTACTTTTTTTCCTGTACATAGTCGACCTACCTCAGGAACTGAGGGAGGTTAGAGGAGCTAGCCCGAAAATGGGAGGAAACTATGTACCATGCTTACTATATGCGGATGATCTGGTGATTATGGACCAGACGGAGATAGGTCTCCAGAGAAAACTAAATAAGTTCAAAGAATATTGCTTAAATAAAAAAAATAGTAGTAAACATGGAAAAGACCAAAATTCTATGTTTCGGTAGAAGTAAAACTAAGTTTCGATGGTATCTTGGTTCAGATAATCTGGAGAGGGTAATAGAATATAGATACCTTGGAATGTGGTTCACGAGGAACTTAAAATGGTACACCCATCTGGAAACCTTAAAAATGAGGGCAGAGACCTCTGTGAAGGGTTTAAAAAGATTCAATAGTATTTATGGAGAAATGTCGGACAGGCCGGTTATAAAGGCCTATCTAGAAATGGTCCCTCCTCATTTCCTGTAGGGGGTCGAAGTACTCTACTTAAGTGGCAAAACCTGTTGGGATAAAGAAGAGGGTAATATTCTAAAAAGCTTGTTCTCGCTACCAAAATCATCCATGGTACAAGCAGCAAGACTAGAGCTGGGTATTACCTCGTGGGCCATAACAGCCTGCATGGCCTTAGTACGCTTTTGGCAGCGCCTAGGAGCAGAAGAGCCCCATAAAATTCCCCATAAAATTTCCCAGTTGTGTAAAGCTGAAATTGCCATTAGTGAGCGTTCCTGGGCAAAAGAGATAAGAGCCTCAGTAAGGGAAGAGTATGGAGTATTAGACTTAAGACTTGGCCCGCAATTAGGACATCCACAATTGGGTAAGAAGGAACTTAGGGCACTGGGCCGGGATATGTCCCGTATATACGATAGGGAGTACCTTTCGCGGAAAAATTCTGTGTCACATATGATCCTGGCTTGGGAAAAGGATCAACATTATCCTTTCTTTGATAGGTTACCTAGCTAACGCTTACGACGTGATATATTAAAAGCACAAATTGGGATAAATCCCTGCTACATGAATAATGGGGTCAAAAACTTTATGATTGGTTATAATGGGAAATGCACTTGCACTTTGGGCACCCCATGTGATATTTTACATGTCTTACTTGATTGTATGGAATTTTTAGATATCCGAAAGGAGATTTTATGTCCAATTTTTTAAATATATAGGATTAGATATAGGATGCAAGCTGTTGACCTACTAGTAGGAATGGAGAACTTAGACATAGCCTGTGCCATGGGGAAATTTATGTGTAAGGTCAAAGTGTTTCTCAAGTGCACTGAGTAAATAACGTATGTGTTCACTGAGGTTATTACAAGGCTGTGCATCTAAAGGATAACAGCACGGTAGCAGACCTAAAGGAAATATTTTATGTCACGTATGAATTATTTGGTTTTTACCTTTTAACAATAATATGTATCTTGGATTTTAAAGGAAACAGGTGTTTTTATGCATATTGAAAATGTGTCATATTGTTATGAATCGTTTGCATATGTTTTTAACCGGAGGATAACATGTAAAGTGTACACTTTTATGGTTGTAACTAACCAAATAAAGTTTTATTGACTGACTCCATCTGGGCTCTCAACGCCCCCTCACTAGGAAACGGTGGATAGGAGGACGAGACGCGGGGCCGCATCACCCACGGAGAGCCCACACCCCCAACAGGCCAGAAACCAGCCCTCGGGGACAAACTACGACACTTACCCACTGGGAAGCGACGCTCGTGTGGCGCAGGAGAGGGATGAGGATGATGATGGTGGCTGCTTCGAGAACCTTCCGCCGAAGCTGAATGAGGGGAAGAAGCCGACCTGGAGAGATGCACCGAAAGCAGTTTCTTCCGGCGCTCCTGCCGCGACTTCGGCTTCAACTGTTGGCACGCCTCACAATCAGGGGAGCCGTGATCCTCCCCTAAGCACCACATGCAAATTAGATGAGGGTCCATCACCGACATAAGGCGTCCACATGACGTGCAAGACTTAAAGCCCAAAGGCATTCGCACACTGTTCCACACAGATACCACAAAGGGAAAGACAAAGGGGCCCGAATAGGCCCAGAGCAGAGACCGGATCCGCGTTGCACGCAGAAAAGGAAAAAACTGACGTATGCGCACCAGGGTGACCTCGCTGACGTCACGTGCGCGGACGATGCCTGGGCGGGGTCACGCGATGCCGTCCCCCAGCGTGCAGGGATGCTGTGGCAAAAGTTTTCCGGATCCAGTCTCACGCCTGGGGGTAATTCTACGTTAAGGAATCTGCGGCTAGTAGTCTCTATCAGATTCACAGGTACTTACCTGCAACCGGTGCCCCCTCAAGGTGCCCCCAGCCTCCATAGGATTATATTGGGCCCAGTGATCTCTGCACCTGGCTGCCTCAGGGCAGCTGGTGGTGCAGTACCTACCTTGGTCTGACCCTTGCCCAGTGTTGACCAAACCCCCCAGAGACTGAATCTGAAAACAGTTTATTTACCTATAAGTAACTCACCTGTCTTTCCTCCCATAGTATTGCATTGGTCTCTCACTGTATTGTACTAAGTGTTGATGCTAAATACAAAGTATCTTTTTCTACATTGAAAAATATGACATTCACATGTAAAGTGTTGTATTGATTCTATACAAACCTTTTGCAAGTAATACCTAGAAAGTATTGCATAATAGAAAAGTCTATTTAACTGTAACTGAGTTCAACCTGGTTCCTAAAATGAAAGTAACTAAAGTAATATTTTTACAAAACATTGATTTGGAGTTAGTCATTGACTGTGTGTTTCTGCCTTGTATTAGTATGTACACCAAATGCATTCACACTACCCTCCGATAAGCCTAACTGCTCAGCCCAGCTACCACTAAATTGAGAGTAAGGCAGGGCACGAGTCGGGGGTACATGCGGGTGGACGGCGTCCACCCACTATTTTCACAGGGTGAACACTGTCCACCCTGCCAAGAATTTGGGCCCCACTAAATAATGTGCTGAACTCGTCCCGGTGTAATCTCCAAACACGGGACAGTTTCAGCAGCGTCTGCACTTTTCTGCTTTCCATCTGCAACAAGCAACCACTTGCAGGCGGGGATGGGGCTTTCTTATTTAGGACTCCTGCTGGGCCCATAGCAAAGGCCGCATTTGAGGGGTCATCAGGCCTCCTTTTGTTCGAGTCTCTTGGCTGGTAGCAGTCAGGAGCCTCACACCAGTCAGGAGCATCACAGCTGATGCAAATGAAGCGGAGGGGAAACAAAGGCTCACGCCTTGTTAGTTCTTCACACATACTTAAGAGAGGCAGCTTTTCACTTTGTCCAGTCCCAGTTTAGGAGATATGCATGCACTGTAAGAATATCAGATGTGTTGGTCTTTCCCAGTATTCACAAAAAGCAAATTGCATTTATTGCATTTATATTGAGCTTACTTCCTCTGAGGAGGCATTGAAATAATTTAAGTACCATTATTTTTTCTTGTATAGCCCTACTCATCCCAATGCAGGGAGTCAGAGCGCTTTACATCAACAAGTGCATATTACATGTGCAATAAATTATATACATTTGTAAATGAATGTACAGGATGTGCTACATAAAACTGGGGGGTTGCAAGGTGTAGAAGCCACATATCATCTTCCATAGCTCACTGTGCTATTGTTCTTGCAATGTGCTCAAACATACACATGATAGACCTGCTAAACATATATGTGAGGGTTTTAGATCTGACATCACTTCTTGTGATGTCACTTCCTGTAAAGTCGTGGCTTGTGATGCCACTTTCTATGAATTCAATTCCTGTAATGCCATGTGTGTTGGCGTGCACTATACGTCGTGCGCCGTGATGTCATGCGCCATGATGTCGCGTGCCTTGATGTCACTTGCATACTGCCAAACTAGGTCAGTCCCCGTACTTCTTTTTTTAGGACTTGTGTCCTGGAGTAAGGTATTATCTACTATATCCTCTACTATACCTTTGGGGACTCACTGGACTCTGTGCATACTATACCTCATTTTGGTATAGCATAACAGAGACAGCTTTATTCACTGTCATTACCTCCTTTGTTGTACTCTTCATACCTCGTTGGTGGAACTACTATTCTCACTAATGGCACACTCACCCTCATTGTCATCCCTGTTGACCTTTTCAGATTCATGGCCTGATGTCATCCATTTCTCTGATTGTTCCAACGCTTTAGCTGTAGTAATTACATCTTGCAGCTTTAGATCCCCCTCACCCACAGTTTTACCTGCGCCTTTTTACTTTTCACACAAACAGTTATTTGACCTCCGATCATTTCATCTTTTGTCACTCCAAAATTTAAATGTAGAGATAACCACACAAAGAAGTTAGAAATCCATCAAAAGTTTCTTCACTTCTCTGTGCCCTGGTGTAGAATTTAAATCTAGAGGATAGACGAGACATGCGAATGGCAGAACGCACCTGGAGATCAGCTCCCTCTGCACTGCACCTAAAAACTCTGAAGAAAAAGAGAAACGCCTATTTCAGGAAAATAAAACGCTCAAAACTAGACTTCTTCAGCCTCCAGCTTGACCAAGCAAAAAACTGTCCGAGAAAACTGTTTGAGCTAATCAAAACACAATCCAAGGAACAACCCCAACCACTCTGCACTGTGCGCGAAGCTCCCTCCTGTGAAGACTTCTCCGCTTTCTTTATCCAAAAAATTGACAATATAAAGAGCGATCTCCTCGCGGACGCAAGCCTCTACTCCAAACCTCACTGCATAGCACACATTGAACCAAAAAACAATGCTACATGGTCAGCCTTTGGCACATACTCTGAAGAGGAAATTGGCAAACTGCTCAGCACCTTGAAACCATCCAATCACCTCACAGATCCCCTTCCTGCTAACGCTGTAAAAGACTTTGCCCCTTTGCTTCTCCCACTCTGGACTAGAATTATCAACGGCTCACTTCAACAAGGAACCATACCTGACTCCCTCAAAGTTGGACAAGTCGCACCCTTACTAAAGAAACCTACAGCCGACCCCTCTGATCTGAACAATTACCGTCCCATCACTAATATCCCCACTCTCGCCAAACTGCTGGAAAAATGCGTACAACTACAATTGACTAAACACATTGAACGATTTGATCTCCTCAATCCTCATCAATCAGGTTTCCGAGCAGGACACAGTACAGAAACTGCTATGACTCACATAATTGACGACGCACTTCAAATGCTAGACCAAAACGACACCTGCCTCCTCATCCTTCTTGATCTCTCTTCAGCATTCGACACCGTTAAACATGAGAACTTACTCGAACTACTAAGCACTAGAATGGGATTATCTGGAACTGTTCTCAAGTGGTTCACTTCCTTTCTTCATAATAGGTCGCAGAAATTCAAGAGCAACAACCTGATGTCCTCGCCAATACCTGTAACGCTGGGCGTCCCCCAAGGATCCTCACTATCCCCAACTCTGTTCAACCTAGTGATGGAACCTCTCACCACCTTGCTACAAGCATCCAACTTACACTTTCACATGTACGCCGATGACACCCAACTATATCTCAAATTACAATCCCCCAAAGACATTATGCACCTGAATTCAACGATCAGAAGCACCCAATCCTGGCTGGCCGATAATCATCTCAAACTCAATGCTCTGAAAACAGAGTTCCTTCTGATCTCACCACCAGCGAAGATCTCCACCACTCAAAGTTGGCTCAAACACCTAACTGCACTCAATGTCCAACCCACCATAGTTTATTCAGCAAAATCTCTAGGCATAACCCTCGACACCAATCTCAACATGCAGCAACACATCAACAAGGCAACTAAGGGAGCGAATTTCCAAATCCATACCCTGAGGAAACTTAAACCATTCCTCCCAGCCAATGACTTCCAAACCGCAGTACAAGCACTAGTCATCCCTCGAATAGAATATGGCAGCGTCGCCCTCTGCGGACTCCCGCTAACTACTACCGCACCCCTAAGAGCTTCTCTAAACGCTGCAGCGAGGCTCATAACTGGGTCAAAAAAGCACTCTCATATTACCCCTGACTTGAAATCCCTGAACTGGCTGCCTTTTGAAGCCAGAATACATCTGAAAATCGCTTGCATGACTCGCAAGGCGCTACACCTGAACTCTCCCGGCTACCTCACTCAGAAGTTGACAATCTCTGGCGGCGCTAGAAACACTAGAGGCACAAACAATCTTCTGCTGAAACCACGTAGATTCCGGAAGGAAAAAACATATAAACGCTCCTTCTCAGGAATGGCACCCAGAATCTGGAACTCACTCCCCCCCCGAAACTAGGCTCATCTCGTCCACTACACTCTTTAAGAAAGAAGTAAAAGCTATCCTCATGGCAAAATACACATGAACTGTTAATTAGGTCCCCTTAAGAATAGGCACCGATCTGTATTACTTGTTCGACCCCGTTGCATATTTGCATTACTTGTATTATTGATTTACTGATTTACATGATTGGCTTTGCCCTCACTTATTTGTACTGTATGCTCCTCTGACTTAACTGTTTTTGACTATGTTCCCTCATGTACCCCTTCTGTGTAAAGCGCTCTGATATCTCCAAAGATCTTGTCCGCGCTATATAAAACTTTCAAAATAAATAAATAAATAAATAAAATTCTAAGCCAGACAGGCAGTAGGTTTGAATCTATTTTCCAACCTTAACAGTGCCTCCTGTAATACATTGACTTCCTCCGCATCGTCCTCTCACTCAAGAGGAACCTGTGGCAAAGTTTTTTTTAAAAATCTGCCCTTCTGAGCCCAGGCAATAGAAAAGAATATTTTTCTTTCACTCATTGGACATATTGTCATCATCAATAGCTTTCTTCTAGGTTATGCATTCTTCCTTCCATCACATCCAGGGAATGAGTGAATCGCCTTTATTCAGAAGAAACTTTGTTGGTGTTTCAAAATGCATTATAATAAGCTAAAATGTAAATATATACATTTGCTGCTAAAATAAAAAATATATATGATCAACGAAATATAAAAAAGGATAAAAATCTGCATCAGATGAGCTGTTTAAAATAGTGTGCAGTTCACTGAAATAACACTAGAGAGAAACCTAAATTCACTCTTGTGAATATAGTGATACTTCAATTAGACAACTCCAAACACAATATGCACCATATGTATTCGGTGTACAAATCGCTGTTGAAAATAACAATGCTCCAAACACTTTAATTAAATAACTCCAAACACAATCTGCACACAATGTATTCAGCGTTCAAATCGCTGTTGAAAATAATAATGCTCCAAACATTTTCAAGTAATCTTCACAAAGCCATCTTTATCCACTCGTTTACCTCTTCATTGTTATACTGTGTTTTTATTAGAAATAATATTTTATCATGCAGAAAACACTATTGTAAACCACATTATTCTTGCCCTTCCATCAGAATGCTAAAATAGTGGTTTAACATGAGATGATAAAATAGTGGCAAGAAATCAAAAAGCCGCTTTCAATAGTCAATAGGACTCGTATGGCGCACCCTCGTCAACGCACATCACACATACTGACGATGTCCCCCTGATGAAGGAATGGACAAATCCAACGTTCATGCTGACACATGCAGGGAAGCGAGAAACATTATTTGGCTGATGCACAGTCAACACCACGCTGACTGCGTAGCTCTGAATGCCCATGACAGCCAACAATGGAGGAATTAAGAATGCCCATGATCATGCCAGCACACACGCATGTACTGATAGAATCAGGATCCAGCGCTCACACACACGTGCCACAGGTATTTTATTAGTGCCATGCTCACACACTGTATAAGCCGTTAAAGAGCTTGAAACACGTAATGGCACAACACGATGCTAACGTGACCAAAGTCAAAAAATCTTTTGTCTTAAAATCAGCACTTGGGCATATACTTGCATTCGAGCACCAATAAAAAGTCTGACTTAGATGGAAAAAAATTCCTTAGCCAAAGTACACTTCGGAGTTCAGCCAAACCTTGCCTTGCCACTGTAGTCAATCCATCTCAGAGCTGAACAGTAACAGTACATTAACCAACGAAGGGCCCGATTACGATGCTGTTAGGAAATCTTCCCAAACGAATCGGTTTGGAAATGGTTTCCGACCGACTCGGATCGTGAGAGTCTGACCGACCGAGTATGATGCATCCAGGTGCTTCCAGATACAATTTGGCTGGACTCCCATTGACTTTTATGGGAGCCTAGGTTCTTAACCGCATTGTAATCTGGTCCTCGGCCGGGAAGACGCGATCCCGATCCAATTCGGAAGGACCAAATGCAGTTAGGAGGCCTTCCTAACTGCATCGTAATCGGGCCCCAGGTGGGAATGCTTTCCTAACCGCATCGTAAATGTACTGGTATTAAGTTCCAGAGTGCTCAGAAGTCAGGTTACTCACGAATTCGAAACCATCCATATAAGCAGACAATAGGTCCTGTTGGAGACAACACTGCGCCTGTGCTGTATGAGGGTAAGAAGTGTTTCTCCAGCTCGTTGCTACTTGTTAAATTCAATCCAATGACAAAAAGGTAAGAAATGCAAATGAAAGGTTTATTCAACAGCACAGTACCTTTCACAGTAATCAATGACCAAGTACTAGTTTTCTATGCCCAGCCCCTCACATTCCATTCTAGAATGCCTCTATCTCATACTTCCAGACCTTAATTAATGCATGTACACACAAACATCCCCAACCTACATAGGTACTAAAATACAACACACATCATAAACAATGCCCAGCCTTCCCCTTCTCCGTCCCTGTATTAACATAGCCATATCTCTCCATACCATCTCTAACCCAGAATATTATACAAACACATTACGTTTGGGCTGTGTATGTTAATTTTTGAAAAACGCTCCTATTGTTGGTGGACGGACGAATTACTCTTAAGATGGTGGCGCTCCCTAGACTATTATACTTCTTTGCGGTTCTGTCCATTTGGATACCCTGTGCTATGTTCAGGGACTTAGCTCACTTCTTTTCACCTTTTTCTTGGTTACGAGCCGCCGGAGAGTAGAACGAGCAACACTGCAATACCCTGTACGGGAGTGTTACATACTAAGGTTCATTACTGTGACTATGCTGCACAGCGTTATGATTTTCCGTTAGGGTTATATGTTTAGGGTATAGTGATTCATTGTTCCTTACCTGGTTTGCTGTGGCTCCGAATGTTCATTGCTATAGAACTCTGGCATACTTCTGCATGAAACAATCCAAGAAATAGCTCCTTGTGGCAGTTGTGTTGGGACTCTCCTGCGGATAGTTGCGCTCCAGTGGGCTCCTCATTTATGCATGAATAAACCTCTGTTTAACTACTTCTTGGTCCTAGCCTTTATTGGCTCAACATATTGGCAACGAGTTGTGTCTAAGGAGCCCACTGCACATTTCTACTGTCTGCCTTCACTGTTGTGGTTCCTGTCTGTCGATGGTCAGCTGTTTTTGCCGATCCGAGTGCTGAGGCATGCCGGGCAGTTTCTAGGAGACTTCCTGATGTTCTAGACAGTCATGGATGGTTTCTGAAGCTAACAGGCATTTTAGATTGAAATCTCTTTATTGATTTTGACACAATACATTACAGATCACCTACATCCACAGGTCGGTGGTGATGGAACTTCTAGCAAACAATGAGTGTCATTTAATAACACTGAAAAGAGAACTAAAAGAGTGAAAATGTCAGACCCAAGAAGGGAGAAGAGAGGGGAGAGAGGGGGTAGGCGGACGCGGGAGTGGAATCAACATTTATGGCTTCCCTTTTGACTCTGGTACCTTATGAAGCCACATCTGGTGGAAGTGTCGTTAAGCGTAGGATTCTCAAATATTGAGGGCAGGACAATTCTTGGAACACATTTTATCAAAGAGAGGCAATTGCTGTGTAGCTATAGCCGTCAACTTTTCCATTCCCAATAAGTGCCAGACCCTATGTAGCCAAACCAGGTATGTTGGTGATAGAGCGCGCAGGTCACCCGACTATAATTTTACCATATACGCATTGGGCCCATAAATTCAATTTTCCATATTTATTAATCGGGTAACCTTACACTCTACTACCAGTTACCCTGTTCCTTCCTATTTATTTCCAATGTACCCGACTTACCAATCCACTGTTAAGGGTACCTATGATCACAATGGATCAGGGAGCTAGCTGTAAAAGAAAGGCAGACACAAAATACAACATACCATTTTACTAGGTTTGCACTCATATAATAACCACAGGCTCAGGAAGTTTTAAAACCTTTATCTAGTTTTCATCAAGTTCAGAAAGCATAAGGTTCACAGCAAGTAAACTGTCAATAACTAAGATTGTAAAGAGCACATATCCATATAGGAAGTAAATAAGACCAACCATCCGTCTAAAAGGAAGGTAAGAACAGGGAACATACTAATGAGAATTTTCAGAATTTCAGACTTGATAAGGAGTGACTAAAGGACAGGGAAAATATGGAGCATACTAGAATATTACAGTGAAGTATTTCCCCTTGTAGGGGGTAGGACTAATAGAACTTTAATTTGCACTAAGGAAATTTCGAGATACCATGTAGCTATGGGTAAGGTAAGAATGGACCATACTAATAAGACGGTGTAATTACTTTGAATCGACTAAAGGATGGGTAAAGAAAAGAAACATCTATATTTTATGAACAGTATGGAGAACAGTACTTATAGGATGGGGAAAAATTGGAACAGGCTAGTATAACAACTACAATGTAGGATTTTATCATTTGTCAGCTCAGGGAAGGTAGGAAAAAGGAATAAAAGGCAAGTACAAATTCATTCAAAGTAAAAAAATGGAGAATGTAAAATGGGTTCCCTCAGATTTATATTTACCTAGAACGGTGTGAAGACCAACCCTGGCCACGGGTCAGTTAAGGACAGGAGAACCCCAAGGAAAGACAGTCGCCAGTAGGCCACCAGGTGTAGAATGGACAACCCAGGACAGGAAAGGAAAACCAGATTAGGATCAGGACAGGACCATCAAGGTAAGACCAGCACCCGCAGTTCGGTAGCAACGCCTGAGCTCCACCCTCTCTGCAGCTATCAGTCAAAACCCCAATTGGGTTATCGAATTCCCCAGCAAAGTGCTCCGCCAGGACTTAAGGTTTCCCCAAAACCCCGCTTGGGTCTATGGAAATTACGGACAGAGTGCTCCGCAGCTCTCTGTATCAGTCACCTATTGAGTGCGTTGGGTCAGTGACAGGTCAGCTATTCGGACAAGTCGGACAATTTCTCTAGCTAAACCTAGGCTAGATATACTGTTTTCGGGTCAGTGTACCACCTCCCAAATGTTGCAAGTGTAAGAATCCCCAATTTCGATTGGTCCTCAAATAGGACAGGTCAACACACCAACCAGGATTTGACATTTTCAAGTCCCAATTTACATCTTTTGGGACCTCCCATTGAATTTGGGGTTCCCATGACATGTTTTATAGAATACAATGAGGAATACAAAGTTTATATACAATTGTTTCAAATGCAGTACAGTTCAGCTCCGTTTTCTGGGCTTTAGGTCGATTCCCAGGAGCATCTTGACTGTGGCTGCCAGCTGGCTGGGTTCCACTGGTATAAGGTTTTCTTCCCTCTGCTAGGATGTCGTGCGCAGTAGAAACTTCTAAGATGGAGTTTCAGACACCTCCCAGGCCCAAAAGATTCGATACATGAAAAGTAAAGGAAAACAATTTAGAGCATAGAAATAAATGAATACACTGTATACCAGGAATCCCTATATGACTCGCCTTACTTTATACTAACTATAGCATTAAGATTAGTGCAAGACGAACAGCAGTGCAAAAGCTATAGGACAAGCATCGGCATGTGAGAACACAAAGCGGCCATTTTGTAGCTAGTGCGCATGTGCAAAGATTCCCACCAGAGCTGCGAGTACGTCACGTCACGTGAGTGTGACCAACGCATGCGCAGAAGAAATTCCCGCTAAGCAGCGGCCATTTTAGAGTCAAGCGTATTAGGATAAGTAAACACATAGGCAAGCATCACTGGGACACCCCGTGTAATGTAGAAATGTGCAATATTAGTAACATGAACAAATTGATTACATTTTATTAATGTTATTTTGAGGTTCTTGATCCAAGCAAGTCGCTTTACGTGCGAATCCTTGCTCCATCAATCCCCTCTTTGATGATATTTTATATCATCACAAATTCATGGAACCAGATGCCAACTTCTCATTTTTTCCCAAGTTCAATCTCTTCAAACATTCTGTTCAGCTTTTCTTTAGTTTCTTTATTAGGATGAGAATTTTTCACCCTTTTATAAATCTGATTATTCAGTTCCTCTGATTCAAGTTCATCCACGTTTCTTTTTACTCCTCTCTGGTTCATAGTGTACTTCTTTTGGTGCTTTCGACAACAGATGAATATGATGAATATTACTAAACCTATTCCTGCAATTGGCATCAGTATTTTAATCAAAAACCTTTTACCTAAGTTAGCAAACCAATGACCTATGGCGGAGAGACCATCAGTAAGTCTCTTCCAGGCACTGTCAACCTCAAGTGGTTTGAGCTCTTTTCCCAAATTTGTAATGTTCCTTACATACCCTTTGATCTCCACACTTTTATCAGGTATGTAAGTGCAACAATGTTGCGCTTTCAACATTCTGCAGACTCCGCCCTCTTTTGCCAATAATGTGTCAAGAGCAAGTCTATTCTGTAAAACCATTGATCTGACCGCAACCATTTCGGTATTGACCATCAGGAAACCTCCAGCAGTGTCAGTAGACAACCGATCCACTACTGTTGACAATTTGCAAATTCTGTGTGTATTCAGAACCACTCCCACTGTAGGTATCAGTGCACTAAAAATATCTCCTACAACTTCACCAGCACGTTCTCTTTTAGTGCGTACTAATTGATTAGTCTTTTCAGTGCTTCCAGTGATTTTCCCCACATGGTATGTCTTCGAGAAGACAATACCAAAATAACAACTTCCGTACCAATGGTCGGGCAATTTGAAGTAAGCCTTATTTCCACATATAAAATAAATTCCTGGAAATACAGGCTCTGTCCCATCTTTGAAACTCCAACCCCCAGTTACCTTGTAATTATGTTCGCATTCACTGGAACCAATGAAAATATTGTTATAATAACTAGTCATTTCTCTTTTAAGACACAGTTTCCCCTTCTTTTCGAAATCCAGAAGCATTGCAGCATTAGCTCCACCATTTGAGGTGCTCCCTATACTCTCTGCCCATTTTGGAACTTTCTGGTTTTTATCCTTTGCTTTCTTTTGGAAACTTTCTCTTCTCTTTTCTACCATATCCAGAAATTCTTTCTCTTTTTCATATAATGAACAGGTCAAGTTATTTTTGTGTGCGTCATCTATATTTATTTTTTCTACGGTTAGAAAATAATCACTCATGTATTTAGCTACGTCTCTAGTCGTATGTACAGGGTTCAGGTTTCTTCGAACTGGAAGTTCAGAAAATGTCACGTCAAAGTTTGAGTAATAATACTGTAAAGGTCCTCTTTTAGAAAATAAACTAGTTAGGATACTACAGGAAATTCCATAGGTTAAGGGCAAGTGGTGATAAGTCACACCTTCAGCTACAGAAGTAGGTAGCTTCATGCAGACATAACAGTCGTCTATCTCCATTGTTTCTACATAATGTACTAACAGGTTTGCAAAAACATTTAAATGAGTCTTATTCTTTATTTTGTTAAAGTGTAATCCTTCCTCATCTGGTGCTTCTAAACTATGCTTGTTTGTTTCAGGCTAAGCGGTTTGTCCAATGCGTCTATTCTACGTGGTGTAATTCTAGTGTGTGATTCTACAGTGTCGTCAGGTAGATTATTATTTGGGTGAAGACTTGAGTTTTTACTCATCATAGAAGGAATAGTTATTGTTAGTCCTATCCAAAGGATCAGTACTATTGCTACACTACATAAACATACTTGGCAGCATGTTTTACAACAACTTCGTCTCGGTCTCCCATTCTCAGAAGAATCAGACATTTTGGCTCAAAAGAAGCTTTAACCCCTCTTTGTAACTGTGCACAGCTTGCTTACTCGAGTAACTTTTTCAGGTTGCTTCTGCTTCTTCTTCGGTTTGTTCAGCAATCAATTCTTCATCACTTTCATTACTTTCGTCACTTATTTCCAAGTTCTCAAATTCTTTCAGTACAAAGTAAGTCCATTCAGGACTGGCGTATTTGTTGTTAAGCTTCTTGATACGAGCACTTGTTCTCTTTTGCTTTGTTACCGCTGGGTCAGTTTGACTCGAGACCTCATTTATTTGTTCAGGCTCCTCGGTTATCGTCTTCAGACGCAATCTCAGCCTTTTCACAAATCTAGGTACTGAGTCACCTTTCTTTAGTCTTTTAACTGGCACTGTGTCTGGGCCTTCTTCAAACACTCTTTTGTTTTCGTTCAGTTGTGGCACATTGGGATCAAGTCCGTCCTCTGTATTGTTCCCTAACTGACTAGGTCCAGGTCTTTCATCGGTTTCTTCTGCCTGGTCCCTAAACTGGCCTTGTTCAGGTATATGCTGAGTTTGGCTTTGATCTGTTTCGATCTCTTCTTCCTGAACACAATTGTCTAATCCTATCTGTTCCTGTTCAAGCTCTTCGAGCTCTTGATTTTCTTCCGCTTGAACTTCCGCCCTAGTTTCTAACTGTCCCTATTCTGGTGCAGGTGTTCTTGGAGAAGTGTCAATTACCTGCTCTCTCCCTATCTGGTCCTCCTCAGAATCAGATTTAACGTGGATTTCGATGATCTGAGTAGCTTCTTCTTCACCTGTCTCGTCCTCACTATCCCACTGTCTATCTAGCTGGGCTTGACTTCTAGTTCGTATAGGGTCGATTGTCAGATCGATTATTGGGACCCAATCTTCTTGACTGGAGCTCGGTTGTTCTTCTTCAGCTACTTCAGGACCGATATCTTGGGATCCTTCGGCTGCGCAACCTTCAGCCTCAGTTTCGGCAGGTTCAGTCACTTTCTTCGTGTGGCTGGCATGGATCCAACGAGGTACTCCTGCCCACTTTACAGCTGTGGTGGTTACCAGGATCACCTGTCGTGGCTTTCCCCACCTGGGTTCAAGGCAACTTTTCTGAGTGTGCTTCTTTATTACGACCCAGTCACCTGGATTCAGGCCATGTGCTGGAGTCGTTGGCCTGGCGACGTCTTCTCCCCCAACCTGGCGAGAGATAGAACGCACTTGGTCAGCCAGCTCTTTACAGTATTCCAGTACCAAATCATCAGATATGCTTATTATTTTGTATCCTGGCACCCATGCTTGCCGCATTGCTCTTCCCATCAGGATTTCATGGGGACTCAAGCCCGTGTTCCGATCTGGAATACTTCTGAGTCCCACTAACACAAGAGGCAGAGCATCTGGCCATTCCAGTTGAGTGTATTCACACATCTTTCCCAATCTTGATTTGATTGTGCCATTTATCTGTTCTACCACTCCAGAAGCCTCTGGACAATATGCACAGTGCAGTTTTTGCGTGATTTTGAATGCTTCACAGATTTGACTTATTATTTCATTTTGGAAATGACTTCCTCTGTCAGATTGAATTAAGAGTGGGAAACCGTAACGAGGTATGAGTTCCCTAAGTAATAATTTGGCTACTGTGATGCTGTCATTTCTTCGTGCAGGGAAAGCTTCCACCCATTTTGAAAACAGGCAGACAATGACAAGTAGGTATTTCATTCCTCGACAAGGGGGCAACTGAATTAAGTCAAGTTGTAGTCTAATAAAAGGGCATTCTGCCTTTCCAATTTTTCCTGGCAAAACAATAGTTTTCTTTCCAGGGTTAAATTGTTGACAGATCAAACACCTCTGGCAGAGTGCCTCTGCTACGCTTCTGAATTTCGAATTGAACCATGTTTGGCGGAACATGCGAATCATCGCATCTCTGCCCACATGTGTATCTCCATGAATTAACCTCGCCATAGGAGCAAGCATACAGTCTGGCAACACAGGCATATCATCAAGGTAAACAATGACACCATCTGCATTTCTCCTTCGACAACCGAAGTTTCTCCATCTTTGTTTTTCCTGTGGCTCTGCTGCTTCCTGTAAGTCTCTTATTTCCTCCCATGTATTCACTCCCTCTAGCATCAAAAGTTGGCAGCTGTTTCCGTTCCCCCAACCTTGATATTGATTGAAATTCGATATTTTGCACAATGTTGGGCTAACTGGTCAGCATATCGATTACCTGCTGTCACCTTGTCATCACCAGATTTGTGAGCAGCACACTTGACCACAGCCAATTCTTTTGGTAACTGGATTGATTCCAGTAAATCCTGCACATATTTTCCATTTCTGATAGGAGTGCCTGAAGAAGTCAGGAACTACCTCTGCATCCACAGTTGGCCAAAGTCATGCACAACCCCATAACCATACTGGCTATCAGTATATATGGTTATTTTCAAATTTCTCCCAAATTTACAAGCTTTTGTCAATGCAATTAATTCGGCTACTTGTGCAGACTTGACTCCATACAAATAGGATGCTTCCACTGGACGCTCTAGAGTGCACACGGAGTAGGCAGCGCTTAGGCCACCATCCTCATGTCTCATGCATGAGCCGTCTACAAACAGCTCATAATCTTCACTGAACAGAGGGTTCTCTTTGATGTCTGGGCGTGGTTTGGTACTGAATTCAGTTAAGTCAATGCAATCATGTGCAAATTCTTCCCTCACTTCTGCTGCAAATGAACTTGGTAGTAAGGTAGCTGCATTCAAAATGTTACATTGTTAAAGGGTTACGTTTCCTGCACCTACAAGGATTCTCTCATATTTAGTCAGCCGACTAGGTGTGAGATACTGGGTTTTTGTTCTTGTCAGTAAAATTACAACAGAGTGTGGAACATATACAGTTACCGGATGTTCCATTACAATGGACTCACTCTGTTCAAAACTCATGCAAGTTGCAGCTACAGCTTTCAAACATCCAGGTAATCCAGCTGCTACTGGGTCCAAAGTGGAAGAAAAGTATGCTACTGGACGTCGAGTCAAACCATGAATTTGGGTTAGGACTGAAAGTGCACAATTGTCTCGTGTGTCACAGAACAGTGCAAAATCTTTTGAATAATCAGACATTCCTAATGCAGGAGCAGTACACAGAGAGTCTCGCAGTTTTACAAAAGCAGTCATGCTTTCGTCATTCCATTCCACAGGATCTTTTGCTCCTTTCTTTGTCATTTTTATCAATGGTCTTGCTAGGACTGCAAATCCCACAATCCACTTCCTACAGTACCCTACTACTCCAAGGAACATTCTGATTTCCTTCTGGGTATTTGGCAATTCCATGTTTCCAATTATCCTAATTCTTTCTGTGGTGACTTTCCTGATACCTCTATCTATCTGATGCCCCAGATATTTTTCTGATGTGGTACAGAATTGCAGCTTTTCTGGTGATACTTTATGCCCTCCTTCACCTAAATGGTTCAGCAAGGCAATTGTGTCAGTTACACAGTCTCTTCGACTTTTAGACGCCACCAATAGGTCGTCTATGTATTGCACCAAAACTGATTTTCCGGGAAATATTAGGGTTTCAAGGCATTTTATTTAGAATCTGATTAAAGATTGAGGGGCTTCCTGTGTACCCCTGAGGGACGCGATTCCAGACGTAGACGTGACTGTCGAATTCAAATGAGAAAAGAAATTTGCTGTCTGGATGCAAAGGAATTGAAAAGAATGCATGACATAAGTCAATGACGGTAAACCATCCCGCATTCCATGGAATTTGGTATAAAATCACAGCAGGGTTTGGCACGACAGGACAACAAGGAACCACAATTTTGTTAACCTTGCGCAGGTCCTGTACTACCCTGTACTTACCACTAGGTTTCTTTATGACAATTATCGGTGAGTTACATGGGCTGCTCATCACTTCTTGTATGATTTTTGCTTCTAATAATCTTTTTATTTCAATGGCAACTCCTGCTTTTACTTCTGCACTCATTTTGTACTGATTAATATTTGGGTATATTGCATTTTCTTTTATGGCTATTTTATTTGGGTCAACATTTTCCATTAATCCTACATCTTTTCCAGTAAAATCCCATACTTCTGGTTTCACTGTTTCTTGGAGCTCTTCAGGTAAGTCTTGTATTGTCAGTCTTTTAATTTCTGAGTCGGGTCTTGCTAACATTAATTTGTAAATTCCATCTTCGTCTGGGGTCTGAATTTCGACGCCATTTGGTGTGCAAAAGATAGTACAATTCATTTTACACAACAAATCTCGTCCTAGCAAGTTTACAGGACTGGAATCACAGACAACAAACCTATGCATTTCCTTAAAATTCCCAATTTTAATCTCCATAGGTTTTGTAACTGGGGTACTAATTAGCTGATTAGAAACGCCCACTACTTGGATCGCTTCTCCCGAGAGGGGTAGGTTTGGAACGTCTGCTGTTCTCACAGTAGAACGGGTAGAACCAGTGTCCAACAGAAAGGTGACGTCATTTCCTTCAACCTTTCCTTCAATGTATGGCCCTGACTGGTCCACCGGCAAGGAGGCGCCAAGCACGCACTCCTCGTCCTCCCCCCTCAGGCTCCGTCAGTAGGTGTCATCACAGAGAAACGTGTCATTTAACAGAAATTGTGAAGCTGCTGCATTCTAGTTCTCCCTTACTTCCCACACTTTGGTGTCTTCACCCTGTTGTGCTTTGCTTCTATAATTTTGTCTAGGTGCACGAGGCAACTGATTCTGCTTTACCTGTTGCTGGGTCTTTCGTTATTTTTCATTCTGCGTCTGTGGATTTAAATCATTTATTTGCTCTTCAGGTAAGTCTTGTATTGTCAGTATTTTCATTTCTGAGTCGGGTCTTGCTAACATTAATTTGTAAATTCCATCTTCGTCTGGGGTCTGAATTTTGACGCCATTTGGTGTGCAAAAGATAGTACAATTAATTTTACACAACAAATCTCGTCCTAGCAAGCTTACAGGACTGGAATCACAGACAACAAACCTATGAATTTCCTTAAAATTCCCAATTTTAATCTCCATAGGTTTTGTAACTGGGGTACTAATTAGCTGATTAGAAACGCCCACTACTTGGATCGCTTCTCCCGAGAGGGGTAGGTTTTGAACGTCTGCTGTTCTCACAGTAGAGAACGGGTAGAACCAGTGTCCAACAGAAAGGTGACGTCATTTCCTTCAACCTTTCCTTTAATGTATGGCCCTGACTGGTCCACCGGCAAGGAGGCGCCAAGCACGCACTCCTCGTCCTCCCCCCTCAGGCTCCGTCAGTAGGTGTCATCACAGAGAAAAATGTCATTTAACAGAAATTGTGAAGCTGCTGCATTCTTGTTCTCCCTTACTTCCCACACTTCGGTGTCTTCACCCTGTTGTGCTTTGCTTCTATAATTTTGTCTAGGTGCACGAGGCAACTGATTCTGCTTTACCTGTTGCTGGGTCTTTCGTGATTTTTCATTCTGCGTCTGTGGATTTAAATCATTTATTTGCACATTACCATTCTGTACAGCTGGACACTCGTCTCTCCAGTGACCTATCTGTCCGCACCCGTGACAGGGAAACTTCTTTTTGGCCTCTTCTCGGCTCATCTTTACTCTGGGCTTTCCCCCACCCCCGGGGCCTTGATTCTGATTACTGGTCAATTTATTTAGCTGCTGTTCTTGGTGTTCTGCTAATTTTACCTGAGCCCACATGACTTTTTCCTTTAACTCCTTTCGTTTATCTGCCAATTCATCCTCGCAATACTTAGCATATTTCAGGACCTTATCAATTGGTTTAGACTGCCAGCAGATTTTATTGTCTTTGACCCACTGCGAAATCTCAGGCCTTAACCCTAGCACAAATCGATAAATGAAGTGGGTCATGTCTTTCATCTCAATGTTATCCAGTCCACTGTACGTTTTGAACACTTGTAATAGTCGTTCATAATAAGAGTGCACAGTTTCATATCTATTATGGGTAGTTCTGTCTATTCGGGTCCAATCAGTTTCCTTGGCAGGCACTTTTCCTTTTAGATGTAATATTACCTGATTGTACTTTTTCATTACTTCTGCAGAAGGAGCCCCTGTGTTTGGGTCTCTCGGGTATTCTTCACTAGGCCAATCAATAGCAATTTTACATTCTGTCCACAAATCTACGGGAACTACAATGTCAAAGAACCCATCTTAATCTTTCCAGAGACACTTCTGGACCTTCACGAATCTCTCAACCTGTCGGTACCAATCTACAGGTTTTTCTCGTAATTTTGGGAAGTCATTGGTAAAGGACACAATATCCTGTCTGGACCATGGGACTTGCACATATTTTCCCCCTGGCACTTCTCGCATAGGATAACATTTTTCTGCCTTGTCTGCTTCTTTTAACATGTACTCAGATCTCATTTGCTTTGATCTATTATCTTCCTTTTTCTTGGCCCACCTGGCTTTCCATTTATCTAAGTCTCCCCATTTTTGTAACAGGTTTAGCAATTCTCTGATCTGTACCTTTTTCCCTGACACATTCATGTTTTCCAAATCTCTGTCTGAGAATTCTGCTCTGTAGGGTTTTTGCAAGACTTTTGATTTACTAATATCTATTCCCATACTAGCCGCAGTGTCCATTAATTTTTCATGGTATATTCTGGTATTTCGGGTTAGACTCTTACAAATGAATAACAATTCCTCCTCCGTTAGGGTGTTCAGTCTGTCCAACCCCACATTCCCAGCTGATAGTTCTTCTATTTCTATTCTTAGTTTATAGATATCTAATGGTTTCGGCTGAGGATTTTGTTTTTCTAATTCTCTGCTCCATCTTTCAATTTCTTCAGGAGTCACTACTGTGGCACTTCTAGTACCCGAAGTTGACTCAATCTGCACTTCTCTCGAAGTGAAAGGAGTGGTCTTTCTATGTAAAACCTTTTCTGGCTCCCGTACTGGTAAATCCATCAAGGAAATCACAGATTCACATTCACTTGCCTGATCATCTACAATTAAGGGCTCTTTTCTCGGCTGTACTACAGATGGGGTGATAATTGGAGACTTTGGACTTCCCTGTTTATCCCCGTACAAAGGAACTGGTCCAATAGTTACTGGAATTCTCAAGGCTTCAGGACTTGTATTCAGTTGGGAAATTTTCTGAATTAATTCTGTTCTTTGTTTAGCTAGAGCTTCTCGTTCTCTATCCTGCAGTACTCTTTCCATTGTTGTTTCGTGCACTATTTGCGGAGTTAGAGTGGGAGCATAATTCGGGGCAGTTGGATGCGTCATACTTGGTCCTTCACCATAGTTAGGTTTTAGGAAAGGATTTCCTGTACTCAAAGGTCTTACCTCCTCCCGATATGGAGGCCGTAGACAGGTATCTCTTGCATCTAAGGATCTTGATCCCTCCTGGTAAGGTGGTCTTAGGCAGGTATCTCCTACACTTGAGGATCTGGGTCCCTCATTATAAGGAGGAGGATTCTTCATTAATAATTCCTCCAAGTAATCATCATCTGAATCCCCAGAGGTCATCAAATGCTTTGTTTTCTCTGTCTTTTTCTCTCCCAGGGGTGCTTCTAGGGCTATTACAGTGTACAATCCTTCTACTATCATATCCTGTCTCCATTTTTTCATTTTGTTTTCTCGGGTTTCTTTATTTACCTTAGGATACCATTTTGTCAACCCCTTGTCCATTCTGGGCCTGTCTCGCTCAAAAGCCTCTATCTCCCATTCTTTGAAGGCCTCATATTGCGTTAGTCTGGGTCTGGGATGTAAATCATTCATTCGGGTCCTCAAATTGAACAGAATCCTGCTATTAAATGTACCATCTAACGGAAATGCCAAGATCCCGTCATCTTTAGTATATTCCACCCAATTTTCCAACCATACACAAGCATGGTAGCCTCTGTCAAACATCATAAATGACGCGGGAGTATTAGGTGGTGGAATGACAACTCCTTCTCTAGTTTTGATAGGCTTGTCTTTCTTAAAATAATTCTTCACCTTGTTTACTAAGGTCATTTTCCTCCTATGTCCGTACATAACGCTTTTACGACCTTTCCACTGATCTTTTCCAAATCCTAGATATCTTGGATCGGGTCTAGTTTCTGGATTATATGTATGCCACATATACTTTTCCGCAAGTTACTTTGTTTACAAAAATCACTTCCAATCTAAATGCGTCTCTTATTTTTCTGCAACTAATCAAATGCGCGATTTCAAAAGAATTCAACCAATGGGTGCGCAGTGTTTCTCGTAAACGAGTTCTCACGCTCCTGTGCTCCCCCCTCCTTTACAATTCCGTCTCAGCTACACGCCCGCCGTCTCGAACAATACCAGCGCGGCACTGAGTGATGTCAGCGCAGCTCCGCAACTGACTCCCTCCTTCACAAGGTAAGAAACACTTCGATTTCTACCCTTTAAAGTGCAAGTGCTCTGTTTAATTCACAACGTAAACACATTCGCCACTGTACTCGAGTGTCTAGAAAGAAAAGATTTGATTCACTGCAAGTAAACTTCTTCTATTTACTTTTCAAATGCTGCGAGTAGATCCCTTCCGCCTACTCTTCACACAAGCATTAGTGAACCTGGTACTCCTTCGACTCATCCACTTTGGGATATATACTAAGCCAAAAGTTTCACTACTGAACTCCTTTGCTATCAATCAAGCTTAGACGAACCTGCTACTCCTTCCGTGTGACCCTTACTAGGTTATATCACAATAGAAGTTTTGCCAGCGAACTCTTTGCTACCATTTATTCATACATTTATACAGAAAACCATAATTAGTGCTTCCAATTCTACCTAACCTGCACCAATTTTCCTCTAGTAAGTGACCTCACTTGCGACGTGGATTCTCCTCACCACTCGCTATTCTGCCCCCGGGGATTCCAGACAAACATGTAACAAATCACTAACGAGTTTTGTTAGAACATATATCAATATATCAGCAAGAAAAACTATTTAAAACATTTCATAATTTTTCAAAGCAATAAAACATTTGGTCAATCGATTTTAGCAGCAATACATTTTCACAGTTAGCAGCAAATAACCTTTCTACCTATTTTAACTAGTCCTACCTAACTTTAACTAGTCCCTAATCATCATTCTGCTACCAGAAAATTACTGATAGAGCGCGCAGGTCACCCGACTATAATTTTACCATATACGCATTGGGCCCATAAATTCAATTTTCCATATTTATTAATCGGGTAACCTTACACTCTACTACCAGTAACCCTGTTCCTTCCTATTTATTTCCAATGTACCCGACTTACCAATCCACTGTTACGGGTACCTATGATCACAATGGATCAGGGAGCTAGCTGTAAAAGAAAGGCAGACACAAAATACAACATACCATTTTACTAGGTTTGCACTCATATAATAACCACAGACTCAGTAAGTTTTAAAACCTTTATCTAGTTTTCACCACGTTCAGAAAGCATAAGGTTCACAGCAAGTAAACTGTCAATAACTAAGATTGTAAAGAGCACATATCCATATAGGAAGTAAATAAGACCAACCATTTATACGTCTAAAAGGAAGGTAAGAAGAGGGAACATACTAATGAGAATTTTCAGAATTTAAGACTTGATAAGGAGTGACTAAAGGACAGGGAAAATATGGAACATACTAGAATATTAAAGTGAAGTATTTCCCCTTGTAGGGGGTAGGACTAATAGAACTTTAATTTGCACTAAGGAAATTTCGAGATACCATGTAGCTATGGGTAAGGTAAGAATGGACCATACTAATAAGACAGTGTAATTACTTTGAATCGACTAAAGGATGGGTAAAGAAAAGGAACATCTATATTTTATGAACAGTATGGAGAACAGTACTTATAGGATGGGGAAAAATTGGAACATGCTAGTATAACAACTACAATGTAGGATTTTATCATTTGTCAGCTCAGGGAAGGTAGGAAAAAGGAATAAAAGGCAAGTACAAATTCATTCAAAGCAAAAAAATGGAGAATGCAAAATGGGTTCCCTCAGATTTATATTTACCTAGAACGGTGTGAAGACCAACCCTGGCCACGGGTCAGTTAAGGACAGGAGAACCCCAAGGAAAGACAGTCGCCAGTAGGCCACCAGGTGTAGAATGGACAACCCAGGACAGGACAGGAAAACCAGATTAGGATCAGGACAGGACCATCAAGGTAAGACCAGCACCCGCAGTTCGGTAGCAACGCCTGAGCTCCACCCTCTCTGCAGCTATCAGTCAAAACCCCGATTGGGTTATCGAATTCCCCAGCAAAGTGCTCCGCCAGCACTTAAGGTTTCCCCAAAACCCCGCTTGGGTCTATGGAAATTACGGACAGAGTGCTCCGCAGCTCTCTGTATCAGTCACCTATTGAGTGCGTTGGGTCAGTGACAGGTCAGCTATTCGGACAAGTCGGACAATTTCTCTAGCTAAACCTAGGCTAGATATACTGTTTTTGGGTCAGTGTACCACCTCCCAAATGTTGCAAGTGTAAGAATCCCCAATTTCGATTGGTCCTCAAATAGGACAGGTCAACACACCAACCAGGATTTGACATTTTCAAGTCCCAATTTACATCTTTTGGGACCTCCCATTGAATTTGGGGTTCCCATGACATGTTTTATAGAATACAATGAGGAATACAAAGTTTATATACAATTGTTTCAAATGCAGTACAGTTCAGCTCCGTTTTCTGGGCTTTAGGTCGATTCCCAGGAGCATCTTGACTGTGGCTGCCAGCTGGCTGGGTTCCACTGGTATAAGGTTTTCTTCCCTCTGCTAGGATGTCATGCGCAGTAGAAACTTCTAAGATGGAGTTTCAGACACCTCCCAGGCCCAGAAGATTCGATACATGAAAAGTAAAGGAAAACAATTTAGAGCATAGAAATAAATGAATACACTGTATACCAGGAATCCCTATATGACTCCCCTTACTTTATACTAACTATAGCATTAAGATTAGTGCAAGACGAACAGCAGTGCAAAAGCTACAGGACAAGCATCGGCATGTGAGAACACAAAGCGGCCATTTTGTAGCTAGTGCGCATGTGCAAAGATTCCTACCAGAACTGCGAGTACGTCACGTCACGTGAGTGTGACCAACGCATGCGCAGAAGAAATTCCCGCTAAGCAGCGGCCATTTTAGAGTCAAGCGTATTAGGATAAGTAAACACATAGGCAAGCATCACTGGGACACCCCGTGTAATGTAGAAATGTGCAATATTAGTAACATGAACAAATTGATTACATTTTATTAATGTTATTTTGAGGTTCTTGATCCAAGCAAGTCGCTTTACGTGCGAATCCTTGCTCCATCAATCCCCTCTTTGATGATATTTTATATCATCACAAATTCATGGAACCAGATGCCAACTTCTCATTTTTTCCCAAGTTCAATCTCTTCAAACATTCTGTTCAGCTTTTCTTTAGTTTCTTTATTAGGATAAGAATTTTTCACCCTTTTATAAATCTGATTATTCAGTTCCTCTAATTCAAGTTCATCCACGTTTCTTTTTACTCCTCTCTGGTTCACAGTGTACTTCTTTTGGTGCTTTCGACAACAGATGAATATGATGAATATTACTAATCCTATTCCTGCAATTGGCATCAGTATTTTAATCAAAAAACTTTTACCTAAGTTAGCAAACCAATGACCTATGGCGGAGAGACCATCAGTAAGTCTCTTCCAGGCACTGTCAACCTCAAGTGGTTTGAGCTCTTTTCCCAAATTTGTAATGTTCCTTACATACCCTTTGATCTCCACACTTTTATCAGGTATGTAAGTGCAACAATGTTGCGCTTTCAACATTCTGCAGACTCCGTCCTCTTTTGCCAATAATGTATCAAGAGCAAGTCTATTCTGTAAAACCATTGATCTGACCGCAACCATTTCGGTATTGACCATCAGGAAACCTCCAGCAGTGTCAGTAGACAACCGATCCACTACTGTTGACAATTTGCAAATTCTGTGTGTATTCAGAACCACTCCCACTGTAGGTATCAGTGCACTAAAAATATCTCCTACAATTTCACCAGCTCGTTCTCTTTTAGTGCGTACTAATTGATTAGTCTTTTCAGTGCTTCCAGTGATTTTCCCCACATGGTATGTCTTCGAGAAGACAATACCAAAATAACAACTTCCGTACCAATGGTCGGGCAATTTGAAGTAAGCCTTATTTCCACATATAAAATAAATTCCTGGAAATACAGGCTCTGTCCCATCTTTGAAACTCCAACCCCCAATTACCTTGTAATTATGTTCGCATTCACTGGAACCAATGAAAATATTGTTATAATAACTAGTCATTTCTCTTTTAAGACACAGTTTCCCCTTCTTTTCGAAATCCAGAAGCATTGCAGCATTAGCTCCACCATTTGAGGTGCTCCCTATACTCTCTGCCCATTTTGGAACTTTCTGGTTTTTATCCTTTGCTTTCTTTTGGAAACTTTCTCTTCTCTTTTCTACCATATCCAGAAATTCTTTCTCTTTTTCATATAATGAACAGGTCAAGTTATTTTTGTGTGCGTCATCTATATTGATTTTTTCTACGGTTAGAAAATAATCACTCATGTATTTAGCTACGTCTCTAGTCGTATGTACAGGGTTCAGGTTTCTTCGAACTGGAAGTTCAGAAAATGTCACGTCAAAGTTTGAGTAATAATACTGTAAAGGTCCTCTTTTAGAAAATAAACTAGTTAGGATACTACAGGAAATTCCATAGGTTAAGGGCAAGTGGTGATAAGTCACACCTTCAGCTACAGAAGTAGGTAGCTTCATGCAGACATAACAGTCGTCTATCTCCATTGTTTCTACATAATGTACTAACAGGTTTGCGAAAACATTTAAATGAGTCTTATTCTTTATTTTGTTAAAGTGTAATCCTTCCTCATCTGGTGCTTCTAAATCTATGCTTGTTTGTTTCAGGCTAAGCGGTTTGTCCAATGCGTCTACTCTACGTGGTGTAATTCTAGTGTGTGATTCTACAGTGTCGTCAGGTAGATTATTATTTGGGTGAAGACTTGGGTTTTTACTCATCATAGAAGGATTAGTTATTGTTAGTCCTATCCAAAGGATCAGTACTATTGCTACACTACATAAACATACTTGGCAGCATGTTTTACAACAACTTCGTCTCGGTCTCCCATTCTCAGAAGAATCAGACATTTTGGCTCAAAAGAAGCTTTAACCCCTCTTTGTAACTGTGCACAGCTTGCTTACTCGAGTAACTTTTTCAGGTTACTTCTGCTTCTTCTTCGGTTTGTTCAGCAATCAATTCTTCATCACTTTCATTACTTTCGTCACTTATTTCCAAGTTCTCAAATTCTTCCAGTACAAAGTAAGTCCATTCAGGACTGGCGTATTTGTTGTTAAGCTTCTTGATACGAGCACTTCTTCTCTTTTGCTTTGTTACCGCTGGGTCAGTTTGACTCGAGACCTCATTTATTTGTTCAGGCTCCTCGGTTATCGTCTTCAGACGCAATCTCAGCCTTTTCACAAATCTAGGTACTGAGTCACCTTTCTTTAGTCTTTTAACTGGCACTGTGTCTGGGCCTTCTTCAAACACTCTTTTGTTTTCGTTCAGTTGTGGCACATTGGGATCAAGTCCGTCCTCTGTATTGTTCCCTAACTGACTAGGTCCAGGTCTTTCATCGGTTTCTTCTGCCTGGTCCCTAAACTGGCCTTGTTCAGGTATATGCTGAGTTTGGCTTTGATCTGTTTCGATCTCTTCTTCCTGAACACAATTGTCTAATCCTATCTGTTCCTGTTCAAGCTCTTCGAGCTTTTGATTTTCTTCCGCTTGAACTTCCGCCCTAGTTTCTAACTGTCCCTATTCTGGTGCAGGTGTTCTTGGAGAAGTGTCAATTACCTGCTCTCTCCCTATCTGGTCCTCCTCAGAATCAGATTTAACGTGGATTTCGATGATCTGAGTAGCTTCTTCTTCACCTGTCTCATCCTCACTATCCCACTGTCTATCTAGCTGGGCTTGACTTCTAGTTCGTATAGGGTCGATTGTCAGATCGATTATTGGGACCCAATCTTCTTGACTGGAGCTCGGTTGTTCTTCTTCAGCTACTTCAGGACCGATATCTTGGGATGCTTCGGCTGCGCAACCTTCAGCCTCAGTTTCGGCAGGTTCAGTCACTTTCTTCGTGTGGCTGGCATGGATCCAGCGAGGTACTCCTGCACACTTTACAGCTGTGGTGGTTACCAGGATCACCTGTCGTGGCTTTCCCCACCTGGGTTCAAGGCAACTTTTCTGAGTGTGCTTCTTTATTACGACCCAGTCACCTGGATTCAGGCCATGTGCTGGAGTCGTTGGCCTGGCGACGTCTTCTCCCCCAACCTGGCGAGAGATAGAACGCACTTGGTCAGCCAGCTCTTTACAGTATTCCAGTACCAAATCATCAGATATGCTTATTATTTTGTATCCTGGCACCCATGCTTGCCGCATTGCTCTTCCCATCAGGATTTCATGGGGACTCAAGTCCGTTTCCGATCTGGAATACTTCTGAGTCCCATTAACACAAGAGGCAGAGCATCTGGCCATTCCAGTTGAGTGTATTCACACATCTTTCCCAATCTTGATTTGATTGTGCCATTTATCTGTTCTACCACTCCAGAAGCCTCTGGACGATATGCACAGTGCAGTTTTTGCGTGATTTTGAATGCTTCACAGATTTGACTTATTATTTCATTTTGGAAATGACTTCCTCTGTCAGATTCAATTAAGACTGGGAACCCGTAACGAGGTATGAGTTCCCTAAGTAATAATTTGGCTACTGTGATGCTGTCATTTCTTCGTGCAGGGAAAGCTTCCACCCATTTTGAAAACAGGCAGACAATGACAAGTAGGTATTTCATTCCTCGACAAGGGGGCAACTGAATTAAGTCAAGTTGTAGTCTAATAAAAGGGCATTCTGCCTTTCCAATTTTTCCTGGCAAAACAATAGTTTTCTTTCCAGGGTTAAATTGTTGACAGATCAAACACCTCTGGCAGAGTGCCTCTGCTACGCTTCTGAATTTCGAATTGAACCATGTTTGGCGGAACATGCGAATCATCGCATCTCTGCCCACATGTGTATCTCCATGAATTAACCTCGCCATAGGAGCAAGCATACAGTCTGGCAACACAGGCATATCATCAAGGTAAACAATGACACCATCTGCATTTCTCCTTCGACAACCGAAGTTTCTCCATCTTTGTTTTTCCTGTGGCTCTGCTGCTTCCTGTAAGTCTCTTATTTCCTCCCATGTATTCACTCCCTCTAGCATCAAAAGTTGGCAGCTGTTTCCGTTCCCCCAACCTTGATATTGATTGAAATTCGATATTTTGCACAATGTTGGGCTAACTGGTCAGCATATCGATTACCTGCTGTCACCTTGTCATCACCAGATTTGTGAGCAGCACACTTGACCACAGCCAATTCTTTTGGTAACTGGATTGATTCCAGTAAATCCTGCACATATTTTCCATTTCTGATAGGAGTGCCTGAAGAAGTCAGGAACTCCCTCTGCATCCACAGTTGGCCAAAGTCATGCACAACCCCATAACCATACTGGCTATCAGTATATATGGTTATTTTCAAATTTCTCCCAAATCTACAAGCTTTTGTCAATGCAATTAATTCGGCTACTTGTGCAGACTTGACTCCATACAAATAGGATGCTTCCACTGGACGCTCTAGAGTGCACACGGAGTAGGCAGCGCTTAGGCCACCATCCTCATGTCTCATGCATGAGCCGTCTACAAACAGCTCATAATGTTCACTGAACAGAGGGTTCTCTTTGATGTCTGGGCGTGGTTTGGTACTGAATTCAGTTAAGTCAATGCAATCATGTGCAAATTCTTCCCTCACTTCTGCTGCAAATGAACTTGGTAGTAAGGTAGCTGGATTCAAAATGTTACTTTGTTAAAGGGTTACGCTTCCTGCACCTACAAGGATTCTCTCATATTTAGCCAGCCGACTAGGTGTGAGATACTGGGTTTTTGTTCTTGTCAGTAAAATTACAACAGAGTGTGGAACATATACAGTTAACGGATGTTCCATTACAATGGACTCACTCTGTTCAAGACTCATGAAAGTTGCAGCTACAGCTTTCAAACATCTAGGTAATCCAGCTGCTACTGGGTCCAAAGTGGAAGAAAAGTATGCTACTGGACGTCGAGTCAAACCATGAATTTGGGTTAGGACTGAAAGTGCACAATTGTCTCGTGTCACAGAACAGTGCAAAATCTTTTGAATAATCAGGCATTCCTAATGCAGGAGCAGTACACAGAGAGTCTCGCAGTTTTACAAAAGCAGTCATGCTTTCGTCATCCCATTCCACAGTATCTTTTGCTCCTTTCTTTGTCATTTTTATCAATGGTCTTGCTAGGACTGCAAATCCCACAATCCACTGCCTACAGTACCCTACTACTCCAAGGAACATTCTGATTTCCTTCTGGGTATTTGGCAATTCCATGTTTCCAATTATCCTAATTCTTTCTGTGGTGACTTTCCTGATACCTCTCTCTATCTGATGCCCCAGATATTTTACTGATGTGGTACAGAATTGCAGCTTTTCTGGTGATACTTTATGCCCTCCTTCACCTAAATGGTTCAGCAAGGCAATTGTGTCAGTTACACAGTCTCTTCGACTTTTAGACGCCACCAATAGGTCGTCTATGTATTGCACCAAAACTGATTTTCCGGGAAATATTAGGGTTTCAAGGCATTTTTTTAGAATCTGATTAAAGATTGAGGGGCTTCCTGTGTACCCCTGAGGGACGCAATTCCAGACGTAGACGTGACTGTCGAATTCAAATGAGAAAAGAAATTTGCTGTCTGGATGCAAAGGAATTGAAAAGAATGCATGACAAGTCAATGACGGTAAACCATCCCGCATTCCATGGAATTTGGTATAAAATCACAGCAGGGTTTGGCACGACAGGACAACAAGGAACCACAATTTTGTTAACCTTGCGCAGGTCCTGTACTACCCTGTACTTACCACTAGGTTTCTTTATGACAATTATCGGTGAGTTACATGGGCTGCTCATCACTTCTTGTATGATTTTTGCTTCTAATAATCTTTTTATTTCAATGGCAACTCCTGCTTTTACTTCTGCACTCATTTTGTACTGATTAATATTTGGGTATATTGCATTTTCTTTTATGGCTATTTTATTTGGGTCAACATTTTCCATTAATCCTACATCTTTTCCAGTAAAATCCCATACTTCTGGTTTCACTGTTTCTTGGAGCTCTTCAGGTAAGTCTTGTATTGTCAGTCTTTTAATTTCTGAGTCGGGTCTTGCTAACATTAATTTGTAAATTCCATCTTCGTCTGGGGTCTGAATTTCGACGCCATTTGGTGTGCAATAGATAGTACAATTCATTTTACACAACAAATCTCGTCCTAGCAAGTGTACAGGACTGGAATCACAGACAACACACCTATGCATTTCCTTAAAATTCCCAATTTTAATCTCCATAGGTTTTGTAACTGGGGTACTAATTAGCTGATTAGAAACGCCCACTACTTGGATCGCTTCTCCCGAGAGGGGTAGGTTTGGAATGTCTGCTGTTCTCACAGTAGAACGGGTAGAACCAGTGTCCAACAGAAAGGTGACGTCATTTCCTTCAACCTTTCCTTCAATGTATGGCCCTGACTGGTCCACCGGCAAGGAGGCGCCAAGCACGCACTCCTCGTCCTCCCCCCTCAGGCTCCGTCAGTAGGTGTCATCACAGAGAAACGTGTCATTTAACAGAAATTGTGAAGCTGCTGCATTCTAGTTCTCCCTTACTTCCCACACTTCGGTGTCTTCACCCTGTTGTGCTTTGCTTCTATAATTTTGTCTAGGTGCACGAGGCAACTGATTCTGCTTTACCTGTTGCTGGGTCTTTCGTGATTTTTCATTCTGCGTCTGTGGATTTAAATCATTTATTTGCTCTTCATGTAAGTCTTGTATTGTCAGTATTTTAATTTCTGAGTCGGGTCTTGCTAACATAAATTTGTAAATTCCATCTTCGTCTGGGGTCTGAATTTTGACGCCATTTGGTGTAGTACAATTCATTTTACACAACAAATCTCGTCCTAGCAAGTTTACAGGACTGGAATCACAGACAACAAACCTATGAATTTCCTTAAAATTCCCAATTTTAATCTCCATAGGTTTTGTAACTGGGGTACTAATTAGCTGATTAGAAACGCCCACTACTTGGATCGCTTCTCCCGAGAGGGGTAGGTTTGGAACGTCTGCTGTTCTCACAGTAGAACGGGTAGAACCAGTGTTCAACAGAAAGGTGACGTCATTTCCTTCAACCTTTCCTTCAATGTATGGCCCTGACTGGTCCACCGGCAAGGAGGCGCCAAGCACGCACTCCTCGTCCTCCCCCCTCAGGCTCCGTCAGTAGGTGTCATCACAGAGAAACGTGTCATTTAACAGAAATTGTGAAGCTGCTGCATTCTTGTTCTCCCTTACTTCCCACACTTCGGTGTCTTCACCCTGTTGTGCTTTGCTTCTATAATTTTGTCTAGGTGCACGAGGCAACTGATTCTGCTTTACCTGTTGCTGGGTCTTTCGTGATTTTTCATTCTGCGTCTGTGGATTTAAATCAGTTTCAGTTTCAAAATACTTTATTCGGTTAAAAAGACAAAAATAACCATAAAAGTAGCATATAGAAAATACAGTTTACACGGGAGTCATGTATTCGTTTTTTTAAAATACCTATGTACAATAAGGAGGTTAGTTCATTAAGATCGATTTACGACATTTAAAAATAGATTTAAAAAATTCACCCATTGAGGCTACCATAAAAACAGTTTCCAGTTTCTGGCACTCTAAAAACGCTAAGCGACATCTTCGTATATTTAAGTCTTTGAGAATCGGGATGATACATTTCTTTCGCGCAAAGGTATAAAATTTACAAAAGAATAAAATATGAATATCAGACTGTGGGGAGACATCATCACATGGGCAAAAGGGTAATTCTTTCAACCAACAATTCATCACGGGAAAAGACAAGACTCTGAAAACAATATTGAGTCTAAACCGGGTTAAAAGGAAACGTTCATGATTAGACATATATAGGGACAAGTAAGGCTGTAATTTATCTCCGCATAAAATATCCTGATGAGCAGAGACAGTCTTTTTCCTTGCCTCCTCTAAATGTCTTTTGTCCCTGAGATGGGCAATACACAAATTTTTCAAGTCTCTTCTCGATATGTATGCCATAGTTGGTGGGTCCTCAAAATATTGAACACAATTCATTTCACTGAGAAAGTTCTTGACATAACATATCCATTTAGAATCATTAATATTGTCCAATACTAAAACGTCCTTTAAAATAGCCCGATTAACCAAACATTCATCATTTGTCCACACCCTATGCCAGAGGAGGATTGGTTGAATCTTAATAGTATCAGTAACATAAATTACTCCCAATTCAACATGGCATATCATAGTTGCAGTACTTTCAGGTACAGACAGGATGTGGCGTAAAAATTTATTTTCCATGGTTTGAATTGTACTAATGTTAGAGTAACCCCACAGCCCTGATCCATAGGTAGCAACTGCTAAGCAGGTTGCCCTATAAATAGTTAAAATCTCTTTTATGGGTTTTTTCCCTAATTTTCTCATAAAACATTTTAAGGCCATAATAGTTTTGGAGAACAACAAAGATCTGGCCTGGATTGCACTAGTCCATGAACCACTTTCGTGGAACAGAATTCCCAAATAGGGAAAAGTGGAGGTTTTTTCCAGGGGATTGGAATTTATAAAAATAGGTTTCAAAAGCTTGTTTGATCTAGGCCCACAAAACATGGACAGTGTTTTTGAACAATTGATCTTTAAATCTAAACCAAGCATGAAACTGTTAAAAGAGGAAACCAAAGTTTGTAACGCCATTGGGGTTCGTGCCATCAAAACGGCATCGTCCGCGTACATCAAGGCTGGGACAGGCCTTCCACCCACCATAGGCATGTCCCTACCCTCCTGCACGAGTCGTTTCTCAAAGCCATTTATGTATAGCAGAAATAAAAATGGGGCTAAAACACACCCTTGGCGTACACCCCGACCAATCCCAAACTGTCTTGTGCATTCACCATCTTTCCCAAAACGGACACTTGCATTGGCCCCGGAATATAGATCTCGCAAGAAGCAGATAATGGCATTGTCTACCCCCAACTCAGTCATAATTGACCACAATTTACTGTGTGAAACACAGTCAAAAGCTGACGATAAGTCAACAAATGTGAGGTATAGACGTTGTTTTTTAACTGTTACATACTTCTGCTGCAGGATTAGCAGATTCAATCCCTGCTCTATAGTTCCTAAGCCTCTTTGAAACCCAAATTGGAAATCACATAACACCCCATTCTCTTCTGACCAGATTCGCAGTTTATCTAAAACAACTCTCCCTAAAATTTTGATTGAGGAGTCCAATAAAGAAATTGGCCTATAACACATGCAATTCTGCCTGTCCCCTTTCTTGAATATCGGGACTATAATTGATGTAAGCCAGGTAGGAACTAAGCCCTTAGCCAGAGCAACATTAAAAAGCTGGACAAGCAAAGGCCCCCATAGTTCAGTATTGGCCTTGTAGAGGTCTGCTGGTATGCCATCTGGTCCAGCCGCCTTACCCCCTTTGGTTGCCTTCAAGCTCGCCAGAACTTCGGGCAGGGTTACGACCAGGACTTTGGTTGAATCTATGTTTGGGCACATAAAGTCCTGACTTATGTCACGGACTGGTTCCACAGCCTTATAGAGCGAAGAAAAGTGCGCCACCCACTCATCTTCAGGGATGGCGATTTCCATCCGTGCCTTTTTTTCATACAGTAGCGGGGTATTAATTACCCTCCAAAAAGCTGCCGGATCCTTTGATTGTGACGCCTCGCATAGATCGTCCCAGGCCTCTTTCCTTATTGCCACCTTCCTATCCTTCAATGCTGTGTTATAGTCCCTCCTCAAGATTCTAATTTGAATTACATCCCGTGGTCTTTTATGGATCGCTTGTCTAAGCTTTGATAGGGCACTGGTACATTTATTATCGAACCATTTTCTATTGTGCTTTAGGGAGTTTTTCTTTGCAACCCACAGCGCCTCCTTGATTGCAATAGAAATAGTATAAAAATTATTTAAAATTTCATTACTGTCAGCATGCTCGTTCAGACAGGTCAAAAAATTACTCCTGCACTTATTCACTAATTTAGATAGAAAATCTGCCGGGACCACTCTACTCCATTTAAGACTATATCCATTTTGGGTACCTAAATTCACGTCCGGCGCCTTAATATTGGGACCTGCAACATGATCCACAAGAGAAAATAGATTCTCCATTTTTAGTACCTGTGGGTAGTGGTCACTTAGTGGTAAGTGCATGATACTAGAACTAATCAGTCTGCCCGCCGAGCTAGTTGTACAGAGGCTAAAATCAATGATAGTCGAAGCCCCCCGCCCCACAAAAGTTGGAACAAATGGCATTGTGTGGTGGGCTAACTCATTCGTAAAACCAAAATCAAAATTAAAAATCATCTCGTTTAATGAATCACCTAGAAGGGTATGTTCAAAATGCGTCAAGCTAATGTCCTGCTCCAACATCAGACCGCAAATACCCTTCTGACCCTTTTTGCACAAAGAGCAATTAAAATCACCCCCCCATAATACCATGACTTCACCCTTTTTTTCCTCAAGAATATTCTGTATATCTGCACTTATATTAGCAAAAACATCCTTAATTACGCTACTTGGACAGTTATTGTAAAAATTAAAAAGAACAATCGTTGGACCCTTCCTTGTATCAATGACAATTTTCTGGTAATAACTGGAACCAGGAAGAAAAGTAATTTTATCGGTAACTAGGAGGTTCGATATATACACGGACAGTCCCCCCTTTGGTCTTCCGTGTACTCCCCCCACTGCAGGTGTAAAATAAGTTCTGTAACCATTTAGGTGTATTGCTGCGGTGGTCCAGGTTTCTTGTAAGGCTAATATACCCACTTCAGCAATAACATTACACCAGGACGGATTTGAAATTTTCTGCTTTAATCCTGCCACATTCCAAAAAACAACCTTACAATGATCTTCTGTAAGTGGCTCTTCGACAGTAGCTCCAGTGACACTACTGAGGCTCCCTAATATAGACGCATCCTCCCCATGGGTTTCTAGTGGCTCAACATATGAATCCTGAGTCTCGACACCCCCCAGAGGTTTTATAGGCCCCAGATCTACAGATTTAGAAGGCCTTAAGGCCTTATTTTTTATCGTTGGGAGTCAATCCACCGCTTCCAAGCAGTCAAACCGATTAAAACACGGGAAGATCGGAGGGAATTGTGGATTGCCTAACCAACCTTGGTCAAAACTCTGTGGTCGATAGTGAGGGGACCTCGATCTATATTTCACTACATTCCAACCATCCTCACCTCTCCCTCCACCTTGCATGTTATAGTGATTACTATCGGGAGCCCAACCCATGTTACCTCCTTGATGTCTGTTGTCCCTAGTCCAACTCCACCTATTATCAGGGTGTTCGCCCTCAGGATAAAAATAAGATAGTCCCCTAGCCGTAACAGAGAGACCATGATTTCTAGGGGGTCTTGTAGTAATGTATTTAGCAGTCAATGGATTCTCAAATGTTATTACCACACAGTCGCCGTGTGCCCTTTTTTTATTATAACCAATCCATGGGGCCCTTTCAACCATCAAAATATTACTTTTAACTGCTGGCGGGAGAGGGTAATTATCATTCAACCAATGGATGGTTTTATTTACAAGTCCACCATTATTTTCATTAGAATTATCATTTAATTGGGGGACTCCTGTAAGGACCACAACGTATGGTGCGGCTTTTGGGGGTAAATGTATATTTCTACGCACATCCCGTTTTTTAGACTTATCTTTATCCTTATCATGTGGTGGTTTAGGAGTTTCTTGGACTGGGACTACTATATCAGTCGGGGCAGGAGTTTTAGGGGTTGGTATAGTTTTTGGCAGTGATTTGGTAGTAGCTACATTTTTGGCAGCTGGTGGCGGCCTAGTCATTTGATTTTTTCCAGATGGAATTTTATTATCCAGATTGAAGCTAGGGGCACTTATATCTTTATGGATGTTTTTTAATATAGTTTCCAAGCACCGTAGCCTAACCTCGATTGGTTCGAGGAGGGTCTTCAACATGACCAGGATGTTATTATTAGCCATATTTAGGCTACAGTTGCCCTCACTACCTTCATCTAGATTCGTAACAGCGCCGCTTAAATCCAAGATATCCTCCAGGCTGCTATCTAAGGCGGTATCATCCGGGAGACTCAGTGGTAAGCCAGCATTGGCGTGAAGAGTTGCCCCATTATCACTAGTGTGAAGAACTCGATTAGTATTCACATTCAGAGGCAGAGGTTCTAATTTGGCCGGATCTGTATTCTTACTAATATCTACCTTTCTCCCTTGGCTCATGTTAGATTTAACAGTTTTTTGAGTATTAATCTTTTGTTTAGGGATCGCCCCCTCCTTCAAACCCCTTTGTGTTAAATCACTAGCTATAGTTAAAATATCAGTCTCCTTTTCAACTGAAGTGCTAGTCACAAGCAGAGAAAGATTAGGTGTAGCCTCCAGGTCCTCCTGTGAGCCTGGGGCGACATGACCCCTATCGTTCTGTACATTTCTAGGATTTCCCAGAGCAGAAACATTGTTCGGAGTACGAGCTTTAGCGATAAGACCTAGGGAGGATCGTCTCGCTGCAGCTAGGTCCTGGGACACCCTCCTATCCATAATTACTATCCCTTCATCGATTAAAGCATTAGTCCGAACAATGAAGTCATCCAAAGTACCAGTCAGTTTCTTTACTGCAGCAGCCCTGCTTCTAGTTTCCGGGCAACTCATGTCAAAAACCCCACGGGTACCTGGAAGTAAGGCAGGGGATATAAATAGCAAAAAGAACAGTTGGTCCCAGAAAGTCAAACTCCTGAAGGATACGATTGCGAAAAACTACAGGTGAGTAACCTACTTACAGTTCAATTGTGACCATATCCATGGACGAAAGGCAATGAGGCAGAGTTTCTGGCCCAGGCCCGGCTCCTCTGGCCTCTGAGGGCCACAGAGGGCCCGCCCTTTGCCCGGGCTTAGCCCCGGGCGTCCCGCTCGCGTCCCGCGACGCGGGGGTTGCTCCGCTTTATGGTCCCCGTTGGCGCTCTCTGTGCGCAAGCCGCGTCGCTCAGACGCGCCGCCGCGAGGCCTGCCGGGATTTGTGGTCTCCCGGAGCGGCGGCGCGGAGTCCGGTACCTCTGGACTCTTGGCGGTGGCGGCGGTGTCTCCTGCGACTCTCTGTCAGCCCCAATGTGACTCTCGGCGGTGGCGGCAAGGGTGAGTAGGTTTCCCCCGCTCTGCCGGGGTTGCTCCGCTTTATGGTCCCCGTTGGCGCTCTCTGTGCGCAAGCCGCGTCGCTCAGACGCGCCGCCGCGAGGCCTGCCGGGATTTGTGGTCTCCCGGAGCGGCGGCGCGGAGTCCGGTACCTCTGGACTCTTGGCGGTGGCGGCGGTGTCTCCTGCGACTCTCTGTCAGCCCCAATGTGACTCTCGGCGGTGGCGGCAAGGGTGAGTAGGTTTCCCCCGCTCTGCCGGGGTTGCTCCGCTTTATGGTCCCCGTTGGCGCTCTCTGTGCGCAAGCCGCGTCGCTCAGACGCGCCGCCGCGAGGCCTGCCGGGATTTGTGGTCTCCCGGAGCGGCGGCGCGGAGTCCGGTACCTCTGGACTCTTGGCGGTGGCGGCGGTGTCTCCTGCGACTCTCTGTCAGCCCCAATGTGACTCTCGGCGGTGGCGGCAAGGGTGAGTAGGTTTCCCCCGCTCTGCCGGGGTTGCTCCGCTTTATGGTCCCCGTTGGCGCTCTCTGTGCGCAAGCCGCGTCGCTCAGACGCGCCGCCGCGAGGCCTGCCGGGATTTGTGGTCTCCCGGAGCGGCGGCGCGGAGTCCGGTACCTCTGGACTCTTGGCGGTGGCGGCGGTGTCTCCTGCGACTCTCTGTCAGCCCCAATGTGACTCTCGGCGGTGGCGGCAAGGGTGAGTAGGTTTCCCCCGCTCTGCCGGGGTTGCTCCGCTTTATGGTCCCCGTTGGCGCTCTCTGTGCGCAAGCCGCGTCGCTCAGACGCGCCGCCGCGAGGCCTGCCGGGATTTGTGGTCTCCCGGAGCGGCGGCGCGGAGTCCGGTACCTCTGGACTCTTGGCGGTGGCGGCGGTGTATCCTGCGACTCTCTGTCAGCCCCAATGTGACTCTCGGCGGTGGCGGCAAGGGTGAGTAGGTTTCATTTATTTGCACATTACCATTCTGTACAGCTGGGCACTCGTCTCTCCAGTGACCTATCTGTCCGCACCCGTGACAGGGAAACTTCTTTTTGGCCTCTTCTCGGCTCATCTTTACTCTGGGCTTTCCCCCACCCCCGGGGCCTTGATTCTGATTACTGGTCAATTTATTTAGCTGCTGTTCTTGGTGTTCTGCTAATTTTACCTAAGCCCACATGACTTTTTCCTTTAACTCCTTTCGTTTATCTGCCAATTCATCCTCGCAATACTTAGCATATTTCAGGACCTCATCAATTGGTTTAGACTGCCAGCAGATTTTATTGTCTTTGACCCACTGCGAAATCTCAGGCCTTAACCCTAGCACAAATCGATAAATGAAGTGGGTCATGTCTTTCATCTCAATGTTATCCAGTCCACTGTACGTTTTGAACACTTGTAATAGTCGTTCATAATAAGAGTGCACAGTTTCATATCTATTATGGGTAGTTCTGTCTATTCGGGTCCAATCAGTTTCCTTGGCAGGCACTTTTCCTTTTAGATGTAATATTACCTGATTGTACTTTTTCATTACTTCTGCAGAAGGAGCCCCTGTGTTTGGGTCTCTCGGGTATTCTTCACTAGGCCAATCAATAGCAATTTTACATTCTGTCCACAAATCTACAGGAACTACAATGTCAAAGAACCCATCTTAATCTTTCCAGAGACACTTCTGGACCTTCACGAATCTCTCAACCTGTCGGTACCAATCTACAGGTTTTTCTCGTAATTTTGGGAAGTCATTGGTAAAGGACACAATATCCTGTCTGGACCATGGGACTTGCACATATTTTCCCCCTGGCACTTCTCGCATAGGATAACATTTTTCTGCCTTGTCTGCTTCTTTTAACATGTACTCAGATCTCATTTGCTTTGATCTATTATCTTCCTTTTTCTTGGCCCACCTGGCTTTCCATTTATCTAAGTCTCCCCATTTTTGTAGCAGGTTTAGCAATTCTCTGATCTGTACCTTTTTCCCTGACACATTCATGTTTTCCAAATCTCTGTCTGAGAATTCTGCTCTGTAGGGTTTTTGCAAGACTTTTGATTTACTAATATCTATACCCATACTAGCCGCAGTGTCCATTAATTTTTCATGGTCTATTCTGGTATTTCGGGTTAGACTCTTACAAATGAATAACAATTCTTCCTCCTTTAGGGTGTTCAGTCTGTCCAACCCCACATTCCCAGCTGATAGTTCTTCTATTTCTATTCTTAGTTTATAGATATCTAATGGTTTCGGCTGAGGATTTTGTTTTTCTAATTCTCTGCTCCATCTTTCAATTTCTTCAGGAGTCACTACTGTGGCACTTCTAGTACCCGAAGTTGACTCAATCTGCACTTCTCTCGAAGTGAAAGGAGTGGTCTTTCTATGTAAACCCTTTTCTGGCTCCCGTACTGGTAAATCCATCAAGGAAATCACAGATTCACATTCACTTGCCTGATCATCTACAATTAAGGGCTCTTTTCTCGGCTGTACTACAGATGGGGTGATAATTGGAGACTTTGGACTTCCCTGTTTATCCCCGTACAAAGGAACTGGTCCAATAGTTACTGGAATTCTCAAGGCTTCAGGACTTGTATTCAGTTGGGAAATTTTCTGAATTAATTCTGTTCTTTGTTTAGCTAGAGCTTCTCGTTCTCTATCCTGCAGTAATCTTTCCATTGTTGTTTCGTGCACTATTTGCGGAGTTAGAGTGGGAGCATAATTCGGGGCAGTTGGATGCGTCATACTTGGTCCTTCACCATAGTTAGGTTTTAGGAAAGGATTTCCTGTACTCAAAGGTCTTACCTCCTCCCGATATGGAGGCCGTAGACAGGTATCTCTTGCATCTAAGGATCTTGATCCCTCCTGGTAAGGTGGTCTTAGGCAGGTATTTCCTACACTTGAGGATCTGGGTCCCTCATTATAAGGAGGAGGATTCTTCATTAATAATTCCTCCAAGTAATCATCATCTGAATCCCCAGAGGTCATCAAATGCTTTGTTTTCTCTGTCTTTTTCTCTCCCAGGGGTGCTTCTAGGGCTATTACAGTGTACAATCCTTCTACTATCATATCCTGTCTCCATTTTTTCATTTTGATTTCTCGGGTTTCTTTATTTACCTTAGGATACCATTTTGTCAACCCCTTGTCCATTCTGGGCCTGTCTCGCTCAAAAGCCTCTATCTCCCATTCTTTAAAGGCCTCATATTGCGTTAGTCTGGGTCTGGGATGTAAATCATTCATTCGGGTCCTCAAATTGAACAGAATCCTGCTATTAAATGTACCATCTAACGGAAATGCCAAGATCCCGTCATCTTTAGTATATTCCACCCAATTTTCCAACCATACACAAGCATGGTAGCCTCTGTCAAACATCATAAATGACGCGGGAGTATTAGGTGGTGGAATGACAACTCCTTCTCTAGTTTGGATAGGCTTGTCTTTCTTAAAATAATTCTTCACCTTGTTTACTAAGGTCATTTTCCTCCTATGTCCGTACATAACGCTTTTACGACCTTTCCACTGATCTTTTCCAAATCCTAGATATCTTGGATCGGGTCTAGTTTCTGGATTATATGTATGCCACATATACTTTTCCGCAAGTTACTTTGTTTACAAAAATCACTTCCAATCTAAATGCGTCTCTTATTTTTCTGCAACTAATCAAATGCGCGATTTCAAAAGAATTCAACCAATGGGTGCGCAGCGTTTCTCGTAAACGAGTTCTCACGCTCCTGTGCTCCCCCCTCCTTTACAATTCCGTCTCAGCTACACGCCCGCCGTCTCGACCAATACCAGCGCGGCACTGAGTGATGTCAGCGCAGCTCCGCAACTGACTCCCTCCTTCACAAGGTAAGAAACACTTCGATTTCTACCCTTTAAAGTGCAAGTGCTCTGTTTAATTCACAACGTAAACACATTCGCCACTGTACTCGAGTGTCTAGAAAGAAAAAATTTGATTCACTGCAAGTAAACTTCTTCTATTTACTTTTCAAATACTGCGAGTAGATCCCTTCCGCCTACTCTTCACACAAGCATTAGTGAACCTGTTACTCCTTCGACTCATCCACTTTGGGATATATACTAAGCCAAAAGTTTCACTACTGAACTCCTTTGCTATCAATCAAGCTTAGACGAACCTGCTACTCCTTCCGTGTGACCCTTACTAGGTTATATCACAATAGAAGTTTTGCCAGCAAACTCTTTGCTACCATTTATTCATACATTTATACAGAAAACCATAATTAGTGCTTCCAATTCTACCTAACCTGCACCAATTTTCCTCTAGTAAGTGACCTCACTTGCGACGTGGATTCTCCTCACCACTCGCTATTCTGCCCCCGGGGATTCCAGACAAACATGTAACAAATCACTAACGAGTTTTGTTAGAACATATATCAATATATCAGCAAGAAAAACTATTTAAAACATTTCATAATTTTTCAAAGCAATAAAACATTTGGTCAATCGATTTTAGCAGCAATACATTTTCACAGTTAGCAGCAAATAACCTTTCTACCTATTTTAACTAGTCCTACCTAACTTTAACTAGTCCCTAACCATCATTCTGCTACCAGAAAATTACTGATAGAGCGCGCAGGTCACCCGACTATAATTTTACCATATACGCATTGGGCCCATAAATTCAATTTTCCATATTTATTAATCGGGTAACCTTACACTCTACTACCAGTAACCCTGTTCCTTCCTATTTATTTCCAATGTACCCGACTTACCAATCCACTGTTACGGGTACCTATGATCACAATGGATCAGGGAGCTAGCTGTAAAAGAAAGGCAGACACAAAATACAACATACCATTTTACTAGGTTTGCACTCATATAATAACCACAGACTCAGTAAGTTTTAAAACCTTTATCTAGTTTTCACCACGTTCAGAAATCATAAGGTCCACAGCAAGTAAACTGTCAATAACTAAGATTGTAAAGAGCACATATCCATATAGGAAGTAAATAAGACCAACCATTTATACGTCTAAAAGGAAGGTAAGAACAGGGAACATACTAATGAGAATTTTCAGAATTTAAGACTTGATAAGGAGTGACTAAAGGACAGGGAAAATATGGAACATACTAGAATATTACAGTGAAGTATTTCCCCTTGTAGGGGGTAGGACTAATAGAACTTTAATTTGCACTAAGGAAATTTCGAGATACCATGTAGCTATGGGTAAGGTAAGAATGGACCATACTAATAAGACGGTGTAATTACTTTGAATCGACTAAAGGATGGGTAAAGAAAAGGAACATCTATATTTTATGAACAGTATGGAGAACAGTACTTATAGGATGGGGAAAAATTGGAACATGCTAGTATAACAACTACAATGTAGGATTTTATCATTTGTCAGCTCAGGGAAGGTAGGAAAAAGGAATAAAAGGCAAGTACAAATTCATTCAAAGCAAAAAAATGGAGAATGCAAAATGGGTTCCCTCAGATTTATATTCACCTAGAACGGTGTGAAGACCAACCCTGGTCACGGGTCAGTTAAGGACAGGAGAACCCCAAGGGAAGACAGTCGCCAGTAGGCCACCAGGTGTAGAATGGACAACCCAGGACAGGACAGGAAAACAAGATTAGGATCAGGACAGGACCATCAAGGTAAGACCAGCACCCGCAGTTCGGTAGCAACGCCTGCGCTCCACCCTCTCTGCAGCTATCAGTCAAAACCCCGATTGGGTTATCGAATTCCCCAGCAAAGTGCTCCGCCAGCACTTAAGGTTTCCCCAAAACCCTGCTTGGGTCTCTGGAAATTACGGACAGAGTGCTCCGCAGCTCTCTGTATCAGTCACCTATTGAGTGCGTTGGGTCAGTGACAGGTCAGCTATTCGGACAAGTCGGACAATTTCTCTAGCTAAACCTAGGCTAGATATACTGTTTTCGGGTCAGTGTACCACCCCCTAAATGTTGCAAGTGTAAGAATCCCCAATTTCGATTGGTCCTCAAATAGGACAGGCAACACACCAACCAGGATTTGACATTTTCAAGTCCCAATTTACATCTTTTGGGACCTCCCATTGAATTTGGGGTTCCCATAACATGTTTTATAGAATACAATGAGGAATACAAAGTTTATATACAATTGTTTCAAATGCAGTACAGTTCAGCTCCGTTTTCTGGGCTTCAGGTTGATTCCCAGGAGCATCTTGACTGTGGCTGCCAGCTGGCTGGGTTCCACTGGTACAAGGTTTTCTTCCCTCTGCTAGGGTGTCATGTGCAGTAGGGACTTCTAAGATGGAGTTTCAGACACCTCCCAGGCCCAAAAGATTCGATACATGAAAAGTAAAGGAAAACAATTTAGAGCATAGAACTAAATGAATACACTGTATACCAGGAATCCCTATATGACTCCCCTTACTTTATACTAACTATAGCATTAAGATTAGTGCAAGACGAACAGCAGTGCAAAAGCTGCAGGGCAAGCATCGGCATGTGAGAACACAAAGCGGCCATTTTGTAGCTAGTGCGCAAGTGCAAAGATTCCCACCAGAACTGCAAGTACGTCACGTCACGTAAGTGTGACCAACGCATGTGCAGAAGAAATTCCTGCTAAGTAGCGGCCAATTTAGAGGCAAGCGTATTAGGATAAGTAAATACATAGGCAAGCATCACTGGGAACCCCGTGTAATGTAGAAATGTGCAATATTAGTAACATGAACAAATTGATTACGTTTTATTAATGTTATTTTGAGGTTCTTGATCCAAGCAAGTCGCTTTACGTGCGAATCCTTGCTCCATCATTGGTACTGCATCTGTTCCCCACCCAGCAAGCAAGAGTTGTTTCGCTGCACCCAGCAATAGGGTAATCGCTCATCCTCTGTGCGATCACAGCGGGTACGTGAGGGGATTGGGAAAGCCTAATAGTATGTTGCTTGGGAATTTGGGTATTTCAGTGTGAAATATGGTGTTGAAAGAATTCCAAGACTTTGGACCAGAAGGATTTCAACTTGGGACATTGCCAAAGTATGTGCGTAAGTGTGCCTTGTTGCTCACATTGGCGGACCGGTTCCACGCAGCCACTCTGTCAGGCGTGTAATACCAGTAGTGTGCAATCTTGAGGAGCATCTCTTTGCTAGTAGTGTTTAGTGCTGAGGAGTGCGCCCGGTGGAGTACATCATTCTATTGCTTATCCATAAAAGTAGGCTCACATTCTCTCTCCCAACGGGTGCGGGCCGGTGAAGCTAGGGGAGGGATCAGTTTAACCAAGAAGGCATAGATGTCAAAGAATAGCTTGGCATCCGAGGTTCTGGTGATGATCCACTTCTCAAATGCCGTCAAGGCAGATCCAGGGCTGAGTGACCCAATGGTCCACCATGAGGTATTGCCACTATGTCGAATTCGGTAGATTGAAGTGGGTTTCCAATGTGCCGAAATCCATAAGCCGACGCGACTTCCGGCCCGCTGTGGGGACAGGACTGCTGCCGCTCCGACCATCCACCCGCCAACACTCCGGTAGCCCGGATCGGGGCTGAGTGTGTGGCGAAGGGAGACACACGGTGGAGGTGAGCGGAGGGGGCAGCGATAGCGTCACCGAAGTGGCGGCCGCGTCGTTCTGAGCACAGGCCGAGAGCCCGAGAGTGACAGCTAGGGGTGACGTGCATCACCGATGTCCCTCCCCCTCCCTATGGTAGCAGCGCACATCCTGGACACAATACGGAGCTTCAGCCCAATTTTTCCCCCCGACCAGAGGCTGATGATACTGTGCAGTGCAACGGAATAGTCGAGAAGGGGAGACTTCCCTTTCCACATTGGTGACTTTTGGCGCAATTTCAAAGGGAGCGGAGCGATGTACCCTAGGAGGATGGAAATGTTCGCTTGCTTAACCGTTTGAGGGAGAGCCCCCCCTCCTCCTCTCCCTTGTTCTTGATTGTCTGCGCTGCCAGGGGTGGTTCTCATAGCCTTTGACTCACGCATAATTACCTAACTGGGAGTTGTGGCATGAAGCTATCTGGAGACGTGGAGCCGGATGTGAGCCTTGATACAATCAGCGCGCCATTCTGGGGGACCAAACCCGCTGACGCTGAGTTGAGAGAGACTCTTGCTGGATGGGAGTGCAATGAGGAGTACCGTAGAGGTGTTGTCTCACGCCGGTGTAGCGCATAGAAGACGTTCTCACTGACGCTGACCCACTGAGAGCCTCCGGGGTGTGTGATCGGGATATTAGGCCCTGTGCTTGGCGCGGTGAACTCATTGGGACTACTAAGCCGACCCTCACTGTCTGCCCCAAGCTTAACCCTGCTATTGACGATAGAATGGATCGCGGGAAAAGCACTGGTGGCAAGAACTCAAAAGCATCCAGGCCAACAAGCTTGATCGGTACACGGTCACTAAAGAGGCGCAGTGGGGAAGATTATCTGAAGAAACCGTGAAAGGAAATCCGAACGAGGAGGAGTCAGAACTTTCCCTAAAGGATGTCATGGAAGCCATCACAGGAGTAAAAACCTCTCTGGAACATAAAATGGACTCCATGGTCATAGACATTAATCTTATTAGGGCGGATATGGGAAAACTTAATGAGAATGTGAAGCAAGTGGAACTAACCGCTAACAGCTTGGTTGAAGACGTCTCCCAACTACAAAAAGAAGTCCGTGAGTTGCAGACCTCCCGTAACTCGGCTGACCTTAAACTGGATGATTATGAGGGCTGCCTCTGCCGTAACAACCTCCGCATCCTGGGTGTGCCGGAGCGGTCAGAGGGGCAGGCTCCTGACTTATTTGTAGAAGATCTCATTCTTAACCACCTTAAACCGAAGGGCCTCAGCAAATTTTTTGTCATAGAACGGGCTCACAGAGCCCCGGGCAGCCGTTCCCAGACCGGGCGCTCCCCCGCGGCCTATGCTGGCCCGAGTCCTCAACTACCGCAACAGATATGTGATCCTCCAGAGCTCGAGAGGCAACGCCCCACTCAGGTATGAAAACGCTACTATTTCACTCTTCCCAAACTTCACACAAAGAGTGCAAAAGCAGAGGAGATACTTTCTGGCGGTGGAGCGAGACTTAAGGGAAAGGGGCCCGAAATATTCAATGTTGTTCCCGGTCCGTCTCAGAGTCGAAGCAGCGGGTCGAGCATGGTTCTTTGATCAACCGGAGGCAGTGATGGAGTGGCTCGAATATCAAGAAGCTCGGGCCCCAACGAACCGTGGTGCAGAAGATAATGCGGACGGTCAGCCTCCCTGAAACTGAGGCCTGTTGAACACTAAATTAGCCTACAATGGGGACATGGGGTGCTGAAAGGGACGGGGATGACGAGACCATGGAGCTGGGGTGATAGGGGTGCAAGGCATTTGATAGTTTGCTAATTTCATATTCAGTTGGACCAACAACTTCATAGATCTGTGGCTTGGGCAGGACCTCATGATCTGTTACCCCCTAAGTTTTATTCTTTCTTTGGATTTTTAGGGCGACAGGCACTCTGCATTTTTCAGTGGGCAGTTTGGAGCCCAGTGGGCAGGGCAGCGGGGTGGGGGGGTTTTGGGGGGGAATGTTTGTTTCACCTGTTGGGTGGTTTGTTGGTTATATCAGCACAGTACTTTGGTCCAATAGACTAAATGCAGGGGTTTACAGGCTGTACCGGATAGATGATGGGGGATAGAGAAATAAAGGTGTTGAGTTGGAACGTTAAAGGGCTGGGGGACAAAATTAAATGGAGTGTGGTCCTTCAGTATCTCAAAAGGCAGGCGCCAGATGTGTTCCTGCTTTAGGAGACACATCTTGTGGGTAACTCATGCAAGGCTCTACACAGACTGGGGTACAAATTGGTCGCACACTCAGGATTCACATCGGGTTCTAGGGGTGTGGGCATCCTGACTCGTAGGGCATTTCCATTGGCAGTGACTTCCTCATGGGAGGATGGGAGTGGCAGATATATTGGAATCACGGGTACGTGGGAGGGCCAACATGTGACCTTCCTGTCCATCTATGTTCCTCCGGGGCTACAGGGCACACCATTCGCAGACTTGGGGACGGTCCTATTTTCACTCCCTGAGGGACTTTTACTCTTGGGGGGCGACTTTAACACAATTGTCTCTGGTATGGTGGATAGGTATCCCCCACGGGAAACGGAGAAGGCGTTGCGGTGGCTACCGGACTTTATAGATGCAATGGGCTTGGTTGACAGTTGGAGATTACTCCACCCAGATCAGAGGCAGTATACCTTCCATTCTGGTGCACATGGTAGTCTCTCGAGATTGGACTACTGTCTGGTCCCTGCCGCACAAGCATCCTACATAGCAGAGGTCACACACTTAGCCGGAGGCATCTCAGACCATTCTCCACTGTGGATCCACATAGTAGTAGCTCGGGGCACAGCGGGAAGGGTGGCCCCAATCAATCTGTGGTAACTACGAAATCCCAAAATCCGCAAAGACCTCACTGCAACATTAGATGACTATTTTACTAACAATGTGGGATCTGTGTCCTCTTCCGGGTTCTTATGGGAAGCCTTTAAAACTTTCATCAGGGGTCAAGCCCTGTCTTTGATAGCGGGCTCTAAAAGAGAGAGGGAAAGAGAGGTGGTGGAATTGGAGGCTGAAATCAGCAGGCTTGATGGGGAATTGGAGCAGGGAGTAACGCGGGCTAAACTCCATCAGTTGAGCCTGAAACAGCACGACTATAAGGCGTTAGCCACTGATAGGGCCAAGGCTTTTGGTAGGGAACGACAGTGCAGGCTCTATGACCTACGGGACAAGGCAGGGAAGCTTATCGCTTGGCTAGATAAGAGAGACTGGGCCTGCCGCCTGGTCCCGGAGATCCTGACAGAGGAGGGGATAAGAATCACCGAACCACAGGACATAGTTGATAAATTCGCTGACTACTTCCAGGCGGTTTATACCTCGGTTTCCCCTCGCTCGGAAGCTGACTCCCAGCTTCTACTCCGTGACATACAGCTCCCGTGTCTTTCCCCTGAGGATCAAAAATTCATGGATAGTGCGCTGACAGCGGATGAGATCGCCCAGGCCATCCGTTCATTGGACTCTGGTAAGGCGCTAGGCCCCAACGGGCTCCCTATTGAACTCTATAAACGTAAACCGGATAAACTGGCTCCTTACTTGAAAGAAATGTTTGTGGACTCCAGAGACGTAGGGGTTCTCCCTAGAGATCAGAGAGTTGCCACAGTAGTCGTGATTCATAAGGAGGGCAAGAGCAAGACAAACTGTGCCTCGTACAGACCCATCTCTCTTTTAAATGCTGAGCCAAAGATTCTGGCTAAGCTCCAGGCAAATTGACTGGTCTAAGTCATCAGCAATCTGGCCCACCCTCATCAATCGGGCTTTATGCCCCATAGAAACACAGCCCTAAACCTGCAAAGGTTGCATGGGGTGTTGGCCAGAGTTCACACGCTGGGGGAGCCAGCTATAATCGCGTCACTTGATGCAACTATGGCTATTGATACAATTGAATGGCCTTATCTATGGGCTGTCTTGGCCAAGTTTGGGTTTGGTCCCGAGTTCATCGGATGGATACGTCTGCTATACTCGGAACCGCTTGCTCAAGTAGTGGTAAACAATAGAGCATCGGCTCCATTCTTCCTTGGACGGGGCACCCGTCAGGGCTGTCCGCTGTCCCCCTTCTCTTCTCACTGGCTCTGGAGCCTCTGGCCGCTTGGATACGTTGGGAGCTTTCGATCAGAGGCATGCAGTGGTCCCCTGAATGGGAGGACCGCATATCTCTGTATGCAGATGATATTTTACTTTGTTTAGCCTCCCCCGTAAGTCCCTGATAGTGGTCTTTGATGTTCTGGCCTCCTTCGGGAGAAATTCAGGACTTTCAATCAACTGGGAGAAATCCCTGTTGTTTGTTTTGAGGGGAGATCCTTCAGTCCATCCGCGAAATTGTCCCATACAGATCAATACAGAAGGGTTCAAATATTTGGGAATCTTCGTCTCCCTGGACCCCCCGGTTAGGTATTCCCGAAATCTCCTTCCTCCACTACAGAGACTTAAGAGCGATATTTCCAGCTGGAGGAAGCTTCCCCTCTCATTGTTGGGTAGAGCAGCCCTCTTTAAAATGATGGCTCCCCCGTGTTTTCTCTATGCCCTGCAAAATACCTTGGATGTGGTGCCTTCGGCTTACTTTCGGGAGATTGAGAGCCTGCAGCGGATTTTATTGTGGGAGGGCAGGCATCGCATTGCTTTATACAAACTAACACTTTCTTGGTATGACGGAGGCATTGCCTTCCCAGATATCAAAAGATACTACTGGGCCTCCCAACTAGCGGCGATTAACCATTGAATATATGGCCGTGTGGATGACCCTGGATACGCAATGGATAAATGGCTTCTTCCCGGGGGTAGGTATAATAGAGCCTTATATGTTTGGCCAAATAGACTGGCGTTAACAGGACCAACTAAACACTCGGTTCAGATCTGGCATGATGCCACAACTTCATTAGGCTAGAAAAATAAACTGACTATGGCCACCACGCTGTGGGACTCCGAAAGGCTTGGCAAGCTCTGGAAAACAAAAGGGTTCGATAGGTGGGACCTTATAGGTATCTCCACAGTCAAAGATATCTGGGGGAAGGGGAGAATCAAAACATTTGAGGATCTGCAGGTGGAATATGATCTAGTAAACACAGAATACTCCCATTATGGGCAGTGCTCCCTTCTCTCGGCACTGCCCAGGGAGATGGAACCCCCAGAGGCCTCCACTCTGGAGAATAGGACACTGGACGGACACCTTCCGATAGAACGATCTCCTTGATCTGTAAAAAATTGATTAACCACAGATCTGACCCACTTTGTTTAAATATTTTTTATTAAATGTTCACATATCATGCCCCCCCAGAAAAGGGGGGGTAAGGCACAATGAACAATGGATTACACATTATTGCACACAGTAGAGGGTTACATTTCAATGAACAGTAGTAGTTGCAGTCCACTAGTGCCACGTAGTCACTATCTTCTCCAGCTCGCCGTATATGGCAGGGCCAATAGGCTGTGTGACGGGGGCCTAGCAACCCTGCACTAGGGCCCTTGACCCCGCGTCTATGACCTCGTGTGCCGGTGGAGGTGTGTGTGAGTATTGTCCCTGTGTGTGTCATTGCAATTTGCAGTCCCGTGATAAATACTGGTTAGGGAATGTATGCCGGTCTCAGAACCGCCGGCTTGCAATACGAGGGAAACATCAAGTTGTGGGGGAAACCTTTCCTAGTGTATTATACAGTGCTGAACGTATGTGGTACCTTGGTCGGGGTCAGTGGGCATCGTACAAATGGGGAGATACGAGTCGCCGGGGACAGTGCAGTCTATCCTCAAGGGGGGCCCTATAGTCGGTTTGTCTCGCTGTGCGTGCGGGGAACTCAGGTGTCAGGCAATGGGCTGGGGTAACGTGGGGAGGCTTGAGTGTGCGGAGGAGAGGGATACGGGACAACTTCCGGGGTAGTTTCGTGCTGGAATTGTATGAGTAGTTGTGCCCATTCTAATGAGATGGGATTCTTTCGTATTCCCTTGACTTCCTCGTCCCGTAGAAGTTACTCCTCGGTCGCCCCCCCCATTTCTTTACTGTTCCTATCCAGGCTTCTGCCGGGGGGCCCGTGGGGGCCCTCCAGCACAGATCTGACCCACTTGAGGCGCTTAGGGACAAATGGATGCAGGATGGGATTGAGCTAAATGAGGAAGATTGGCAGATAGCAGTATCCTCCCCCAGAGAAGTTGCTATCCCAGACCGCTTGAGGCTAGTCCAACTTAAAATCCTACACAGGGTCTACCTCACGGGTCCCCGATTAGTGCATATGGGACTCTCAGATGTGGGATTGTGCCAACGACAATGCGGTCTTATTGGTACCTTCATGCATATCATCTGGGAGCAGTGGCAGCTCGTAATGTCGACGAGTAGTGGGGTGGGAACGCACAAGCACACTCCCTTCCTCCCATCCCTCACAAGCACCCACACACACATACTCACTCCCACCCATCTACATGTGCACTCACACCCATCCATTCACAAGCGCGCACATACACCCATGTGTGTTCCCTTGAAGTGTCTGGATGCAGCATGACAACCAGGGCACCACTGCCTCGGCCATGACACCAAAGTATTTGAATGAGAAGAGCGGCCCACCGTCACATGGGAAGCAGACCCTACAAAGGAAAGGGTAAGAGGTGTGTGGGCAGACTGCCTTAACCCTGTGGATGTGCTTGGCTTGTTAGTGACAGAGAGGAGCCCTGCCTTTCCATTGTACCGACGCATGGCACCGGGTACTGCAAATTATTTGATAAGATAAGACGCAAGGAGTCCCCAGTATATTTTGTCACCTAGAACCAAAAAAATCTCAGGCCTTGACCTATTGCATGTACACAAATAAGCAGCAGAACTGTGTGGCATCTGTACGTCTATTACTTGAGCCGCCTCTGAACCTTACCGCTGTAGACATCTGATATCTCCTATTGTGCCTCGCAGACAGACGGGCCTGCTGGTGATCGGCGATGAGCAGAACTCCCGAGTTTCAAAGCACCTGGAAGACCCTAGGTCGGAACCAGCGTCAAAATCGACCACACACATGTTTAAGTTGTTAAAAAAACGTAATTTTACTGTGGAGGTGGGGTGAGGTTTACAACACATACGTAGTCTGACCCATTACTGAAAAGAATGAATGAAGATAGTATTTATAAAGTGTAGGGGGAACCCTAATGGCTTCATCGCTCTAATAAACGGAAAGATCAGAGTTAGTGAAAAGAAGCCAGCAATTCTAAATACGTTTTAAAAGTGTTCCTTTGGTTATCACGATGCGCGGCCGGTATTAGTGGGGGGGGGGATGGGGGTGGAAACGGGGTCGTCGCGCCCCGGAGGGAAAGAGGGGGGAGGCGGGAGGGGTTTAAGGGAAAAAAAGAGATAAAATAAAGTAAAAAACGTACCGTCCCGGAGACTCCCGACTCCCGCCGTCCTAGTTCTGAATTCCAAAGGTGCGCGTCATCAGACAGGAAGGCTGCAGGCAGCCTTCCTCCCCTCCACCGCAGCCTTGTGATTGGTGCGGCCGCTGCCACACCCGCGTCAGGGAGAGTGGGCGGTGTTTTTCGAGGGCAGGGGGGAGAGGCTTGCCCACTGTTCTTCATACTGACTGTTTGGGCAGCCTGAGGCCGCCCAAACAGTCAGTATTAACACCAGTGGGCAAGCCACTCCCCCCTGCCCTCGAGCAACACCGCCCACTCTCTCAACCAGGAACTTCAGCTGCTTTCTCGCCGTGCGAGAAGGCAGAAACAAATGGTAGTTATTACCATTTATTTTCTGCCTTTTCACACTGCGAGAAAGCAGGGGGGCGGCGCCCAAACGCCCCTATAGAGGAGCCGTCACTGTCTGGGAGTGCGAACACGTCACCACATATGGCGCAACATCCATGACACTATACATAAAGTCCTGGGGGTCTCCCTATCACCAGAGGCGAGGAGGAGCTTCCTTAACATTTGGAAGCCTACTGACTTAAATACCTCACAGACGCAATGGGCTACGCTAGCTTTCATGATTGCCAAACGAAATATTGCCCAATTGTGGGGAGCGGTGCAACCTCCCACTCTGGAAGTGTGGGAAAACAATTTAGATTGGTGTATGTTCAGGGAGAAACCTGTATATCTTGCGAGGGGATACCCTCGAAAGTGGTCAGTGGTTTGAGGGCCCTGGAATAGTTACAGAGGAGAAATTTGTACTCCACCCCTGAATGCTGTTCTTGATTACCCCCCCTCCCCATGAAGTTCCTTTACTGTCGTAAGTTTTGCTTGTCATTTGACCCCCTGATGTATGCTCGGCGGCTTTGACTGACCCTCTGTAATGTGTATCTTGCTGAAGGTTTCTTTAATAAACAGATATGTAAAATAAAAACCAATGGTATCTTCCAAATATGGGTGGCTGCAATGGTCTGGTCGATGAAACACCAATGTTTTTCAGTGAGTGCACAGGACCATTCCACCATGTACCGGAGCTGCACCGCTTGGTAATAACACCGCCAGTTCGGTACATCCAAGCCCCTAGCGACCAGGGTAAGGTAAGCTTGAGCCTTAGATATTCGGACTTGCTTGCCCTCCCAGATGAAATCCCACAGGAGAGATTGTATCCTATCAAGGACATGTGGGGAAGGCTAAAGGGGCTGTGTTTGCATAGTGTAGAGGAGTTTAGGAAGGAATGTCATTTTAATTTCTGCAAGGCGTCCCAGCCATGAGAACCTATGTGTCTTCCATTTGGCGAGATCGTGCCTCACAAGTGCTAGGAGGGCCCCATAGTATTGGGAGGCAGGGGCTATCATTCTATGTTTCTGCTTCATGAGGCACTTCCAGGCATTCCCATATGCGCCCAGGTCTGCATATCTTGACCGAAAGCCCTTTGCAAAGACCTCAAACTGTTGCACTTCCTTGGCACAGTTCTGGATGTAGCTGTTCCCTTCCCGCTGATGACAGGCTTGCATCCTCTGCTAGACTATCTGCACTATCGCCTGGTACCCATAGACTGAGGTAAGGTATGCTCTCCTCTGCCCATTGGTATGGATATTTGCCTTGCAGCCGAGTGCGCTCTATCTATGGGATGGTCAGGCCAAGGAGCAGGGACTTCTGAGGGTTGATCTCAAATCCTGAGAATGCTCGGAACGCTTCCATCTTGACAGAGACAGCATCCAGCGAGGTGTCTGGGTTCGTGAGCATGAGAAGCACGTCCTCCACATATAACATTATCTTATGCTCCCTGCCTCCTATTCTGACCTCGGAGATAAGTTGATTACACCTTACTCTTTCGGCAAATGGCTCCATGTGGAGCGCAAAAAGTAGTGGTGACAGAGGGCAGCACTGTCTGTTCCCTCTCTTAATGAGGAAAGCGGATGACTTTATGCCGTTTACTTGTACATTCGCCTGGGGGCAGAGTAGCAGGACTGGATCCAGCCACGAAGTCTGGGCCCAAATCCGAATCGCTCCAACAGCCAGTATAGGCAAGGCCAATGGACGCAGTTGAATGCTTTCTCTACATCGATGGTTAGCGCTAGGGCTGGGGACTGTGTATATTGTATTTTGTCCAGGAGATGGCACAATCTTTTAGTGTTGTCGCTACATCCTCTTTCCTGGATAAAACTGGCCTGATCTGAGTCCACCAATCCCTGTACATAGGGGGTCAGCCTGTGTGCTAGGATGGCAGTGAAAATGTTTGGGTCAACGTTCAAAAGGGAGATTGGGCAGTATGATGCGCAGTCCGTAGGGTTTTTCCCTGGTTTCAGGATCACTATGATAGTTGCTTGGAGCGTCGACTCTGGCAGCCTTTCCCCATCTTTCAATGAGTTGTACACCCTTGCCAAAATGGGGGATATCTGTATGCTAAAGAGCTTTAGAACTCTGCCCATAGCCTCGAGCCTTGTTAGGTTTTAGTTTCTGGATTGTGAGGAGGACCTCCTGGATGCTTATGTCCTTCTCTAGTGCTTCAAAGGTGGACCTGTTCACCACCGGCAGAGACACCAGGGCCATGTAAGCGTCAATGTCTGCTGCTCGGCCTGATAGAGATTCTGATAAAAATCTCGAAGGCATTGGCTACATCTACATCCGAGGAGCAGAGGGAGCCATCCATCGACAATATCTCAGTGAACCACGGATGTGTTGCTTGCACATGATGGTGGTGAGCCAGCATGTGCCCGACTTGTTTCCCCCTGCCTAATATGTCTGGCATATTCTAAGAAGGGCATACTCTGCACGTCCCATATCTAGCGCCTACAGCTGTTTCCTTGTCCATTCAAATGGCAGCGGATTGCCAATGATCCTGATCGGACATGTGCTGATTCTATGTCTTTGCTCTGTGCTTCCAGCGTGTCTCTTTTCTCCCTTAGCTCTCTATTGAAACCTGATGATATACCCTCGCAATACCACCTTCAAAGTTTCCCAGAGGGTATATATGGACGTCTCAGGGAGATCCTTAAGTTCTAAGAAGAAGTGGAGCACTGTTTGCGTATCAGCTCTTATTTTTTCATATGTTATAAGTTTAGCATTTAGTCGCCAGTGAAGAGGGGTGGGCATCTGTCCCCTGTATTTAAATCGCAGAATTAGGGAGGAATTATCCGAAAGTGAGGCTGCCCCAATTTCCACCGAGAGCGTGTCCTGGGGGACCCAGGGTGTAGTGAGAAAGTAGTCTAAGTGGGCATACATCTGATGTGATGCCGAAAAAAAAGTATAGTCTACTGCCATGAGGTGCATGTGTCTCCAGATATCCGCGAAGCCTGCTTCACTCACCCACTGCTGGGTACCCTTTGTCAGCCCCCAAACCTGCCCTGCCCTCGGAGCTGATCTATCCTGATGGGCGCCCATTGCTATGTTGAGGTCCGCACCCACAAATATATCCTTCTCGGGAGAGGTGAGCAGCAGGCCCAGTGTTTCCCTAAAAAAAACTCCTTCTGCTCTTTTGGGGCATAAGTGGTTGCAACCGTGGGCCTGGCGCCCTGTATAGTGACCTGCACTGCCAACATCCTACCCAGAATCTCCATAAGAACCCTCTCCCTCCTTGCAGTGAAGTGAGTCGTAAGCAAGATCGCCACCCCCCCTTTTTTGGAAATTCCTAAGGAGAAGTATTGCCTGTCGAACTAGCGGGAACGCAGTCTCTGCCAGTCATCACTGGAGGAGGTGGGTTCCCTGTAGTAGGCAAATATTGTATTTTGATTCCCTAAGCAGGGCCAGAACAGCTAGCTGCTTGGCAACGGCATTAAGGCCTCAGACATTGAGGATAATCAGGGACACTACCATGAGGAGATATTCGGTGAAGCCGTTGTACCTTCCGCAGCTACCCGCAAGAATCGGGCCTATCCCATGCAAGGATTAAGGCCAAGGAACAAGTTCCAGGTACGGAGAAAGTGGGGTAAGGAAAGAGAGATATAGAGTTGAAACATTGATAACAACACGAAGAACTTCCCCCTCTGGGGGACACTCAAAGAACCATGATGAGCTGGGTCCATGACTCCGGCGAGCGCAGTCACTAGTGGGCTTCCAGCAGGTTAGAGCTCCGCCAGACGCATCCCTCATTACCTGGTGGGGGAGGCCTGCTCTCAAGCCCCATAGGGGTTTCATCCCCTGACCCAGTGGAGTGAGCCTCATCAACTTTCCTTCTGCTGAAGATGGTGGAGTCAGACGAACTGAAGGTGGAAGAGATGGCCCCATTTGTATCTGATCTTCTGAACCTGCAGGAAGTCCGTGAGGGGTTTGAGGGACCTGCGTTGCTGGAGCGTGATTGAGGAAAGGTCCTGATACAGCCAGATCCTGAGGCCCTCGAATTCAATATCTTTCAAATCTCCTGCAGCCGCCATTATGGCCTCCTTCTGTCAGTAATGATGGAGACAGATAAGTATGTCTTGTGGCTAGCCCGGTCCGGTATCTGGCCTTTCCGCACAATGAGTGCTGTCAAGGATAATGTCCTGCTCCTGCAGAGATGATGCGACGTGTTTAAAGAGGCAAACCACAAAGCCCTCCAGGTTGCCCATGACTGACTGCTGAGGAACTCCCTTAATACGAATATTTGAGTGCGAGATCTGTGCTCCAAATTTTCCACCTGATACCAGAGCTCCTTATTCTGATCACGCATCTTCAACAGTTCCTGGGAGTGACCCTCCAGCTCCTCCTCTCTGGCAACTTGATTCTGCTCCAGTGAGATCACCCTCTGATCCAGCACCTCGACATCTTGACGGATCCTGGTACCATCAGCGGCTATGTCCTGTTTAAGTTCAGCAAAGTCTCCACGGAGGGATTCGAAGAGCTGCTCAAGGAATGATTTAGGGATAGGGGAGTCATCCCCCCAGGACGCCTCGCTCCTGGCTGCTTCCCCGATTTTCTCTGGGTCGCCCATCTCCAGGGCTGCCTCCGATCGTTTTGTGTAAGACTTGGTGGACATCTCCTTGACCAACATGTCCCTCTTAGCGGTCCGGTGGGTCGACATGTCTGCCCTGTGGTCTCGCACTCCACTACGTTGGTTGGTGATAGGTTCCCTCGGTGGAGAGGATGCCACGCGAAGCAAGAGCGCGCATCTCTTCCACTCCGCTCCACTGCCTTGCAGCAAAACCGTGCGTGGCGCATCCACCTAGATACAGCGTCTACTCCCTCATTGAAATTAATTGGAGAAACCCGGTGGTTCACACCCAGTGCGGGGAACAGCTCTCAAGTCTCCTGGGGATGGGAAGGTCCACTTCTCTCCGGACCGCAAAAGGCCGCCGCTGCGAGCCCTCGTCCCCTGCAGGGCACACCACCAGCAGTGGCCATAGCCAAGTATCCCAGCAAGCACATCCGGAGCTGCAGCCGCTATTGGCAAGGAACTCCACCGGCCCACGGATAGGCCCAGAAAGCAACAGGGTGGCGATTCGGACTTCAGCGCAGGGGGCGACCCCCACCCAGGTGTCCAACTATAGTGTTGGTATCAGCCGCGCTCACCGCCATCCTCTATAGGGCAGTCCAACCGGGGGCAGGGCTCAGCATGCAACTTCCCGGGGATGGGCGATCCGCTCACTTAGGACAGAAGGAATGCCGCTGTGCACCCTCATCCCCTGCACCCGCGTTGGGAGACTCTAGGAGCCCCCGCTATTGTGCCCCAGGTCACCGTCTCGGACGCGAGAGACCCCCCTGGGCTTGTCCAGCGGGGTTGGGGGCAGGTGCCATGGCGCAGCGTGTGGCAGCACGAGGGGCAGCCCACCGGCCCTCCAAATAAAATAGTATGAGGGCCCTGTGTCCCCAATAGCCCATAAGAGGCAAACTGGTTCTTCAAGGTGGGCCTAGCCCCGGCCGGCGTTTTGACTGCCCAGCACCGGGCCCCCCCCACTTCAGGGACCGGGCCTCAATTCTCCCGTGTAGTAAGCTGCAAGTCCAGGGAGCCAGGGCCTCGTCCAGCACAGTGTCCAGCGTAGCGACTCAAGCCCCCCAGTCCCTACTTATCCTACTCCTGTGGAGGCAGACTCACTCACGGTTTGGTGCCGGGGGAGCGGGCGAATCACCGTTCACTCCCGGGTCCGGATTCTGCGCACAGAGAGGCCGCGAGCACACTCCAAAATGGGGCCCACGCTCGAGGTCTAGCCTTGCAACTCCGCACTGCTCGATTCACCCTACCAGGGGTTCCAAAACTGTTGCTGCAGAATCCACAAAGGCCAGGAGCTGCAGGACACCTCAGGCCACTGGGCAGACGCGTCTCTGTTGCCACCCACGCAGCTCTCAGGCTTCTTGGCCTCCTTGCCTGGAAGAGTCCGATGGCTGCGACCTACTCCACCGCCAACTTGGACGTGCCCCAACAGACATTTTAACGGTTGTCTCATTCCGCGGCTCGGGGGCATACTATATTATGTTATATGTTATGTTGTATGAGACTCATAACGCGGACAATTACTCATGAGTATCCTGGCGCGATATGGACTGCAGACAAGCGGAAGGAGAAAGATTAGAAAGCCTGATTAAAAAGATGAGCTTTGAGAAGTTTCTTAAAATACAGAAGTCCTGGGTGTGGCGCAGCGAGACAGGAAGACTATTCCAGAGAATGGCTACCTTGACCGAAAGTGACTGACCCCCCATCCCAGTGCGACGGAAGCGGGGGGTGGCCATCAGACGGTGGGAAGTGGATCATAAGGATCGATGAGGGGTGTAAAAGGCCACCTGTTTCCTAATGTAGGAGGGTCCTGAATCATGCAGAGCTCTATGAGCTAAAGTGAGGGCCTTAAACTGCACCCGCTGGTCCACGGGCAGCCAGTGAAGGTCACACAAGTGTGACCTTATACTGGATCTCTTAAAGATGTTAAATAAGAGTCTGGCCACCGTGTTCTGGATCAGTTGGAGTTTGTTCACCAAATATCCCGGGATGCCTAAAAAAAGCGCATTGGCGTAATCCAAACGGGACAAGATGAGTGCCCGAGCCACCATTTCTTTCGCCAGGCTGAGGGAGCAGAGGGAAGAATCTACTCAGCGACTTAAGTGTACCAAAACAGACACCCGTTAGTCTCTTGATGTGTTCAGAGAACCTGAGATCCTCCCCAAACCAGACTCACAGGTTCTTAGCCGGACCACCCTCAGAGAGTGGGCGTGGGAAATCAGAGTGTCAGGTTCTCAGTTATTGCGCCTTCATTGTCGGAGCACGCATGAGGGGAAACAAACTGTGGAATGGACATTGTGGCTTGCACGGGAGTTGGACTACAACTCCCAGACTCCTCGGTGAGGGGAAGTACGTGTGCATCGTATACACGTGTAACCAGGAGGCGGGGCGCTCACCCCCTGTAACCCGGAGTGTGCCTTTAAACTGTGACCCCCCCCTCTTGTCTCCACAGGTGTCAGAGAAAACAAGCTGGAACCACGTGGAAGATCAGTACAGCTGTGATGAGGAAGACATGGAACACGGTTCCTTTAACTGGCCCCGACCAGGTGACGAGGAGGAGGAGCCCGACATTCCCTTAAAGGACGCCCAGCTGCCGGACCAGGTGTGTCTTTACACCGGAGGAGCGGTCAGAGCGGAGTGGAGTGGAGGTGCGGCGTGGAGCAGAGGAATCGAGCAGAGCAGAGGAGCAGCGTGGAGCGGAGGAGAGGCGTGGAGCGGAGGAGAGGCGTGGAGCGGCGTAGCCGAAGGCAGCAGTTCCAGGGAAGGGAGCGTGGTAACAGCGGAGGCGTCAGCAGAGACCGAGGGCGGCGTCGCTTCAGGAGCGGCATCTGTATCAGGAGTCTCACCGGGAGAGGAGGAGAAGCCGGGAAGAAGACGCCTCGGATTCCTACGGAGACCATCGGGAGCGACGGATCCAGGAGGACAACGGACCCACGCGTCGCCCAGCCACTCCCCCGGAGGGGCGTGGCTAACAGAGGTGCGTGGAAGGGTTGCGGGGTGGTTACGGTTCCAGAAGAAGGGAGAATCCTAAATCCCTTAGAGTAAAGTCCCGTGCACGTCCCTCACATACCAGACCGTAATAGAAGCACTGAGTGTTCCCTCACCCCCTTTCCCAAAGCCACAGTTGTGTCTTACCGAGAACTGATACCTCCTCTGTTTCTGTCTCCCCCTTCGGTGGAACCTGGGCCACGACGGATCCCGAAGTGAAAGGAAGGCGGAGCCCGACCCGGCGCAGAGAGGAGGGCGTCATCCGGAAAAGCAGGAAAGAAAGAAGCCGCTCTCCGCGTCATTTTCAGATCAGACAGACCTGTACAGACAGACTGTTTAAGTCAATAAAGCCAAGTTTGAACCCTACTAAGACTCGTATCTTGCCTATCCCCACACAGCCGGTCACAACACGCTTCCTGTTGCGTGTAATTCACTGTGTTTTCGAGTTCGCTTTGGAGGAGTCGGGAGTCGCTGCATGCCGCGGCTGCTCGGCGAGCGGTTTGGTGAAGTGAACCCGGTGTTCATCGGCGTTCTAGATCCAGGTAGGATCTGTACTTTGGGATTAACTCGTCTGAGGGCGGTAGCGTCTTGCTGCGCCTCGCGGTCTTCAGGCTGTGCAAGAGCGGAGCGCGGTGGTAGTCCGCCACGCATTCCCGTTCTCGATTTCCTCGTAGTGGAGTTAACTTTAGAGGAGACAATTGAACAAAAAACAATCCTTGTTTCGATGTGCGGAGAAGGAAAGACTTATTGTGTATCTCTGTTGCGGGGCGCTGTGGTGGTCGAAACTACGCGTCACCGTACACTGCCCTTTAATTCATTAACAGCTGATCACAGAGCGGAGTGTTGTGGTTCTTGCTTCTCACGCACTGCCGTTTTCTGTTAATAAGGAAGCATTTGCTCTCTTTTCATTCCTTGTGGATCTATTTATTTTTCTTTATACAGCAGAGTGCTGTGCTTCATTTGAATCCAGTTATAGCGTCTCTCACCTGTTGTCATGGTATGCAACCTATAGGGATTTAGCTACTAGTGGTGTGTGTGTGTTTCATGGGAGTGTGTTTGTTTCTAATCTTTCTTTGTGTCCCGATAGGTTTATTTGAGGTGACAGGAGGCGATAGAGGAGACGTGTTGCCAGAAACATTTACCTGTTATATCACAAGGTATACACAGTTCTTTAGCGAGATAATATGAGAGTAGCCATTTGTTTAGGACTGCATGTCTAAGTACCTTGTTTTTGTCGTTACAGGAATATCCCTTCCCTGCTGGCCCTTCCCTTTCCCTTCCCTATTCTTTTTATCCCTCGCCTAATGGCTCAATCTCTCTGTGTGTTTCTACAAGAGGCATTGTGACGTTTGGAGGTGGAACATTGTAAGCATCAAACGGATCCCGTGGAGCAAAACCCGACACAGAGTGCCACAAGGCTTCTGTGAAAAGTGGTGGAAATTGACCATACAGCAATATTTCAGATTTCCCCTCGTTGCACTTGAGTTTGGCCTGTGCCAGCCATGTAAACACGGCAGCAAGGCAACTCTGTGCGGCCCCTGTGCACAGGTCGGGCCATTCCAAGTGAATAGAAGCTTGGTGTCGTCAGCATAAGCCATGATTTTGGCACCCAGCTCTTCAGCCAGGGAGATCAATGGAGTCAGATAGATGTTAAAAAGCAATGGGCTCAGAGTCGAGCCCTGGGGGATCTCCAGTCAAGACCTCCCTGGCCGAGGATGAGAAGGGAGGCATCCAGACCTGCTCAGTGCGGGCATCCAAAAAAGATTCCAGCCAGGCCCACACTGCCCCAGAGAAGCCAATGGCAGATAGGCGGGAGAGAAGAAGCTGGTGTCCAAGGCGGCAGAGAGGTCCAATAAAATCAGAGCCGCTCTGCCGCCCCCATCCAGGCACTCCCTAATTGCCTCCGCCATCTCCACCAGCGCTGTCTTTGTGCTGTTAGATGTTTTGAAGCCTGACTGGGCCGGATGCAGAGCCCCAGAAGTTTCCACAAAGGCTTCCAGTTGGCGGAAAGCCACCTTTTCGCAAACTTTGGCCAATGCTGGTAGTAAGGATATTGGGCGATAGTTGGCTGGTACAAAGGGGTCCGCCGTCGGTTTCTTTAGAAGAAAGAGAAGCTTAGCTTGCTTCCATTGTTCCGGTACAGTCGCCAACTGAAGTTACCAGTTGACAATGGTCGTAACTTCAGTGCACACAATATCTGCCACCCCTGCTAGGACTCTGGCCGGGCACGGGTCAGAGGGAGAGCCTGACTTGAGAGATTTAAGAATAGTAAGGATGTCAGACTTCTCAACCAGGGCAAACTGCGAGAATAGTGAGTTGGGAGGGGTACAGAGAGGGGTTGCTAGGGGAAAGCTCTGCAGTGCCCCTGATAAAGCCATGCTTTCTTGAATTAATTGAATTTTGTTGATAAAAAATGCTGAAAGCTTCTCACACCATCCTGGGGAGGCAGGGATGGCCTTATGCTCCGCGCAGGGCGACATAAAGCTTTTAACAATAGAAAAAATCTCTTTACTATTGTTATTGGCTTTCATTATTCTATCAGCATAAAAATCGTTTTTAGCTTTCCTGACAGCTGTATAGTAAATTCTCTGTGCCGAGCGCAGATCGGATTTAGCTGCTGGGCAGTAAGTAACCCGCCACTGGCGTTCCAGCTTCTTACAGCCCAGTTTCATCTCCTTTAAAAAAAGGGAATACGAGGGCTGAGAGGGGGAAGGCCGGTGAGCCTTGGTAGGCAAAGGTTTGCATGAGGATTCGACTCCACGGCTAACCCAGGTGTTAAACCGGTCAACCGTGCCCTCAAGGTCCGCAGCGGGGTCTACCTGAGAGTGGTTAAGGGCCTCTCTTAACTCAGGAATATTAATCTTACGGGTGGGAGGGCCCAGTGGCAAGGATGGCTGGCGAGAAGATTTCCCCAAGTCCCAAGAGAATGTAATCAGGGAATGATCAGACCAAGTAACAGGCAATGGATCTTCAACATGCAGTTCGAAATTAGAACACACCAAATCAATCAAGTGGCCCCTTGAGTGGGTAGGCTTGGAGACCCACTGAGTCAGCTAAGTCAAGGCCAAAAGGTCCAGCAGAGCCGTGGAGTCAGGGGCCTCCGGGGTATCTAAATGTATGTTAAAATCACCCAGAAGGAGGAATTTGGGAAAGCGCCGAACCCGTACGGCAATGGCCTCCCCCAGAGTCTTTAGGAAAGCACCAAGCTGGCCGGGGGGGGGCGATAGATCAACGTGCCCCCCAGCGTGAAATGGGGCGATAGGGTGAAGGAAAAATCCAGAGCCTCGCCCTCCAGCACATCCACAGAGGTTTCGCATGCAAAGGCCCAGGTTTCCCTGAACACCACAGCGGTGCCCCCCCCTCTCCCAGTCATGCGATCCGCAAGTGCTAAATGGTACCCCGGGGGACAGCGAGCTCAACCACCGGCTCACACGACTCCCTGAGCCATGTTTCGGTAATGAATAATACGTCGAGTTTATTGTCCACAATTAGCTCAAAGATATTTGCTGCATGTCTAACCATCGAGTGTGCGTTAATAAGGGCTGCCAGAACGCCCGACTCCTTCACAACTGTGGAACACACACTAAAGAGATTGGTGGCAAAGTGGAGGCTACAGCTAGGACACCCCCTGGCAGGATCTAAGATAGCGTTGCAGCGTTTAAGACCTGCGCGAGTGACCGGGTCCAAAGATAGCAATTCTGCTCGATTGTAAGCGCGCCGGTCCACCACGACACCTGGGTCAAAACTGGCAGCATAACTAGCCCTGGGCACGTCCAGGGCACGGACGGGCATAGACGGGATTGCCTTTGGCGCGCCGCCGGCGTGCCCGCTGAGTGAGTCCGCTGCGCACTCGGTCTGGCATCTGTTTTTAAAGGGGGTGAGGAGGCGACTAGAACGCCAACCTCCACCTCCGCTAAATCGGAAGTTGATTCCCTCCACAGCAATCGGGACCAAAGAGCCCGCGGTGGAACGAGGAGTGCAACCGGCAAACTTAAAATGCAGGTAAAAACATTAAAAGATACAGAAACGATGGCAAAGTGTTAGAAATGATTTTAAAAGGTTTGCAGCAATATAGCAGCAGAGGTAAGTGCACAGGAGTTAAACAGTCAGCAATCCGTAAAACATCCTCCAACATACACTTCCACACACGCGTACGCTGCGCGCTCGGTCTGGCATCTGTTTTTAAAGGGGGTGAGGAGGCGACTAGAACGCCAACCTCCACCTCCGCTAAACCGGAAGTTGACTCCCTCCACAGCAATCGGGACCAACGAGCCCGCGGTGGAACGAGGAGTGCAACCGGCAAACTTAAAATGCAGGTAAAAACATTAAAAGATACAGAAACGATGGCAAAGTGTTAGAAAATATTTTAAAAGGTTTGCAGCAATATAGCAGCAGAGGTAAGTGCACAGGAGTTAAACAGTCAGCAATCAGTAAAACATCCTCCAACATACACTTCCACACGCACACCTAATCTCTCGTCACTTTTAGGTACTGTTGCCTGCATAATAGGGTCTATTTTTGGAAACATGTAGCTATTAGACTTTCATCTGTATTATAATTATGGTACTTACCTGCTTATTTGTTGTAATGACATTCTTTTTCACACCATTTGTTTATTTAGTTTGTGCTCTCCATTAAACAATACGGCTTCTAATCAATATTTGATTCAAATAGTACCACTTTTACAGCAACCAGGAAAACCACCTATAAAATGGAAGAATTTGTTGTGCAATTTCAATAATTATTTAGAGGCTGTGGATGCAACTAAACTTGAGCTAAGAAGAAAACTGGCATTACTCTACTGTCATCTTGGGCAGGAAGGCCAACAGATTTTTGATAACTAAATTGGATGCTCCACAGGATTAATTTGGTCAGTAGGATGAGGACACAGAAGCGGTGGCAAGGCTATAAAAAAAAAAAATCAGAAAAATCCAATGTTCTTTTAGAAAAGTTTAATTTCTTCAAAAGAAAACAAACAGCGGATGAAAGCATAGAAGCATTTGCGTCTGCCCTGAAGCTGTTAGCTTCGACATGTAATTTTGGAGACACATTGGCTATGTATATAAGAGATAAATTGTTGTATGGTTGTTTTGCGACAAAGATCCAAAAACAACTCTCGAGCTGCAGAGACCCCACCTTAGTGGAGGTTGTCGACATTGCAAAAGGAATTGCATAGGGGCGTGGCCAAGGCGGCAAGCATGACGGACGCAGCTTAAGTGAGCTCCGTCCCGCCGGCAAAATATCCTTGTATAATCTCCTGCATCGCCCCGACCTGCGGACTCCCTGACCAAGCCCTGCTTTGCCTGCAGCGGGGAGTGTGCTCCGGTGCCACCTTGAGCGCACTCCAAGCGGACATTCCGGCAGAACCTATCCCGAAGCGGTGAGGCCTACGCCGCGCGCCGGAGCCGGGACCTCGAGTTACGTGAGGTCCGGCCGGAAGTGCGACGACGCTGGGAGCGGATGCAAAACCTGGGCCGGCTCCCCGAGACCGGGAGTGACACCGGCAGTAGCGGACAGATACTTGATCAGGCCTGGGGCTGGGACCTCCTGAGGTGCGGGCTCCCCGACTGCATACCCTGTCATCGATGGTGGAGGGAGTACTCCGGCAGCAGTATTGTGAGCACGCAGCACGTGCACTTCAACAGAGCGGGCCCTGACACAGTGAGGCCTACGCCGCGCGCCGGAGCCGGGACCCTGAGTTTCGTGGGGTCCGGTCGGAAGTGCGGCGGTGCTTGGGTCGACTGCTGATCCTGGACCGGCCCCCAGCGTCTGAGGGAGAAACCGGGGGCTGCGGAGGTATCCTGGAGCTGGCCCGGAGCTCAATCACTGGAGTCTGAGGGGTGAGTGAATGATGGGAGCCGGACGGCATTAAAGGGGGGGGGGATACCATCGACGGCGAGGTGCACCCACTTGGCGGCCGGTTCGGACCGCGGGAGCCCAGAGCCCCCCCCCCCACTCCACCACTGGCCACTACGTGACTGCTCATAGCAGGGAGCACCTGAAGGAGAACTCATTGGGTCTGGAGGGTGATATTCCTGGCGCCCAGACCTGAATTGTGCTGCAGTGTTTAACGGAGACCGGAGTACAGCTAAGCCAGGGTCCCAGGAGAGCGAGTAGGCCTTGGTGACCTTGTTGTGGGGGCCCTCCGCGGGACACACGTTCATCGGAACCTCCGACCAGTTGTGCGCACTGGGGACTCGTCGCTGTGCTCGGTGACCTGAGGGGGTACAGCGCACTGCTTGGCCACACCGCTGTCCAGGGAGTCCCTTCTGCGTTCCCCCGGTGCCCGGCCAGGGCGCGACAGATCCTTCCGGAGGTCCCGAATCGGAGGAATACGGGCGCCTATCGGCAGTTGGGGTGCCCTGGTGTCACAGACCCTCATTCAAGATGACGCGGGGCGGCAACAGCGGAGGCGCTACCAAACAAGGCCCCATAGATAAATTTACAGGGCCAAGTGGTGGGGCCGGGGCGTCTGGAAGTCAGCCGGGACCCGGGACGAACCCGGACAACGCGGCCTTATTGGCGGCGATAACGCAGTCAAGAGACGCCCTGGACGCAAAAATTGGGGCAGTTGGGGCAGATGTCACGCTGCTCCGTCAAGATCTACGCAATGTGGTGGCCCGCATAACCGAAACTGAAGCCAGAATCACGAAGGTGGAGGACGACGTGGTAATCCTAAAGAGGAAAGTGGCGACTATGGAGGGAATACAGAAGGGCCTGGCACGCCGGGCCGAGGATGCTGAAGGACGGGCCCGGAGAAACAACCTGCGATTCGTGGGCTTACCGGAGGACTGTGAGGAGGGCAATATGGAGGAATTCCTAACACAGTGGCTAGAGGGGTGGCTCCCCCCGGACTCTCTGTCACGATGCTTCATAATTGAACGGGCACAACGTGCACTTCTTCCGAAGCCGCCGGTTGGAGCTCGCCCCCGTCCGGTCATTGCCAAGATCCTTAACTATCATGACCGCGACACTATTCTGAGGCAGGCGAGGGCTACGCAACCCGTAATGTATGACAATCACAAAATACTGATCTTCCCAGATTACACTAAGCTGGTACAGCAACAGCGCCAGTCCTTCACCGCGGCAAAGGCACGATTGAGGGACCTTAAAATCCAATATGCCCTGCTCTATCCGGCCCGCCTGCGGGTGGTGTTCCAGTCTAAGACACAATTCTTCAACACCCCGGAAGAGGTCTTTGAATGGACAGATGAGACAGTGAGGGTGAAGGTGCATACCCCCCCGAGCAGAGACTCTGATTCCTCCTCGGCGACCGGTCCCCGCGGACCCCCAGGAGGTCACGAAGCAGAAGTAATTGGAGGGCACGCTCGCAGAGGAACCGACCACCTAAGGATGGGGCGTCAGGAGACAGTGTTGCAGATGAGGCTCCGGCGCCGGGGCCATGAAGACATGCACTGCCCTGGATCCTTTATGTGTGTATCCCTGGCCGGATACGAAGGACTCCGGACCCTGCCAGGCGCGCCACTCGGCCTTGTGGCTTACCGTCAAGCTGTATTACTCACGCTCACGGCATGGGGGCAGGACCCAGGTTGGGGGATGCCCGTGAGAAGGCGGACATCACCCCGAAACGTAGAGTAGTTAGTTGGGTTAAGGGTTAGTTGGGATTGGGTGGACTGTTGGTTGGGATCCATTGGCATAGTGGGCCATTGGCCTCCCGTTGGGGGCTAGTGACCGTCTATACCGCGACAGGTACTTCAATGTTACTGAGGTATAGGGAGGGGGGGTGGGAGTTGTGGGCAGGGTGGGGGGTGCGGGTGGTATGGGAGTGTTGTGGGTGGGGCGTGGTACAAAGGGGTAGTTGGGTGGATACTACAAGGGGGTGTAGGGAGGGGGATTGCGTTTTACAGCACAGTGTCTTTTTGGGTCTTATTAATGCAAGATGGGTGTGTGTGGCCTCTAACGCGCGGTCTGTCCGATTTCCTCTCCATTGATGGCGGTTGAGGCTTCCGAATCGGGCCTGCAAAGGACATCGATGCGCGTTATGAGCTGGAATGTGCGGGGGATGTTGGATAGGATCAAAAGAGGGGCAGTCCTGCGACAAGGTAAGAGGGACGGGGCTGACGTGCTGCTATTGCAGGAGACCCACCTCATGGGTTCTAAGACCCTTAGCCTACAGCGATATGGCTATCAGAAAGTGTTTCATGCGGGGTTTGTGAGAGGCTCCAGGGGGGTAGCTATCCTGGTACATCGCAGGCTGGCCTACACTCATGAAACTCAGTGGGTTGATACACAGGGCAGGTATGTGTTCATCCAGGGCAAAATAGGGACGGAGCAGATCGTCTTTGGGAGTGTCTATGCTCCGCCCCGCTGCACTGTGCTCTTATAGAAAAGTTGTTTGGTGCATGGGCGGAGATCCCCAATGCTATGGCAATCATCGGTGGAGACTGGAATGATGTGATGAATGCACGGATGGACCGGTACAGGCTGGGGGTGAGGTGCTGTCGGACACACCTACTAAACTGAATGGCATGGCGAGAGGCATGGGTTGGGTAGACGCATGGCGACACCAACATACCCAACACCGCGAATACACATACGTCTCACCAGTGCACAAGTCCTTTTCTAGACTTGATTACCTATTTGTTCCCCATGCCTGGGTCGGGAGGGTGGATGCCACAGAGATACTACCACGGGGCCTGTCAGATCACTCCCCGGTCGTGCTAGACCTCCTTCTAGACAGGAGAAGGCAGCCGTTCAGGTGGCGCCTTTCCACATGGCACTTACAACAAGAACCCTATCAGTCCCACATGAGGGAGGCTATTGCTCACTACTGGAGTGATAACGATCACCCTGACGTAGATGCCATGACCCTCTGGGAGGCTCTGAAGCCCACGCTTCGTGGGGTGGACATTGCTTGGTGCGCGGCCGCCCGCAGGAGGCGTAGGGAAGACCTGATTCAGGCGGCGGACCAGGTTAGGGATCAGGAAAATAGATGCAGTACAGACGGGGGTGAGGAGGAGGTGAGACGTCTTCTGCTGATGCAACAGTCTTATGCCTTCTTGCAGCTAGACGAGGCCCGGCAGCTGTGGCTAGCGACTCAGAGTAGGATCTACCAATGGGGCGATAAGTCCAGCTCGATGCTCTATAGACTATGTCAGAGCACTTTCCATGCGCAGTCCCTACCATGTCTTCGAGACGAGTCCGGAGAGGCCATGACGGCCCGACAGACCTGGCGGCCACATTGCACGATACTATGAGGCTCAGTATGCCCCTCGGGAGCTCCTCTCGCCAAGCGATGTGGATACGTTTCTGGCTGATCTTCCGCCACGATCGGTTTCGGACGAGGAGCGGGCTAAACTTGATCTTCCCTTGTCAGCGGAGGAACTGGGTACGGCCCTCGGGGAACTAAATACAGGCAAAGCCCCTGGGCCCAACGGATTCCCTTGTGAATTCTTTAAGAAGTTTCACCTCCAATTGGGTCCATACTATGGCAGAGCGTTAGAAGCAGCCAGAGAATGTGGACGATTTCCGAGGGACTGGCGACACGCCGAGATTGTGGTCTTCTGCAAACCAGGAAGACCTCCAGACCAACCTGAGTCATATAGGCCGATCTCTTTATTAAATACTGAAGCTAAAATCTTGGCAATGGCGCTAGCCAATCGCCTTCTCCCGTACATCACAGATCTCGTACATCCAGACCAGGCCGGGTTTATGCCCCACAGGGCAACAAGACATAATATTCGGCGAGCGCAAGTGGCGATCGAGGCGGCCCGAGCAGCAGGGATCCCTGCGGCCCTTCTACTGGCCGACATGGACAGGGCCTTCGACTCGGTAAGCTGGGTCTACCTTCGTGCGCTGATATGGGGGGGGGTGATGGGAGGGAGGAACTTAAGGTACGTTTAAAATGACTGTTTGAATTGTTTGCTATGTGATTATTGCTTTCATGCTCACAGCCTCTCCGGGATCGGGACGCTGTATGTGTTATGTAACTCTTCAACAGCACGAATGAAATTTTGTTCTGAAGAAAAAAAAAAAGGAATTGCATGCTCATTAGTTTCTAGCAAACTCATATCTCAAGACCAAACTGTTGCAGGAGTTAAAAGAACGGAGGAATCTGACACCTTGGATTTTGTATCAGTAAAAGAGAAAAAGCATGGTTTTTGCACAAAATAAATAAATTATCTTGTTTTCGTTGTGGGTCAAGATCCCATTTGGGCAAACATTAAAACTGTTCAGCTGTTGGAAAACGATGTAATAAATGCAAAGAAATAGGAAATTTTCAAGGAGTTTGCAAATGTGGAAGGAAACAATATATATATATATATATTCACTGAAAAAACCATAGGTTATAGACCATATATAGTTAGGAATTAGCATTTAAAAAACCTTTTTTTACTCACACAAAACCATTGAAATTCCATATATAGTTACTTGCACTAACTATATATCGCGCACCCGCAATCCACTGCTGATCATGTCACATATTACATCATTCATGACATGGTCAGTGACATCACTGATGACATCACTGATGACATCTCAAATGACATCACTGATGACATCACTGATGACATCTCAAATGACATCACTGATGACATCACTGATGACATCTCATTTGACATTACTGATCACATCACTGATGACATCATTCATGTGATAATACAATGAACTTCTTTAGACTCTAATATAACCTTAGATACACTCAGTGTAAACAGACACTCACAGACTGTCACTCATCCATGAAGTTACACACACACCTAGTCAGTCATGCAAAGAATCAATCACACCTCCATTTTCTCAACTATACAGTTATACACACCTTACTTATTCAAACACATACTAACACATATTTACTCTCTTATACAATCCCAGATACAAGTTCACAATGATCCATACAGCCACTCACACATTCACTGGCTCTTATGCACAGTTATTTATATATGTCAACTCTCACATGTACTGTGTTTTACATATGTACTTACTTTGACATGTAGCACTGAGATATCCATTCACTCACCAATACACTCATGCACACAGTCAACCGCCCATACAGCTGTTTCCACATGCACTTTTGAACCCATACATCTAGTGAATCAACTGCTCACACATCTATGCACAGAGTCATACACCTCCCAGACACCCACACATACACACTCAGTCTCCCATACAAATACATGGGCAACCAATCAATAACCCACATAGTGACTCATATAGCTACTGATCAACACATGCAGCAGTTTACAGAACAAAAGATATAATGATGCAGAAATTAAGACAGTTTAGTCACTAACCCATGCACTCAGTGAGACACATTTAATCACTCACTCATACACTCAGTCATGCACCTACTAAATCCTTCATCCAGACACTTATAAATCCACTCATTCTTCAATATGTAAGACATATTTTAACTTTACAGAAACATACAGTCACTGGATGTTGTCATCAGTGATGTCATCAGTGATGTCATTTGAGATGTCATCAGTGATGTCATCAGTGATGTCACTGACCATGTCATGAATGATGTAATATGTGACATGATCAGCAGTGGATTGCGGGTGCGCGATATATAGTTAGTGCAACTAACTATATATGGAATTTCAATGGTTTTGTGTGAGTAAAAAAAGGTTTTTTAAATGCTAATTCCTAACTATATATGGTCTATAACCTATGGTTTTTTCAGTGAATTTTCAAGGTTTTGTAAATGCTAATTCCTAACTATATATGGTCTATAACCTATGGTTTTTTCAGTGAATTTCATTGGTTTTTTAAAAGCTAATATCTGTAGCTGTAAAATGTATTTTTCTTTAAATCAAAAAATTTATTTTATATGTTTATTAATATTTTTTTTTATTATTATGTTTTGGTTCGCTCCCGGTTCGCGAACCCGGAAGCTTCCCGTTAGCTTAATTTGGTGCCGCGACCCGGTCCGCGAACCAGTAAACGTTCCGTTTGCGCAACTGGCGCGTTAGAAATCAACATCGTGACGCGTCGCGGAAGCGCGACGTATCACGTTGTCGCGTAATGCGTGTTATGACGCGCCGCGTTAGCGCACCCGGAAGTGCTCCGGAGCGCGAACCGAGGCGCGAAGCGCAGCTCCCCGGAAGCGATCCGGGGCGCGTCGCGAAAGCGCGACGTATCGCGTTGCCGCGTAATGCGTCTTATGACGCGCCGCGTTAGCGCACCCGGAAGTGCTACGGAGCGCGAACCGAGGTGCGAAGCGCAGCTCCCCGGAAGCGATCCGGGGCGCGTTCCGCAGCGCGTAACATAAGCGTAACAGGTCATGTGACTTGTTAATAAAACTTTTCATTGGTTCATCTCACTTTTGGTTTCCTAATGATGTAAGGCTAGGTCATGTGATCTAAAAATAACACTTTTCATTGGTTTAGACCTATTTTTTTTCCAAAATGATGAAAACCCCTCCTTCTTTCCTCACTCTGACTTTCATCTTTGTGAGAGGAAGACCCTTTGTGATCACTGAGCAATGGCTTCATTGGTAGCTTCAGCTGGTGCACCCCCACCACCACCACCACCTCCTCATGGGAAGAGAGGACCACCTCCACAGTTCATTAGCAACACAGAGGAGGAAGAGGATGAACAAGAGGAAGAGGAGACACAGGGACCACAGTTTTTAGAAGAGCAGCCCCGGGTTTCTCATCGGAAAACTAGTTTCATTTGGCAGTTTTTTTCAATCCCTGAAGGGCAGAAAAAAGTTAATGCTCGATATGTGACGTGCCTGATATGTAAAGAGGATTTATCTAGAGGCACCTTAAAGAAGTATAGCTTCGGCAACTATACCATGCACCGTCACATGCTGAGGTGGCATCCACTAAACTACAGCCGGGCAGAGATGCGTGACCTTCAGGACAATCCTCCAACTCCTGTGGCCAGGACATCAACACAGGTATCTTTGTCAGGGCCAGAGGCACGGGAAACCGTGCCAAACATTCAGGACAACTTTGTCCATATGAAGATTACCTGTTTATATTGCGGTACATTACTGTCATGTGCCAATATGAGCATTAACTTAATCAACAGAGCATTTGAAAACCACAAGTGCTCTAAACGCCCCAGAAAGTAAATTTTTTTTTGCTCCTGTTGAGCCCTTTCCAATGCCTGTTTTTTGTTGTTTCCCCTCCAAAAAAAAATAAAAAAAACATAAAACTGTTCAAAAAATACAAAAAAAACAAAAAATGTTCAGAAAAATAAAAAAAATATATAAAACAACAAAAACATTAAAAAAAAGTTCTTTTCAGAACTACCTCCCCTTTCAAAAAAAATTGTTAGAATGTTTAGCACTCTGGCAAGCTGTATTTCTTTTGGTTCGCTTCCTGGTTCGCTCGCCGGTACGCGAACCGGGAGCGAACCCAAAAAAAATTAAAAAAAAAAAAGAAGAGTAAGTATAAGGGAAGTAAACAGAGAGTAATGTTAAAACAAAGACAGCTATAGGGTCTAAACCAGAGATACTGTTTAATAGATTTATTTACCGAAGAAAAGAGGGAAGAGGATATAATTGTGAAAAACAAAATAGATAAGGAAGTGAAAGAAAAAAAAGGAGAGTAGAAGAATAACAAAGAAGAGTTTCTTAGAGAATATGAGTGAATGTTCAAAATAAGATTAAAACATGTGGAATAACAGAGAGAAAAAACAGAAAGCAGAAAAGAAGAAGTAACAGAAAAAGAATAATTGAAACAGCAAAGAAATGTAAATAACATAGGGCCATATTATCAACATAGGCAATAAAAGTTTTGCAGCTTTTATCGGCAGAAATGTGTCGCTAAAGCCGCTTTTGCAGCAGAAAACTGCCGCTAAAGCCGCTTTTGCAGCAGTTTTCTGCCGATAAAAGCAGCAATAATTTTATTGGCTGTGTTCATAATATGCCCCTTAGTGTGCTTCAACTACACAGAAAAAGCATAATGAACAAATAGTGAAAGAGTGATCAGTCAAAGATACTAAGAGTAATAGAGATGGAGTGAGTGAACAAGAGTGAGGAACTATGAGAAGAGAGGGACTGAGAAAAGGAGTGGAAGGAGTACAGTAAGTAGGTAATAGAGAAAGGAATGAGGGAAGTAGCAAAGGCAGGAAACTGAGGGTTAAAGAAATGAAGCTGTGGAACTAATAGTAGGTGAATGTGATAGAAATGTAACGAAAAGAGTACAAAACATTTACCTTATAATTGTCGTTAAGTTAGTCACTTGTTATTTTTATACTTTCAATCTGTGAAAGAGAGAACAAACATTTGAAAAATATTAAAACATGTTTTTAAAAATTAGAAAAGACAAGGGAAAAGATTGAAGGACAAACAGTTTTTCAACAACTTTGACACTTACAGAAGCCTCTGCTTCTCCATGCCCCTACACAGTCCTAAAAATATACATTTTAAACTAACAGTATCTTGATGCAGATGAAGTGAGGCCTATCTTGCAACATGGTGCATCTTTTGCATCACTGCTGCATCGGTTTCATGTGGCACGGGTTTTTTACAGCTTGATATATCTGCCTAGATGCATCAATTTGTAATTTTGTCGCCTCATAGCAAATCTTTTCCACCGCCACTGCGTCACAAAAGTGACGCACAGTGGCGCAAAAGAGGCATACACCTATCATAAATCTGTCCCTAACATTTGAAATGATTAATTCAGGATGACGATAAGGTGTGGCCTATCCAGAGGTTTGTTTGAGGTGAGGCCTACTCAGGGTTGCAGATCAAATTTACGCTTGTTGAAGAATACACAGGAGATAATACATGTGAAGGCCTACCAATGAAGTAAATCATGTCCACTTCACTCTTGAACAAAGGCCAGACCTCTTCTGTGTCCGTGGACAGACCTAAACTTCATCTGCACAATGTCATTCGTAAACTTAGGAAACACAGGTGATGTAATTGAAAAATGTGGAGTTTCTTTTCCTCATTTCACAATCACATCACCTGTGTTGCCTTTGCTTAGGTATCTCATAGTGCAGATGGAGTCTAGCATATCAAAGAGTACACAGAAGTTGAGCAGTGTATACAACAATTTTGACATTTACAGAAGACTCAGCTTCTTATCTTGTTGGAGATGAAATGAGGCCTGTCTTGCAACATGGTGCATCTTTTTTTTTTCAGAACAAATTTTATTGTGCTGTTGAAGAGTTACAGAAAACATACAGCGTCCCGAGTCCGGGGAGGCTGCGAGCATGAAGGCAAAAATCACATTATGGGACAATTCAAGCAGCTATATAAACACAAACACTAGCCCCAACGCCCTCCCCCCAGCACCCCCCTAGGTTCCCACCCGAGGTCCCCCCCACCCCACCCCCTGCACAGCGTCAAATTAGACCATACATAGAATCTAATATAGTAGATGAAGTGTGGAACCCTCCTCACTCGGGCACAATGTCCAAATGTCCTTCCCCCGGTCCATCACATGCTGGCGGCTCCAGCCAGAGCCCCCTGTACTCAGCCCACCGTTTCCAAATTTTGTAATGTTTCCTGGGGCAACCCCGGGCCTCAAATATCGGGCGTTCCAGGCCCATTGAATAGTCCAGCCCCTTCTTCCACACACCCAACAGGGGAGCCTTGGGGTCCTTCCAGGCACGGGCCACATCCCTCTTGGCCACCACAAGACCCAACAGCAGCAAGTGGCGCTTATAAACATTTCCTCCCACCTGTTCCAGGACATGAAGGAGGCCTAACTTTGGTGTGCGAGGAAGGTCCCAGCCCAGTACCTCAGACAAACAATTCCAGACACCCGTCCAAAACTTCCGCAGGCCCTCACATGCCCATACAGTATGCAGGAACGTTCCAGTATGGTGCATCTTTTGCATCACTGCTGCATCGGTTTCATGTGGCACGGGTTTTTTACAGCATGACACATCTGCCTAGATGCATCAATTTGTAATTTTGTCGCCTCATAGCAAATCTTTTCCACCGCCAATGCGTCACAAAAGTGACGCACAGTGGCGCAAAAGAGGCATACACCTATCATAAATCTGTCCCTAACATTTTAAATGATTAATTCAGGATGACGATAAGGTGTGGCCTCTCCAGAGGTTTGTTTAAGGTGAGGCCTACTCAGGGTTGCAGATCAAATTTACGCTTGTTGAAGAATACAAATGAGATAATACATGTGAAAGCCTACCAATGAAGTAAGTCATGTCCACTTCACTCTTGAACAAAGGCCAGACCTCTTCTGTGTCCGTGGACAGACCTAAACTTCATCTGCACAATGTCATTCGTAAACTTAGGAAACACAGGTGATGTAATTGAAAAACGTGCAATTTCTTTTGCTCATTTCACAATCACATCACTTGTGTTTCCTTTGCTTAGGTGTCTCATTGTGCAGATGTAGTCCAGCATATGAAACAGTACCCAGAAGTGCAGCACTGCATGCAACAACTTTGACACTTACAAAAGCTTCAGCTTCTGCATGCCTCCCATACAGTGCTAATTATATACATTTTAAACTGATGGTATCTTGCTGGAGATGAACTGAAACCTATCTTGCAACATGGTGCATCTTTTACACAAAAGTGACCCACAGCGGCGCAAAAGAGGCGCACGGCCATCATAAATCTGACCCTAACATTTTAAATGATTGTTTCAAGATGCCGATAAGGTGTAACCTATCCACAGATTTGTTTCAGGTAAGTCCTACTCAGGGTTGCAGATGAAATTTAGGTTTGTTGAAGAATACAGAGGAGATAATACATGTGCAGGCCTACCAACGAAGTGAGTCATGCCCACTGCACTCTTTAACAAATGTCAGACCTCCATTAAAAAAGGTGGGAAAGTAATTTACAGAAGAAACCCTTGAGACACTTTCACCAAATATAGATTTGCTCATACTACATACCAATCCCTACCATTTTCACAAATTTGGTTGGAATTCCATTTAGCCATTTAGCCTGTAGACCTCTCTAAATACCCTGAGGTAAATTACTTCACAAAACACATCTGAAGTGTTGGAATTGACAACCAATTAAAATGTTACTTTCATTTTCTATTTTTTTTACCTGACATTTGATTGGTTATGTACCCGAATATATATAAAGGAAGAGAAGGAAACACAGCCATTTTGACTACTACTTCCTGGTGTACATTTCAATAGGATTTTCATTAATAACTTCAACTTCTTTTTAAAGGTAAGTTGTTATTTTAAAAACTGAAGTATATTGTGCACTTTAAGTTAATATGGTAAACTTTTTCTGTTAGTTATATACTATCCCTCTGTAGTACTTATACATTTAGATAGACTTCTCTGTTATAGTTATGAATGGAGTTAGGCTTCTCTTGTATAATTATGAATTTACTCACATTAAATCACATACACTTTTTTATATTCCTACTTCCACTCTGATACTATACACTGCCCAAAGATAAATTCACTGTTAAAAACTGCCTATCTAAAATTAATCCCAACAGTGCCCTACCTCTACTAATATATATTTTTGTAATGCAAATTTCAGGCAAAATGGAAAGCGAACAAAAAATTTCATTTGAAATTGTCCTTCCAGAGTTCAACCCAGAAATCATTGATCCAAATGAGATTGAATTTATGGATGAAACTTGGGACCAAGAACTACTGCAATGTGTGGAATCAGTAGATGCCCTCCTTGAAAATGAGGACATTTTACACACTCAAACATTACAAGCTATGTTCAATGAAAATAACGACATTTCAGACTGTGAAATGTTAGACATTTTATTAAATTTTGAAACACAATCACAATAATAAATAATTGCTTAAAAAATAAAGAAATAAAAAAAAAATCAACAAAACAAACAATCAATTAACATACAATATTTGAAAAGTCTATCATTCTTTTTTCCTTATAGTACGCTCCCCAGACCGCTTCCCGGTTCGCGAACCGGGCGCTACCCACGCAAAAAAAACAAAAATTTTTATATTTTTTTTGCCCCGTGGGGCCCTTTTAAAGCCTCCACATCAAACCTAGGGGGTCAGGGAGGATCTACTATCCCCCTTATGGTCATTTCCCTCTTTGTTTTGGCCTCCTCTTGTCTCTCGATCCTACCGAGAGACAAGATGGCGGCCGCTCCGGACTATTTAGAATGTTGACAGACACCGGAGAGCCAATCAGCTTCGCTACGCGAAGTTCCGTTACGCGTCAAGTACGCGAACCGGAGCGCTGCCCGGAGCGCGCTTACAGATATATATCTTTTTTTGAACGTTAATTTCTCAAAATCCACTGGATCCCATATATTGAGACCTAGCAAAGGCACATCGGGCTACCAGTCCCTACAATTTTGCCAAGTTTCGTGCAAATCCATTCAGCCGTTCGGGCTAAAAGTGAGGCCAACCGCCCTATGGAAATAAACATGGGAAAAACACGTTTTGGGACCCCCCTTTTTTCTCGGCCCCCCCTTGACGAACCCCCCCCAAATTTTCAGGGGCTGCTCAGAAACAAAATGTTCCATTTTCCTGAAAATTTCAGCCAATTCCGTCCACAAACGCCAAAGTTATTAGATGTAGAATTTACAAAAATCCCATAGAGAAAAAATCCTAACTATATATACCTACTGGCGACCGCCAGTAGGTAATATATATATATATATATATATATATATATATATATATGATAGGGAAGCTACTGTGCAAGATATGTCAACTGATTTGTTCAAAGTTGTCCTTACAGTGACATTCCAAACTTGGAAAGTTTACAAGGTCAAGGAACCAGATCTGTGACTGGGGGTGAATGTTTTGCCATTGTGCAACATTCCGTCCATCATCTTGTGTGTTTTGCTGTTCACCCTATGTGGGACGGGTATTCCCAGACGTGGGTCCCGTGCTCACTAAGCCACTGTAGTCAAGCTATCCTGGCTGCAGACGGCTGATAGCCAGAAACCGGTCCTAGGATGCTTGATTCCAGTCCAGGGAAGACATGGCTTGGCAGTTCGGGCTGGACTGTTCCCATGAGGCACAGGGTCAAGACTGATTTGCATATGGCCATGTCTGAACTGGAGTGGCTTGGTGAGCAAAATAATGATGGATTAAACCCAGATCTGTGACTGGGGGTGAATGTTTTGCCATTGTGCAACATTCCATCCATCATCTTGTGTGTTTTACAAGGTACCATTATGCAATGTCTTAGTGAGCGATATTCCACTCAAAATGTTGGGCTCACACTTTGTTCTTCAATTTATGTGGACATAGTAAAACATTGCTACCTCCTGATGTCAACCCCAAGCCATTTGGGGAACAGGGAATTCATATGCTGGGTTATTTTGTGGATAGCTTGACATGTCTTGGTAGGAAAACTACTACCAAGATTTATGAAGCATTGAAAAGAAGAAATCTTGTGGATTAGCAAGATTTAGCTAAGCTTTGGTTAATGTTGGTTCCGGGGTCTGCTACACCTGTTATTGTTGCGCCAAATCAAAGTTCTTTATGAGAACATGTTTCAGAAAATGGTACAAATCCATTTTTGAAAGATTTGTCAGAAGTGTTTACTGAAAAAGTTGGTAGTATCACTAAGTTTGAGCACCACATCAGACTGAAACGTGATACAGTGTCCGTTGCACACAAGGTGAGGCCTATTCCATTAAGTGTAAGAGATGAACTTAAAGGTATGCTACAGAAGTTAGTGGATGAAGGTATAATTATGGAAACCAACACTTCTGAATGGGCTAGTCCCATTGTTATTGTCAGGAAGAAATCAGAAAAAATTTGCTTGTGTGCAGATTTGCGCACCCAAAATAAAAATATTAAAATTGACTGTTATCCACTACCTAAGATTCACGAATTGGGACCAGCTACATTTGTTACCATCCTTGACTTCCGGTCAGCGTATCATCAAATACCAGTCGATACAGCTTCACAAGAGTTATCTACTTTCATCACACCATTTGGCGCCTTTAAGTTTCTGAGAATGGAGTTTGGTCTGACTTCACCTGCAAGTGTATTCCAGAAACTTATGTGCACCATTTTGAAGAGCATTAATGGAGTACAAGCATTCCAATATGCTGTTTTGATTTTTTAAGATAACATGCATGAACACAGCAGTATCATGAGAAATGTTTTGACCATCTTCAGGGAACATGGTATTACTTTAAGGTTAGATAAGTGTAAGCGTTTAATAAAAGAATTGACTATTTGGTCATAGAATAACATCTGAAGGAATAAAACACCAAATTTTTCTAATTAAAGCCATCAAAGAGGCACCTTTTCCAAAAAAACAAAGATTCTCTGAGGTACTTTCTGGGACTGAGTGAATATTACTCGAGATTTGTCAAGGGATATGCCTTTGCAGTGCAACCACTTAAATCCTTGCTCACATCAGGTGTGAAGTTTGTTTGGGTGCTGAACAGACTGAAGCTTTTGAGAAGGTTAAGGAATTAATTGTGTCGGCCCCAGCATTAACTCTATTTACTTCTGGTAAGAAATTGTAGCAGGGAGGCGGAGGCGGGAAAGGAAGCCCGAGAAAGGCGAACACAAAGGAAGAAAAAGACCTTCATTAAAATAAAACCTCAGTTACCTCGCTCTGGTCTCCGTGTCCCTCCTTCTGAACCACCACAACTGGTGTCAGAAGTGGGATCTGACCCTTCCATCCCGGTACCAGAGATGGACCAACTAATCCAACATATAATAAAGGGTTAAGAGAAGCTGGAATGGGCGGTCGAACGCCAGATGACATCGGCTCAAGCGGACCGAGAGGCGTTCAAAGCAGCCATGACTGCCCAGATGGAGGGACTTCAGAAGGCGATGCAGGAGCCGGGGGCTACCCACCTGGTGGAGAGAAGAGCCCCAGTACCCCATCCGTCTGGAGTATCGCTACAGAAATACAATCCTGGCGACGACCCAGACGCCTTCTTGACCAACTTCGAGAGGGCCGCCAGAGCTTGCGGCTGGCCGGAAGATAAATGGTCGTTCTTTCTGACCCCCCTCCTATCAGGCGAGGTCCAGGCCGCATACCAGGTGGCAAACCCTACAGGAACACCCCCTACCAAGAAATAAAAACTCTTATTCTCGATCCCTTGGGGATGGACTCGGAAGCTTACCGGGTCAGGTTTCGGAAAGAGAAGGGCCTGACAGGTGAAAACCCGAAAACTCTGTTCTTTCGGCTGAAAAACACTGCTGATAAGTGGATCAAGCCCGAGAGCAAAACCAAGGAAGAGATCATGGATTGCATTTATCTCGAACAGTTTATGGAGGCCCTACCCTACGGGACCCAGAGATGGCTGAGGCAACATGCGTGACTTACACCAGCTCCGGCAATTGAAATGGCTTCTACCTATTCTAGAGCCCAACCAAAGACTTATCAGTGGGAACCGGAGAAACCAAAAATCCAGACAGCTAACAAACAAGAGAAAAAAGGGAAACCCGGACCAGAGCCCCCTAAACCAAGACCATACAAAACCGAGTACCCCGTGCTGAGGGGACCACAGTGTTTCGATTGTGGAAAGTGGGGCCATATTGCGCGCATGTGCCCGAGGAGAAAACCCAGCGAAGAGCCTATTGAAGTGGGCTATGCCCCTAAAGCAGTCATGTACACGGCCAAAATGGGTCCTTCATTTTACGTAAGGGTAATGATAAACCGGAGGTGGGTTAGGGCTTTGCTAGATTCAGGCTGCCGACAGTCGGTAATCCAGAAATCACTGGTACTGCCCCAACAGCTCATTCCTGGCTCCCAGGTCTTTATACGATGTGTACACGGGGATGTGAAGCCCTATGCTTTAGCCAAGATCGTAATACAACCCACGGGTAGAAGCCCTTGTGTAATAAGAGTAGGGGCAGTCGACACACTTCCTGAAGACTTGATTCTCGGGTTGGATAACCCCGATTTTATGACCCTGTTTAGGAGCAAGACTAATGGACTGGGTGGGAAGACCTCAGATTCCCATAATACATTTATAGCAGCCGAACCATGGGCGCTAGATCGCAATTTTCGCTTTGCTCAGGCGAACAACGCCACCCTTTTCAACGCTTGGGAACCCGCCACGCTAGCCAGGGGAATCCTCAGGCCCCGTACCCCAGGTTCATCATAGTAAACGACCTACTGTACCGGGAGGGAAAAGAGGGAGACCCCAAACAACTGCTAGTGCCCATGGACTTCCGAGAGCAGATCCTGTACTATGCGCACACACACCTGACTGCTGGACATATAGGTGCGGAGAAAACCCTGCAAAATATCCTTAAGTGGTTCTTTTGGCCTGGCTTGTACAAGGAAGCCACTGCCTTCTGTAGAACCTGTGAGGTTTGCCAGCGGAGGAACCTACAGAGACCCCCGACTGTCCCCCTACAACCAATGCCGATCATAGGCCAGCCGTTTGAGAGGGTCGGGATGGACATCATCGGACCCCTATAATGTTCATCCAAAGGGAACTCCTATGCTTTAGTGATTGTGGACTACGCGACCCGCTTCCCAGCAGCTTTTGCACTCAAATCACCGACATCCAAAAACATAGCGGAAAAGTTCTTAGAACTTTTTTCTCGAGTGGGGTTCCCCAAAGAGGTCGTAACCGACCAAGGAACCCCCTTCGTTTCCAAACTAATGAAGGAAGTTACCCAGATGCTAAATATCCAACAGATACGCACGTCTGCATATCATCCTCAGACGGATGGACTAGTGGAGCGGTACAATCGCTCCCTCAAGTCCACACTGAGGAAAATGCTATCCTTAGAAAACCAGGAGTGGGACAGGTTACTCCCTTTGGCCCTATATGTGTTACGGGCGCAGGTCCAAAGCTCCACAGGCTATTCTGCATTTGAGCTGCTCTACGGCAGACAGCCCAGATCATTGCTAGAAATAACCCGGGAGGCCTGGGAAAAGGAAGAACAAGAAGAGTCGAGATCCCTCCTTGAATATACCCAGCTCCTACGGAGTAAGATAGGGAAACTAAGGGACCTCGCGTACTCCAACATCGAGCGTAGCCAGCAACGCCAAAAGAAGGCATACGACAGGGGAAAAAGGTGGAGAACCCTAAAGATAGGTGATTGGGCTTTGGTTCTCCTTCCCACTACAGCACTTAAATTCCAGAGGGAATGGAAGGGCCCATATCCGGTCGTTGGAGTTCTCGGAAAAACCACGTACAGACTCCAGATTTCTCCAAACAGGAAACAGTGTTTCCATATCAACATGTTGAAGAAGTGGTTAGGTCCTACACCCAGGAATGCCCAGTTTGGTATGCCGTCCACTTTAGAGACCACCACCCTGAAGGCATTACCAGTAAACCATGAGATCTGTGCCTCAATGAGACAAGAACTGAATGCCACTCTGACACCTTTCGCAGACCTGTTCTCCGATCAACCGGGTTGTACCACCCTGATCGAACACAGAATAGACATTGAGCCAGGGAAAAAGGTAACACTAGGCCATATTGGATTCCAGCTGCAAGGAGAGAAGCTGTAAGAAAGGAAGTACAGGAGATGATGCGAATAGGAGTAATCAGACCATCCCCTAGCAGCTGGTCATCGCCAATCGTGATGGTTCCTAAACCAGATGGGTCCACTAGATTCTGTATGGACTTTAGAGCACTCAATTCCATATCCTCGTTTGATACATACCCCATACCTAGGGTAGACTAACTGATCGAGCGCATTGGGGAAGCTCAGTTTATAACCACGCTAGACCTCACCAAGGGGTACTGGCAAGTGCCCCTCTGGGAGGAAGACAGGCGCAAGACAGCATTCTCGACAGACGAAGGACTCTTTGAGTTCAACGTGCTGCCTTTTGGGCTGCACGGAGCGCCGGCCACCTTTCAGAGGCTAATGCATATGATACTCCTCCCCTTCCGTGCCTTTTGCTCGGTCTACCTTGATGGCATTGTGATTTTCAGCAGATCATGGCAGGAACACTTAAATCACCTACAGACCATCCTACTAGCCCTAAGGGACGCCGGGTTACACATAAATGCCAAGAAATCGAAAGTTGCCTACGGCAAGGTCAAATATCTGGGTTATATGCTAGGTGAAGGGGCTATAGCACCACAAGAGGAGAAAGTCAAAGCGATAAGAAACACACCATTCCCGACCACTAAAAAGGATCTTAGGGCCTTTCTCGGCCTCATCGGTTATTACCGACGATTCCTGTCTAATTTTGCAGAGATAGCAAGTCCCCTGACCAACCTCCTTCAGAAGGGAGTTAGCCCAAAACAGATACAGCAACCCCCCGAAGAGGCAAGAAGGGCATTTGAAAATCTGAAAGAGGCCATTACGACCAGCCCTATCCTGATAGCCCCAGACTTTAACAAACCCTTTTTAGTAGCCACCAATGCTTCTGACATGGGTATAGGCGCTGTTCTCTCTCAGGTAGGAAAAGACGGGCTCGAGCAACCCATCCTATATATCAGCAGAAAACTTCACGATAGAGAAAGGAAATACCCAACGATAGAGAGGGAATGTCTGGTAATACGTTGGGCGGTGGAGAAATTAAAGTACTATCTGGAGGGGAAGCCATTTACCCTTTTTACAGACCATGCTCCACTACAGTGGATGTACAGACAGAAAGCCCAGAACCAGAGGGTTTTGAGATGGTTCCTCTTCTTACAACCGTACTCCTTCACCATACAACACAAGAAGGGCAGGGACCATGGCAATGCCGATTTCCTTTCTAGATCATGTCCCCTCCCCGATCGGAGTATCCAGGGGGGGAGGAGTGTAGCAGGGAGGCGGAGGCGGGAAAGGATACGGACGATACATCTCGAAAGAACAGGTGGTATACTGACTTACCCTCCGCCTCCTCTCTGTCACCGCCTCAGGACACCTGGGAATCGGAGTCCGGAGAGTGGTGGAATCAGCAGGCTGTGACAACCGAACGTATCGAAGAAGGCACCTCCCCCTGTGACGCGCTCTTATGCGGAATGGACAGCCTCGAGGAAACAGGCACGCCCCTTGATGACGCGAGGACCAGAGGATTGGTCAAAAACCAGGAAGTAGAAGGAACGGTGTGTCCCGGCACCTCGGATGAGGAGAAGAGATGAGAGCGAGTCGAGAGCGTGGAGGACGGAAGAAGACGGAGTACGGAGATAGCATAGGAGAAGAGGACGAGAGGAGCTGCGCCAGGAGGCCCACGATACCACGCAGTGCCCAGCCACACTCCAGGAGGAGGAGGAGTGTGGCTCTCTCAGGTGCGTGACGTGTGTCAGGCTGGTTGGGGAGGCGGGGAGCCGCGGTGTAAATAGTGTACATATCGTCTCCAGCCTACCCCCCTTTTACTTCCCTACCTCCCCTTACCTTCTCTCCTCCACGAATACCCTTCACTTGTACCACTCTGTAGAAAGTAGCACACAATCACCGGTGTCCTCACTCCCCCTGGTTTCCCTTGGGAGAACGCAACTGTTGAACGAACCACTAAGAGGCTTTCTCTCTCTTTTCCGCATGTGGTGCTGGAACCCAACCAGGGAAACAGAACGGGTCTCTCCAGAGAGAGGAGAAGGACGGACGAGTCCCCGAAGATCCCGCGACCTATCTGCCACCTTGGACCCTGCCGCCCTAGCCCGAGAAAGGCGAACACAAAGGAAGAAAAAGACCTTCATTAAAATAAAACCCCAGTTACCTCGCTCTGGTCTCCGTGTCCCTCCTTCTGAACCGCCACAGAAATATATGTTGATTGTAGATGATAAAACAAAAATGGGGGAGGAAGAGGATTTCTGGGTTCGTCCTCCTCAATGCTAAACTTATTAAATCGAAAAAGAGAGAACCCAGGGGGGAGACACTTAAAAAAAACTCACCATGGGACTTATAAGACCCTCATCCAACAGGGTTGCCCCTTGGTGGCATGCTTCATCATTTGGGTCCTTCCTGATCCGCTGCGGATCGGAGCGTGCTGCAACCTACGTTTACGTGGGAGCACTTAATGGTTTTATATAAAATGATAAAGAAGATGTTATAGGAGGGGGAGTGGAGGAAAGTGGTAAACTAAATAAAAAATACCTGACTAGTAGGTCTATCTGCTTTATTCCTGCCTCTAGTCAGTATGGTTAAAAATAAGGGGTTGGTTTGAAAAAAGTAGGTTAGGTTCTGCTTACGTTTTTCAGGGTCAACATGTTTCGAGCCTTGCCCCTATTGGCTCTTCAAAAGGACCATAGGAACCTAGTTCCCTTGGCACCATTCTTATGAGTTCCTTAATAGGAACGCGTTAAATTACATGCCATGCGTTTTATAAACCATATATACATATATCACCAAATGGTGTTCCTTCACTGCTTTTATAAATGACGTTGTAATATTACGTCGTGGTCTCGGAGGGGAGGGTAGCCTGTAGTAACACCTTCGTCAAGACCGTCTATCGGCCAGTGTACCTGTGCTGCTCTCCCGGGTACCGCATCTTGTGGATGATAGTCAGGTTGGCCTAGGTGTTGTATTTTCACAATGGGTAAATGGCAAGTAAGTCACAATTGCCTTTGCATCACGGTGCTTGAAAATACCCGAAATTCATTACAGTACCATTGAGAGGGGGGCATTAGCTAGCTCATGGGCTGTGAAAATGTAAATATCACAACTTCAGGAATAAGCATTTGACATCAAGTACATTTCAGGGGGAGAAAAATCTGAGAGTTGACTGTTTGCATAGAATGACACTTGTCTCTGGTGATGATGAGGTTTGTCAGTAGTGTGTTGTGTGTGCAGTTGCAATGGTGGAAGTTTTGGTGAAAAGGAAGACCAGTGTCACGTACCAGGAATGGTTAGCTGCCTTAAGTACTGATAAGGTGCTGCAGAAAGTTATACAGTTTTGACGATGCAGTTAAAACATTTGCTCAAGCTTCACAGGAGGCTTCCGTTCTTAACGGTGTACTCAGACGTAATTTTAGGTGTAATCCACCTACTGAGTTCCGAAAAACACTTATCAAATTAGCTCATGAGGGTAATTTAGGTGTGAAATGTTTAAAACAATTCTATTGGTGGCCGTCTATGAACTCTCAAGTTGTTGACTGGGTTAATAATTGCACTACCTGCTTAATCTCAAACAAACGTAGGAAACTTTCTGAGAACCCTTTGCACACAGTTCACATGCCTGAAAATATTTGGGATAAAGTTGCTCCAGATTTGGCTGGTCCCTTTGAGTTTTTACTAGTAGAGAAAAGATGCATGGTGGCTTTAGTAGACAATTTTCGAAGTGGGTGTATATGGACTTCGTACTGATTATGTGATCAGGTTTTTGGAAATAATTCTTTCTATTGAGGGAACTGCCAAACATGTGATCACTGACAATGAAATGCACTTCACATCGAATCGTATTGCACATTTCATTGATTTTTTTTACATCAAACATCCACAGGCAGCTTTGTATTCCGCTACTTTGAATGGTTTGCGGGAAAGAATCAACAGATTTCTGAAAGAAGAGGTACAAACTGCTATTGTTGCTGGAGTAGATGTGGAAACATTTTTGAGGCAGAGATGTTTTAAGGCATGGGCAAAGTGGGCTCTGGCCCAGTACCCCAGCCTTTCATGGGGGGGCTGACGTAGACAGCTCTGTTCTGCAAAGAGTCTTGTGCTAATTCTGACCTTGCATAATTCTTAGAATGATTGTTTTAAATAACATTTTCCATTAATTTATTTTTATTGTGGGTGTTATGTGAAAATCTATTACAGACATTTTGCAGAGAAATGGTGTGCTGATGTTTCATGCAACATCCATTAAAAGGGTTTCTTTTAGATCAAGACAACCTCCTACATGAGAAGTGGGGGAGAATGACTGTGATTATTTTCAGTGATATCAGTGAGCTGCTGCTGTGTTACAATATTGAAAACAGACGTCACTATCCCTGAATACCAGATGTGAACACATTTAGAATTTGTGTTTGTGCACTGTCAGTGGTCTGGCCAACGTGGGCACGAAAGAGCTGAAACTGGATCATAAATTCAAAGATGTTCCAAACTGAAGCAATCAAAAACATCCTTAAAATGTCCCTGTTTTGCTTAAGAAACTGTGGGTTCACCTAATTAATCCACATACCACTAAAGGTGGTTCTCCTTTTGAACTAATACGTAGAAGAGTACCAACGTCTTTTGTGAGTCCAGATTGGGTGAAGGCATTGAAATTTCACAAGGACAAATCTGGGAGCAGTCTTGAGGCAGTGCTGAATAGAGTTTCGAGAAACCAGGCTTTAACGAAGGAAAGATTTGATCAAAATCACAATGTAAAAGAAATGCATTTTCGGTATGTGATTGGGTTTTAGCTAGAAACCCATTTCAATCAGAAAAGGAGAAAGTAGATTTTCCACAGCCTTGAGGGCAGAAAATCTGGATTTTATTAAAGACAAAAGGGCTAAGATTATGCAAATCTACTTCATTGCCAGCTCACAGCAGCAACAATTGATGAACATAGAAATTTGATAACATTCTAGTAGGCTATAAGATCCCCACACACATAATATTCTTCCACCTTTGTGTTGCAAACAAGATAACGTCTCTTATTGTTAACTTTCAAACAATAACTTTAGTTCCACAATGGAGAAAAGGTTTCTTACTCGGAAAGAGAAAAAAAAGAAATCAATATATTTATATGATCATCTCCACTAGGGGGGATTCATGATGTGGAGGGCTAATCTTAGCCTCTGTATCTTTAATAAAATCCAGATTTTTTTCTCACCATGCTGTGAAAAATCTAAATGTTATGGCATGATACAGAGGCTAACATTATGCAAGTTTAAAGTGCATTTAATACATTGTTAATTGCACTTGTGACGGGTCTAAAGTAGCAAGTTTTGAACATACTTTTGTTAGATCAATCTGCAGCCCTAACGATATCCTGTAAACCTCGTCCCAGGATAAAGGGGTTTGAGGCTGAAGCACCTCTAAGGGAATGGACCCCAAAGATAGAGATATCGACACCTGCTTCTTTCATCACTTCTTTCACCCATCTTGCTAAGGTTGGAGAAGAGACTGCGTTATGAGGGGCTCTATGAGATATTAGCATGTGTTCCGTGTTTCCTTTCAGGTTTGCAGTTCTCTTCTCATACCCCATCAGGCATCTCACCACACATAGTCTTTAATTCTGTGAAAAGACAGAGATATCTACACCTGCTTCTTTTATCACTTCTTTCACCCATCTTGCTAAGGTTGGAGAACAGACTGTGTTATGAGGGTCTCTAGGAAATATTAGCACTTGTTCCATGTTTCCTCTCAGATTTGCAGTTCTCCTCTCATACTCCACCAGGCATCTCTCCACACACAGTCTTTCATTCTGTAAAAAAAAGGATAGAAAATTGGGCTTGACATGGTTTTGGTGCATCTTTTAAGGTGGAAGCAAACCACTTCAGGCTGGTAGGCTCTGTTGGTGATGTGTAGTGCTCTCACATCTGAGGTCCTTCTAAACGATACTAGGCAAAGCAGGACAGTTAACTTATAACGTCACATAAGGCTGCATATTTTGCCGAAGGTGGGTTTAGTACCCGCATGCTTTGCATTTTTTTTTAGTCAGTAAATCTTGTGCTACGGCTATTCCGTCTAAGAGGTCATGACCTGCTGCAATAGCCAATCTGTAAACATTAACAGTTTTACAGGATAGTCCTGAGGTGAATAGCTTGGATAAGAAGTTAATTACATTTACAAAATTAGTTGTAACAGGATTGTAATCCAGTTGAAGACACCAGCAAACCCATTTCTCACAGGTCAGTCTATATGCTTTCCTTGTGCCAGGTGCCCATGACTCTGATACGAGTCTGAAAGCATCTGTCAAAAGGCCTGGGATTTGCCACTGTTGCCTGAAATCTTCCAGACCATCAGTGGCAGGAGGCCCTGCTGTACAACAGGGTGTGGTTCTCCTTCTGGGTCTGTAAGAATTTCCCTGAAGATTGGGATTAGTATTGATAGATCTATGCTCATTTCCAGAAGGACTGGGAACAATGCCTGTGACCTCTACAGGGGGGTTATTACCACCAAGTTCTCTTGGTTCCTGGTTACATGGAGGAGGAGTCTTGGTAACATGGCGAAAGTGGGAAAGGCTGAGGGTGCTAACCCTTTCCAGTTCTGAAGGAAGGCATCCACTCCCTGGCTTTGAAGGTCCGGCCTCCAGCTGAAAAATGTCAGTAATTGGGTGTTCAGTCTGTCTGCAACGAGACCCCCCCCCCCCGAAGGGACCCCATATCATTTGGATCTCGAAGAAGATTCTCCTGTTCAATCTCCAATTGCTGGAGTCTTTGAAGTTTTGGGAGAACCAATCAACAACACTATTGTTTAATCCCGGGATATGTTATGCCACTGCAGAGATCCCCTTGCTTGGGCAATAGCCTCAAAAGTTCTTGGTTGTTAGTCCCTTGGAGTGTGGGTCTCCCATCTTGTTTACATATCTGACGGCAGAGACGTTGTCCAGCGTAGCATCACAGAATACTTCTTTTTTTTTTTATTTTTTTTTTTATTTATTTTATTTTTTTTTTAAATCTGTTTTATTGACACACTTGGCATACAGTTACATTTCTTGTGTGCATAATTCAAAGGGGAAACAACAATTGGAGCAGTTCGTACACCATCAATGCGAATGTTGGCGACAGTTGAAAGTTGATAAATGCGCTTGTTGTTAAAGAACTGCATACGTTGTCATGGGGTGGTCACTGCATTCACCAGACCATTCGCTTCACTGCTATCGTACTGCGCAGCGCGCCCCGCCTGCCTTTCTCTAGTGCCTGACCTCTCCTGCCGGGGCGGGTAGCTTGATGGCCAGCCGCACCCTTGGCGTTCGTAGCTCACTAGCAAGTGACATTGCTCGATGCCCCTCAGTGGTGGGAATAACCCGCTGGGCTAGGTTCCGGGCGGCTTGTATGTGTGCCGTGGTCTGCTAGGAGGTTCGGTGGTGTGCCTCCGTGTGGTGGATGGTTGCGGCAGTGGTTTGTGAGTGTGCTGCTCCCCTGTGTTTCGCCGCCGTGTATCAGAAGTGGGAAGTGTGCGTGGGGGAGGCAGAACCAGCGCGGACAACTGGGGGGCGTCCTTGCTGTAGATGCCACCAATTCGAACTGGGGAAAACCAGGAAAATGGGGGAGGGCGTAAAGATTCCGTTCTCGGGGTAAGGAGGGGGGGGGTGCTGCAGTGCGGGTCCTGTCTGGGTAGTTTCGGGTGTAATGGTCTCGCAGAGTGCTGGCCTCGAGTGTGCTCGGGGAGGAGGTCCTAGCGGTGTGCGGTTGTTCCTGGTCTCGGGTGGGGGCATATTGGTGGGGTCGACTGTGTATGTGGGCTCCGCCAGCCAGCGGGGGGGGGGGGTGGGGGGGGCGGGGCAAGGCGGGATGGGCAGAGATGTTGGGGGGGGGGAGGGGAGTGGAAAAGAGAAAGAGAGGGGGGGGGGAAGGCCATGGGGGCGAGTAATTGACCGCATGGGCAGCGTGTCATGCCCGTATGTGTGGGGTTCCCGATTCTTCCCTTTCCCACTACGCAGCCTGTGATCCAGTCATGCCTCCCTTGCTCCACTGGGGAGGAGTCATCTCCTTATGACATCCCTCGGCCGTGGCAGGCCCTGGTGAACTCTTTCAGGAAGCCCTCCCATGTTGCAGCTATTGGTATGGCCCTCCGCCCCGCCGTCTCCTCCCTACGTAGCACCGTGCCCTCTGCGGTTGCCCAGTAGATGAGGGAGGCACTCCAGTGTTTCGTCAGGGGTGGTTCCGCGGCCTTCCAGCGACGGGTTATGAGCCTTTTGGCGGTTATCAGCCCCAGATCCCAGAACCTCATATGTGCCTTGTTGTGTTTCGTTCTGGCTAGGAGCCCCAGCACACAGGTGTCCCAGTTGTGACGTTGGCCCAGCGCCGTCCCTTTTGTCAGCAGCGTGTTGACATCCTGCCAGTACGTCCGTAGCTTGGGACATGCCCACAGCATATGTAGGAGATCCGCGTTCAGTAATGCGCATCGCGGGCATTTGGAGGTATCCAAACCAAAGTAGCGGTTAATCTTGTCCGGGGACAGGTATGCTCTGTGCATGATATAGAACTGTATGAGTCTGAATCTCGAATTGCGGGGAACGTGTTGCGGTCCCTCCAGGATCCTCTCCCAGTCTTTATCCGACCAGTCCCTCCCTCTGTCTGTGGTCCACCTGTCCCTGAGCGACTGAAGGACAGAATACTTCATAGTATTCTTGGTAAAACATCGAATCGCAAAAGACCCCGCTAGTAATTCTAAGCAATTCATATGAAGTTCCTTCTCCTGATCTGTCCAGCGTCCTCCTGTTTAGGAGTCACCACACCTCACACCCCATCCTTCTAAACTTGCATCCAATTCTATCACCATCTCTGGCTCTTCCCTAAAAATTGCTCTCCCATTCCATGCTTCTGCATTCTTTAGCCACCATATCAGTTCCCTCTTTGAGTCTGGGTCTAAACACACTGTTTGAGTGTAGGATTGGTTCATTCTCAAGGCTTTTGCTTTGAGTCTTTGTAGTGCTTAGTAGTATTGGGGACTTGGGTAGATAGTTTGGATTGTTGAGGATAGTAGACCTAGGATCCTTGCTAGGGCCCTTAGTGGGAATTTCTCTCTTGTTAACATTTTTCTCACTCAGTTCTTTGCAGTGTTTTCTCAATTTTCCCCATGTAATTTTAATTCTGTCCATATGGTGTTTACCATGAACCCCAAGAATTGCATTTCCTGACACGGAATTATACAGGATTATTTTCTTGTTTATGACAAACCCAGGTGTTCTAAGATGTTTATGGTAAGTTCTGTGTGACATGAAATCATCTCTCTTATTTGGGCCATAATCAGAATGTTGTCTACATATAGGATAAGTCTTACCCCTCTTGCTCATAGGCAACTCGCTACGGATCATAGTACCTTTGTAAAGCACCATGGGGCTGAGGAGAGACCTAAGGAGAGGCTGCAGAATTACCACAGTTTGCCCTTCCAAGCGAATAGGAGGTATTTTTGATGGGTTGCCAGATTGGTATAGTTACGTATGCATATTTCAGGTCTTGGCAGGTTAGCCAGTCCCCCTTCCATAATATATCTCTTGGGTGGTGTATTCCTTCCATTTTGAAGTAGTGGTAAATCACCCATTCATTTAGTTCTTTCAGATGTATTACTGGTCTCACACCTTTGTCCTTTTTCCTACTAAAAAGATGCTGCTGATGAAACCTAGTTCTGTCCCGTCTCTAATTGCCCCTATGGTCAAAAAGTCCTCTACTTCTTGGGAAACTAGGGCTGAGTCTTTCTGAGAGAAAATTATTTCAGAAGGGACTTTCCTTTGTATTGGTATGCCAATAAAATCTATCTTGTACCTCTTCACTGTCTCTATAACCCAAGGGTCTTGACTCACCAAGTTCCAATTGCCTGAGAATTGGGCTAGTCTGCCTCCCACCTTTAGAGGGGAATCTAAAGGGTCTTTCATAACTCCTACCTGTTGCAAAGATTCTTTGTCTCTGCTCTCCTCTGAAGCCTCTCCCACGGAACTTCTGTTTCTGAGGGTAGAATGTTGGAGCAAAGGTGAGCTTTGAGTATCTTGCTCCTGGTCCCAGGTAGGGTCTTGAATAGCTTTGGCCATGGCAGGGGAACAGACCCCATGTTCTCTCTGTCCTGCCAAAAACTCTATCATGGAAAACCTTTTTTTTTTTGTTAAATTTTATTGAAAAATATATAAACAGCAAGGCAAGGATTACATTACACAAAGCACCAATTCCAGACGGGGAAGGAAAAAAAACAATACAATGAAATCAACAATCACTGTTAGGGAGGGAAGGGGGGAAGGACCAGGGTAAAAGCGATGTTCATACAATAAAATAATCAGAATGCGGGGTCAGGGGAAAGGGGGGGTCAATGTTATCTACTATAGGCGGTGTACATATATCTCCACGGTAGCGATTCCAAGGTTCCCACACTCTACACCACTTTCGGGCCGATCCCGGGCTGAATACACTGTTTTTTCCCTAAACATGCACCAGTCCATGTTTTCTTTCCATACTTCTACTGTAGGTGGCCTTTGGGATCCCCACAATTGAGCAATATCTCGCTTGGCAATCATGTTTCCCAGGGCCGCCCACTGAGTCTGAGCTGCATTATAATCCGTGGGTTCCCAGACATTCAACAAACATCGTCTGGCTTCCGGTAGGAGGGCAACCCCGGTCACTTCCTTCATTACATCATGCACCCCACTCCAGAAGACAGCGACCTCTCGACATTCCCAGATAATATGGAGAAAAGTCCCTACCTGCCCACATCCCCGCTTACACAAACCCTCCTCAGAAAAGCCCATGCAAACCAAACGTGGGCCCGTGACGTATATCCTATGAAGAATCTTAAGCTGAACCAATCAGAGTCGAGCTGGAATCGCGACCTCCTTGGGAGAGGAGATCGCGGATTGCCAGTCTTCGTCATCCAGCTCAAGGCCGTCACGGGTCCATAAGTCACGAAGATGTGATAGGAGGCCTGACCTATCATTTATTAATTTCTTGTAGACTAGGGAGACAGTACTGTCAGGCACATGGCCGTCCAATAGTCTATATGGAAAACCTTTTTAATGTCTTCCTGCAACTTCTTGATAAAGCTGAATGCTCCCACGTATTTGGCCATGTCTCTGGAGAAGTCAACCCCCAAACGGTAGCCCCTGGCAGGTAGCTCATCCTTCTTTTGTGGCCAATTCCACTAGCTTGGGGTCAGTTTTGATAAGTATGCTTTTCCTTCTCTCATTGGACAATGCCGCGTTAGCGTTCCCTAGCAGGGAAATCGCTCTTTGTGCCCATTGGCGTAATTGTTTGGGGTCTATAAGTTTATCTTCCAGGTAGGCTGCCTCAGCCAACTCAAACATTTTGGTTAATGATCAGTAATATCTAGTAGCCGGTCCTGGCAGGACTTTAGTTCTTTGTCTAAACCCTTTCTAGGGTCTTTCATTCCTTTTGTGATATTTGCCATTACCTTAGCCTCTAGGTCTGATGTTGGCGCAACTTTATCTGGGAGGGGCGTGGGCATTCAGATCTCAGGCGGGATCTTACTTGTTGGGGTATTTCTTTTCTCAGCCAAAATGATAGGTATTCTCCAGTATGTTGAGAAGGGGTCCACTCTGGGGATAGGGGGTGTTTGATAAGGAGTGGGTCAAACATTCTTTCTCCGAATGGGTCAGTGATACCATTTGTGACCCCGAGGCCTTGGATGCCTCATCAGTTGTATCCATGTTTCATACTTCTATCTGTTGAACATCGGTGTTGAAATCGAAGGAGTAGGAGAGGTTTATTTCATCCTCTATCCTCATCACTATTTATGGGAATGGGTAGTTTGGGGACTCCTTCTTGCCACCTGGGGTGCCTGAGGCACCTTCCATGTCACTGGCACAGCGTGAAGTCATTTTGATGAACCTTTTGGCTTTTGTAGCCCATTTTGGCTCATTATCTCCTCCAGCTAGTTTCCTCTGGGTCTTAACTGCCCTATCTCCCAACTCAGGGTGTCTGGTGCCAGCAACTGGCCAACCTTGCTTGGAGATATGTATTAATCCTATTGTCTAGTGACCCCGTTACCTTGTCCAGAGCTTTATTAATAAGGCTCTACAGTTTGTCTTCCATGGTGTTCCCAGTGGGCTCAAGTGACTCGATGAGGGGTAAATATATTGAAGTTTCTTGGGCTCTTCGCAGATGAACAATTGCTCTCTCAGTCAGTCAAACTACAACTGCCAGAATGCACTGACAAAGCTCAGTGGCATTGGATGGCCGCTCCAGTCAGGGAGTGTTCATTCCCAAACTGTTAAAATGGCGGCCGGCTTAGGAGTAGTGTTGTGGTCCATTGCTAAGGGTCTTTCCTCAAATAGTGTTGTCCTTTCTTGTTTTCGTATGCCTGGGTCAGGGCATATAGTCCTGTATTTTTTTTTAATAGCTATATTTATGCCTCTTTGGGCCGAGGTTTGATTTCCTTCCCACTTATTTATTTATTTGCATGCACTCCGTTTTGTGGTATTGCTTTTTATTCTTCAGCACCGCGCGCAAGGTAAGTCCACCTCGGAGAGAATGGGAGCGGTTCTGAAGCGTGTGTATTGCCGACCCACGCCCTACTGCAAGTGGTTGATGACGCGCTGAGGATACTCGATTCAGGGGGGTCCTGTCTTCTAATTCTCCTTGACCTGTCTGCAGCCTTTGACACTGTCAATCACAATACCCTCCTCAATATTCTTCAACAGAGAATGGGCATGGAGGGCACTGTGCTTAAATGGTTTGCATCGTTCCTCTCGGGCAGATCTCAAACCAATTCTTCACCAGAAAGGAGACAAGCTTCCGGGGACCGGTTTCTGCCATTTCAGGCGTCGTCGGCCCGGCTTGCTTGAATCCTGATGGAGCAGTGAGCAGTCCTTCCCAGTACAAGAATTGGCTTGGTAGTTTGGTTTGCCCTGTTCCCATCATGCACTGGGACAGGAACAGACTAATTTGCATATAGCCAAGTTCTGAGCTGGGATGGTGCAGTGAGCTAAAAAACGGTGATGGATCAAGCCCTGATCTTTGGACTGGGTAAGAGTGGTCTGCTTAATTCAGGCACTCTGTTCATCACCACCCCCTTTTCTGAATCAAGGTGTTCCCCAAGGCTCTATACTTGCACCCACATTGTTCAATCTCTATTTCGAACCACTGGGAAATCTCCTAAGCAAATCCGGGATTCACTATCATCTCTATGCAGACGACACTCAACTCTACCTCAAGGTTTCCTCCACTCACGATCTCTCCTTCCTAAGTTCTACTCTCGACTCCATTCAAAACTGGATGTCCACTCATCAACTGATTCTGAATCCTTCCAAAACTGAATTCATCCTCTTCTCCTCCTCACTCTCTCCTCCCCCGGTTCAATCATGGATGGATCAGATGAATCTACTAAACAACAAACCAATCATTGTTGACAGCGCAAAATCCCTTGGTGTCATACTAGACAAAAAACTCAATCTAACTCCCCACATCAATTCCATTGCAAAATCTGCTCGATACCAACTGTGCCTTCTTTGGGGAATCCGTCGCTTCTTCCCGGAGCAGGACCTTATAACCCTGGTGCAATCGCTGGTCCTCTCCAGACTAGACTTCTGCAATTCTCTTCTTACTGGCCTCCCCAAAACTCACCTGTCCCCACTTAAGTCTGTTTTCCATTCAGCAGCTCGGTTCATTTATGGGGCCAAAAGAAGCGATCACATCACACCGATGTTATCCACCCTCCGCTGGCTTCTCTTCGAGGCTAGAGCTATCTACAAGACCGCCTGTATCATCCACAAAGCCTTGCACTCCTCCTCTCCTCGCTACCTGGCGAATAAACTGAAACTCTCTGGAGGCTCTAGACCTTCACGCAATGCGGAGAACCTACTGCTTGAACCTCCCACTTTCAAGAAGGAAAGAACGATGGTCCAATACTTTTCAGGCAACGCAGTGAGAATCTGGAACTCCTAACCGCCTCAGCTCCGGACCACCGCCTCCTCCCAGGCCTTCAAAAGGGACCTCAAAGTTCTCCTCCTCCAGAGACACCTCCAAAAGTAATTCACGTCCTCTTTGTGACTTGAAGGAAGACCTCCCACTACTGAAAACTCTACTCTCCATGACCATGGAAGTGCTTTCCCAGTGTGTTCTTGTGGTTGGAATGCCTGCCTTTTTTATGCAGTATTTTCCATGTACTTGTGTTTGGTACCCTTTTGTAACATGCACACACCACTTGGCCCTTGTTACACACGGTTTGCTACCTCTCACATGTTTTTGCCTTTGATACTTGCACAAGTGCTACCTTTGCCTACGTAACGCTTGTTCTTGTGCCTGTGGGTCTAGCTCATATTGCAGTATTATACCTCAAACTATACCTTCTGGGGGTGAACATTATAGTAAAAGGTTAAATAAGTCTTAATGAACAGAGACTGTACTTATCTTGTGAGCAGCAGCAACAAAGAAGGAGGAATACTACGTGTGGGGGATCTTATAGCCTACTAGAATGTTATCAAAGTTCTATGTTCTTCATTTGGTGCTGCTGTGAGCTGGCAATAAAGGAGATTTGAAAAATGTTAACCTCCGTGTCAAGCCATAAAATCAAAATACATGTCTCGTGTAAAAATCTTGAAACTCTCAAAAGGTTTGGCTTTTCTTTTGGAAAAGAAAGTGTAAAGAATGATGATTGGGTAGATTTTCAAGAAATACATGTTAACAATGCCTTGCCCAGTATTTAGTTCAAAATTCGTCACCTGATTTTTCTCTTCCAGGGTCACCAGTAATTTTCTGATCGTCCACCAATAATTCAGTTGTTACTGATTGTGAGACTCAATCCAACTCTGCTCCTAATACTTAAAAAAATATATATATTTTATTTCTTCTTCTAACCAGTAGTTACATAGCATGAGAGACGTTACAATTGTCAAGACGTAACTGTACATATCACTTGGTTTTACAATCTGTACTTATACACTCAGCAGTTATCATTGTTACAATGCCTACATCGGTAGATGATAACCCAATTCACACGTGACACCTCAAAACCCACTTGATTCCCGGCTCCACTTCTCGCAGCGTCTGTTACATGTGAGGTGCGACTAGCAGGTTGACCTAGGGACTGGAAATTTATATATCTGTCCGTAGTTCAGGTTCCTGGGCCGCCTGTAAGTATTGGGCAAGTTGTTCCCAGAAGTCTCTGGGACACGAGTCTCGTGGAATGTCATCTGTATAAGTCTCCAGTGTAGTTTTACAATAGGTCATGTCCGTGATCCAGTCTTTAAGTCTGGGGGGTCTCTTACTTCCACACCTCATCGCTATGCGCCGTTTTGCGAGCAGTAATGTTACAGCTAAGAATTTTCTGCGTCTAGCATGTTTAAGTTTCCTGAAACCCAAAATACACACCAAGGGAGTGTTGGGGATCTGCTCCGATAACATGTCGGTCAGTGTGGTGGTGACTTAATCCCAATATGTTCACAGTTGGGGGCATGACCACGAGGCGTGCAAAAAGTCTGCATTCGGTGCGTTACACCTCTGCCAGGTATCAGTCTCCCTAAGGCCTAGTCTATATAGTTTGGCCGGTGTATAGTATAGTTGATTAAGGAATTTGAAATCGATGATATGCAAGTTGCAATTTGACGTGAGGAGTGTTAACTGTGTGCAGCTGTATTGCCAGTCGTGTTCGTCAATTGTTTCTCCTAACGTTACTTCCCATCTGCCCAATGCTGCATTAGGTTTCTAAGCCTGTTCCTCCTGGACTGCGTTATATAGATGTGTCACCAGATTTCTCCGGGTTTTGGGCCGTTAATAGTATTTGTTAAGTGTTCCATTGTGGGGGTTCTTCTGGGAAAGTGTTGTATAGTGACCTGACAGCTGTGCGTTGTCGTATATACGCAAATTTCTTCAGGGGGAGTTGATGAGCACATTGTGTGGCTCTGTCCATTTAATGAACTTGTTATGGGGGAATATCTGTCCCATAGAGATCAGTCTCATCTCTGAGAGTAGTGTGTGCATTTTGTTTCCTGTGCCACAGTAAGCTTAGGGTGTAGCCCTGGGTGCAGCGCCCGTGTGGAGAAAAACACGAGGAGCCAATATAGGAGAGGTAAGTGAGAGGTCTTTATTTCCAATTCTCTTGGGATATAACACAATATTTTTATGGCGTGACAGTCCTTCCTTGCTTCAGGGTAAACTGCAGGGCGTCCTGGATTCTTCCTTCTTCCCCAAGGTCAGGTGGGGATAGCCGTCGTGGAGAGCAAAGTAATAAAAAAAAGAAGGAAAAAAATGGCTGTCACGTTTGGATTCTGGGCACCGAACTCGAAGGGAATAGGGGGTGAGGGAGTGACACCGGGACCGTCACCGCGGGTAGTGAAAACGTGCACAGGGGTTCTTTAGCGTGTCTCTAAACCCGTCCCTCCTTCTCAGGGCCTAGCGCCCGCTTCCCCTTTCTTCCACCACCCCCTGATTCGGGCCCGTACCTCAGGGAGCCACACTCCTCCTCCTGGAGTGTGGCTGGCGCATTGGCGGTACTGGATGGGGTCCAGCTCCCTTCCGCTGGCGTCAGGATGGTCCCTGGAGTCGGATGCTGGTCCTGCCGTATCGGAGTCTCTTCCGGGATTCGTGCCGTGGTCCTCTTTCTTCGGTCCGGTTCTGGCTTCACTGGACGTCAGGCAGCCCTGGTTCCAGAAGTAAGCAACACTCTGCTGTGCCGCCGGGCTGCTTATATGGCGTTCTTCCTCCTCCTCCGGCCTACCAATCGGGTCATGTGATCCAGTCACATGGACGGGGCAAGTTGCTGAATTAAAGGGACCGCTACAGCCCGGACTCGTTAGACCCCATGGCGACTGTAAGTAAAAAACAGGGGAGATGTAAGGCGGCATTATATCACAGTTTTCTCCCTCCTCGAGGGCAGGTTCAGGCTTTTTGTGACACACCCCTTCCCCAGACAGTTCACAGTCGGGGAACTGAGAGACACGGGATAGAAAGTCAGCGTTTGCATTACAGCTACTTTTCCTATGCCGGATTTCAAAGGAGAAGGGCTGGAAAGAAAGGAACCACCTCAGGACTCTGGTGTTATTCCCCTTGTTGCGACACAGCCATTGTAGGGGATCATGGTCGGTGTATAGGAGAAAAGGGGTGCCTTCCAGATAATATCGTAGTTTTTGCACCGCCCACTTGACCGCAAGGCATTCTTTCTCGATCACTGGGTAGTTCTTTTCCCGGGGTAGGAGTTTGCGGCTAATGAAAGCCACAGGTTGTTCAACCCCCTTGTCCATCTCCTGGGAGAGGACAGCCCCCAATCCAGAGTCCGAACCGTCGGTTTGTAGAATAAATGGACGTGTGAAGTCTGGAGGGATAAGTACAGGACTAGAGGTTATAGTTTGTTTTAGATCAAGAAAGGCTTGAAGAGCTCTCAGGGGAGGTGTTAGGAGTTTTCTTTCCTTGACGTTCTTTTGGAGGATATCGGTCAGGGGAGAGGGAATTTGAGAATAATGGGGGATAAACCTGCGATAATATCCTAGTAGCACAAGAAAAGCCCTTATCCCTTTTTTGGGGGTGGAGAATGGGGTATTAGTGATGGCCTGTACTTTTTGCTGTTGGGGCTCGATCACACCATCTCCCAGAAGATAAACAAGGTATCGGACATTATGGTAGGCAACCCTAGATTTTTTTGAGTTAATATGTAACCCTGCTTCTTGGAGAGCTTGGAGGACATTCTGTAAGTGGATCAAATGCTTATCCCAGGTGGAACTGTAGATGACGATGTCATTGAGATAAGCGGACGAATACGCCTGGTGATCTCTCAGTATTACGTCCATTAAGCGCTGGAAAGTAGCGGATGCTCCATGTAGCCCAAAAGGGAGAACTGTAAATAGAGTGGAAAAGGCAGTTTTGTGCTGGTCTTGAGGGGAGAGAGGGACTTGCCAATATCCTTTAGTCAAATCTAGTGGATAAGAGTCAAAGTGAGTGATGGAATTCACAGCTCTGAAATCTATACAAAACCTCACACTACCGTCTGTCTTTGGCACGAGGAATTCTGGGGAAGACCAGTCGCTTTTGGAGGGGCGTATGATACCGGATGCTAACATGTTTTGTATCTCCTCTTCTATGGCAGTTCGTCAGGCTGCAGGGATACGGTAGGGTCTTTGCCTTATGACTTTTCCCGGGGTAGAGGGGATGGTATGTTCAATTAAATGGGTAAGCCCGGGTAGATCGGAGAAGGTGTGGGAAAAGGGTGAGAGCATGGTTTGCAGTGACTCTTTCTGTCCTTCTTGGAGGGTTTCATTTATGTTTAGAAAGGGCAAGTAAATTCCTGGCCAATAAAAATGTTTGAGGATAGTTTCACTGGTTTTCTGAGCCCCTGTGTGGCCTGCAATTAGATGGCTATGAGCGAAGAACATGACTTGTTCCCTGAATGTTTGAGGTACAAGTAACTGTTTAGGGCCATTAGGGTTTCCTTTCCTATAGAGGAGATCGTTCTCGTTTATAAAGGCTGGGTAGGTGGGGATGGATAAGGATGCTTGTTGCCAGGCTGCCTGGAGAGAGGGGTCGGTTTTTTGGGCATACCTGAAATTTTTATCTCCCTGCCAAGGTGCTTGGGTGATAAATACTGGAGTCATCCCTGGGTCCCTTCTTATCTTCTCTCTAAGTATCCCCATGAATTCAGGGTGGTCTGTTCCAAGAATAAGCCTTTCGGGTAAGTTGGGTAATACCCCCACGTTAATCATTAGGACTCTTCCATCTGGTAACCTTACTCTAACCTGGGCAACGGAGTATGACTTGATGTCCCCATGCACACACCTAATGGGTATTACTCGGTGAGGTATTATGTCCTCGGGTTTGACTAGAGAGCTTTGTATGACAGATTGTCTGCAGCCAGAGTCAAGAAGTGCTTTTACGAAACCCCATCGATAACAAGACTTACATAATACCCGGTGCCTAGTACTTCGGTGTACATTACATGCTGGGGCAAATAGCTGATGTCCATGGGTTCTTCACTAGTCTTTTTCTGTGGACAGAGGCGGGCTATATGTCCCCAGGTACCGCAGTCAAAGCATTGGGGCCCTCTAGTTGAAGTGGTCTCGGGTTTGGGTGGGGGCCGTATTTTGGCGACTTCCATAAGGGGTCAGATGGTCTTCTTGTCGGTCTTCCCTGCGATAGTACGGGTTTTGTGCTCTCCCTCCCATACAGGTGTTTTAGGTTGAGCCCGGGAATAAGTTGTAGCCATTTCTACTGTTTGCTCTACAGTGAGTCCTGTATGTTGTTTTAGCCACTCCTGGGTATGGTAGGGTAAAGCCTCCAGGAACTGTTCGAGATAAATCATTGCCATTATCGCTTCCTTTGTGTGTTCTTGAGGTCTTAACCACTTGTCGGCTGCGGTTTTCAGTTTGTGGAATAATGTCTTTGGTGTATACCCTGGCTTGCCCCTTTCCTTCCTGAAGCGTACTCTGTAGGCTTCAGCATCAAGTCCCAGATGGTCTAAAATAATTTCCTTCACTTCTGCTTAAGTAGAAGTGCCTGTGGGATTAGCCGCCTGGTAAGCTGCATGTGCCTCACCAGTCAATAGGGGGAGCTAAAAAAAAGGCCATTTGTTCTCAGGCCAGCCTGATGCTCTGGCTGCGCGTTCAAAGTTGAGTAGGAACGAATCTGGGTGTTCCCCCTCGGTGTAGTTCTGTAACGCAACGGTAGGGAAAGGGGTCTGGGGAGTTGTACTTGGGGGTAATTGTCTAGTGTAGTCATCCTGTCTATCGGATGCTTTGTACAGGCTTTCTAACTGCTGATTAAAGGATGTACTAAAAAGTTCCCGGTCAGCCTGAGCAGACGACATATGTTTCTCCAAGGCCCACTCGATCTTTTCCTGTCCTGCAATTAGCTGTTGGATGAGGTTCTCCATGTTGTGTAGTTGTAACGGGGTGTATAGGAGGTCCCTTGAGTACGTGAGGTCCTCACCGCCTACAACTCCCAGAACCCCTCGGGACACCACATCAATCTGGGAATGGACTGCCACTGTATCACCTTCACCCCCTTCTGTCTCTCTCTCCTCCTCTCAGGACATGGACTGGAACCGGTCGGAGACGGCCGAGGTGGACTGGCCCTTTAATTCATGGACGCTGCCAGAAGGGGAGGAGCCTGCAGACTACGCGTTTCCGACAAAAGGTCGGAACCCGGAAACAAAGGGGTGCTTGTACACCTGGAGGTCGGAGGAGCGGAACGCGTGGAGGAACGAGTGGGAGAAGACGAAGAGCGAGACAGGAGAAGGCGGAGACGGGAGACGAGGAAGTCAGAAGAAACTGCACTGGAGACAGAAGACGACGGAGAACGGCGAAAACCACCAGAGGCCGGGGGAGTGCAGTTGGAGAAACCACAGAAGGAAGCTGAGTCGGCGCCAGCTGAGGACGACAGAAAGCCAGGAGGCCACCGTTCCTGTGAGCCGCCCAGCCACTCACCCAGGGGAGGTGCGTGGCTCACTCAGGTGCGTGAGCGCTTGCGGGGCTGGGCTAGCAGTAAAGGTACATAAGGTACCAAACCAGGGGAGACCTAAGTCCCGGTACCCTATTCCTGTGCACTACCCTCCAACCACGTAGAACACTGTATATAGTCGAGCACCGGTGATTCCTCCCTCACTCCCGCCCCTTTTATTCTCGTGAGTGTACAGTATTCACACTCGGTCCCTGTTTTCTTTTCTGTTTTCCCAACCGGGGAGGTGTCAGAGCCAGCAGCGACGGACTCCGAGCAAAAGCCGCCCACAAGAACCCCTGAAGGACTCCGGAAGAAAGAGAAGGTCCATAGAAGGGGAAGGAGTCGCAGTAGATCACCACGGAGGTCCCACTCACGTCGAAAGAGCTGTACAGACCATTTGTTCTCACTAATAAACCCACAAGTAACCAGAACACGGTTGTTGCCTATTACTGCTGCGCTCCCCCTCGACCCCCGTCTTACAGTAGTCAAATGGAAACCTTATCCCACTTCTGAGACCACGTGTAGAAAAACACGAGGAGCCAATATAGGAGAGGTAAGTGAGAGGTCTTTATTTCCAACTCTCTTGGGATATAACACAATATTTGTATGGCGTGACAGTCTTTCCTTGCTTCAGGGTAAACTGCAGGGCGTCCTGGATTCTTCCTTCTTCCCCGAGATCAGGTGAGGATAGCCGTCGTGGAGAGCAAAGCAATAAAGAAAAGAAAGAAAAAATGGCTGTCACGTTTGGATTCTGGGCACCGAACTCGAAGGGGATAGGGGGTGAGGGAGTGACACCGGGACCGTCACCGCGGGTAGTGAAAATGTGCACAGGGTTCTTTAGCGTGTCTCTAAACCCGTCCCTCCTTCTCAGGGCCTAGCGCCTGCTTCCCCTTACTTCCACCACCCCCTGATTCGGGCCCATACCTCAGGGAGCCACACTCCTCCTCCTGGAGTGTGGCTGGCGCGTTGGCAGTACTGGATGGGGCCCGGCTCCCTTCCACTGGCGTCAGGATGGTCCCTGGAGTCGGATGCTGGTCCCGCCGTATCGGAGTCTCTTCCGGGATTCGTGCCGTGGTCCTCTTTCTTCGGTCCGGTTCTGGCTTCACTGGCCATCAGGCAGCCCTGGTTCCAGAAGTAAGCGACACTCTGCTGTGCCGCCGGGCTGCTTATACGGCGTTCTTCCTCCTCCTCCAGCCTACCGATCGGGTCATGTGATCCAGTCACATGGACGGGGTAAGTTGCTGAATTAAAGGGACCGCTACAGTCCGGACTCGTTAGACCCCATGGTGACTGTAAGTACAAAACAGGGGAGATGTAAGGGGGCATTATATCACAGTTTTCTACCTCCTCTAGGGCAGGTTCAGGCACTTTGTGACACAGTGCAAACACCGACAGTTTACATGCTCTATGTGCAAGCGCATACCATGCCCTTGAGGTGCATTTGGCCGTGTGTATCTTGTCCCCTGGTAAGTTCTTTATCGGGTCGGCCATTAGCGCTGTTAATGGCAAGGGAGAAGCACTGTCTTGTTCCACCGCGATATGTGGCATGTATGCATTGGGTTTCGTCCAGTAGTGGGCGTGTTGTGCCTGTGCGCAGAGATAATATAAGTGGAAATCCGGCGCCCCAAAACCCCCTAGATGATATGGTTGAGTTAGAACCCTCCAGCTCATCCTGGCCTGTTTACCTGCCCATGTTAATGTCTGCAAGATAGAGCGTAGCCTGACAAAGAAGGCTGTGTTCAGCCATATTTGTATATTCCAGAACAAATAGAGAAATCTAGGCAATATAATGATTTTTTTGAAAAGCTATTCTGTCCGCCATAGAGAGAGGCATTTTTATCCATTTATCCACCTGTTCTTCTAGTCTCAACAGCGCCTTTCCAGAGTTCTCCCTAATGACAAGTTCTGGATCACAGTGGATCCAGACCCCTAAGTATTTAACTAGGTCTGTTCGCCATTTTAGAGGGTATTCCAGATCAGGTTCCATTGTGTCCACAGTTAGGGGTATTACGACTGATTGATCCCAGTTTATTCTGAGGCCTGCATATTGTTCATAGCTAACATACTCCCTGATTAGTGGGTGTAGGTTCTTATCAGGGTGCGTGGTGTAAAGGTCCATGTCATCGGCATATAATGCTATTCCAATGGGACGACCATTGAACTGTAGGGCCGTATTCTAGTGTTTCTGGTGAATATTGCAGGCCAGTGGCTCAATGATTAGCGCAAAGAGCATTGACGATAATGGGCAGCCCTCTCTGGTGCCTCGTCTGACCTCTATGGGATTGGATGTGTATCCATTTATTCCAATCCGTGCCTTGGGTGCATTACATAGTATCAATATCCATTTTAGGAATGGCTCTGGGAACCCCATCTTGCGAAGAGTGACAAACATAAAGTTCCACTCCACCGAGTGGAATGCCTTGGCGGCATCCAATAGGGCTGTAGCCGCCGGCATGTCCGGATCTACTTGGTGATATAGCGCAAACATGGTGCCGATATTGTGGGTGGTGGACCGTGTCGGTATAAAACCTGCCTGGTCCGGCAGCACCAATTTGCCCCACCCCAGACCCCTGCACCAAAAGTTGCTGTACTGAGACATTTAGCATTGTATATTTTTATCATCTCGGTCGGAGGTCTTTTACCGAGCCGAAGGGAGAAAGCCTTTAGTGCACCGACAGTTCTTATGAAGGCCAGTTTACGGGAGTTGATGGCTTCCTTCCATTTAAATGCCTCATCAATGATGATACCTAGATAAGGATACGTATCTGTTCTTTCGAGGGGTAAGTTATCCACATAGATTTTCTTTGTTTTTTTTCCCCTTTGTGCCAGCGTGCATCACATATGTTTTCTTTATATTGACTTTTAAGCTCAAACTGGTCATAAAGGAGCAATAGTTGTTCAATACCCGTTGGAGCTGGAATGGGGTTCGGGCGAGGATTACCGCATCGTCGGCATATAGTAATGCTGGAATCTGCCGACGACCGACTGCTGGAAGAACCATAGCTAATTCAATTACGAGTGGCCGGCTGTATAACAAGAAACTGTACGCTCAAAATAATTTCTTGTCCTGAAGATGACCGCGTAGTTTCCATGCGGTTGAAACACTGTCGACGCTTTGTGTGGCCATAATTTATAAAGGACACATCATTTTGTCTGTGTTGTTCTTTTCTGTATTGATAATGTCTGCCTGTTAGCCACTAGTTTGGCATGTGAATTGTATGTTTTTGTTTTGCCAACTCCTTTTTGAGCGCTATTGTTCTAAATATGTATATAATAAATTCTAATTGTCTTTGTTAATGTGTATATATAGGCTTCTTCTTCTTCCTTATTCAGCTTTTGATCCTAATGTTTAGTGTTTAAGTGTTAACTGTGATCCCTTTTCACCTGAACCCTCTGTTAGGTGTAACAATTTATCGTCCCTGGTTCAGGGTAGTTGGACAGCCCCTGTAGTCTGTCAATCTTAAATGACAGCACTCTACCCGGTCTCCCTCCCTCACCATAGTTCCTAGCCGTGTATTTGCGCAGGACGTATTTTATCTCGTCATCGGCAAATTTATTGTATTTATCAATATGTGCTCTGATGTTGCCCAATATGGTGCCGTCTTGTGTGTCTGCAAACTTGCGTTCCAGCCTGGTAATGTCAGCTTCTATTTTCCCCAGTTGTCCTTGTATATCTTTTAGTATGCCTGCGTGCTTGCTAATGCAGTGTTCTCTTATGGTGACTTTAAAAGCCTCCCAGAGCGTTCCTGTACTCCGAACTGAGCTGGAATTGTGTTCAAAGTAATTTATTATTGCCTGGCGTAGTTCTTCCCGAAACACTTGGTCCTGTAGTGCCGTCTGTCTCAGTCTCCATGTGAACTGTCATGGGGTGTGTGTTGGTATTTGTAAGTTGATAGTCCACGTACACACATCTTGAGATACCACCCAGCAATCGAGCCTGGACCAAGTGAGGTGTGTTGATGAGAAGCACGTATACCTTCTCTCCGTTTCGGGTGTCTATGTCTCCACACATCCACTATATCCCAGTCCGACATCCCTTCCCGTAAAATTTTGGCCGATTGTTTGCCATATCTATCATTCCCAGTTGACCTATCTAGTGTGGGGTCGAGGCAGGTATTGAAGTCTCCACCCCAAAGAACAGTGCCAGGCTGTAGTTCACGTAATTGCGACCAGATTTGTGCGTAAAAAGAGGGGTCATCATGATTAGGACCGTACACATTTACAATTTTTAAGACGGTGCCTCCAGAGCAAGTCATAATGACTGTAGCGGTAATGGGTACCCCTAACAGGAAAGGCACACGTTTACATTACAGGCACACATCACTTTCCCCGGTTGTGTATGGCACGAATACGAGAATCAGCAATTACCTGGGAAACTACAGGTCCCAAGAAGCTTAGCGGCTTGATTACCGGAAGTAGGCGTTAGACGGAACCGGTTTCTACTTAAGCCCTGCATCCGCCTACAACGGGGCTTGGCAAACTGCATTCGGAGCCCTTCTACGGACCGGTCTTGCAGAGCGACCCCTTTCCTGCTGTGAGATGCTGCGAGGTGAAGCAGCGGCAATTCCTCTCGGCCCAGCGCTATTTTGAACTCATTCGAGAGTTCGCTTCCTTTTCTTGGCCCCAGGCACCTCCGGGACAGGAGAGTGCCTTGTCCGGTAACCCGGAGCAGAGCGGAAGGCTCTGGCCGTCCTCACAAAACAGTCCGCATATCTTTCTGGATTCCAGCGTCGGCGTGTGCAGCAAGTAATAAACATTGTTTACTTGTAACACGCTGGAGACGCTCCCGTTTTTTTCCCCTGCACCCTGGAGCTAGCGCTAGATGCGCACATCTTATTTCTTCTGGCAAACGGATTGACCCCTGTGGAGCCTGCGTACATTTTGGGTTTATCGCCTAGCCGAGGATAAGAGAGCCACGCTAGAGAGTCGGAGATTGCGCATAAAGGCGCTCTCCTTTCTAACGCTCTACTCCATCTACCCTCAGCACGACTCCTTCACCACCCGGATATTCTGGCATAAGAATACAACAGGTATTACGTATCACGCATGAGAGTCTGAGACTGCGCATAAAGGCGCTCTCCTCTCGTGAGGCGGTATTACTTTTTTATTACTTTGTTTCTAAGGGGAACCACGCTATATTGCAGACATCTCCAATTATTTTGAGTGTGCTAATCATATGGTGTGCGTGATCCATGACCAGCCGGGAGTTACTTACCTTGCTTCCTAGTCCTGGGATAGCATCTCCTGACATTACTCCTGTAAGTGTCCATGCCAGTGCTACCCAGTAGTATATGTATGTTGAATGTATGTGGTGCTTCTCATACTTTTCTTGCTCTCTATTATCTGCAGGGGTCCCTGAGGGTGCCAAGAGACCGTTACCACAGCCTGTGCCGAAACAGGTCAAGAGTTTGTTGTTTTCTCCCCTTCCCTTTTCCCCTGGATACTCCTCTTCCCATGGTGTGTTCTGTCATTGTGGCAAGATCAGTGTTTAAGGGAGGTTGGGAAACTAATCTTCAAGGCATCGTTCCCGCTGGCCGTACTTAAGGTTAGTGGCATATTATACTTGGCGCTGCTGACAGTCCTGACAATGACATAGCGCCCCTGATCGTCCTTCACAGATTTAATGAGCTTGAAAGGTGTGTTGCATTTTACCCAAATCAGGATCCCCTCATGTATGAGGAATATGACGATGTTAACCAGTATGTAGCCCACTTGGCCCCTATTTGTTTCTCTCTCAGCTCTGTTAGGTGTGTATCCTGACGGCAGGCCACATCTATTTTGTGTCTATCTAGATATGCCAGCACTTTGCGTATTTTCTGTGGGTTGTGTAGCCCCCTTATCTTCCAGGTGAGGAGCGCCAGTGGTCTGCGCTGGTGCAAGTTATCAGTTGCCCGTTGAATCTCCGTCATCTATCCAATGTATGTGTCTATGATTGTTTAAAGTGTCTCCCATGTGTCTGTTTGCTGTTTCACCACTGGTCAGAGTTTTCTGATTGCCCTCTTTCCCCTCCCACACCCACTCCACCTTCCAAATTCTAGTGGAGGCATCCCCAACGTGAACAAATAACATTTCCCTGCAAAATAATAAAATAATACAACAGTTTGTGTGGTTCTCACGTAGGGGTCAGAGCTGCCCACCCGTTTCTTGTGACATAGGCCACATGGGTAACCGCCCTTGTTATACATAGTCACTATTCAATACTTCACAACATTTCCAAATAAGGTTATAAGATACCCCTCTCCTAGTGGAGATTAGCGGCTCTAGTCTTCATCGAAGACACTTAAAGGTATAAGGATATAGTACAAGTAAATACTACAAAAGTTGAGCGTCAACTTATCTGGTCCAACGTTTCATAGACCTCCTGTGTTCAAGCAATGTCCGTCAGGCTCCCTCTGATGGGGGACCCCCGCAGCACACAGGTATATCACTTATCTTTTTTTTTTTGTTGTAACTTTTTATTACATAAAACAGAAAAAACAAAAACACATCAACATACATTCAAGGCAATACAGCAATAGTACATCCATTAGGTCTGTGCTCAAGGAGGACGGGAGATACATGACAACAGGAGAGAAAATTCTTCGAATATAGATAAGGGGGGGGGCAAAGGCAAAATTGCATATAAACAGCACAATGTACCACAGCTTAGAAGGAATGCAGGTCAGGGCAATTGAGAAGGACTAGGAATTTCTGCGAGTGGGGGCGTACAGATATCTCCCCGGTATGAGTTCCACTGGTCCCAAATCTTTCCCCATTTTCTGGGTCTGCCTCTTGCTATATATACTGTCTTCTCTCTGAACATGCACCAGTCCATACTCTCTTTCCAAGCAGTCACTGTAGGCGGCCTCGGGGACCCCCACAATTGTGCAATATCCTGTTTGGCAACCATATTGGCAAGAGTCACCCACCGCAGCTGCGACACATCATAATCATTCGGACCCCATACATTCAATAAACATTGCCGGGCTTCTGGCATCATCACAACACCCGTTACTTCATTCATCACATCGTGTATATCCCCTCTCCCTGAGATTGACTGAAAATTTTGTTTCATTTAAGAAGGCACTAAAAACTCATCTTTTTAGAACAGCCTATTAGTGTTATTTTTCCTTTAGCTGGCCACTTGCTTGTTTTTTTCTTTTTCGCGCCAGGATACTCTGGAGTAATGGAGCGCGTTATAAAACAGCAAAAATAAATAAATAAAATAAATAAGTATACGGTTCCAAAATCCCACCACCTCAGGGCATTCCCATATGATATGGAGATAGGTGCCAAGGAGACCACAACCACGCCTACACAAGCCATCCGTGGAATAGCCCATATGGATCAGACAGGGGCCGGTGACATAGATTCTGTGGAGGATCTTGAGTTGGACCAGACGGAGACGGGCCGAAATCGCAACCTCCCTGGGAGAGGAGATCGCGGACTGCCAGTCCTCATCATCTAGTTCAATGCCATCAGCAATCCAGGCTTCACGAAGGCGATCAAGCAAACTCGATCGGTCATTAATCATCTTTTTATAAAACAAGGAGATAGTACTGTCTGGCACATGACCGTCTAATATACGATCTTCGAGGGGGGAGGATTCCGGAATATCACTACCCACGGGAATCACAGAATTCAAAGCATGGCGTACCTGGACATAACAAAATTTTTCCCTATCACTCAGCTTATATTCCACTTGCAGGTCCGAAAAGGACTTCACCCCTCCTTTAACCCAGAGATCACGCACTTTACTGATACCGATAGTGTCCCATTTATCAAATCCCTTCGTCTTCCATAGGCAACCCAATTTTTCAGAGGCATAAAGCGGAGTTGCGCCAGTTAGTTTATCACTCCAGCCCATTGCCGCCGTCGCGCTATGCCAGACCCGCACGGCTATAGCGGTAGGTCCCGAGAGTTGTGAACGGGAGGATCTCGAGTAAAGCGCCCTGTAGTAGTCACCACCCGGGAGCAGCCACTTATCCATTTCAAAAGCCGGACTCAATGCCGGACCATACATCCCGTGGTTGATGGCAGCAAGTTGGAAGGCCCAATAATACCTACGAATATCCGGAAGTGCTAGGCCGCCATCATACCAGGGAAGTGTTAATTTTGAAAGAGCGATGCGTGAACGTCCGTCCCATAGCAATTGCCTCTGCAGCGATTCTATCTCCCGGAAATATTTCGACGGGATTACATCAAAACTATTCTGAAGTGCGTAGAGAAACCGCGGTAAGGACATCATTTTAAAGAGGGCTGCACGCCCTAGGGGAGACAACGGTAATCTACGCCAGCGCGCTACATCCGAGCGCAACCTATGGAGTGGAGGGAGTAAATTACATTCGTAGCGAACCACCGGATCCAGCGAAGTAAACACACCCAGGTATTTAAAACCAGACTGCGACAACTGGATGGGACAGCCCCGCGGTAAACGAGGGACCGCACCCGCGAGCACGTAGATATAGGATTTTGACCAATTGATAACAAGGCCCGAGTTCTTCCCGAAGGAGTTAAGCACGTCAAACAATACGTTAAGCGATTTTTGGGGAGATGTGAGGTACAATAAAATATCATCCGCATATAAGGAGATACGATCTTCAAATTCCGGAGTCCAACGTATGCCCTTCATCGAAGGTTCCCACCGTAGCCAAGCAGCGAGTGGCTCCAACGCAAGAGCAAAGAGAAGTGGGGATAACGGACAACCCTGCCGCGTGCCCCTCCCGAGAGCAAAAGGCATGGAAACACGACCATTAACCACCACCTGCGCCAATGGCGTTTCATACAGGAGTTTGACCCAACCGATAAAGCCAGCGCCGAATCCAAACTTGGCGAGTGCGGCCCAGAGATACGACCATTCGATTGTGTCAAAGGCCATCGTGGCGTCTAAGGACGCTATATCACTTATCTTAACTAACATGCGTCTGTATAATACCGTTCACTCAACATCAGACGTGGTAGACTGTTCTCTGTGTTCTCCTCTTGGCGATCTTCTCCTTGTACCCGTCTGGCCCTTCTGCTGTATGAACTTCATTGCTTTCGACGGTTCATCAAAGATCCGTGTCTTGCCATCGACTGTGATTTTGAGCCTGGCCGGGTTTAACATGGCGTAAGGGACATTCAGGTTCTTCAGTTTCTGTTTTGCTGCAGCAAATTTTTTCCACGCTTCCTGCAATGATGACGTGAAGTCTAGCTACAGAGATATGTCCATGCCTTCATAGGATAATTTGCCCAGTTCTCTGCCCTTGTGGAGCGCTGCGTCCCTGTCCCTATAATTCTGGATTTTGGCGATAATCGGTCTCGATCCAGCAGGTGGTTTCGGTGCTAGCGACTTGGGGGCCCTCTCGACGATAAAGACATCCAAAAAATGTGTCTCGCCCCAGCATGGAGATGAGCAGTTTCTCCACATAGTGTTCCATTGGGCCCGTGTTTGTCGTCTCTGAAATCCCCATTAAGCGGATGTTGCTTCTACGGGAACAAGCTTCCAAATCCTCTGCCTTCGCCGTCATGGCCACCAGTTGCTTCTCCATCTTTGTCTGTCTCGCGTCCATCTACACCTGGCTATCTTCAGCTTCGGATATTCTTCGCTCCGTCATATCGAGTCTTTTTGTGTGCTTATCAATTCGTTTGGACATCCTGTCGAATCCGTATGTTAACGAGTCAATTTTCCCATCAATGTTCGACAGTGCTGCTTGGATTGTAGTAAACATGGATTGTATGTCGTCATTTGTTACCCCTCCTGTGGCTCCTGCTGTTGATTGCACTGGTGATTGTTCATCAGCGCTGTGGTCTTGTTGTTTCTTGACCTGTTCGAAGTTGATTTTTGGTTGGGTGCGATCCGGCTTTCCCATGGTGCGGCTGAGTAGTTGTCTAGTCCACGTGTGCGCTAATTACACTGCCTCCAAATAGATAGCGCCTTATGCGAGGACTCCAGATGTGCACTGTAGCGCAGGGGGTTCCTGTCGTCTGACTTGCCTTCAACTTTATTGCACTGGCCTGTCTTGGTGCTTTTTCTTGATGTATCTTGGGTCTCTGGCGCAGTCGCAGGTCTTTCAGTATTTCAAGGGGATGGCGACAGGGATACGCTGTTCTTCGCTCCGTGTTTATCGTCCTGCTGCCCCACCAAAGGCAACCAGGGTGTCAAAGAGCCAGTGCTTCACCCCAGCCACATGCCTGTTGTCGCTGCAGCTTTGCGCTTCAGGTCCTCTCAATTGCAGGTTCACTGTATGCGTGGTGTGCACAGTCTTGAACACACTGCCTGTCTCTGATTTTCAGCCGAGCTTCTAGCGCGCTGGTTCAGGGGGAAAGAATGACCCCGGTGGTCTGTGGCTCCTGTGTGCAGGTTAAGGTACCCACAGATTAGGCTTCCCGGGTATCCCACGTACTTGCAGTGTAATGCAAGCTTATAGCGCCGGTAAGCCCTATGTCTCGGGGGTAAGATGTCTCCCTGTGCTCCCTCTCGTGGTTGGCTTTGTGCCCCCGATGGGCGCCTCGCACTAGGCTTTAATTGTGCCTATGGGCGTTATGACGGATACACGCCGAGGCACTTGCTCCCCCGTACCTCGTGTAGGGCAGAATCGCAGCTTCCCCGATTGTGAGGGGCGCGTAGGGTTGGCTGACTATATTTCGTAGGCCGGTCTCAGGGCTGTTCGGTGTTTTGTGGCGCTCACATGTCTCTGGTGCAGGACAGTACCTTCCCAGGTGTTCCACCGCCCTCTGCTCTATATGCGGGCTTCGACGGCAGCGTCCGTTTTTTTTCCCCGCCGCCTATGTTTACAGAGGCCCAGTCGCAGCGGGCCTTACCTCCTCTCCCAGCCACTCTGCGTACCGTGCGTCTCGGCATGCCTCTTCACTGCGTCCCACGGCTTCACTTTTGCTTTCCCGGCCAGGGCTGCAGTCTTTCCTCTCACCGTTTCGGAAATTGCTGATGTCTTCATGGGCCGATCTCAGTTTTGCAGTAGTCCCGCTGCCTTTATCTCATGATCGCCACCAGTTTCAGGCCGTTATAGCAGTGTTGAAAAGGATTAATTTAAGGTTAGTTGGGCATTTGCGAGGAGCTCGCCTACCAAGCGGCCATCTCGCTTTAAGGCTAGCTCCGCCCCCCAACTCAGCTCCTAATACTTGTGGAAATATAGTCACTTTTGAAAATCACAGACCAGGTCGTAATGCCTCTGTACCCACAAAATGTAAGGATATTTGTTTATTCTAATACTTGCAAATCAGTTTGTGTATATTTATCAATTTTATTTATATTATCTGGGGGCCATGGAGCGCTGCAAAGGGGGTCGCGCCTTCACAGTCATACTTCTCCCAGGCCCAAGGGCTTCAGCCGCCCTCCTCCCTCGTCATGTGTCTCAGCCCGGCTGCTGCTGCAGTGCAACTCGAGCTGCTGTGGGCTTGGCTGGGCAGTGTCTGGAGTCATCTCCGGCACGCCCACGTTTTTCACAAGTCTTAAAAGACCATTTGCATATTTACATGCCTTTGTAAACTGGTTACAGAGGCTTAGTTTTTTTCCTGGTTCCAGTACCCCCTAGGCCCCCACTCTGCCTGTTCCTTACATATGTATTTTACAATTACTGCTGTAGTGTGAGAATGCATTTAATTAAAAGGAATATAAAGTAGGGTTGCCAAAAGAAAAATGCCTGCCTTTTTTGTTTAAAGAGCCTGCAAAGACCTCCTCATGACACTAAATAGACTTTTAAATACAAAAGTATGTATGCATTTGTTATGTGACTTTCTGTCATTTTTCTCTGTCAGTCATGGGTCATTGAGGCAGCCCTAGAACACAATAAAAAGTGCTTTCTATTTATATTTGCTGTTTGAAGTATGCACAGATAAGTGCTGAAAATACAGCTTTAGTTGACTGCTTATCTTTGTACCGACTGGGCCATCAAAATAATCTGCTGGCAACCCTAACCATAGGACTGCAAGTTTGTTGTGAGATCAGCACATTATTTATTTCCTCCACCCTTGATCCCTGATTAATGCTGCAATAGTTTAACTTAGATCTTAAGCCCTACGCCGCCGTCAATAACATGCTGAGTTACTTCAAGTGTCTGGGAATGCACCCTGCATTCAGACAACTTGCTCCTCAATCTCGCCCTTCACTTTCACGCTCAACCTGCACTCACACTGATCACCATGTACTCACACCATTCACCCTGCACTCACAGTGATCACAATGCACTCACACTGATCACCATGCACTCACACCATTAACCCGCCCACCCTGCACTCAGTGATCACTCTGCACTCACAATGCACTTGCGCTGTTCACCCTATACCTCACCCTGCAGTCACACGAGTACACTACTCATCCTGAACTCATGTGACACTTCACTCACCTGTCCCCCTCACTGCTCAATATGCAACTCACTCAAACAAGCCGATCAGTAATCATACATTCATTCGTCCCATTCTGAACTTGCATCCACACACAAATTCAAACGCCACCTCACTCACCCTGCAGTCACTCCTCTTACCCTACTCTCGCACTGTTGCATCGCTCACCATGCACTCACATGGACACTCTTGTCACCCCACAGTGTGCAGAGGGTTAATGTGCCTGCTACAAAGAACGTGTACCATGCATATCACAGAACTGAGTGTGAGTACACTATGAGTAGCGCTATAAAAAAATTAAATGTTTGTCAGAAAGGTGCTATAGAGAGATGAGGTGCATTGTTGGTGAGTGGCAGTGAAGGAATTCATGGAGAGGAAGGAAACTGGGTGGGGCACCAAAAAAGACTGTTGCACCGTGTGCGCCAGTGTTAGCACCAGCTCTGGCTGGGAGTGTTAGTCCCCTCTGAATTTCTGGTCTAGTGACTCCCCTGCTTCTGGCTATTAACCCCTTCGATGCTGATGACGGCCCCCAGCCGTCATGCATCACGGGGCTCGTGTGCTGATGACGGCTGGGGGCCGTCATAAACCCGCCCACTCGCGATTCTGCCGCACAGGCGCAGAATCGCGCCCGCGCCCAAGGGGTTAATATTATTTACATTTGTAGTGCGCTACTGTTACCAAAAGATGTCCTGGGGCTAATAACCATCTGCTGCCTGTAGGCAAATGAAAAACACACAGAAGGAGAAGGAGAACGAGCCAAATGGGGTAACCTACAGAGCATAGAAAAAGGTTTTTATATCTTCCTAAAGGATAATAAATTCTTGGTGGAGCGAAGCAAAGGAGGGTGCAAGTTCCATAACTGCGCGGCCTGCACCAAAACAGCGAGACAGACAACTCATGCCTTCTTGAATTAGGGAACAATAAGCAGAGTTGCACAGGCCAAGAGGAGCATACGGGTCCGACCTGTACGCTTGGTGAGGAGACATGAGAGAGGACAGCAAGGGAGAGAGAGAATTCGATTGAAGAGGTCAGGGATGAGGAGAAATGTGAATTGCTGAAGAGAATTGTGGACACGCAAGAAGTGAGTGTGAGCCAAAGGTGAGGGCTTCTGTTAGAACAAAGGGGAGATGTGAAAGTTGAATGGGGGACTGGAGAGGTGTAAGATACAAATAGACAAAAATTTGAATGGAGAGACGAGGTGAATGAGAAGTGCTGAGGGGCACGGGAGGTGACGGGACCAGAGAGGCCATGGGATAAATGAGAGAGACTAATAGAGATGAGGGCAGTGAAAAGACAGAATGGCAAGAGGTGATTAAAGGTGAAGTGAGAGGTTGAATGGGGAGAGTTCAGAAGTTGTAAAAAGGGGTGATAGAAAATGGCCCTGAAAGTGAGAGGGATCCGGGGTTAGGAGAGGAGAGAGGGATGGAAGGGAGGGGTTGAGAGGAAAGCTGCATGGGTAAACTGCTTAACTCTGCACAAAACCGCCAGGTTTTTAAGGGATCCCTGCTTCTCCTGGCCAGGGCCAAGTGAGCTTCTAATGTGGCAGCACGTATTCCTCCGGAGTGGAAGGCCCTTCTCAAAGGTTGACTAGAAATCTTTCTGGTGTTAATTGCTGTATTTTGGTTATAAACAGCTACTGATGGGTTGAAATCTTTCCTCAGTGTTACTGTATGTAAAAAATTTCAAAATAATGAAGCAATGCTATCCAAAATACGCGGCATCACATAGCATCACTTACATTTTCTTCCCACACAATTTAGTCAAGCCTGTCGCGTAATTTGGTCCTCACCTGCCTCATAATTCTAGTAGCCCTGCCTACTGGTTTAGAATTTTTTGTCAGGAGGGGGTCCTTACGCCTCAAAATGTTGACAGGGGGGTCTCGCATTCCAAAAGTTTGAAGACCTCTGGTTTAGGGTATAGTGATTCATTGTTCCTCACTTAATTTGCTGTGGTTCCGAATGCTCATTGTTATAGCACATTGGAATTCTTCTGCAGAAAAGAATCTCAACAACGGCTCCTTGTTGTGCTCCAGTGGGCGCCTCATTTATGTATGAATGAACCTCTGTTTAACTATTTCTTGGTTCTGGCCTTTATTGGCTTAACAAGGAGGGAGGTCTAGCAGTCCCAGATTTCAAATCATATTATACAGCGGCACAGCTACAGTGGTTTACTCAATTGCCTCACAAGAGGATGACTGCAGGGCTGGAGGTTGGACTGTTCGTGCCAGACCTTCTTCAGCTATTCTGGGTGCTCTTGGCTGTTAGTCAATGTCCTCTCCGGGAGGACATGAGAGAGTTCCAAGTAATGAAGTGCTGTTAGCTAAGATGCTTACAACAAACATGGACACCATTCCTGTACTGGCCTGACATGCCCCTACACATTTTAGAGGTACTACCACATGGGGGAGACTGGTGTGGGTTATCAGATGAGATGGCTGTGGGCATAGCTTGAGTAGGCGATCTATTTAGAGCAGAAGAGCTACCCCCATTTGAGGACTTGGGCGGCGATTAGGAAGCACTGGGGAGCAAGTATGTTGAAACCACCTACTAATAAGGGTTGCCACTTAGTGGCCATGAGTTCTGGCACCTTAAAGGTGGTCTCCTGCTTAAATATGGCAATCAGAGCAGATATAGTGAAACACCTAGAGGCCCCCTGGGAAAAGTGGGAGGGGGACTTGGGGGTATCGATTCCTGAGGGCGATTGGGCAAAAATAATGGAGCAGACCTCCAATGTGTCTAGAAATGCCCAATTTAAGTTGATAAACTTCAATGTCCTACACAGAGCATACCTCACCTCATGCAGGGTGAATCAATTCTCTGAAACAGCAGGGTCCGCATGTCCGAGATGTGGAGCAGTGGGGGCAGAGATATTTCTTATGCTACGGACATGCTCTGTCAGTGTCCTCATATCCTCAGGGTCGGGATGATGCTAGTAATGGTCGACCTTTCAATAGCTTCAAGTCTGAGTTGCTATTCCAGCACAGCCTTTTGAAGTGATTAAGCGGGGGAAGGAAAGGGAGGGATCAGCAGGAGGGAGACCTGTAGGAAGAAAGTAAGTGCTTTAGTATACTAAACTAACTTTTTCTCTCAGGAATTACTACATGACACATATGCACTAAAGTACCTGTAAAGTTAATGAAAAAAAGAGTCCACCTTCTAGGCTGAAATGCACTGAGGACCTTTAAAGCTTTGATGTCGTAATAGTCAAAGCTGCAAGGAGGGAAAAAACAATTGTCAAATCGGTTTTAACTTTATATTCATTATCTAAAATCATCCTGTTCTGTCCTTCCTACATACTCTTATTCTGATATGTCAGTAATCACAGGGCGGTTGAGAAACGTTCATCAAGTTATTCTTACACATTCCCTGTTAATAGACAAAAACAGACAAGAAACAAACTTAAAGATCCAAATTACATCCTCAGTAGCTTTTTGTATTTTCTCCTTTGTTAATACCAGCCCCTTAATGATTCCCCAATTTAATTCATAAATCAAACAGTCATCAATCCTTTGCTTCAGAATGTTTAGCCACACAAATATATTGACAAAGAACCGCTTTGCAGATAGTCAGAAAGTTTCCAGTCACTCACGTTAATCACTGCATGTTATTTTCTTAAGTTCGAAGAAAATGTCATTCAAAAACCATTACACAGAACCAAGTTATGCTTCTCAACCTTTAACGACTCGACAACGAAGAAAATCAGAAACAACCTTGTCTCCGATACTCTCTCCCCAATGAGCTTCCAAAGTGAAACTCTCCAACGGGAAAGAAGAGGTTCAGAAATACCTTGTCTCCGATACTCTCACCCGCATGAGCTTCAAACGTTAAACTCTTCAACGGGAAAGAGAAGTTCGGAGCAACAACGAACCACTTTTAATGTTAATAACAGCCTTGCCAACAGATTACGAGCAAAGACAAAACAAGATGGTGCTATGTGCACCCTTACCGGACCGGGACCCATATGGTGGTTTAAACTTCTTATCTTCCGAGTGCAACAGAGTCCAGAACCAATCTGTGACTTTCTCACTTCTAGGGGCCTCATTCTGCACATTCTTTTCAAATTCCCAGACTCCGCCAATCTCCCTTCTGTTGGCCTCCACCCAAGATAGCAACTGCAGGTATTTGAATCTTGAGAGGGAATCACCCTTTTTTGCCATCAAGATTTCCCATGGTACCACTTCCTGCATCACCAGGAACTCCCCCCACAGTTCCATTCCAGCCCTCCTTAATGGGATGCTTAACTGGTCTTGGAGGCACTCTGGCGTGCCTGGTGAGTCCCATATTGGTGCACCATCCGAAAAGTAGCCCATTCCAAGTATGTTCCTTATCCTTACCTTTAGGGTAAGTGCTACCTTTGTAGTGTAGTTCCTATATTCCCAATAGGCTCTGCGCATTGGAATAATATATCCTATAGATTTGACGTAGGACTGAGGACGACTAGGTCTCTATCGAATATACTAAACTTAATAGTGAGTGCCAGCTAGCTCAGAGGTCACTAGAAACTTTCTCGAATTCACAAGAAGGGATTAGTTTCTGACAACCGCATAAACATGACAACTTTGTTTCCCAGGAATAAGAAATATATCTCTCAGAGTCGTAGAAACAATAGATAAGTATTTCACTCAGTCAATCGTGCATGCTTTGTTTCAACAGAGTTGTAGAGAAATAGAGAGATGGGCGTTTTCAATAAAAAGGTTTATTGAAAAGTCTTCTTTCTCATACAAGAAAAGTGAACTGCTACAATCGTTATGCAGACTGCAAAGTATAATGCGTACAGCGAGAATAGTATTATAAAATAATACTGCAAAAGCATTGTATGGTTTCTAAGCCATATAAAAATACATACATAAATATACAGGCTAAAAGTACTCAACTGGTGCTTCTAAAATATGCCTACCCAAATGTACCTAACCTAAGTCTAGTACGCGGAATAAGTAAGTATTGTGTAGCATAGGTTTAGTCTTTCTTTGCCAAGAATCTACCAAAGGTTTCTCTAGGTTCTAATCAGCTCCATACGTTAGTTTAGAATGAAGGAGGTCTGATATCTCTGTCTCGGGACTTGATTTCCCAACACCCCGCAAGGGGAGCTTGGAAAGACTGGAGCTGGATTCTCGGCAGGAGAAGAGCAGCCTCTTGACCAGTGCGTCAGCTGGAGAGTCGGCTTCCTTCTGCACTTGCTGTAGCAAGCTGCGTCGGGCAAGTAGATAGTCGAACTGCTCCGAACCACCGTAGTTTGCCATAACAAGTGAAGGAATATTTATACCTTGAAGGTGTTTAGGAATGCCATAGCTTGACGTAAAGTCGGGCATATGAACATCAGGAAAGAACCCCTAGGGAATAGTTGTTCTTTTCAAAGTACATGAGTTCTTGGACAAATCAATATTCAAGCAAGGGGAAGTTCCCTAACTGCTTAAGCCGATTTTCCAAGAAATCGTTGTGACGTTTGGTACGGGTGGAAGTAGCCATGCCTGTATTTGGGTAGCATGGGCTATGCCTAAATAAGGGATTGATTTCTATGCCTATATAAGGGCAATGTGAATTGTACCTATATAAGGGCATGAATCGGGAAAATTCACTCGGAGCTCTAAACGCCACACAACACCCACTCCACTTTCTTATGTACAACATTACTAAGTTCTAAACACATTAAACATATCTAAACATGAAGTGTTAAAACCCACCCAAAATACATAAAATGCATTGGTACTGGTTGTACACGAAAAGCATATGTGCTGTACGCATTTAAAGCATGTTTCATTCAAAGCATATAGTTTGAAAAATGCTATCCGAATAAATCACGAAAATACATTTATGAAATGGCTCTTAAATAGGACAAGGTCAAATATTGTCTCTTGGAAGTTTTTCAAAGAATTCTAGTTCTCTATGAATAATTCTACTTTAAGCAGATTACTTTGTGCCAAAAAATGAAGAGAATTTTTTTTTGGGGGGGGGGAAAACAAAAGTTTGAGCATAGAAAAAATAGAGTTCCAAAGTTTGGATTTTGTTTTGAAAAACAAAGGTCGAATTCAGAGTCTTCCAGAACACTGTGTGCCTAATCAAAAGTCAGTGTTATTGTTTGGAGAAAACATCAAGTTTTTTAAGTCTGAAAAGAATTTGTCTACCATTGTAGGTGAAAGTTGGATAACCTCGTTAAGAAGATTAATCGCACATTGATGTGAAGCATTGCCGTCAGCGTTGGTCGCGTTAGCAATGTTCGAATTGGATGGTACCAGTGTGCCGCTTTCCTCTCGTACCTCACCGTCAGCATTTTGCATCTGTGAGGTCTCAATGAATGCGTCATCAGAATTGGTAGCCGCTGGGGACAACACTGCGCATGGGCATTTACCGGATCCAGCAAAGTATCAACATCTGTTGGCATGACTGATGGAAGTGTGAGACAAATATCTAGCACGCATTCTTCTCCACATAGCAGGCATCGTAAAACAGGTAAGATGCAATCTAGCCAGATTGGTCTGAATGTCATAAACCATGTGGTATTTGATTCCCTCAAACGAGTTAATCCCAAAATTTGGACTATGCGCTCACGACACTTCATCGCCAGAAGAGTGTTCTCCACGATGAACTGGGTATCGCTGGTGATTTGGCTTGCCATATCGGAGCAGAAGGAGCAAAAATAGTATCCCTGCTGCGAGTCCCAAAACGAGATGCAGTCCGCAAAACAGAGTGCACGAAGTTCGGAAATATTCCTAGGACTGCTACAAAGGGTGCTAACAGTCCCGAAAAAATCGTCTTAAAAACATGTACAATACCACACGTATCAGACATGTTTAAGATACGACCTAACATTTCTGAGAAATGTACAGGGCAGTTTGTAGTTAATAGGGTGCGTATCTCTCCAGAAGTCTTTGCAACTTGCAGATCATAGGTTTCTTTGGCCGAGGTCAATGGCACAGATTTTTATAAAAGAATGGCTTTCATTCTGCTTAAAGTATCAATTCGTATAGAAGAGATGTTCAGTGAAGGCCATAACGGCGACTCCCGGTCTGTCTTGGTTTTTTAAAACAATACTTGCATACATCAAGTGACCCTGGCTGACACTGTCAGGAACTGACGGTGGCGCCTGCAGTAGCGGCAAAGTCGCCGGACTACACTTCCCAGAAGGCCTGGAGGTGCTGAATGTACTTAATCACGCACCGCACAGGTAAAATGTAAATGTAAATGTACATGTATAGCGCAAATCACCACTGGTTTCTAAGCGCTTGCTTAGGGAACCCGTCCTGGTATTCCCCTGTGAGATACCCCGGCAGGGTATCCGCAAGGTGAAAGCCAGGCATCCCGCCGCGAGGGGCCATTGTGGAGATTAGGCAATCTATCGCCCAGAGTCGCAGAGTGTGAACCCATGAATCGATTAGGCACCGGAGCGAGAATTGTCGAGTCCACGGACATTTTAGGACTCAAGACCCCGCTGAGCCGGGAATTGAACCCTGGTCCCGGGCTGACTTCTGCTTCCAGGTCTGCCTCCTCTAACCAGTGAGCCACACTTCTCCACTAGCACCATACGTGATTCCAACCATGATGTTGTTCCAGGTTTTGGCGTACAGAGCGGACCGCTCTGTTTCCGGATCTCATTCCTTGTGATTTACCGCGTTCTAGGCTGAGACGCAAAACTGGCTATCCCTCGCTTGATTACCTCTATGCTCTGTGTATGTTCATTTAGTCAGAGTGTGGGGTAATCAGGAGGTGGACCCCTTTAAGCATCGCCCTGATCCCGAGGAGTTCGACAATTGTGACAGAATCGTGTACCCACGAAATCTTCTCCTCCCGGTCAGAGGTTTGCTTAGAGATGGCTACTTCAAATGATGTCTTACAGGCCTTAGTTTTAGTGCAGCAAGAATTAGCCACATCCCGTGCCGAGACGGCGGCACTTAAGGAAAGAATGGACAGACAGGCTAGGAATCCCTTTTGGTGCTTCCGCAGGGACACCTCAGATTCAGGTGACTGTTCCTCCACCTATACCGTTGGCTAGTCCAGAAAGGTATGCAGGCGATCCGCATAGGATCCAAACCTTCCTGACTCAGATCACGCTACATTTTTCCTGTAGGCCGGCCTCTTTTCCCACTAACCTCTCGAGAGTAGCTTTTGCTATCTCCTATCTCACAGGAGAAGCGGCCAATTGGGCTGTCCCGCTGGTTAGAAATGACGATCCCTTACTCACAGACTGGGCCGCGTTTAGGAGGGAATTCGAGAGGGTGTTTGATCGGCGGGCCACCACTCTTAGTGCAGATCGGGAATTACTGGATTTGCGCCAGGGCAGAAAAGACCTAGTGACTTATTGATTGATTGATTGATTTTAATACTTATATAGCGCATGCTGTCACCCTACGGGTATCCTGGCACTTCAGACTAGGAAGACCTGAGTGGAATAAGAGCGGGAAGAGGGAGATCAGAGGTTAAACCTTAGGAAAAAGACAGGTTTTTAAACTCCTGCGAATCTCTAGCAGAGAGTCAATTTGTCTGAGGTTCAGTGGTAATTCATTCCACAGGCGGGCACCGGCCACATTAAATACCCTCCCTCCCGACTTGGAACGTTTGAACCTGGAGACCTTCAATAAACCGGCACTCGAACAGCGAAGTTGCCTCTTAGGGTGGTACCATGTAAATATTTCCAGTAGTGGGACTGGGCCCAGCTCATGCACCACTCTGAATACCAGGTAGAGGGACTTGAAATGGACCCTTTCCTTAATAGGCAGCCAATGTAGGTCCCCAGCGCCAAGGTGGTAGATGCGCATCGCTGCCTATTAAGTGCTAGTTTTGCTTCTGCAGACTGGACTCTCTGCAATCCCTGAATGAAGTATTGTGGGGCCCTCAGATACAGAGAGTTGCAGTAATCCAGACTGCTTATCACGGTGCTTGTTATCACCAATGAGCGTGACTCTTTTGGCAGAAGCGGAAGTATTTTTCTTAACATACGCATTAAGGAGAAGCACACGTTGGCGGTCTAATTTGCCTGTGACACCATCTGAAGGTTGTCATCGATCAGAACCCCCAGGTTGCGTACCTTACTAACCGGCGCTAGTGGTTCCTCCTCAGGGGTGAGTTTGAACTCAAATGGAAGGGGTTAAGCACCCTGGCGGAGGAACAGTACACCACCTCGGTTTTCCAGCTGTTAAATTGTAGGGAGTTTCTTCTCCGCCAGTCAGCCGTCCGCCGCATACACTGCTGGAATATGTCCAGGGAGATTGCATGTTCACCTTCTAGGGAGAATGCCAGCTGTGTATCATCGGCATAATTGACTAGGCTGACTCCGAAGGACTTAATGATGGGGAGCAGGGGCTGCAGATATACGTTAAAAAGAATAGGACTAATCGCAGAGCCCTATGGCACCCCATGTACTACCGGGGATTTACTGGAGGAGAATGGTGCTAAAGTTACTACCTGCTGTCTTCCTACAAGATAGGACTGAAGCCATTGCAGTGCCCTTCCCTTCACTCCTAACTTCTTAAGTCTCTCCAAGATGGAATGGCTCACCGTGTCGAATGCGGCCGACATATCGAGAAGCACTAAGACAGTAGCATTCCCGCTGTCGGCTCGCATGCGCAGATTATCCATCATGGTGACCAAAGCCGTCTCAGTCCCATTGCCCCGACGAAACCCAAATTGATCTTTATCAAGCAGGTGGTTATCCTCCAGGAACCACGATAGTGTCCTACTAACTACTTTTTCCAGAATTTTTACCGGAAATGGCAGGAGAGAGATGGGCCTGAAACTTGCCGGAGTTGACGGGTCCAGGGAGGGTTTTTTAATCAATGGAGTCACCACTGCCTGTTTCCAGCATTCCGGGACAGTTCCTTCTTCTAGTGATTGTTTACAAATCTGCCTCAGCCAGGGAAAGGTTTCTCGACCAAATGATTTCCAAATTTTATGAGGAAGGGGATCAAGAGGAGAGCCCGAGGTCACACTGAAAGCCAGACTATTGAAAGCAGCATCAGTGAGGGTCAAAACGTTGTCCAGAGTCGCTAAATGGGGAGGATCTTCCACCGACGATTGTTCTAAATTGTCTTGACCATCATTGTTATTAGAATGGAAGGTACCAACAATTTTGTCAATCTTATCCTGGAAATAAAAAGCAATCTCATCACATAGTTTTTGTGATGCTGCTACCTTATTATTCAGACAGGTAGGAAAAGAAAGGTCCTTGAAGATTTTAAAAAGAGCTTTTGTCCCATTTGGTGCTTGTATAATAGAGGTAACGTAAAAGTCTGCCTTGGCCTTAAGAAGGAGCTCTTTATATTTCAGTTGTACTGATCTCAAATCTTTTTTATCTTCCACAGAATAGCCCTTTCTCCACTTCCTTTCCGCCTTCTTACAGAGCATGCGCGGCTGTTTCAGATCTTCATTAGACCAGGGAGCCATGATTTTGTTCCTATTTTTTAGCTTCTTTATTGGGATTGCCTGATCCAAAATGTCGGTTAGATAACTAGTGTACATTTTGTCATTTTCCTCAACCGTCACCGTAGGTGTAAAGTCGTTGCCCTCTGGGGCTGGCATATGGGTTCTGATCTTATCTAGTTTTGCCCACTCCCTGCCTTTCCTACAAGTATTTTCCAGACTGATTCCATCCCTTGCGCGTGGTAACCTAAAATCAAAGTGTATTAGATGATGGTCAGTGCAGTTCTGAGGTATTATGTTTAGTATCTTGGTAATCGATTGATTGGAAAAAAGTATATGACAATCTTCAACAGGCTGGTTGTGGAAACAGCGTGGCCTGAAGAGAAGAGGATGGCTTTGTACTATCAAGGGTTAAATGACGAGATTAAGGATGTGTCAGCCCAAATAGACCATCAGCCCACCACTTGTATCGACTTGATCAATCTCACCCTGCGGTTGGATCACCGAATGGCAGAGAGGGCAGGTGATCGTAGGAGAAGTGAGAGGACAGGGGGTGGTGTGGAACAGGTAATCCGTTCAAACCCGAAAGATTCTGGTCCCGAACCCATGGACATTGGAGCCATTAGACCCCCGTTATCAAAGGCAGAGAGAGAGAGCAGGCGTGCTCAAGGCCTCTGCATGTATTGTGGTAAAAAGGGGCACTATGTGAGGGAGTGTACCATGAAGCCTAAGAAAAGGACTACCTTCTACTCAGGGAAACAGGTCGCAACCATGACAGTTGAGAAAACCTATAAAGAGGGAACTGACAGTGGGAGGTCCATAAGGGAAGAAACTACAGCATAGGAGTGGAAAATACCTTTGCTTGCGGTCTCAGGGGTAAAGGGCTCAGAATCACACATCGTTTTGTCCATGATCCTCAGGAAAGGACAACAACACCCGGTATGGACGATGATTGATTCTGGAGCCACCGGAAACTTCATAGACTATGGGTTGGTCCATCGTTTGGGACTAGTGAGAGTGCCTAACACGAAACCCGAGACGGTATTAAGTCAAGTCAAAGCACACTTTATTCGATTTTTAAAAAAATCATAAAAGCACATACAATACATATACATTAAAATCACAGTTCATTTATGTACAAAGTCAGTGAAGGCCGTAATTAAACTGTACTGCATCTTGTTTGGCTCATAGGGTTAAAATCTATTAAAACAATACCATATTTACAATAAAATGTTCAGTGGTACACGTTTGTTCCTAGTTCTGAAAGCTAGAAAGCTGGCAACGCTAAAAGTAGTGTAAATATTGCCCAACATCTGGAGGTAGATTAATGCGGGTCTGACTTGAATAAAGCCAGCCTCCCTCAAAACAGGTAACAAGTGTTTTTTCCTAGCGGCAGTATAAAATCCACAAAACATCATAAAATGCATGGTATCTTGCTTTGAAAAATTATCACACTCACAAGGAGGGGCATCTTCTGAATTATCCCATGAGGGGTAGCAACCTAGAGAGAATTGAATCAGATTAAACCTGAATCTTACTAAAAGGAATCTGTGAAGAGGTCTTGTAACAAATTTCAGGTATGGTTCCAGAGAGGGAGTAGTGATTAACATAGAGTGTGCTCTTACAGATGATTTCATTATTTCCTTCTCCTCTCTGTTAAGACGGACTCTCTCCATAAAATGGACCTTGATCCACTTTACATCTTCTCTCCTAATATAAGATGGAGATAAAAAAAGTTCCGGTCTACCTAGAGCTGAAAATGTGTTTTTTAAATACTTCAGCCACGGTATTTTCATGGCATGGTCCAAAGAAGTGACATCCTCCAGAATAAGATGGTTCAAAGTTAACTCTGGATTTAGCCATGTCTTTGCCCAGAATAGGAGGGGTGCCAGGTTCAACTTATCTACAATGTAAGGCAAACCCACTTCCTCGTGGATGGAAAAGGTAGGGGTCGATTTGGGGACTGAGAGCAGTTGTCTAATTATCCCATTTTCTACCCTTTGGATTTTGTCTTGGGTAGCGTAGCCCCACAAGGCGGCCCCATAGGTGGCAATGGGAATATACTTGGTGTTATAAACTTTTAGAAGCGCTTCCATCGGCCTAGCCCCCAGCCTTTTTGTAAAATCCAACAGTGCAGATGTCGAGCGAGCCAAGGATAAACTCTTCACCTTCATCTGGGGGGCCCAGGACCCCCTTTCGTCAATGAGGACCCCCAGGTAAGGGAAGACCGGAACCCTTGAAACCACCTCGCCCTTACATATGAAGGTTTTAGATCTAAACTTTCCTCTCTGTTTGCCCACTATCATAGAATGAGACTTTTTAGCATTTACCTTCAGGTCAAGGTTTTCCATGAAGGAGCCAAAACGATCCAATAGTGTCTGTAGACCGATACCTGTGCGGGCAATCAGTACGGCATCGTCCGCGTATAGGAGGGCCGGGACCTGCAGTCCTCCCACACGCTGAGCGTCTACCCCCCCTCTAGATGTTTTCCCAACCCGTTTATGTAAATGGTGAAAAGAAGGGGGGCCAGGATGCACCCTTGGCGGACCCCTTTCTCCGACCTAAATGTGTCTGTACACCTCCCCTCATTTGAGACCCTAACCTTGGCGAATATCTCCTGGTGTAAAGTGGCCATGAAAGTGACCAGGGAAGGATCTATTCCCATCTCAAGAAGGATTAACCACAATTTGGACCTATTTACCAAATCGAAGGCCGAGGAGAGGTCCATGAAAGCCAGATAAAGAGACCCCTCCCCGGCCACCGCATATTTGGCAATTAATAGGTGCAAATTCAAACATTGGTCCAGGGTACCTCGTTTCTCTCTGAACCCGTATTGTATGTTTGAAAGCCCCTCACAGACCTCCAGATTTCCACTAAGTTTAGCCTAAAATGTTAATGGCCGAGTCTAGGAGGGAAATTGGTCTGTAACACCCCAGGACCTCACGTTGTCCCTTTTTAAAAATTGGCACTATAATGGAGGTTGCCCAGGTATTGGGGAACACGTTGTCATTTGCTGCCCTAAAAACTTTAGTTAGTACCTGAGACCAAGTTATCGGAGAATGTCTATATAGGTATGCAGGTACGCCATCGGCGCCCGGCGCCTTGTTTTTTGAAGTCTCCAAAATGGCCTTCAACACCTCCTCCTCAGAAAACTCTACCGGGGGGACACCCGAGCAACCAATTGGCCGCCAGGGGCTGTACTAATCTTGTCACCATAGACGTCTTTGAAATGAAGGACCCACTTCTCGTCCGGAATGACGCAGTCAGTGGCTGCATTGTGAGTCCCGGCAAAGAATGGGTGATTTATGATCTCCCAAAATTTCTTGCTGTCTCGCAAGACGTCGATAGAGAGAAGTTTGTCCCACGCTTCACTTTTAATTACATCTTTTCTCCTTTAAGGTCAGTTTATATTCCCTCCTCAGGTTTGCAATAAGAGCCTTATCCCTCGGTATGGCTTTTAACGCTCGCTTCAGACGAGTATTTATTCGCGAACAGTCGGCGTCAAACCACTTTGATGTTCTAGACAATCTCTTGGTGGGCTTAACTGTCAAGTCCCCCGAGATGGTATTAGCTGTGGATGGTACTCCGTTAAAGTCAGGTCCCATCACCGAACACACCGAGATGGTGGAGTTGATACTAAAGGGCAATCCACAGGATCATGTGGAAGACATACTATTAAATATCATAGAGGCTCCTCAATACGAGGTTATCTTAGGCATGCCGTGGTTATGGCAACACAATCCTACCATGGATTGGAGGCTTAAGACTATCAGTTTTAACTCTGCTGACTGCATATCCAACTGTATGAGAAGCAATGAGTCCCACACACTGTCGTTAGCTCAGATATATCGGGCTGCTACTGCGGCCGAAAAAGACGTGGTGTTGCTTGCGGATTACCAACGATATATGGACGTATTCAGTGAAGTAAAGGCCGAGAGACTACCACCACATCGCTACTATGATTGTCAGATCGATCTGGTGGAAGGTGCTGTCATACCTTCATGCCGGGTATATGCCTTGTCTGACCCAGAAACTAAACATCTCCGGGCGTATCTGGATCATTTTTGTTCCATTGGTTTCATACGCCCTTCTCGTTCCCCGGCAGCCTCTCCTCTTTTTTTCACGGCAAAAGCTAACGGCGAGTTGAGAACATGCATTATCGCCAGCTAAACAAAAACACTGTGAGAAACCGATACCCTCTTCCACTCATCCCTGTGCTGTTGGACCAGGTGAGAGAGGCGAACATCTACACTCGACTGGATCTAAGAGGGGCTTATCACCTGGTAAGGATATGAGATGGGGATGAGTGGAAGACGGCATTCAAAACTCGTTTTGGGCTGTTTGAATACTTGGTTATGCCGTTCAGGTTGTGTAATGCCCCGGCGGCTTTCCAGTATTTTTTTAATGATGTGATGAAGGACTACATAGACCAGTTCATTGTCATTTACATTGATGACATTCTGGTCTATCCGGTCTCTCCGGCTCAACATGTGAGCCATGTAATCCTAATCCTCAAAAAACTGCAGGAAAACAGTTTGTATTGCAAACTCAGCAAGTGTGAGTTTAGTGTTACAGAAGTTGAATTTTTGGGAGTTATATTGAGTCCCTGAGGATTTAGGATGGCTGAGAGGAAAGTGGAGGCGGTTCGGGATTGGCCTGTTCCCAAGACTGTGAGAGATGTTCAGTGTTTTTTGGGGTTCTCCAATTATTATAGGAGATTCATCTCGCATTTCTCTCAGTTGGCCTCTCCAGTAACCCGGTTATTGAGGAAAGGAACTCCTTTTTGTTGGACACCTGAAGCCATAGAGGCTTTTGTTCAGTTAAAAGAGGCTTTTTGTACTGCACCTATCTTGAGACATCCTCAATCAGACATCCCTTTTGCGGTGGAGGCGGATGCCTCGGATGTGGCCATAGGAGTGGTGTTGTCTCAGAGGGACAAACATACTGGTCAACTACACCCGGTGGCTTTTCTTTCTAAAAAACTGAACTCGGCCACAGTCAATTACACTGTGGCCGAGAAGGAACTCCTGGCAGTCAAGAAAGCTTGGGGACCTCCAGGAAATTTCCAATATCCATCCCAGCCACCCATGGCTCCATTCTCAGATTATCAGAACTACAATGGTCAACCTTTTTTAGGGTTTGGCCAACGCAGATCGAGAGGCAAAAGGAGAAACACGCAAACACAGGTACACTGGGAAGATTCATCAGGACCACACACAGGGACACGCAGCCACACGCGGGGGACCCCGCGCGAGTGAGCGGACATACAGAACCCAGCTTAGTAGTCAATCTCAGTAAGAAAACTCTTTCCACCATTGAAGAGGTGGTTCTGAACAAAGGCTTAGGGTATGTCATCACTAATAATGGCGACCCTTTTAGACTACAAGTGGAATTAGCTCAGTTTTTCCGTAAACTACGTCTACACTACTTTTGTCAGAGATGAAACAAATACTGACAAAGAGGAGTCGGATGTCAACACAGGGCTAAGGATCAAATCTTCCTTTGCACCTCCAGTACATTCTGTACCGCCACAAGTGGGGACCTTTGCGAGGGCAGTCAAAGACGATGTGGAAAAGCTCTGGACCACAAAGACTGGCACTTTTAGGAATTTGTCTAGATTGGAAGAACAGGCCTTACAATCCCTGGCTCAAGATCCCAGTGGCGGCTGGTGACATCTGACAGAGGTGGGGCGTAAAAGTCACTGGCCGCGCAATGTGACGAGCGAGTGTAGCAAGCTAGCTCGATCCTATGAAAGGAGGTTTGGGGCATTCTTGCCCCGCAAAAAATGAGTAAAAAGAGCGGGCAAATGGTGCATTTTCAAGCACATTTCAGAAAGCAAGAATGTTAATAAACCATTCTATATATTCGCACCTTTCATCTTCTCCCTCATTATCTTTCATTCTTTCTGTCATCACTCTTACTCCTACCCAAAACCCTGCTTTTAATCCTACTTACGCTTAAATATATTGCACAACTGTATTTACTCTTAGTTCTGCGGTTACTTCTACTTAGTCCTACACTCTTGCACCACTACTCAGTCCTATTTACACCAAATCATACTTCTAATTAGACGTACACTTCTTACTCCTTTTCTTGCTTATTCCTCTTCTTACTACCATGTTGATGCTTCACTGCAAATACATAATGTAATAGCAGTGAAGGCTCGCAAATGAAAGGTGGGTCGTCTAACAATTAACAAAGTTTGTAAAGTGTACACAGACAAAGAACAACGTTACTTTGCTGTACATGAAAGCCAGGCGTATTTTTCCAGAGTGTGGGCGACAAGTGTTAAGTGAAACAATTTACAAACAAGGGATTGCTCGAAATAATGTTTTTGTGTTGACGTTAAAAGTTAAAATGGAGAGTACGCCCCATAGCGCCACTGAAGTGAGATAACATATGCAGCTAGATGTCTACACACTGAGAAAAATAAATAAGTAAGCCCCTTACAACAGTAATATTAAAACAGTCTGGAAAAGGTGCAGGCAAACAAACACTGATGTATGAAACGTTACCTTTTTGGTCAGAAAATGTCAACCCCCAGCTTCTACAAATGTTATATAGTTTGCCAGACAAGATGAACGCAAGTAAGGCCATGTACCATCGCAGCAGAAAACACAGGCTCTCCACATCCCCCAAGCTGTCAACATCCGGTCAGTATCCCACCCAAGTACAGTCACAGTCGAGTCCAACCGTACCTATCTCCCTTGGTCAAAAGTGAAGAAGCATGTATGTGGAAGAAAACCAAGGATATGGGAAATACTTTAAAACCATTGATCGGAACTTCTGCGAGAGATTTGTGTAACAAACTACCAAGAATTTCACCCGCACATAGTTAGCGCATAATACGGGTCTGACATTCCCTGACCCCATAAAACCAAAATCAGGGAAAGATTCCCATGCCAAATATCCTCAGTGGTGAAAACAGTCCTGGTGAAAAGCGGTCACAATACCTCAAGGCCCCGGGGGCTTGACCCCTTCCTCCCAGGGAGCCCCCTTTGGGATGTAGTGTCACATAATTCATACACCAGTGTGAGTACCAAGATTCCAGGTCCAGAGCTGGCAGAAGTGACCCCATCTCATGCGTGGCTACCTCAACAGTCCCGACAGTCTCTCAACCTGCAGTCTGAGTGTTCAAGAAATTAACAAATTTCCTTGAAACTAAGTAATTTTGCCCGCAGGAGTCTGGTTAATGTAGAAAACATCTCGACAGAACACATTTTCTGCTCTCCGGTATTTTGCAGGACTTTTATTCACACACGATGTGCACGCATGTATAAAATGTCATACACCTTACCAACACATTTATTTTGCACTTAAAGAATAATTTTGCATAGTTTTCACAATCTTTTGATGGAATTTCACTAATGAAAAAATATGCAATTTCGTACCCCTTAAATGGCACAGTTGGTGGTAGTGTGCTGCCCCACACAGCACTCCTGGGCTGGCTTTTCCCTAAGCAGAGTGGACGAAAACACACACACACACAGTTGCATTCTGTGTCTGATAGTTCTGCAGTTACTGCTTTATGAATTCTAGGATGAGGCCTGGCTGGGGTCTCACACGTGGCATTAGGGAGGAGGACACTTGGGCACACAAGGAGAGCTCCTGCCTACATTGTGAAACATCCGCTCCACAGAATCAATCACGCCAACTTCACTTGTCTGGGCCCTGGGAGGGGTAGGGCTCCTCTACTCAGACCTGACCCCGAATTAGCCCGGCCGGGCTCAGACTTAAGTGATGCCAGACCTCACCGCGCATCCTCCCATGCAGGCACACCAGTCCACAGGAAAGGGGATATCTAATCTTCAAGTTCTCACAGCAGACGAGCAGCTTTTTAATAAGCGTAGAGTATGATCTGCTGTGGCTCTCAGTGGGTAGAAGAGAAAGTGTCTACATCGTCGGAGAAAAACAACCAGCTGAGCTACCCAATGCCTATGCCCAAATTAAAGCGTAGACAATAATGAGCGCGTGCAAAGATCTCCGGTTGTGAGGGGGGGGGTAAATTAACCAGGTTAATTTAATTAATAAAACTTACCAGGCCAGGCATCTCCTCCGGTCCCGCGTCGCATCACGTCACCTCTGCAATGGTGGAACTAACTTCTCCCCGCTCTTTTCTTTTGCCGCTCAACAGGAAACTAACTGCCAATAGGGCACGCGCGGCGGTAACTCAGCCAATCCTGGCGCAGCATAACATTGCCACTGCGCAAGGATTGGTTTAAGAGCAGGGCTAATACTGCCCATAATGAGACCCGGCTCCCCCGGGTCTCTGCCTGTGTTCGTGCTAGAGGAGGAGGAGGAGGGAAGGGGCTACTGGTGTGAGCATGCGTGGGCAAGTCGAAAAAATGACTTGTCCTAAATGCGCACACACTGCTGCTGGCTGCCCTCCCTGCCACGCTGTGCTATGCTATCTGCCACTGCCAGCCGCCTGCCACTCACTGCCACAGATCCGCCCCCCACCCTTCCGCGATCGCATGACTACAGTGACTCACTCACTCCGATTCTCCGAAAATAAATTATGACTGCTGCGCTCGTAATTTTAATTATTGGTATGCGCAGACAGTATCAGACAGTGACGTGACGGTCGTCCATGGCTAGTGGGGCAACGACCCAACGCCCCCAATGGACGAACCGCCACTGCAAGATCCTCTGATCACTATCAAACCCGCTGACAAAGGGGGATCGATAGTGATTCAGGATACAGAGGCATATCGACAGGAATGCATCCGACAGTTAGGGGACATTAATTCTTATGTTCCCCTTATCATTGACCCTACAGAGCGATTAACAGCTGAGATTAGGAATCTGGTTGATGAAGCCCTGAATGAAGGGTGGATCACTGCCCATGAGGCACTGTTTCTACAAGCTCAGAGTCCCACAGTGCCGTATTTCTACACCAGCGGCGGTTTTCTTTCAAGGGCGGCGGGGCTCCGCCCTCCCTATCGACTCGGCCGGCATAGAGCAAGCCAGGGATTTAAAATGCTAAGTAACAGCAATGTTACTTACCATTTTAAATCCCGAGCCGCACTGACGATCAAAGCCCCGGGCCGTGACATCCTGCTGCCTGCCTGCCTGCCTGCCATCAGTTTAGGACGCACTAGCGTCACTGCAGCAGCAGGCAGGCCAGACAGGAAATGGAGGCAGCGTGTGGGGTGATTTGTGACACATGCGCTTTGCGCATGTGTCACAATTTAAGGCTAAAGACTGCCGGAGAGTGTAAACACCGGGCGCATTAGGTGCCAGCCCGGGAATATAAAGAATGGCCCTTTTGGGGCCCGCCCAGAAATGGCGCAAGGCAGCATCATAAATTTACAGCAGCCTCGGGTGGGTACAGTGTAAGCCCGAGGCTGCATTGAAGTCTAGTGTACATGAAGGCTGGGGCATGATGATGAGTACACCCTCACCCCACCCTTTGATCAGTCGTCACTGGAGGGGGTGGGGTCATGCATAACTGACCCCAGCCAGCTCTCAAAAACGACTCATTTGGGAAAGGTCATTTTTTAAATTACAATAATCATTACACTGAGTGATTATTGTATATAAACTTTTAACTTTATTTTTTTTTAAAAGAAAACGCTGTAAGCATTTTATTTATGTCACAGAGTCATGAGACTTAACTCATGACCCTGTGACGTGGTGTCACATGCTGCACAGAGTAGAGCTTTCACTTTCATCCTGAAAGTGAAAGCTTTACTGTTTCAGCTCTCTCTGAACCAGTAGCTGCTGGACAACAAAAGGAGAAGCACAGCCAGCCAGCAACTAGCATCAACCGGCTGACTGACCAAGACAGAAGCTGCCTGATAACTGGGGTAAGTGTGAAGTATTAATTATTGTTCTTTTAAATTATTTTTGCAATATTTCCATTATTTAAATATACTACTTTGTAATTATTTTAACATATAGCACACTCTAGTCTAGTATCATGACTCATGAGTGCATTTAAATAAACTTGCAAGGGTTAATGTGTCTCATGCAGTGTACTTCATGCAAAATGCTATGTAATATGCAGATGACAGATTTTTATTTTATGAAACTAGATAAGTGGGTTACTGCTTTTAATACAGAGCTCATTTGGTTATGTACAGTCCATACATTTTAATCCTTCCCATATAGCACAGTGAGCTATAAACAGCATGCAACTCTTCAACCTTGTAACCCTCACTTACTTTTGTAACACAACCTGTACATTGATTTACACTTTTCATTTATTGTCAATATATGTGTACATGTGATCTAAAGCGCTTTGACACCCTACATGTGGATGAGTAGCACTATAAAAAGAAATAAGAACAAAATAGTGGTATTTAAATTTAAAATGTTTGCAAATACAAATTCAAAAGCAAGCGTCTTATGATGTGATAAGCTTTAAGCCTTTCTTTCTGCTCCATTGCTTCAAATCAATTACTATTTAAAGCAAGACTACTCACCCGTAGGGTCTCAAGGCGCTGTGTGTGGGGGGTTGAGGGGAGGGGATCTGCGATTGATTTGAAGAGCCAAGTCTTGAGGTCCTTCCTTAATTGCGGACGTGATGGTGATTGCCTGAGGTGCAGAGGCAGGACGTTCCAGAAGTTTAGACAAGGATCTTTCTCCAGCACTGGTCTACAGATGTGTGATGGTGGCCTGCGCCAGTTGGGCGGAGTGGAGATGTCACGGGAGAGTGTAGAAGCAGAAGTGGTGGTTGAGCTATGTATGTCTGGCGTTGTGGAGGGATTTGTAGGCATGCGTGAGGCGCTTGAGCTAAGGTAATTCTTTTGTTGATAGATAGCAAGTGAAGGTCTCTCAGGGAATATATGACGTTATATCGCATGCCAACACAAAGAATGCCATTATAACGCGGTTGTAACAACACAAGTGCTGTTACAACGCATTACCATTGCAAAGCACACTTTTACCATGCATATGCCTTTACCACACATGCCATTACAAGGCAAAGACATGCGTGGTAAAGGCATATACCTGGTAAAAGTGGTTAAGGTAAGTAATTGTGTGTCTCTGTATGTATATATATATATATATATATATATACCCCCAGGCAACCCCAAAATTACCCTTTGTACCAGTGCCAATAGCCCTACCCCCTTAAAATTCTAAAATTACCCTTACCACCCTAATACCCATACCCCCTCAACCCTAAAATTACCCTTACCACCCCAAAACCCCAACCAACCCTGAACCCTAAAATTACCCTTACAACCCCAAACCCTAAAACTTTAAATTACCCTTGGCACAACAAAACCCAAATTTGTCCGAGCCCTAAAATTACCCTGGGCACCCTAAAATTCAAACCCACCCTGAATCCTAAAATTAACCTTGGCACCCCAAAACATATACCCATCCTAAACCCTAAAATTAATCTTGGCAACCCAAACCTATACCCCTACACCCCAAACCCACCCTAAACCCTGTACTTACCTTATACTTACATGTAAAACACATATGCTTTTACCATGCTTGCCTATACAAAGAAATTCACGTAAAGGCATGTGTGGGAAAGGTATATGCATTATAATGCTTTGCATTGTAATGCTATGCATTGTAATAGCATTGCGATGTAATGGTACTTGCGTTGTGTTGTCATGCGTTGTAATGGCATGCATTGTATTGGATTCGTTGTAATGGATATTTCCCTTCTCAGGTGGCCGGTGATGTGGCTGCGGCGTGGGATGTTCAGGATGAGTTTGGCGGAGGTGTTCTTGATATTCTGCAGTTTCTTTTGGAGTTTCTGGGTGGTGCTGGATAGAGTGCTGACAAGCTCATGGGTGATAGTTTTCCTGTACTCACTGGGGACACACTGGAAGATTTCATGAAGTAGATGGAGCATGTGGAAATAGGAGGAATAAACAACGTTGATTTGGTGGTTTATTGAGAGAGAGAAGTCCAGGAGGTTGCCAAGGTTTCGCATGTAGTCAGTGGGCATGTGGGGGGGGTCCAAGTGCTGCAGACCCCCTCTGCCTGGGTCACCAAGAGTCAACCAAGGCAGAGGGGGTGGCAACACTTGGGGGTGGATCCCAGGTTGAGGACTTAGGTCTTGTTTGAGTTAGTTAAGCTTGAGGCAGCTGTCCTTCATCCTGGTGGTGACTGCATTTATCCTGTTGTGGAAGTTGCTCTTGGCAGCTGTGGGTTCTTCTGTGAGGTAGAGAATCAGCTGGATGTTATCGGCGTAGGAGACAACGTTGAGTCTGTGGTTCTTGACGATGGCTGCAAATGGGGCCTGAAGAGCTTGGGGCTCAGGGAGGAGCCTTGAGACCCTTTGCAGATGATCTCTGTGGGTTTTCAGTTGAATGGTGGAAGTCTTACTCTCTGTGTTCGGCCGGTGAGGAAGGAGCAGATCCATCCAGGGCTTTGTTCCGGATGCTGGCATCGTGGAATCTTGTGCAGAGGGTGTGGTGGGAAACGGTGTTAAAGGCGGCTGAGAGGTCCAGCAGGAAGAGGGAAGCTGTTTTCCATTGGTCGAGGCATTTGCTTTTAGGTTTGAGGCTCCAGATATCTCCTTGGAACAGAAGGAGGCCTGAAGGCTCTTTAACTTCGGCCTTTGTTATGGGCCCAGGTGAAATCTGATAAGCTGCTGCCCCCCTCCACTTGCACATTGCAGCTCGGAATGATAGCGGGCAACGTGCAGCAGCAGGCGCTGCTGAATGTGTCAGTTACAAATGGGGTTTTTGTTGGCTAAGGTATACACCTAAGCCAAGCAGTACCCACCACCACTCAGGTTAATTCAGATGCAAGACTACCTGTGCTCCTCGTCTGGTAGCTTGGCGCAGAGGAGGCTTATCAAAGAGGCAATGTGTAAAGTATTTCTGCAACGCATAGTAAAGTAACACAGTGAAAGACAAAGCAAAACACTCCACACTAGTTCTAGAAAAATAGACCATCTTTATGTAATTAAAACCAGGCCTGAAGGACAACAATCTAATAGTCTATCAAGAGTTATGCCAGTACTAGTAACGTTAATAGCTCATCACAGTGCTCAGAAACCTTTAAGGGAGTTACAGTAATCCTCAAATGAGCCCACCGGCCTCCTCCGCCTCGAAAAGGTTTTCAATGCAGTGTGGGTTGAAGTTAGCCTGCACAGGCCTTCGGGACAGTACCTGGGGCTTGGAGTCACTGCTCTCGTTGTCGGCGGTCTCGCACACGGGGTCCACATGGTAGGAAGAGGAGTTGGGCTCTGGCATGGCCGCTGGAGCACAGGCAGGTCTGTGGCCCCATACTGCTGTGTTGGTGGGCCTCACACATGGAGCTCGTGTTGGTAAGAGGTACAGAGGCAGGCAGGACTGGTGTTCAGCCACAGTAGATGCAGTCTTGTGAATCTTCGGCCAAAGAGCCTGGAGAGAGCGAGCTCAGATCGTTGTGTTGCTAGGCAACCAGAATGCGCTCACGCCGCTCGGTGCTCCCGGCGCTGACTGAGGGTAAAGGTCTACACCGCTGCGGTATCTTCAGAAACAGCAGTGTCGAGTAAGACTAGTAGCAAAAGGTGACCGAGCGCCAACACAGCAGGCGCTAGACTATGTGAGTGTGTCTGGTGGCCCAATAACATACAAATAGCCCTGATTCTTCCATAACAGGAGGAAAGCTAACAAGTTCTTGGGAACTTGTAGGATATAGAGGCCCAGTTGTCCCTCATTGCAGAGGTAGCAGGGAGCAGGCCAACATAACTGAGCAGAGTGCATAGGCAGGTCAGCAAAGCAAGTGACAAAGGGGCAGTCCTTCCTAGCAGCGTTGTACCTCATAGTTGCAGAGTCTCCTCCAGACCCCAAAGTGAACTAATTTGGGGATGTCACAGCGAGGTCCAGTACTAATACCAAAATGTGTCTTTGAAGTGGGGGAGACAACAAAGTGGAGAAGTGTGGCTCAATGGTTAGAGCGGCCGACCCTGATGCAGAGGTCTAGCCCGGGACCAGGGTTCAATTCCCCGCCTCGGCGGGTCTTGGGCTCAAAAATTCCACGGACCTGATAATTCTCGCCTCAGTGCCTATTCAATCATGGAGTCCCACTCTGCAACTCTGGGCAATAGCTTGCTTAATCTCCACAACGGCCCCCACAACGCTAAGGATGCCTGACCTCCATCTTGGGGGTGCCCAGGAGTGGACACCTCACAGGGAAAGCCAGGATGGGTTCCACAGTGGTATTCGTACAAGCGCCTTGAGACCCTTGCGGGTGAGTAGTGCGCTATACAAGTATCAATTTACATTTACATTTACAAAAGACGGCTGTCTTTGATCCTCAAAAGGCCCCTGCCCTTTCTTCTCTGGCTCCAGGCACACTACAGGCGGTTATATAGCTATTTGTGTTGGAATAAGCATAGCCCTATTCAGGTGGAGGTGTCAGCCACTCCCTCCTTCTATGTTTAATGAAGTCTTAGTGCGGTACTATAATTTGACTTGATAATGTCAAAGCTTTCAAATGTTAAAAAGATACACTTTTTGAAATTTTGAAGAGCGTTCACTTTCACATTTGTAGTCCTGTCAAGTACCACTCATTAGTGGTCAGACTAGTGCTGGTGTCCGCATCACCACACTAGAATGCTTTATTCATTCAAGCTATAGCACACCTGGGCCCTAACCACCTTGCATGCTTTCTGAGTAGCTGCATTTAGGCAGCAAGCTCGCTGGCAGTAAGTGCATCGTGGTCGTGAAAAGCATGCAGTCTGTCCCACTTATTTTCTTGGCAAAATCACATTTCGGCACTGCCTGGAAAAAATAATCACCAATCTCTTGCCAAACTGCCTGCTTTCCCACAGTGTAAAACACTTTCTTCAGTTAGCGCAAGTCATAAACAAAAAAAAATCCTGACCTGGCTGGCAGAGAGTGCTCCACGTAGAACCAAGGGGTCGCCCTATGCCAACTGTTGTTTTCCAGAAAGGCGATGGACTATAGGCTACTTAGAGGTGGCAGTGGCCTTGGTGCTGAAAGTTTTCAACCTTGGGGTCTGGTTGCTGGAAATGATCACTGGCTTATCTGTCCTCTGACTCTCTAGCCCCCTGAATGTAGCCGGTGTAAAACCTTAACTCACCATCCCTCCTCTAGTCACATGAGGTGTTCCCATACCTCTGCTCACTACTTCAACAGGATTCTAGAGTTCGGGCCAGCGGCACAGGTGCTCACTGCAATGCACACATACTCAAACACACACACACACATTCGTTCACATAGATTCATGTTTAAAAATGGGCATGCACTTCTTTGCAGAAATATTCAACTCTACACAAAATTTCACACATCACCATGCTTGCAGAGACCCAGGAGCTCACTTGCACTCATGCACATTCCATTAAAAAACACCTGAATGTATTATTTTTATTTGTTTTGTGTAAAACATTATTGTACAGGAAGCACATTGTCTTGAAACATTACATGAATGCAATGTAATTGCTGGTAATAATTATTGTTTTAATTATTTTAGCACATGAAAAATTGGAGTTAAAACTGGTCGTGATATAATCACATTCAAGATCAGTACTGAGAGATATCGAAAGAGGACAAGTGGTAGTTCTGACTCTGCTGTAACAGGACATTGATCAAAACTCAGCTTCGTGGTACTTAATCTCAGGCCACAAGGTAGGACATGGTTCTCTATTTACGGCAAAGGTCCACATTCAGCTGTATATGGATGCCAACTGTGTGGTCTTTAGGTGTGGAGGACTGCCTGTTGGCTTATCCTAGCAGAACAGTTTAGAGAGTGTGAGCTTGTAGCGAGTTGAAAGTTCAAGGGAATCATTTTTTGTTTTTCATCATGAACTATGAAAATTCCCAAAATGTTGATTTTGAAATCTTTAATTTTTTTATACACTTTTATTTATTTAACTGTGGCCTGATAATCCCTTACTATCCCTTAATGCTTTCCACCCTTAAAGCCTTTAAACCCCAAACTGCCCATATATTTTATCCTTTCTTCCTGCTTAAAAAAGTACTACTCTAATTCATTATAGCCCTCTACTACTACTTAGTGCTACCCTAAAATATCCTAACTATCCCTTAAAGCTAACTATACTTGAATTATTAAAAATGCATTGCTAGTCTCCGGCCCCTTTACCCCACCTAATTTTAAATGCTCCTGTCTACTTTAGGAGGATGCCTCTTACCCCTGATCCCAGTACACTCATCTTTGCTCTATAATGCATGGCATTTTACCATGTTTTAGGCCACTGTTTATTTTCATTCTAGTTTTTTCAGTCGACAATATTTTTTACAGCAATGTTTTTCAGCCTATTTTTTTGCACACAATATTTTTACTGCACACAGAGTATGTAGAGTGAGTTGGATATATAAAATCGATCTAAGGTGTTGTGACAGTTGTGACTGTTGTCCATTTAGTAATAGGATCACTGATAGGACTAGCACTGTCTCTAGGCTGTAATTTTAGTCTGTCTTGTGTGTAAAATAGGTAATTTCATCAATGTGTAGAATATCAAAATGGTCTAACTGCAATGTTAAACTCTTAATTGAAAAAATGTGCATTTATTTTGCTGTGTTGGGTACAGATAAGTACTGGATATATCAGAGATCTGCCTAGAACCCTTTTAAAGGGTATTGCTCAATTAGTCTCTCATTCTTTTGAAGACATTTTTCAATATGTTTTGTATTATTTGCCATCTAAAGTCAAGTCAAAATTTATAAGTACACCCTTTAAATTCTAGGCAGATCACTGAATTGACATGCTCAAGCTTTTCAATCACCACTGGTGTTGTGCATGCTATGGCACCTAGCCTCGAAGCTCACACCATATTTTAATTATTAACAGGATCCCAGGAGGAATTCTGCAAATATTTACAAGGCTATACCGCTTGGGGAACAGCTGTTCGTGCTGCTGCAGTTGCATTCCTGTCAGACTGAAGATGGATGTGGATGAATAATTGCTGTTACTTGTGTGTGCATGACAATTTATATTAGTGTTTATTTAGTATTTTGCGTAATATCGTTTTTGTGTCTTCAACCAAGGGAATTTTAAAAAACAGGCTAGGTTTTCTATTTCCAATCTGATATATTGCTGGACTCAATGAACACAGTTGACAGTTTACTCATAAACCCATTTTTGGGTTTGACACATGCAGATAAACTGCAAGTGAAAACATTAGGAGCTGATAAACCTCATATTAAAATTGAGCAGTCTACAAAAGATAGGGGAAAGGGGTACACACGTCGCTTTACCTGTACATGGTATGATAGGATTGAATGGCTTACTTGTAGCGCTTCTAAAAATGCTTTATTCTGTTTCCCATGCTTACTCTTTGGAGGTGAAGTTACCTGGACAAAAACAGGAGTTACTGAGCTAAAGCATCTGGCTGAAAAAATAAAAAAACATGATTCCTGTAAATCCCATTTGACAAATATGTTGAAATTATCTCTTTTTGGAAAATCGGACATTGTACAGCAATTAAACGAAGCATACCGTGTGGGAGTAAGAAAACATAATGCAGAAGTGGATAAAAACCGATACATTTTATCAAAATTGATTGACTGTATTCGATTTTGTGGTGCCTTTGAATTGGCATTACGAGGCCATGATGAAACTGAAGAGTCTCTAAATCCTGGCGTGTTCAGGGGCCTTGTTGATTTTGTCTCCAGCATTGACAGTGCTATGGAAACACATTTCAAAACAGCCACCGTGTTTAAAGGCACTTCTAAAACTATTCAAAATGAATTGCTGGACTGTATGCTGGAAGTAATAAGAGACTATATTATACAGCAGTTGAGAACCACTGATTATGTAGCTATCCAAGCTGATGATACAACTGATGTCTCTACTAAGACACAGTCAGTTCTGGTCTTCCGCTACATTGATGGAAATTGCAAGGTAGCTGAAAGATTTTATTGTTTCATACATCTAAAAGACTCATCTGAGGAAACAATTGCCTCAGCCATTCTTAATGAATTAAACATTGTTTTCCCTGAGCAATGTGCTAAAGGAAAAGTAATTGCTCAACGCTACGATGGTGCCAGCGTCATGCGTGGTGCAACAGGTGGGGTGCAAAAGAAAATCAGGGATGTTTACCCAAATGCACATTATATTCACTGCTATGCCCACCAACTTAACCTAATTATGGAACAGGCTTCCTCCGAAATATCTAGAGTTAAAATTTTCTTTTCAGAGATGGGTGGTATAACAGCATTTTTTGCACGTTCCCCGAAAAGGACGGAAATTCTTGAACAAATAGTTTCAAGAAGACTTCCAAGAGGGTCTGCAACTCGCTGGAACTTCAATGTTCGAGCAATATTGCTAATTTATAAATTCAGGGAAGATCTTCTTGAATGCATGTCAACCATTGCAAACAGTGGTGATTTTGAGTCGAATACTATATGTGAAGCTAAGGGATTTAGTAGAACATTAGATGATAGAGAGTTTATATTCTTTCTGTTTCTTTTTTTCCAAATAATGCCCCAGGTAGATATTTTATATAATCAATTGCAAAAGCGAGACTTTGACACTGTGTCTGTCCAGAAAGCTACTACAGACTTTGTGACAAGCATCACCAAAGTACGAGAATCCATTGACAGTTTGGATTCTACACTGCCACAAGAATGTACATTTGTAAACCCGAGACTGCAAATAAATACTTTGACCCAAGAAGCAAAAGAAGTCTGTGACATTATTGTGGTCCATGCCAGAGAGCGCTTTGCTTTCACAAAGCATCTTGTAAGTGCAACACTATTGCGAGGTGACCTTTTTGAAAGCCATGACAAATCTTTCCCAGCTGAGGCACTCACAGAAACGATAGAAGCCTATCCTATGTTAGACAAAGCCAGATTGAGTACAGAACATTTGGTCCTGTATGGAAGACGAGACTTCCGTCAAACTACTGGTGGTGTGTTACATCCTGCATAGTTTATTAGCATGTAATTACTTCCCCTTTAAGTGCATGAGCCTTTCTACATAGTGTTCTGGTTCTCAGAACTTTCTTAATGATGCATTCTGTATCCCAATGTCAGTTGTTATTGGACTTGTAGCTGACTAACATGATGCTGTGCTGCTGAATAAAACTACTTGAAATCCAACCTGTTCCCTGGATTATTACAAAATTTGGCGACGAGGACTCCAGCCATCTACAGCACAGGAGCGGAGTGAACCCTGTTTTACTGCAATTTTGATCTTTTTATGGAATTTTAAGGAACTTTGCCTTTCCTGAAGAAATATTCGCTTAATATTCTTCACATTCAATTTTTTACATCTCCTGGGAATCTTGCCTTCATTTTCCCATCTTCTGAAGAAATCTACGTTTTGTTCTACTTGAGTTACGTCTCATTTGACTTGTGCATCCTTCAAATCTACCAACGCACGAGTCTCACTAAAGATTCCAACTTACTGCCTGCTGCCCAGCCGCGGAACATACTTCGTGCCGAAGTTCCAACTCGCTGCTCAGATACCGTTGCTAGACAAGCTCCGTGACGTGACAACCAGCGTCTCCCTGTTTCCTGCTTGTCACCGACGTGCTGCGTCCTATCTGCAGATCCAATCGCGATCACACGCAGCGCATGCAACGTCATACGCACGGACGCTGCGTACAACGTGCAGCCATTTTGTTTATCCTGGGTTTCCTAGCAACGCTAACTGCATACGGAGACTACTTTCCCCGTTTCCTTCACAGCGGAGAAGCGGTTTACATCAGCATTTCTTCAAATAAACACAACGCTTGAGATATTCAACGCTCAGCGCCTCATAAACAACCAATTCCTGCTTCGTGGAACCGCTTTATTTTCTCTATACACAAAGGTACAATTTATCAACAATACAAACAGGAACTTTCAATAATATAACAACAATCATTATTACTTCCGTATAATTGTGCCTATTCACAGATTATTAACCATCATCTATTACAAGGCACTCAAGGAGTATACATGCTTCTAACTGACAATTACTACTAAGTTCTATTTACAACGTTTACACCTACAACAGTTAACTTTGACTGCACACCTTCATATTTATTTTACCACATTAATAATTTACAGTTTAATTTCCATAACTTACTACAATGTGTTCATAATATTTATATACATTTACATCTCTGTGCAATTCATAATTTTACTGTATTATTTTACAATTTACTGTCATTGAAATAATTAACATGCAATTTGATCCCCCTGCAAAATTTTTACAAGTTAAGGGTGATCCTCCCTTGCCTTGGGCAAGATGGAAAGAAGAGTTTTTCAATTACATGAAAGCTATTGATGGAGCGCGTATGGGTGCAGAGAGAAAGAAAAGTATTTTGTTACACTGTTTGGGATCAGAAGGGCAAGACATTTTTAGAACTTTACCCCTCATTGTACTACCATCTGGAAGCGGGGATAATCTTAATGTATACTCTGAAGCGCTTGCCAGACTAGAGAAAAGATTTAAACCCACTGCAAATATAGCTCTTAATCGTTTCAAATTTTATACCAGAGCACAAGAACAGAATGAATCATTTGATGATTTTCTCACTGCCCTGAGAGCACTAACGTTACGCTGCAATTTCGGTACAATGGCCGATGAGATGATAAGGGACCAAATTATTGTTCATGTTAAAAACAAAAAGGTCCAAGATAAGTTGTGGTGTTTAGGCGATCCTACCCTAGAAGAAAGTATTGCCATTGCTAAATCTACAGAAATGTCTGAAAAATGGATGAACATTGTAGAGAAACAAAATACCAGTTCAAGTAAAACTAATGTTGAAGAAGAAGTATGTTTAGTTAAGTCCAAAAATGAAGGGAGAGATTGGTCTACCACACATGGGGGTATTAAAAATACGCCAAATAACAAATTTTAAAAACCTGATTATAACAGTAATTCAATTTCTTGTTATAGATGTGGAAACAAATCTCATATTGCCTCTTTCCAAGGTTGTCCTGCCCTAAATAGAACCTGTACTATATGTGGAAAAATGGGTCATTTTGCGAATGTCTGTAGAGAAAAACGTTTCAATACACAGGGGCGAGCAGGACTTCCACGAACCTTCTCCAACTTTCCCACTACTGCCAAAGTTTCTTCTATTAATACCCCTGAAACCACAACACAAGAACTGGATACAGGATATGTTGTCTCCATCATCCAAAGTGGTACTGTTGTTACAATTAGTAAAAAATCACCTAAATGTATGTTTAACATTTTAGGAATTGAAGTTGAATTGATGGTAGATTCAGGATCCCCGTGGACCATTATTACCAAACAATACTTTAATGAAATGTTACAAGGTGTGTGTGACTTTTCCAAGTTACAACCGTCTGATATTCTAGCAGAAAGTTTTAACGGAGGAGACATTTCTATTGAAGGATTCTTGTGTGTCCCTATAACTTTCAGAGGTAGATTAGCTCACATCAAACTATATATTGCTATCAAAGGCATAAATGTTTTAGGGTGGCAAGATCAATGGGAACTTGGCATCAAGTTGAATCCACGTGCTAAAGATCCCATTGAACTTTGTAGCGACCAAGAAATGGTTAACACCATTAATGATGGGGGAGAAGATATTAATTCAGTATGGAGCAGAAAATTTAATAAAGTGTTCTGTGATCAACTGGGGAAATTGAAAGGATTTGCACACAAGATAGTGTTAAAAGATGGAGCCATTCCAGTTAAGCAGAAATTAAGAGGTGTACCTCTGAATATCAGGCCTGAATTAAAAGACATGTTAGATAACCTTTTAAAAGAAAACATTATTGAACCTATAGAGTCCTCAGAATGGGTTTCACCCATAGTTCTCGTACGCAAATCGGATCAAAAGTTGAGCGTCTGTATTGATTTAAGAGCTCTCAATTCCAATATTGTTGTAGACTGCCATCCACTCCCAAATATAAATGAACTTGTTTCTCTATTTGATGGTGCGCAGATATTTTCCACTTTAGATCTTAGGTCAGCGTACCATCAAATAGAGCTAACCGAAGATTCCAGGAAATTCACTGCCTTTATTACACCCATGGGTCTATTTCAATACAGAAGAATGCCATTCGGTTTAGCTTCGGCTGCTTCAGTCTTCCAGCGTGTAATGTTTCAGATATTCAGGGATCTTGATACTTTTGTTAAGTGCTTTCAAGATGATATTTTGATCTTTTCTAAAAATACTGATGAACACATTGCACATCTTGATGAGGTTTGTTCCAGATTGCAAAACCATGGTCTTACTCTTAAAGCACATAAATGCAATATATTTAAAAAATCTGTTGAGTATTTAGGGCATACACTTTCAGGAAAAGGTTTAATTCCTAAAAAATCCAATGTTGAGGCCATTCTCAATGCCCCAGCTCCAAATTCCAAAGAACAACTTCTATCTTTTTCAGGGATGTGCGAGTACTACAGCAAGTTTGTTGCTAACTTTGCCACTAAAATGGAACCTTTGAGGAAATTGTTAAGACAGAAGAATGAGTTTATTTGGGCCTCAGAACAAGAGAAGGCTTTTACAGAGATAAAAAGAGACATTGTAAATTCACCTACTTTAGGACCTTTTAGGATGGGCAAAGAGTGTATTATCACCACAGATGCGAGTTTATACGGTTTGGGGTGTGTATTGTCTCAGACTGATGGTGTGTCAGAGTGGAATGTTGCTTTCTCTTCCAGGACCTTGAATGAAACGGAACGCAGATATGCAGTAATCGAGCGAGAGTTACTATCATGTGTGTGGGCAATCGAACACTATAGGATCTATATTTGGGGAAGCAAGTTCATATTAAGAACTGACCACAAGCCCCTTATTCATATTCTTTCAGTAGGTGGAGGATGGAACTCTACAGCGAGAATTGCACGCTTAACATCAAGACTACAGGAGTATAGTTTCACAGTAGAATATATACCAGGAAAGAAAAATGTCACAGCTGATTGTCTATCACGTCTTCCATGTCTTAGTGTGGTTGATAGTATATCTGGATGTAAGGACGTAGATTTCGTATCTAATTTACAAGATTTCTTAAGTACACAATATCGAGAAATTACTGAACAATTTTGGCTCGAGTGTCAGGAGAACGATGATAAACTGAGTACTGTAAGAAAATATTTGTTGGAAGGTTGGCCTAATAAAGCTAATGTTAGAGAAGATATTATGCCATTCTTTAATGTTGCTGATGAGTTATTTTGTGAAGGGAATTTAGTTTTTAAAGGTGACAAGTGTATTCCACCTGTTGGAATTCAGGATCAAATACTCAAATTAGCACATAAAACTCATCCGGTAATTTCTGCAATGAAGCGGCTTATTAGATTGAACTTTTGGTGGCCAGGTTTGGACAGGTTTGTGGATCGTGTGGTTAGAGAATGCAATGAGTGTTGTGACAAAGATAAAATGTTGAAAGTCTTTGTTCCCCCACTCAAATCTGTAACTTGGCCTGAATTTCCATGGAAAAAAATTGCTTTTGATATCTCTGGCCCTTTCAATATTTTACCTGAATCCTCTCGTTTTGCTCTGGTAATTATAGATTACCATTCCAAATGGCCAGAAGGGAAATTTGTATCTAAAATTACTTCTGAGATCATTATTAAGTTTTTTCAAGAAGTGTTTTCCAGAGAAGGTTGTCCTTCTACTTTGGTGTCAGATAACGGAGTTCAATTAGTCTCATCAGAAATGCAGTCATTTTTACAGTCCTGCAATATCAAACATGTCAGAACTTCCCTATATGAACCGCACGAAAATGGGCAGGTTGAGCGCTTTAATCGAGTATTAAAAAACTTTGTAGTTGATTCCATCAAGGAAAAAGGTAACTGGTTGAATGATCTTAGAGAGAAACTTTGGAACTACCGAATAACTCCCCACACTACCACTGAAGTGAGTCCCTTCAAACTATTAAAAGGCAGAGATCCAGCATCTGTCATTTGTCCGTGGTGGTTCAAGGAGAAATGTAAAAGTTTTGGTCAAGATACAGTAAATATTAAAAATTTAGCAGACAAAATTTCTTGTAAACAAAAGAAATCGTCTGAATGGTACAACAAGAGATGGAAAGTAAGAGAGCATAGATTAGCTGTGGGTGATTGGGTCAAGATTTTAAAACCATCTTTTGTCAATAGGGGAATGAGTAAGTATAGCAGACCTATCCAGATCAAAAATGTTTTTAATAACTCTGTTATCACACAAGATGGAAAGGTCTGGAATGTAAGCAAAGTTGCAAAGTGCCCTATCCAAATGAATGTAAATAACCATTTTTTTTTTTTTTTTTTTTTAAGACCAACGGTCATAAACTTTATTTAGTTTCACAGATAAGGTAAACAGCAGTCACACAGTGTCATAACAATAAACCACTACTACAAGCGGTACTCGGCTATCAGTACATAATGACATGTCAATTGAATGCGAGTGAAAATAAACAGTAGCTAGTGGTAATGCATTAGTTCACAAGTAGCGGTGCTAGTAAATGTCTCGTGCCGCAGCGCTTGTGGCTCATGGCACTGCGCTAGGACCAGGGTGCTGAAAGAAATCCAACAGTCATTGCATTAAGTTATGTTCCCTGTTCAGTACAGTAGCGAGCTAGAGCAGGATCGTATCCCCCACCGTCACCTGGATCGCTGGGCTTCCGCTGCCTGTACATGAAAACACCCAGGTGCCATTGTATGATACGGAAACAGGGAGGGGGGGGGGGGGTCGAGCATTAGCGCGTGTACAAAATCAACAGTCTCTGCGTCAACCAAAAGGTATAACTGGGAATTAAAAGAGGAGGGGGAGGGAGAAACATTTCAACAACTGCTGGACTAGTGTACGTGCATGTGGTAGTGTGTCTTGAATCCTAGCTGTGTGTGGTGCACCCTGTGTGGGCTGCGCAGGGGCGGGGGTGATCGAGGATGTGGTGTCGCCACGGCCGCCGGGCGGGGGCGGGGAGGGGAGGGAGGGGGCAGCGGGGGGGGGGAAGGGGAGCGGCGGGGAGCGGCAGGGGACATCGTTCGTTGTGGAAGATCTCGGTAGGCGGGGCTGGCGGCAGGGGGGGAAGGGGGGGAGGGGGGGCGCGGCAGTGGGGGGGGGGAGGACGCGGCAGCGGAGGGGGGTGGGGGGCAAATTCCGTGTTCTATATGGACAGCAAGTGACAGGGCCCCTTCTAGTCCGCGTCAGGTTGGCATTCTATACCGGCCCGGGCGCATGCCCTGTGGTACGCGATCAGGGTAGCGTCCCAGTCTTGGGCGATCGGGTATGTCCGTAGGCCAGCGGTCTCCTCTCTGTGTAGGGACACACTCTCCGCACTGGCCCAGTTGCTAAAAGAGCGGCGCCAGTCTTCAGGGCGCGGTGGGTTGGCGTTTTTCCACCGTCTCGTAATGAGGCGTTTAGCCGTAATGAGGCCTAAGTCCCAAAAGCGTGCCCGCAGCTTGGTTTGCTTGGTTCTCCGGTAAAGCCCCAGTAGGCATACTTCCCACGTCTTGGGGAGAGTTTCGCCTGAGGCCGCCATCAGCGTGTCAGTGACCGCTGACCAGTACAAGGCGAGGTGGGCGCAGTTCCAGAGTGCGTGCAGGAAATCTGAGTCTAGGAGGCCGCATCTGGGACATGCCGGTGAAGTGAGTCCGAAATAGCGATTCAGTTTGTCAGGAGACAAATATGCTCGATGAATGATATAATATTGGATGGTTTTAAATCGCGCGTTGCGGGGAACATTTCTAGCGCCCGCTAATATGGCGGTCCATTGTTTGTCCGTCCAGTCGGAGCCCCGGTCGGTCGCCCACTTCCCCCTCAGCCTTTGGGAGGAGAATTGAGTGAGGGTGTGTAGTGCCTGCGCTAGCCAGTGCACTATATGAGACCCATCGCCCATCACGTGTAGGTACTGGATGAGAAGATGAGTGGGCGGTTCCTGGCTCATGTCACCCCATGCCTTCGTCAGTTCATGTAGGAGTCCGGCGTGCGCCAGGAATTGACCCACTGGTAGCCCGGTGTCTGTGGACAGGGTCCCGAAGGGCAGCAGCACTCCGTCGCTATATAGGCCGCTCAGGTCGTCCAGGTCTGCCGCCGTCCAGCAGCGTAGCGCAGTCGAGGACAGTATGCTAGTGCCCAAGGGAGTTCCCAGTAGAGGTAGGTTCGGGGCGTAGGGCACTGTACCTTTGGTAAGTTTGAGGGCCCGCACAAAGCACCGCTTCGCGATCGCCACATGGACTTGGGCGGGGTGTCGCTCCTGCGTTAGGGGGTGGAAGAGTGTGAGCACCTGCACGGGGGACAGAGTGGTATCAGTCGTGGCCGTGTCTATCAGGTTCTTGCCGCTCAGCCAGTAAGCGACCCATTGTAGCTGGGCCGCCAAGTAATACAGCTCTTGGTTGGGGACGGCCAAGCCTCCAGCGTCCGTGGCTGCATATAGAGTCTTTAACGCTACCCGGGGTCTCCCTTTGTTCCAAATAAGGCGCCTGGTGAGAGTTTCCAGCTCTCTGAATATGCGCGCTGGCACATACACTGGCAGGTTAGCATAATAATAGAGGAGCCGGGGGAGCATTATCATTTTGGTCAGTGCCACTCTGGCCGGCACATTCAGCGGGAGGGAGTTCCAGAACGTGACCTGGGCCGTGAGTGAGGAGATAGCCCTCACCAGGTTACCCTCCAGGAGATCCACGGGGTCTCGATATATCAAGATCCCGAGGTACCTGAATACCGTCGGGTGCCATCGGAGCGTCTCCCCCATCATGCGCACTTCACATTGCGGCATCTCGCTACTGAATGCGAAGGTCCCCGATTTGGCCCAGTTAACATGGAGCCCCGACATATCTCCGAAGGTACGGAAGATGCCCGCGATCGCCTCAGGTATGCATGTGAGATCTCTGACATACAGTAGGAGATCATCGGCATAGAGAGACACCGAGTTTATGCCGTCCGCTAGTGGGATGCCCCATGCAGCGCCGGAGGTGCGGAGCAGCTCCGCTAATGGCTCCATCGCCAGGGCGAATATCATAGGGGAGAGGGGGCAGCCCTGTCTGGTACCCCGCCCAATGCGGATCCTGTCGGAAAACAACCGCCCAGTCCGGACACGCACTTCGGGCGCCTGATAGAGGAGCCCCACCATCTGGATATAGGCGTCGCCTAGTTCGTATTTCTCGAGGACTCGGAGGAGATACGGCCATTCCACCGAGTCAAACGCTTTTTCCAGATCGAGCACGATGCACCCAAACGCGGCCAGGTAGGGGTCGCATACCGCTGGATCTTAAAAAACCGGCGTAGGTTGTAGGACGTGCTCCGGGTGGGCACAAAGCCATTTTGATCAGCGTGCACCAGCGTGGGGACCAACGGTGCAAGTCTCCGGGCGAGCGTCGCGGCCAATATTTTGTAATCGGTGTTGAGGAGTGCCAATGGTCGGTACGAGCCAAGGTCTGTCGCCTCCCTACCTGGTTTCAGCAGAGAGACCACGTTAGCTTCGTTTAGAGACGCCGGGAGCTCAGCATCTTCCAATGCCGCCTTATACATTATGAATGTAAATAACCATGATATGAATACTCAATTTGGTTCACATAATTGTCATGACTTCACACCAGATTTGTGTTCTAAAATCCCTACTGACTCGATTGCCTCTAGGATTAAGGAGAATTCTCGCACTCGTAAGACACCTTTGTCTCTACGAGACTATGTATAAAATATTGCATTGACTGTTCAGGATTTTGTCACGATTTTGAATACATGCATAATTGTTCTATGATTTGTACATATGTTTCATTCTAGTTTTTAAGGGGGAGATGTGTTACATCCTGCATAGTTTATTAGCATGTAATTACTTCCCCTTTAAGTGCATGAGCCTTTCTACATAGTGTTCTGGTTCTCAGAACTTTCTTAATGATGCATTCTGTATCCCAATGTCAGTTGTTATTGGACTTGTAGCTGACTAACATGATGCTGTGCTGCTGAATAAAACTACTTGAAATCCAACCTGTTCCCTGGATTATTACATGGTGCCATGGCTTTATTTAGCTTTTTGTGTGAAAACAACTTAGAGAAATCCTTTTCTGAGACCAAAAAGCTCTTAAGAGTTGTCATTACTACACCCATGACAACAGCAGAATCTGAGCAATGTTTTTCCACACTAAAGAGGGTAAAAACATTTTTGCGAAACACTATGGCTCAAGCTAGACTTAATGCTTTGGCTATGCTGTCAATGGAAAAAGAGCTAATAAAGGAAATACCAGAATTCAACAAAAGAACAATCGAAAAGTTTGTTCATATTAAAGATCGACGAGCAAACTTTCTATATAAATAGTCAAGTCAAGTCAAAAACCACTTTATTCGATTTTGTTAAAAATCATAAAAGCATACTACAACAATATAAAATCATTCCAATATAGAATCATTCCAATGACACATTTCGCAATTTCATATAACACAATGTAGTTAAAAACACATTTTATAAAAATTCCAAATTGTACAATTCGATTTTAAAAATGTCATAAAAACTTATGTGCAAAAGAGCCAGATATATTTTAAATCATCCCAGTCCCCGTTATTGGGCTAGGGCTTTCCTCCTCCTAATTCGAACTGCAGCCACAAGATAATTTGCCACACTAAACATTACTAAGGGAGAGTCAAGCATTTGTAAGAACAAAAAAGCGGGTTTTGCTTGCATGAACGCTTTCTCTTTTAGTAAAGGTAACAAATACTTTCTCCTTGGAACTTGATAAAATGGGCAAAACAACACAAGATGTATGTTGTCTTGTATGGAAAAATTATCACATTCACATACTGGTGCATCCTCAAGTTTGCACCAACTATGTCTATCACTGAGTACCAAGTATATCTGGTTGAACCTAAACTTAACCAGGAGCCATCTATGAAATGGGATATTAACTAAAGTAAGGTACGGTTGGATGGCAATACATGTAAGAGTCATATAATGTGCTCTGACCGTAGGTTTTAATAACTGGAGTTGTTCTCTCTCCAAAGACTTGAGTCTGCAAAAATTCTCTTTGACCCAAGCTAGGTCAGCTTTTTTTAAACCAAGCGGGGAGGAGAAAATCTCTGGACGACCAAGTTCTTTCGAGCACTTATTAATGTAAGCCAGCCAAGCAATATCTTTATGTTTATCCAATTTAAGACAGTCCAACAAAATTTTGTGGTTAAGACTTAAGTTGTTGTTGGTCCAAACTCTTATCCATAATAGAATAGGAGCCATGGAGAGGATATCTGTGATATAACTAACTCCAAGCTCCTGAGAGCTTGGAGTTAGTTACATCAGATTCATAATAGAAAATATGAATCTGATGTGTGATCATAGTTTCAGGTGTTTATAGCTCAGTTTGTTTTGTTTGATAACATTAGGAAGTACTGTTGGAAATGTTCTCATTCCATTTAATATTCATACAACTCCTGTACAGTTGATATGTATTTATATATGTGTGCTTATGTATCTGTGAATTTATATATATTTGTTTTCATATTTTAATATTATTTAAAATATTTTTGTTGTTAGTGTTTTGAGGGTATATATCTTTATATGTACAACATTTAGTTATTTTCCTAATTTATTTTTATTTAACCGTTTTCTACTGTACTGACAGGGACAGGAACCCTTCTACCTGAGATTGACATGCAAAGTATTTAAATATTATTTTTATTTTGTCAATTGTGTTCAAAAATATCATATTGGTTTTGAAAGTTCTTAAAATGTACATTTATTTATTTCCATAATTTCTTTTTGTTTAACTTTTTCTGCTGTGCTGGCTGAAGGGCACAAGGACCTGAGAGTGGCATTCAAACAATTTACATAGTATTATTTAAAATAATTTTGTTTGTGTTTACAAACATCATATTGGTTTTGAAGGGATATTTCTTAAAATATACATTTATTTATTTTCATATTTTATTTGTATGTAGCCATTTTCTACTATACTGACTGCCACAAGGGCCTGAGAGTGGCATGCAAAGTATTTAAAAATAAAGTAAATTTTTTTACCTAGCCTGCTTATGCATATACGTTTTTGTTCTTTCTTTCTTAAATAAATGAAAGATTTTTAATGGATATTTCTTATATTTTAAGCAATGCATATTACACTCATTTCTTAACTTATTTTTATTTAGTGGTTTTCTAAAATACTCATAGACCCAAGGGCTTCAGAGCGCTATATGAACTATTTTAAATACAATATTTACTTAATTATTTTGCAAAATTGCCTTGCTCAAAAATGCAAAGCTTTTGCTGACTTCCTAAAAATTAAATGTTTGTTTCAAATTGATATTTCTTATACATGTAGCTATTTAATATGTCATAAAGATTACTGGGCAATCAACGTTGAATAGCTGATGCAGAGAAGGAAGTGGCCAGCCGTCATTTTTGGTAGGAACAAAATTACAAGTGTGTTTCTTTGTGGATGTGCAACCTGGCTTAGTACCCTGGCCCTCTTCAGAAGTCAGTCTTGCTTGGCAACACAGAAATTCTCTGAAATAATGTAAGAGTTTTCTTTTATGAATGCCTAAAAGAACTGATTTTTCAGTCCATTTATCACAGAAATAGTGCGGAAAATTGCACCAAAAAATGCCAATTTAAAAAAAATTTCTTCACGGGGGAGAACCCCCCCGATCCCCCCTTATTGCCGTCGTGCCGTAGCCGTGTTGGCAGCCAATCAGACTTAAGCACGGGGACTGTTGGATCCTCAGAGGATCCGCGTCCCTATATATACAAATTGGGATTTTCCTTAATATTTCCAAAACTAAATGGATTTACGCCAATTTAAAACAAACATTGGCATAGCCAATGGTCCCTCCTCTGGGATGTTATAAGTGTTTAGCGAGAGCTATTGGCTTTGCCAAAGTGTTTAAGCGATGATGTAGAGCAGTGTGGCTGCTGTTCAGTATGTTATAAATTTATAATAAGTGTTATAAACTTTTTTGTTACCTTAGATATAATTAGGATACTATGTATAACTGAGCGACTGTATAAACAAAAAAAACAGAATTAACATAAAAAATGCCATAACACATTACTGGGGGTTAGTGTGTTACACAGCGATGCTTTCCAGGCTCGGCTCGTGCTGTAGCTATTGGGATCAAGTTAGCTCTCCCACAGCTACAACAATCCTGTGATTGTGTTGTGCTTTTGTAGTGGGGTAGGTAAACATTGCACATACAATCGTCTTAGATACTTACATATTTATTTATATGTTCTAGTGAAATCGTTATGTGAAGAAAATATTTGTGGAAGAACTTCCGAACATGGTAATTGTTTAACCAAAACAGGTATATGAATAAAGAAATGAATAAACGCATTGCAAAGCTTTGCCGCTGTTTTTTTTAAATGACATGGTGGTTGGGGGAGGTGAGAGGTCAGCAAACAACAATGGGAGGGGGGATTGAAAATGACGGGAGGGTGGGGGTGATTGAAAACAACAACGGGAGGGTGGGGTTGATTGAAAACAATGCTGGAAGGGTGGGGGTGATTAAAAACAACAATGGGAGGCAAGTGTCAGAAAAGGCTTTCCTGCACTGAAGGGAGTGAGGAGCTGTTCATCACTGAAACGACAAGTGTCGAAGAAAGGTGCCTGCAGATGGTCCACTACAGAAATGGGAGCGTGGGGCTGGCTGTGCATCCCAGCAGCAAGTAGTTTCAGAGGGAGCTGTGTGCAGAGAGCAGACACCTTGTATGTCAAAGGAAAAAAATGTGCAAACGGTGGGCTACATTGGATGTCCGGGGAAGAAGAATGCAGAACGTGGCCTACACTGCATTCCGGGAAGGCTAGTGAAGAACCTGTGTAAGCACTTAAGGGAGAAGCGGCGCCGTGCATCATAGCAGCAAGTAGTTTCAGAGAGAGGCGCATGCAGAGGGTGGCTACCTTGAGGTTGAGTGAAACAAGTACACAAATGATGGCCAGCTTTGGATGTCAGAGGAAGGAGCATGCAAAAAGTGGTTAGCAACCGGTGTGAGACACAGGCACAAACAGGAGGAGGTCCCCTTCAGTGAAGGATAGAGTGTATAGCTGAGCATCAGAGCAGCGAGTACTATCAGAGCAGAAGGTGGCCGGTGGGTGTCACAGGAATGCATGTGCAGAATCTAGCTTTAAGTGGGTTTCAGATGAAGCCAGGCAACCGTAAAGGGAGGGCAAAACTGTGCATTATAGCAGCGAGTGGATTCAAAGGAAGACGCATGCAGAAGGTAGCCTGCTTTGGGAGTCAGAGGAAGGTGTGTGCAGGAGGTCTCCTGCAGTGAACAGAGCGCGTGGGCAGAAGCGGGTGCGAGGAAAACGTGCACACAATGTCCGAGTAGAGTCAGAGGAAGGTATAAGCAGAAGGCGGTCAGCATTAAGCGTCAGAGAAAGGCTGGCGGTAAAAGTGTTTGGAAGTTAAGGATCGCAGTGCTGTACGGCAGCGAGTAGTGTCAGAGCAACGCCTGTGCCAGAGGTGGCTACACTGAGTGGCAAATGACGAAGCGTGCAAGAGGAGGCCAGTATCGAGTGTCTGAGGAAGACGAGTGCAGGAGGCCGCCACTAGTGGGTGCCAGAGGAAAGATCCTGCAGAAGATTACCAAAAGTGGAGGAAGCATGGTGCTGTGGGTTACACCACCACGTAGCGTCAGAGGAATGTACCTGCAAATCATGGCAGCACTCACCCAAAAATACATCATATCAGATGTGAGCCCCTGTGTCAGCAGGGACGGACCCCTTGCATGCTAGCCGCATATACTGCATGCAAGGAGAGGGTTCCGCACTAGAGTTCAGGAACAGCAGTACCAGCAGAGTCCCACTGCTTCATGCAGGACACACTACAACCAAGACGAGGGTTTCACATGGGAGCTGTGCCACACGGAGCAACCGTCTCCACAGGACCGAATATTGGATGTACCCAAGAGGAGTAATATTTGGAGTTTTTATAGAAAAAGGGCACACACTTTAGGTTGGCGAATTGACAAAAACTCTCCCAAATACCATGTAAACAAACTTTGTTAATTAAAAAGAATTTGTTAATTAAAAACGTCAAACCAACAACTGATCATAATAAAAGCAAATCTACTAAAAGATAAAAATTGAAAAACATTTTATTACATCATTTCATTATAAAAACAATACAGGATTTCAAAGGTAAAAACAATAATTGTCCTGGGAGGCAGGGCGGGAAGAGGACCCAGGTGCGGCCGGGGGCTGGGGCGCTATGCAACCTAGTCCTCGCAGTCCCGCTGTGTCAGCAGAAAGAAGCCCCAAGTCGGCGTGGTCCCTGTTAAGGCTGGCGGCGAGCAGGCAAGGTCCCACAGAAGTTTAGAGCCTCGAGCGGCACCTCAACTCATCAGAGTTTATTAAACATACTCCGGTGGCACCCACAGATGGTTTATTAATCCTAAAATTCCATCATGACCAGGGTACTATCATTGGACCCATTTAAACAATTTTATTACATGAATTGATGTTAATTTGTTTGAATATATACCGAGATTGAAAGCGGAGACTACGTGTGGCCGTTGAACCAAGATAGAAAACAGGCCTGAAGAAGGTGAACATTGTATACAAATCACCGAAACGCAGCGTCGACCTATGTTTTCTAAAAGACTGAGAACAATAATAATATCACCCTGTGATTGTGTTACTTGTGCATGATTTTTTTAAAGAAAAATTATTGTTTTTACCTTTGAAATCCTGTATTGTTTTTATAATGAAATGATGTAATAAAATGTATTTCAATTTTTATCTTTTAGTAGATTTGCTTTTATTTTGATCAGTTGTTGGTTTGACTTTTTTAATTAACAATTCTTTTTAATTAACAAAGTTTGTTTACATGGTATTTGGGATAGTTTTTGTCAATTCGCCAACCTAAAGTGTGTACCCTTTTTCTATAAAAACTCCAAATATTGGTCATCAGGGACTTTGCTTAGTTTTTCTACTTGACTTACCCTTTCCCTATTTAGATAAAAGTAGGGTTTCTCCCTCTTTGTTTAACATACCCAAGAGGAGTAAGACAGGGGATAGCCCCCTATGCTTAGGGCCTTGCACACTGAAGAGAAAGATAAGCATTTCAACTTAATGATCGGGGTCGTGGAGAAAAGGAAACTGGACAGAAAACAGCGTCCCACTTCCCGCGAGTGGCGTGTGATGTGCGCGCGCTGTAAGGGTGCCCGCAAGTTGTGGGGCGGGTGAAGGTTATGCGGGAGGGGGAGTGCAGAAGGGATTGTGCATGGGGAGGAGTGCATGTGGGGGCTGTTAGCAATAATATTTATTAAAAAAAAAGAACTTACCTGAAGCCGCCAGCCACCATCCACCTCGCGCCTCCTGGCCTCTTCCTGGTCCCAGCAGACCCTAGGACAGACTCCCATCCAATCGCCGTGCTAGTCTAATGCTATGATAGCAGTGCAGCGATTTGCCTGAGCGGGCAGGACCTGGGATTCCGCTCAGACCTGGGAGTCTGTGAGGTTTTTCCAGCCTGCCTGTTCAATGCAGCTGGGCTGGAGAATCCTAAGTGTGCATGTGTGTCTGTTAGGCTTGAGATGGCTGGCCAAACACATATGCGCACTTAGGGAGTGCACATAGAACTCATCCTCCCTCCTCTCAATACAGTGCTAGCTCAGAGCTGAAAATGAAAAATAAAACGATGCTAGAACATCATTTTATTTTTCATTTGCTGGCTCTGAGCAGGCAGTGGGGCGACGCTCCTCGGCAATTGCGGAAGTGCCGCCGCTGCAGCTTGGTCTGTAGCCGTGTCTAAAGTTCCTTTGGGAATTAACATGGGAAATGCACCCCCCCCCTTTTTCTTGGCCCTTGCTTGACAGATCACCCTGAAACTTTTCATGCACAACTAGACACACCCTCACACTTTATTGTAAACATTTTGTGAAGATTCGTCAAACAGCGCCAAAGATATAAGTACGTTAAAAACATTTTTCCTATGGAAATTAGGTCCTAAATATAACTACCTACTGGCGCCTGGCAGTAGGATACACACATATATATATATATATATATATATATATAAAACTCCAACTTGCCGCGTTTGTGCTTCTCCACACCGGCAGGTACTCAGACTACTAAATAAGCAAAAGTCAGTCTTCTGTTGTAGTTTTCAAATATTTATTTCGGTGCAAGCCATCAGACGCGTTTCGGACTTCACGTCCTTGCTCACTGATATATATATATATATAAAATCAACTTCTCCTCCTTACGGTTCAGAGAAACACAGGACTCAGTAGGGTTTCTTTAGTTGTTTAATGGGAGGCTTGCATCAGTACAGCATATATATATCCAACAGGCCACTCCTCAAAGTAAACCACACAAGGACACAGCGGGGAATACTTTGGAAGCTCTTTATTCACCGGTACAGCAGTGCACAATGCATTTCGGCTTGGCCTCCTTCCTCAGGTGCTGCTAATATATATATATATATATATATATATATATATATATATATATTCACAGAAAAAACCATAGGTTTGAGACCATATATAGTTAGGTATTTGCATTTAGAAAACCTTGAAAATTCAATGAAAAAACCATAGGTTTGAGACCATATATAGTTAGGTGAATATTTTAATCATACAAAACCAATGAAATTCCATATATAGTTAGTTGCACTAACTATATATTTCGCGCACCCGCAATCCACTGCTGATGATGTCACATATTACATCATTCATGACATGGTCAGTGACATCACTGATGACATCACTGATGACATCATCCAGTGACTGTGTGTTTCTGTAAAGTTTAAATATGTTTTACATGTTGAAGAATGAGTGGATGTATAAGTGTCTGGATGAAGGATTTAGTAGGTGCGTGACTGACTGTATGAGTGAGTGAATAAATGTGTTGTACTAAATGCATGGGTTAGTGACTAAACTGTCTGAATGTGTGCATCAGTATGTCTGTTGTGCTGTAAACTGCTGCATGTGTTGATCATTAGCTATACGAGAGGCTATATGTGTTATTGATTGGTTGCCCAAGTATTTGTATGGGAGAGTGAGTTTGTGTGGGGGTGGCTGGGAGGTGTGTGACTCTATGCATAGATGTGTGAGCAGTTGATTCACTAGGTGTATGAGTTCAAGAGTGCATGTGGAAACAGCTACATGGGCGGTGACTGTGTGCATGAGTGTATTGATGAGTGAATGGATATCTCAATGCTACATGTCATAGTAAGTACATATGTAAAACACAGTACATGTGAGAGTTGGCATATATAAATAACTGTGCATGAGAGCCAGTGAATATGTGAGTGGCTGTATGGATCATTGTGAACTTGTATCAGGGATTGTATAATAGAGTAAATATGTGTTAGTATATGTTTGAATAAGTAAGGTGTGTATAACTGTATAGTTGAGGAAATGGAGGTGAGATTGATTCTTTGCATGACTGACTAGGTGTGTGAGTAACTCCATGGATGAGTGACAGTGTGTGAGTGTCTGTATACACTGAGTGTATCTAAGGTTATATTAGAGTCTGAAGAGGTTCATCGTATTAGCACATGAATGATGTCATCAGTGATGTGATCAATGATGTCAAATGAGATGTGATCAGTGATGTCATCAGTGATGTCATTTGAGATGTCATCAGTGATGTCATCAGTGATGTCATTTGAGATGTCATCAGTGATGTCATCAGTGATGTCACTGACCATGTCATGAATGATGTAATATGTGACATCATCAGCAGTGGATTGCGGGTGCGCGAAATATATAGTTAGTGCAACTAACTATATATGGAATTTCATTGGTTTTGTATGATTAAAATATTCACCTAACTATATATGGTCTCAAACCTATGGTTTTTTCATTGAATTTTCAAGGTTTTCTAAATGCAAATACCTAACTATATATGGTCTCAAACCTATGTTTTTTTCTGTGAATTTCAAAGGTTTTTTGAATGCTAATTCCTAACTATATAAGGTCTGAAACCTATGGTTTTTTCAGTGAATTTGTAAGGTTTTTTAAATGCTAATTCTATTAGCGGATAACGTTTTTATATATTCAAACTTTTTTTAATGCTAATTCCTAACTATATAAGGCCTGAAACCTATGGTTTTTTCAGTGAATTTCAAAGGTTTTTTAAATGCTAATTCCTAACTATATAAGGCCTGAAACCTATGTTTTTTTAGTGAATTCGCAAGGTTTTTTAAATACTAATTCCTAACTATATAAGGCCTGAAACCTATGTTTTTTCCAGTAAATTTCAAAGGTTTTTTAAATGCTAATTCCTAACTATATAAGGCTTGAAACCTATGTTTTTTTCTTTGAATTTCAAAGGTTTGTTAAATGCTAATTCCATTAGCGGATAACGTTTAAATATATTAATATCCTAGTGGGACCACCTGAGCATCCCTAAGGGGTCAGGGTGTTTCTACCCTGCCCCCTTTTTGTGTTCTACACATTTTTTTTCTGCTTTCTTGTGCCTCAGTCTACTAAGACCCAAGATGGATGCCAACACTTCCTGGTTAGAAGTGTTGACAGCCAATGAGCATGCAGCTTTCTCGGGAAGGCATGCTGATTGGCTGTCACTGTCTGTCAACACTAGCACAAGATAGATGCCAACACCTCCTGGTTAGAAGTGTTGACAGCCAATGACCATGCAGCTTTCTCGGGAAGGCATGCTGATTGGCTGCCACTGTCTGTCAACACTCAAAACCAGGAAGTGTTGGCAGCCATCTTGTGCCTTGTTAGAACCAAGGCACAAGAAAGCAGTGAAACAAAGGTGTGAAACGCGCAAAGGGGCCAGAGTAGAATCACCCTGACCCCCTAGGCCTGCTCAGGGGGTCCCACAAAGACCCTAAAGACAAAAAAAAAATATATTTTTTTTTTTGTAAAAATCGGGGTACGCGTACCATGCGTGTACGGTACGCGTACCCCGCGACTTTAAAAAAATAAATCTTTTTGCCTTCGGGGTCCTTGTGGGATCCCCTGAGCAGGTCTAGGGGGTCAGGGTGCTTCTACCCTGCTCCCTTTTTGAGTTCTACACGTTTGTTTTTCTGCTTTCCTGTGCCTCAGTCTACCGTGGCACAAGATAGCTGTCAACAGTTTCTGTTTTGGAGTGTTGACAGACATTGGCAGCCAATCAGCATGCAGCTCGTGCACTTGAGGTACGCTTACCGTACGCATACGTGCGCGTACCGTAAGCGCACCGGTAAGCTCACGGGTAAGCTACTATAGATATATATATTTTTTTTTAACCTTAATTTCTCAAAATCCACTGGACCGCAAATCTTGAGACCTAGCAAAGGCACATCGGGCTAACAGTCCCTACAATTTTGCCAAGTTTGGTGGAAATCCATTCAGCCGTTCGGGCTAAAAGTGAGTCCAACCGCCCTATGGAAAATTGCATGGGGAAAACACGTTTTGGGACCCCCCTTTTTTCTCAGCCCCCACTTGACGAATCCCCCCCACACTTTCAGGGAAGGACCGGAGAGTAAATGTGCCATTTTCAGGAACATTTCAGCCAATTCCGTCCATCAACGCCAAAGTTATTCAACATAGAATTTTGAAAAATCCCATAGGAAAAAAATCCTAACTATATATACCTACTGGCGACCGCCAGTAGGTAATCTATATATATATATATATATTTTTTCAAATGGCAAAATGAAACCCCTCATTTTGTTCCTTTTCAAATTAAATGTATTAAGTGTTGCCACTTTATTCCAATCAAGATGACTTCAGGTGTGCCATACTTTTGTCATAAGTAAGACTGTTAGCGTTCTAGTTGTTCTTTAGAACACTCTGGGACATTCTGTCATTGGGCAATAGTTGGGCTACATCTGGCTGATATTTGGGCTACATTTGGGCTCTTTTGTCTCTGGTGGCCATCTTGGGAGACTGCATATCAGAATTTTTTTTATGAAATATAAGAGGATTTGAGAAGTCACTCAAAATGTGCCCTAATTTTTCTTTCTTCAGCACTAATCATAATTTCTATGGCAAAATGAACCCCCTCATTTTGTTCCTTTGCAAATTAAATGTTTTAAGTGTTAACACTTTATTCCAATCAAGATAACTTCAGGTGTGCCATACTTTTGTCATAAGTAAGACTGTTAGCGCTCTAGTTGTTCTTTAGAACACTCTGGGACATTCTGTCATTGGGCTATAGTTGGGCTACATCTGGCTGATATTTGGGCTTCATTTGTTTTTTTTGTCTCTGGTGGCCATCTTTGGGCTACATTGGGCTACATTTGGGCTCCAACATATATATAGCCCAATGTAGCCCAATATATGTTTTTCAAAGTTAATTTTCGTAAAAACCACTGGAGCATATATCTTGAGACATAGCAAAGGCACATCGGGGTACCAGTCCCTACAATTTTGCCAAGTTTGGTGGAAATCCATTCAGCCGTTCGGGCTAAAAGTGAGTCCAACCACCCTATGGAAAACTCAATGTTAAAAACACGTTTTGGGACCCCCCTTTTTTCTCGGCCCCCACTTGACGAAACCCCCCCAAACTTTCAGGGGACGGTCAGAGACAACATCTGCCATTTTCCTGAAAATTTCAGCCAATTCCGTCCATCAACGCCAAAGTTATTCCACATAGAATTTTGAAAAATCCCATAGGAAAAAAATCCTAACTATATATACCTACTGGCGACCGCCAGTAGGTAATATATATATATATATATATAATTATGTCATTTATTTAGACTATTGAAGTACAAATAATATTATAATTGAAAATAAATAGCTTTATATAATATATTATATAATATTTAAACAATTTAACACCAGATAAATTCAGATCATTAACAATAATTTGCATATTAAAATTAACAAACATATACATGACAGAAACATATATCACGTATAATTAAGAAATAACATTAATACAAAACCAACAAAAAGACATTTTAAATACAAAAAAACTCTTTTTATACATAAATTAAAAATATTACAAAAAATAAATTAAACAAATTACACTCCTGTAAGCGTGGGAGGGGTACTAGGAGCAGTTTCCGGTATCGGAACAGGGGTTACAGCAGTAAGAGGCTGACCAGTATACTTCTTTAAACTGGGTTTTATTTTTATGGTACGACGTGTTCTATACGTAAGTCTCTCCCTCGCAAACACTGAGTTATCCGTGTTGTTGGTCTTCTTGGTCTTTCTAGTGTCCCGGGTTACTGGTCTCCCTCCTGGATCGTCTCTCACCGCCGTGAGGTCTCAGGACTCCGGTCCTGGCTAAGCCATACTCCTCCCTCGGGAGTATGGCACGGCGGAGCGTGAAAACGTTGGCCTCCTGGCTTTCCTCCACAGTCGGTCCCTTCGGTTTCTCTGTCCTCAACTCGCGTCTCCGTTCTCCTCGCCTCGCCTGCGCCGGTCCTTCCTTTCCCGGTGTCGTCACACGCCGTGTAGAGGACTTCCCCCGAATTCATCCATCCGGGAGAGGAGACGTCATCAGGAGGCGGGGATTCCTCTTCGTTGCAATACGCCCACTTAAAGGAGCCCGAGGACGCTTCTTCGCTCTCCTCCTCCTGAAGCTCCCACGCATCCCTCGTTCCAGTCTGTAGAGTAGAAGGGGAAATACCATCAGGTGTCCACCAGTCCTCCCGGCCACCCATCCCGACCTTGTTACACTCCTCCCCCCCTGGATTCTCCCGATCGGGGAGAATGGGTGTCCTTGACAAATAGTCAGCGTTTCCATTGTCAACTCCTTTTCTGTGCACAATCCTGAATGAAAAGGGTTGGAGGAACAAAAACCATCTTAACACCCTGGAATTCTGAGTCATGTTTCTCTGCATCCACTGCAAGGGCGCGTGATCTGAGAATAGAGTGAATGGTCTACCCTCCAAGTAATATCTCAACTTGTCCACCGCCCAGCGGATAGCCAGACACTCTTTCTCGACTGTTGGGTACTTGTATTCCCTGGGATGGAGTTTCCGGCTTATGAAGAGGATGGGATGTTCCAATCCATCCTCGCCCTTCTGAGATAGAACTGCTCCTATGCCTACATCGGAGGCGTCTGTAGATAGGGAGAAAGTGTTCTCAAAGTTTGGTGGAATCAGTACAGGGCTTGAGGTAATAGCCTTCTTTAACAGTTCAAAGGCTACTTTGGCTTCCTGGGATGGACACTTCCCTATGCTGTTCTTGGCGTTGTTTTTTAGGAGATCGGTCAAGGGGGCAGCGATCACAGCAAAATTCATGATGAACCGCCGGTAGTATCCGATCAGCCCAAGAAAAGCCCGAAGTTCCTTCTTCGAGGATGGGAAAGGTGTACTCGTGATAGCTCTTATCTTTTCCTCCTGAGGTGCGATGACCCCTTCTCCCAACATAAACCCCAGGTATTTGACCTTGGGGAAAGCCGCCCTAGATTTCTTTGAGTTAACATGTAACCCGGCTGTTTGTAAGTCCAGTAGTATACGTTCTAAGTGTTCTAGGTGATCCTCCCAGGTCTTGCTGAAGATGACAATATCATCTAGATACACCGAACTATACTTAGTGTGTGGAGCCAACACCTTGTTCATTAGTCTCTGAAAAGTTGCTGGGGCTCCATGTAGTCCAAAGGGTAGTACTGTGAACTCGAATAACCCATCGTCGGTGGCAAAGGCAGTTTTGTGTCTATCCTTTTCTCTTAGTGGAACCTGCCAATAACCCTTGGTTAAATCTAGCGTGGTGATGTACTTTGCTTCTCCTATCCTCTCTATCAACTCATCCACCCTGGGAATAGGAAACGCATCAAAAGAGGATATAGCGTTTAGCGCGCGGAAGTCCATACAAAACCGGGTGGACCCATCCGGTTTTGGTACCATCACTATGGGGGAGCTCCAGTGACTTCTTGAAGGTCTAATGACTCCTAGTTGAAGCATATCCCTGACTTCTTTTTTCACATCATTTCTACGTGCCGCCGGTATACGGTAGGCCCTCTGTTTGACTATCTTGCCTGGTTCAGTGTCTATGCAGTGTTCTGCGAGATGTGTTCGGCCTGGTACATCCGAAAACATGGGGGAGAACTTTTGTAGTTTAAGTAATAGCTCTTTTTTTTCACCTGATGATAATTCGGGATTAATGGGGAGCATCTCCAGAGTACTGCTTTTATCTGCTATTGGCAACGTTAGGTTTGCTGATTGGGGGGGAGACCCTATCCATTTCTTCAGGATATTGATATGAAATGTTTGTTGTCTTCCTGGTGAAACCTGTAGGCGGTATGTTGTTTTTCCTATAGTCTCCACCACTTCATATGGCCCTTTCCACTCACTCCTGAATTTTTGAGTGGACGATGGAAGAAGTACCAATGCCCAATCACCCTTGTTCAGGACTCTCCATTTCTTGCCTTTGTCGTATTGGTACCTCTGACTCTCTTGGGATTTCTCCAGGTTAGAGTAAGCTAGGTCCCTGAGCTTTCCTAGTCTGGTTTTCAACTGGCTCGTGTACTCCAGCAGAGATCTTTGTTCTGCCATCTCCTCCTTCTCCCAGGCTTCCTTTGTTATTTCCAGGAGGGATCTTGGCTGACGCCCGTATAACAACTCAAATGGGGAATACCCTAGACTGCTCTGTACTTGAGCTCTTAGGACATAGAGAGCCAGAGGCAATAACTTGTCCCAATCCTTATTCTCTGCTGTTAACATTTTTTTGAGGGTTGTCTTAAGGGTACGATTGTACCTTTCAACTAACCCATCTGTCTGGGGATGGTAAGCTGAAGTACGTATATGTCTGAGCTCTAGGGTCTTGCATACCTCAGCCATCATTTTAGAAACGAAGGGTGTACCTTGGTCTGTAAGAATTTCCCTGGGGAATCCTACTCTTGAAAACAGTTCGATTAATTTATCTGCCACATTTCTGGTTGTAGGAGCACTGAGGGCAAAAGCTTCAGGGAACCTGGTATTGTAGTCCACAACAACCAAAGCATAGGTATGTCCCCTAGTTGTACGAGGGAGGGGGCCTATGAGATCCATCCCTATCCTCTCAAAAGGGTGACCAATGATGGGAAGGGGTTGAAGGGGGACTGCTGGTGGTCGGTACATATTTTTCTTTTGGCATACTTCGCATTGTCGGCAATATACCTCTGCTGCTTTGTAAATACCGGGCCAAAAGAAAAGTCTGGTGATGTTCTGAAGGGTTTTCTCAGCTCCACTATGTCCTGCAGTTAAATGCGTATGAGCATAGAACAGTATCTGTTCTCTAAAGTCTTTTGGAACAACCAGTTGAGGTAGTTCGTCTGCTTTTCCTTCTCTGTATAACAGATCGTTAATAATTCTGAACCTGGGGTATCCTTGTCTCTGGGTTGTCTCCCCTATGTGTGCTGCCTCCCATGCATTCAGAAGGGTGGGGTCATTGCTTTGAGCAAATTTGAAACCCCGATCTAATTCCCAAGGCTCTGTAGTGAGGTATATCCCTCTGGTCTGTTCTATCTTCTTTTTGAAGAGACTCAAAAAATCCGGATTATCTACCCCTAAGATGAGGTCTTCGGGTAACGTATCCACTACTCCCACCTTTACAGTACAGGGGTTCCCTCCCAGGGGTTTTATGGACAGTTGTGCTACAGGGTAGGGTTTCACGTCGCCGTGTACACATCTAATGTGTACTACCATGTTGGGACCTATCTGGGAAGGTCGCACTAACTGCTTCTTGACAACTGATTGTTTACAGCCAGAATCTAAAAGGGCTTTTACACATTTGCTGTTCAGTTGTACCCTTACATAAAACGACGGTCCCATCTCCGCAGTGTACATCACGGCCTTCGGGATGTACCCGACCTCCATCGGTTCTTCTGTTGACCTTTTCCGTGGACACATTCTGGCTATATGCCCCCATTCCCCACACTCAAAACACTGAGGTCCTCTTGTGGGTGGGGTCTCGAATCTCATAGGGCGGACCTTCAATGTCTCTGATCCGGGTTTCGTTTTTTTTTCTTGTTTTGCTGTTCCTGGGACACCTTTGAGACCTTTATCCGTTTCCCATGGAAAAGTACGGGGCATAGCTCTGTTATAGTTTGAAGCCATCTCAATGGCTTGTTCAGCAGTTAGGCCTGAATGTTGTCTGAGCCAACGCTGCGTACCATAAGGCAGCGCCTCCATGAATTGTTCCAGATATATGCTGGACATCACTTCCTCCTTACTCCTAGTCTCGGGCTTCAGCCACTTATCGGCGGCCATCTTTAGCCGCAGATATAAAGTCTTAGGGTGTTCGCCAGCAATCCCTTTCTCTTTTCTGAACCTCAGTCTGTAGGCTTCGGCATCAAGTCCTAAATGGTCTAAGATCACCGCCTTAATTGTCACATATGGTGTTACCCCCGCATGGTTGGCCACTTGGTAGGCTGCTTGCGCCTCACCAGACAACAAGGGTGCTAGAAAGAAAGGCCACTTCTCCTCAGGCCACCCACAGGCTCTGGCTGCCCGCTCAAAATTGAGAAGAAAGGCGTCAGGGTCTTCTCCTGGCATGTATTTTTGTAGCTGCATTCCTGATGGATGTGGACCGAAACTCCGTCTTTCCAGTGGAATAGGCGCTCCGGGGTTCTGTACCACTTTCTGGAGCCCCTCAATTTGGGCTGCTATGGTGTTTTTAAACATGTCTCGGTCAGCATCGGCTGTCGACATCTGTTGACCGATGGCCCATTCTAATTTCTGTTGTCCTTCTATAAGCTGCTGCACCACCTGTTCCATGGCCGCCTCTGTGACTGAGGGGCAAGATCCCACTTCTGACACCACTGTAAGCGTGGGAGGGGTACTAGGAGCAGTTTCCGGTATCGGAACAGGGGTTACAGCAGTAAGAGGCTGACCAGTATACTTCTTTAAACTGGGTTTTATTTTTATGGTACGACGTGTTCTATACGTAAGTCTCTCCCTCGCAAACACTGAGTTATCCGTGTTGTTGGTCTTCTTGGTCTTTCTAGTGTCCCGGGTTACTGGTCTCCCTCCTGGATCGTCTCTCACCGCCGTGAGGTCTCAGGACTCCGGTCCTGGCTAAGCCATACTCCTCCCTCGGGAGTATGGCACGGCGGAGCGTGAAAACGTTGGCCTCCTGGCTTTCCTCCACAGTCGGTCCCTTCGGTTTCTCTGTCCTCAACTCGCGTCTCCGTTCTCCTCGCCTCGCCTGCGCCGGTCCTTCCTTTCCCGGTGTCGTCACACGCCGTGTAGAGGACTTCCCCCGAATTCATCCATCCGGGAGAGGAGACGTCATCAGGAGGCGGGGATTCCTCTTCGTTGCAATACGCCCACTTAAAGGAGCCCGAGGACGCTTCTTCGCTCTCCTCCTCCTGAAGCTCCCACGCATCCCTCGTTCCAGTCTGTAGAGTAGAAGGGGAAATACCATCAGGTGTCCACCAGTCCTCCCGGCCACCCATCCCGACCTTGTTACAACTCCAAAATAAACAATAGTAGAGAAAGGGTTGGATATTGAAGGAGTCAGATTTACTATTCTCACTCCAGCATAAGCAAGAACAGTGAAAGTGTTCGACTTTTGGAAAGATTAGATTTACTTATGTGACTCTAATTTAAGCAAATGTAGGGAAAGGAGGGGTTACATTTACTATTCCCACTGCAATGTAAGCAAAAGCTGGGAAAATGCTGATCTTTGGAGGGGTTAGATTTACTATTTTCGCTCCAATCTGAACAACAGTAGGAAAAGTGTTTGATTTTGTAGGGGTTAGATTTACTATTCCACTCCAATTTTAGTAACAGCAAAGAAAGTGTTGAACTGAGGAGGGGTGAAATGTAATATTTCCACTCCAACATAAACAAAAAGAGGGAAGGCAATCAACTTTTGAGGGGTCAAATGTATTATTCCCACTCTAAGCTAAGCAACAATAGGGAAAGTGTTAGACTTTGGAAGGGTTAGATTTACTATTCCCGCTCCAATATAAGCATCAGCTGGGAAAGTGTTGGATGAAGGGGGGTAACATTTAATATTCCTACTCCCATGTAAACAAAAGCAGAGAAAACATTGGACTTTTGATGGGTTAGATTTACTATTCTCACTCCAACCTAAGCAAAGGTAGGAAAAGTGTATGCCTTTGGTGGAATTAGATTTACTATTCCCACATTTTACCATTCCCATTTCAATTTTAGCAACAGAAGGGAAAGTATTGTATTTTGGAGGGTTTAGCTATGTCATTAAATAAAAAAAGAACATTTAAATATGTAACAAAACATATTTAAAATACAAAGTATTTTCATTATAGATAAATAAAATGAAATTGAAAAATACACATTTCATATTACAAAATTGATTTAAACATATATATAAGAAATGACAACTATTTAAAATAAATACACTTCCCCCTTCAACCCACAAACAAATCACATATATATATTTTTTAATATAAATGAAACAAGAGAATTACTACTAATACATTTTAAAATATTTTTCTATATTTTACAATTAAGTTAACTGATCAACAAATTATGAATGAATTAAAAAACACTGACTAAATAAATGTTTCATCAATTAAACGAATGACATATTTACAAATAAATCATCAATTACTGATTTAATTAACTTAAACATGTATTAACAATAAACAACAATCATTTATATATAAAATACCTTCCAACCCTAATCTCCTACAAACCCAACAACTTGCTACTAAATTAAAAATTACTAATTCATTTTTTAAAATTGCTTCATTTCACATAACAGTTACACACTATACCTCAACTAAACATAAGTAACCAATTAAATAATTTATATAATTAACTACCAATCAATGAATAACTATATAAAAATAGTTAAACATAAAACCAATAATTCATATTTGAAATAACTTCCCACCCTAATTCCCTATAACCTCAAAATCCCACTACCAAATTAAAAATGAGTTATTAAATTTAAACAAATCTATTCCACATAACAAAATACAAACTATACAAAAATAAAAAACAAATATTATCATAATACTAATCCCTAATAATAATATAATAATTAATAATATGCATAACATTAATGAAAAAACAATATTTAATGCAACTGCACATATCACAGACAACAATATTTACAGATACAATATTATAAACCAAAAAAAACATATTCTTAACTTCTATTTTCTAGTATTGTGTTGACAATATTTTGGAAAAAATATTCTTGTTTCATGATATTTTTACTTTGATATTTTGGCGGAATATCTCACTTTCCACCAAGGGAATTGAACAGGTGGTTGCATCCTAAACAAAACAAATAGAGTACATGCCACCTTATTGTGAAAAGCTGTGGGCCTTCAAACTGAAGTTGGCACTGATTCATAAATATGTTATACTTGGAATCATCTCAAGTCAATCTCTTGGGGACAAGAGGTATAGAGCTGGGAGTAATAACAGTCACATTTACCAGAAAGTTCCCAGCTGAACCCATGGGTGGACTAGGGGAGCAGAACTCTGGACTCAAGAATTAAGTACCTTGCAGGACAGGATATGAAGGGTTGTGGACTGCACCAAGTCTCCCAACATCAGAGTAGGAACTAGTGCTATCTTAATATCGGAGTTTTCACAACTGCATTGTCTGGACATAGGACTTGTAACTTGGATTGAATCTCTGGCAAAACCTGAGGCATGTCTACCACACTAGTGGTGTCTTCCAACAAAGCTTGTGCTATATTTTGGGTAGTGAATTTACTGCCCAACCTAGATTCATGTTGCTCAGGCAGATATCGTTTTGTGGGTTTGGCTTTCTGTTAAGGGGCACTCACTTGAAAACAAGGAACTCTGCAGGAGTGACATGAAACCTCCCAAACCCCACTGAGCTGTCCTCATCGTTCACCTCACACTGAGCGCTGGAAACAGTCCAGCAGGGAGCATGGTGGTTGGGAAGAGGGGAACACTTGTGGTTTGCAAGGATTTCTGGATATTCTTCCTCTCAAGACCTTGTTTTAGACTTCACCAGAGGATAGCTATAAATAAGTCAGCAAAATTTCACTCTTTGCTAGTCGACCAAAACATCCTCAGTAAGAGAAAACACGCCTGATGGTAATTACCAATTACAAGACACTTACCCCAGTGCCGTACTTAAATGTCACTTTTTCGGCCTATCGGAAGTTACAACTAATGGCCCTGCGCTTAGGCAAACTGCTGTTCATCGCAGACCAGCCAACATGGGCACACAAAGGGCTGAAAGAATGCAGACTATGCGGGAGTAGCAAAGAGGACTGCGTTCACCTAGTCTGCATTTGTCCTAAACTATCACAAGCACGAACCACCTCCTTAAAACATGCTATGAACACCAGAGGTATAAGGACATGCAGATGCGCAATTATAGCAGGCTTGGACTCAACAGATACCCCAATGAACTGTCAACTAATAAAGTTCCTCTCTGCACACCCGAACATATTAAAAAAAAATGATGATCCCTGAGCATTGTACCTTAACATCAAATAGGGCAGACCGGTCCTGACCCAGAATTTGCATTTTCAAAATAATTGAAGAGTAGGGCAAGAACGTCTGGAGAAACCTTCTCCCTTGTGCAGCTGATTAGGTATTAATTAAACTTTGGTCTAGGAACATTTGAAAACCTTAGTACATTACTAAGAGATTGATTAACTGATTGATGATATTTTATACAGAGTTGAGAGCTGGTAACTGTCAAACAAAAGATTTTCAAGACGGTTTTATAATTTATATAATAACTTTTTACTACAGTTCACTAATTTATTAGAAAATGTATTGTTGAGGTTTTAATTAACATAAACAATAAAAATATTTCATTCATTCCAACTATGGAGAGTATAAGGTGCGCTTTATCATATAATGATGCCTCAGAACTTTGCTCAGTACCCTCACGGTGCTCCAGAAGTGCCACCCAATAAATGACAAGTCCAGTGCTTCCAATGTTGTCCCCTGCCACCTGAGTCTAACATTCCCAACTTCCACTCTCCAGGACAGTGCGGCAATGGCCACCCGTCCAAGAACCAAATAACTAACCAAAAACAATTGTCACCTATGTAAGAAGCAAGCATGCACAGTGAACTCCACCATCCGGGAGGAGTTGGTGAGGGGAGAAATGTAGCTGTTTTTTGCCATGAGTCCACCCCTCTGACCTGCCACGATAAAAAGGATCACAAATACTTGCGGACTGATCGACAAGGTGAAGCAGCATATAGTCCATAAGTACTTCAGAGTGCCCAATACTGTCCATTAGTGTATAGTCCCTGTGTGCAAGCGGAGGGCATCTCTCTGCGAGTCAATACCACAAACATATGTGCCCTCATGTGCCCACACCAGAGTACAGCAACCTAAAGATCATCCACAGAGTTAGAAGTGATCAACGGTGGGGGTTGGACCAATATCTCACTCACCATCTGGGTCCATACCTGTCAAGCTCAACCCAGATTAGCCTCTGCTGATGTCTGACTGTCTCAATGCAGCAAAGGCATTGACAGTCAAAGCGTTACCTGAGCTTCTGAGGGCCTGACCACCCGTGTGCGACCACGACTGGGCCTCTTTCTCCAGGGCCACAGGGATCTATGCCAGGGAACGCTCTCCGTGCCTGTCCTTTACCTCCCAAGCAGCCGCACAGTGTCAAAGAAGAACATATTCTTCTACAGTAGCGCTGAGGGTGGGCTCAAGGGATGCCGGAGGTATATAAATTGATACTAGATTAATAGTGGCATTTCCTAATGTCCCCGTATGGGCTACGAAGCGGCCCTTAGGGTCTCTAACTGCATGGACCCGTGTGAAGGGAAGGGATCGCCGCAGAAGGATCGCCACTCCTCGGGATCCCTGGGAGAACCCTGAAGGCCAAACCCGATTGAACCCTTGGCTCACTGAAAAAAGGGCAATGATTCCCCATTGGGCTACATTTGGGCTCCAACATATATATAGCCCAATGTAGCCCAATATATGTTTTTCAAAGTTAATTTTCGTAAAAACCACTGGAGCATATATCTTGAGACATAGCAAATGCACATCGGGGTACCAGTCCCTACAATTTTGCCAAGTTTGGTGGAAATCCATTCAGCCGTTCGGGCTAAAAGTGAGTCCAACCACCCTATGGAAAACTCAATGTTAAAAACACGTTTTGGGACCCCCCTTTTTTCTCGGCCCCCACTTGACGAAACCCCCCCAAACTTTCAGGGGACGGTCAGAGACAACATCTGCCATTTTCCTGACAATTTCAGCCAATTCCGTCCATCAACGCCAAAGTTATTCCACATAGAATTTTGAAAAATCCCATAGGAAAAAAATCCTAACTATATATACCTACTGGCGACCGCCAGTAGGTAATATATATATATATATATATATATAATTATGTGTCATTTATTTAGACTATTGAAGTACAAATAATATTATAATTGAAAATAAATAGCTTTATATAATATATTATATAATATTTAAACAATTTAACACCAGATAAATTCAGATCATTAACAATAATTTGCATATTAAAATTAACAAACATATACATGACAGAAACATATATCACGTATAATTAAGAAATAACATTAATACAAAACCAACAAAAAGACATTTTAAATACAAAAAAACTCTTTTTATACATAAATTAAAAATATTACAAAAAATAAATTAAACAAATTACACTCCAAAATAAACAATAGTAGAGAAAGGGTTGGATATTGAAGGAGTCAGATTTACTATTCTCACTCCAGCATAAGCAAGAACAGTGAAAGTGTTCGACTTTTGGAAAGATTAGATTTACTTATGTGACTCTAATTTAAGCAAATGTAGGGAAAGGAGGGGTTACATTTACTATTCCCACTGCAATGTAAGCAAAAGCTGGGAAAATGCTGATCTTTGGAGGGGTTAGATTTACTATTTTCGCTCCAATCTGAACAACAGTAGGAAAAGTGTTTGATTTTGTAGGGGTTAGATTTACTATTCCACTCCAATTTTAGTAACAGCAAAGAAAGTGTTGAACTGAGGAGGGGTGAAATGTAATATTTCCACTCCAACATAAACAAAAAGAGGGAAGGCAATCAACTTTTGAGGGGTCAAATGTATTATTCCCACTCTAAGCTAAGCAACAATAGGGAAAGTGTTAGACTTTGGAAGGGTTAGATTTACTATTCCCGCTCCAATATAAGCATCAGCTGGGAAAGTGTTGGATGTAGGGGGGTAACATTTAATATTCCTACTCCCATGTGTAAACAAAAGCAGAGAAAACATTGGACTTTTGATGGGTTAGATTTACTATTCTCACTCCAACCTAAGCAAAGGTAGGAAAAGTGTATGCCTTTGGTGGAATTAGATTTACTATTCCCACATTTTACCATTCCCATTTCAATTTTAGCAACAGAAGGGAAAGTATTGTATTTTGGAGGGTTTAGCTATGTCATTAAATAAAAAAAGAACATTTAAATATGTAACAAAACATATTTAAAATACAAAGTATTTTCATTATAGATAAATAAAATGAAATTGAAAAATACACATTTCATATTACAAAATTGATTTAAACATATATATAAGAAATGACAACTATTTAAAATAAATACACTTCCCCCTTCAACCCACAAACAAATCACATATATATATTTTTTAATATAAATGAAACAAGAGAATTACTACTAATACATTTTAAAATATTTTTCTATATTTTACAATTAAGTTAACTGATCAACAAATTATGAATGAATTAAAAAACACTGACTAAATAAATGTTTCATCAATTAAACGAATGACATATTTACAAATAAATCATCAATTACTGATTTAATTAACTTAAACATGTATTAACAATAAACAACAATCATTTATATATAAAATACCTTCCAACCCTAATCTCCTACAAACCCAACAACTTGCTACTAAATTAAAAATTACTAATTCATTTTTTAAAATTGCTTCATTTCACATAACAGTTACACACTATACCTCAACTAAACATAAGTAACCAATTAAATAATTTATATAATTAACTACCAATCAATGAATAACTATATAAAAATAGTTAAACATAAAACCAATAATTCATATTTGAAATAACTTCCCACCCTAATTCCCTATAACCTCAAAATCCCACTACCAAATTAAAAATGAGTTATTAAATTTAAACAAATCTATTCCACATAACAAAATACAAACTATACAAAAATAAAAAACAAATATTATCATAATACTAATCCCTAATAATAATATAATAATTAATAATATGCATAACATTAATGAAAAAACAATATTTAATGCAACTGCACATATCACAGACAACAATATTTACAGATACAATATTATAAACCAAAAAAAACATATTCTTAACTTCTATTTTCTAGTATTGTGTTGACAATATTTTGGAAAAAATATTCTTGTTTCATGATATTTTTACTTTGATATTTTGGCGGAATATCTCACTTTCCACCAAGGGAATTGAACAGGTGGTTGCATCCTAAACAAAACAAATAGAGTACATGCCACCTTATTGTGAAAAGCTGTGGGCCTTCAAACTGAAGTTGGCACTGATTCATAAATATGTTATACTTGGAATCATCTCAAGTCAATCTCTTGGGGACAAGAGGTATAGAGCTGGGAGTAATAACAGTCACATTTACCAGAAAGTTCCCAGCTGAACCCATGGGTGGACTAGGGGAGCAGAACTCTGGACTCAAGAATTAAGTACCTTGCAGGACAGGATATGAAGGGTTGTGGACTGCACCAAGTCTCCCAACATCAGAGTAGGAACTAGTGCTATCTTAATATCGGAGTTTTCACAACTGCATTGTCTGGACATAGGACTTGTAACTTGGATTGAATCTCTGGCAAAACCTGAGGCATGTCTACCACACTAGTGGTGTCTTCCAACAAAGCTTGTGCTATATTTTGGGTAGTGAATTTACTGTCCAACCTAGATTCATGTTGCTCAGGCAGATATCGTTTTGTGGGTTTGGCTTTCTGTTAAGGGGCACTCACTTGAAAACAAGGAACTCTGCAGGAGTGACATGAAACCTCCCAAACCCCACTGAGCTGTCCTCATCGTTCACCTCACACTGAGCGCTGGAAACAGTCCAGCAGGGAGCATGGTGGTTGGGAAGAGGGGAACACTTGTGGTTTGCAAGGATTTCTGGATATTCTTCCTCTCAAGACCTTGTTTTAGACTTCACCAGAGGATAGCTATAAATAAGTCAGCAAAATTTCACTCTTTGCTAGTCGACCAAAACATCCTCAGTAAGAGAAAACACGCCTGATGGTAATTACCAATTACAAGACACTTACCCCAGTGCCGTACTTAAATGTCACTTTTTCGGCCTATCGGAAGTTACAACTAATGGCCCTGCGCTTAGGCAAACTGCTGTTCATCGCAGACCAGCCAACATGGGCACACAAAGGGCTGAAAGAATGCAGACTATGCGGGAGTAGCAAAGAGGACTGCGTTCACCTAGTCTGCATTTGTCCTAAACTATCACAAGCACGAACCACCTCCTTAAAACATGCTATGAACACCAGAGGTATAAGGACATGCAGATGCGCAATTATAGCAGGCTTGGACTCAACAGATACCCCAATGAACTGTCAACTAATAAAGTTCCTCTCTGCACACCCGAACATATTAAAAAAAAAATGATGATCCCTGAGCATTGTACCTTAACATCAAATAGGGCAGACCGGTCCTGACCCAGAATTTGCATTTTCAAAATAATTGAAGAGTAGGGCAAGAACGTCTGGAGAAACCTTCTCCCTTGTGCAGCTGATTAGGTATTAATTAAACTTTGGTCTAGGAACATTTGAAAACCTTAGTACATTACTAAGAGATTGATTAACTGATTGATGATATTTTATACAGAGTTGAGAGCTGGTAACTGTCAAACAAAAGATTTTCAAGACGGTTTTATAATTTATATAATAATAACTTTTTACTACAGTTCACTAATTTATTAGAAAATGTATTGTTGAGGTTTTAATTAACATAAACAATAAAAATATTTCATTCATTCCAACTATGGAGAGTATAAGGTGCGCTTTATCATATAATGATGCCTCAGAACTTTGCTCAGTACCCTCACGGTGCTCCAGAAGTGCCACCCAATAAATGACAAGTCCAGTGCTTCCAATGTTGTCCCCTGCCACCTGAGTCTAACATTCCCAACTTCCACTCTCCAGGACAGTGCGGCAATGGCCACCCGTCCAAGAACCAAATAACTAACCAAAAACAATTGTCACCTATGTAAGAAGCAAGCATGCACAGTGAACTCCACCATCCGGGAGGAGTTGGTGAGGGGAGAAATGTAGCTGTTTTTTGCCATGAGTCCACCCCTCTGACCTGCCACGATAAAAAGGATCACAAATACTTGCGGACTGATCGACAAGGTGAAGCAGCATATAGTCCATAAGTACTTCAGAGTGCCCAATACTGTCCATTAGTGTATAGTCCCTGTGTGCAAGCGGAGGGCATCTCTCTGCGAGTCAATACCACAAACATATGTGCCCACACCAGAGTACAGCAACCTAAAGATCATCCACAGAGTTAGAAGTGATCAACGGTGGGGGTTGGACCAATATCTCACTCACCATCTGGGTCCATACCTGTCAAGCTCAACCCAGATTAGCCTCTGCTGATGTCTGACTGTCTCAATGCAGCAAAGGCATTGACAGTCAAAGCGTTACCTGAGCTTCTGAGGGCCTGACCACCCGTGTGCGACCACGACTGGGCCTCTTTCTCCAGGGCCACAGGGATCTATGCCAGGGAACGCTCTCCGTGCCTGTCCTTTACCTCCCAAGCAGCCGCACGGTGTCAAAGAAGAACATATTCTTCTACAGTAGCGCTGAGGGTGGGCTCAAGGGATGCCGGAGGTATATAAATTGATACTAGATTAATAGTGGCATTTCCTAATGTCCCCGTATGGGCTACGAAGCGGCCCTTAGGGTCTCTAACTGCATGGACCCGTGTGAAGGGAAGGGATCGCCGCAGAAGGATCGCCACTCCTCGGGATCCCTGGGAGAACCCTGAAGGCCAAACCCGATTGAACCCTTGGCTCACTGAAAAAAGGGCAATGATTCCCCATAAAATGTGTTTCTCGTATCAGAAGGGCATCTGAGGCAGCTTTTCGAGAGGACTTTAGGATCGCTGTACGTTTCACTTTATCTAGAAGCCCATTCACATTCCAAGAGAGGACCTTGAGGAGTGGGGCATTGCATGTCGATTAAATATTGGCATATAGGGCCATTGGGGTGGGCAACCCATTGAATCTGAATTGCTAGGACCTGGGAGTAGCTGGGAGAATCTTACCTTTGGCAGATGGGTGCTGGGTCATCCCTAATGTCATGTCCAGTGCTGCAGCAAAACAGAGAAATTAGAACAACCACAGGGAAAACGGTCCCTACCCCACCCCTCACCCTATACTTACCCCATTGAAGCATCTGTCACCCAATTAACTAGAACCCAAAAATAAACTATGCTTTGAAGTTGTTCATGGGAGCAGAGTGGTGGACCCCTCCATGTATCAGGATTTCCAGTCCTCCTTAGTATGAAAAGGGGTAACAGTGCATTGTTCTTAGATTTGGGGGTTTCGTTATAGGTCTGTGTGCTCTGACCTCAGCGTTGGGGACTCAGGAGGTCACTCTCCAGTGGCCCCTTTCGAGGCACCAATGTTCCTTGGGAGGCTTGATGATCCCTGTGGCGTAGGTGACATCTGTGTCCTCCAGGCGTGGCGTCAGGCGAGGTAGACACCGCTCTATGGGAGTTACATCCTCTACGGGATCGAGTACATCGCCTGTGGGTTCGGTTGTGTGTGATGCTGTCAGAGGGTCCAATGGAAGAGCAGTCGCCCTCGGGCAGAGTAGACATTCCTCAATTACCCAGGTCCATGCTGTCTTCGGACTTTTAAAGAAAAGGGTTTTGCTTTGGAAGACCACCCTGAGTCAGGCCGAAAAGAGGAGTCTGTATGGGAGATTAAGGGCTTGTAATTTCTGCTTTACCAAATAGTATGATCTTCTTTGCACCTACACTTCCTTAGTGTAGTCCGGGAAAATCATTACTTTGGAGCCTTGATAAGACAAGGTTGGACGGGTGCGAGCTTCTTGCAGGATGGTGTCCCTTTCTTTGAAGTTTAGGATCTTGGCAATGATTGGCAGGTGTGGGGCTCCCAGTGGCAGCTTGGGTGTGAGGGCACGGTGGGCACGTTCCACGACAAACCACGTTGAGAGTGTGCCTGGTGGCATTCAGGATTTAAGCCAGTCTTCGACATAGGTGGCCACTTGCACTGGTTCTGCCCCTTGAAGAACTCCCACCAAGCAGAGATTATTTCGGCACAATCGATTTTCGGCAGCTTCTGCCCGCCTGTGGAGCTCATTCATGAGGGATAGTAGCTGATTGACCTGTTCTTTCAGATGGTATACATCATCTTCTACCTCAGACAATCGAGATTTGGCTTCTGTTGTCCAAGCGGTGGCATTACGAAGATCTTATCGGATGAGGGCCATGTCTACTCGCACTTCCCCTTTTTTGGTTTCTACTGATTACTGGGAATTTTTTATGGCTTACAGCATCATGACGAGTTCACCAACTGGGCGAGGGGTCTTGGTCGGTGCAACCTCATTGTGGCTGGGGCCAGATGTGGTGTATTGTTCCATGGGGATTTAGGAAGGTGTGGCTTCGCCCCTTTATCTTTCCCCATGGTCAAGTTGTATTGAGAGGGGCAGTGCAGATCTACATTGTGTGTTCACCGCCAAGGCACCACTTTTGAAGTTACTTGCGTTGTTGTGCCTAATTCCGCAGCACCCACTCCTAGCTATCTGTGATCAGGCGTGCTTCAGGGTTATGTAGAGGTGATATCATCAGAGTGGGATCCAGGGGATTGTCTTTCTTGATCTCAGGGTTGTCGGGAGGGCCTCAGTCACTTCTATCACACGTCAGGTTCTCAAGGTGTCTTCCGAGAGTGCTCAGCCTCTTCCCTCATCCTCTCCTTCAGGGCTCTGTGTTCCAGACACTGAGGCAGCCTAGGGAGCTCTGGGTGGGCTCTGACCGTCAATCTAGCCTCTTCATAGTTTGAGAGTCTATCCCCCAAGGATCACCGAGAGCATCCTGTGGCAATGGAGGCGAGAACGCAGAGTTCGCCGGTACAGTTACGCCCCCTCACAGGGCCTCAGAGGCCTTTGGCAGGCCCTCACTGCCCAGGAAGAAGCACAGGTTATGCAGGAAATGCTGTTCACCTTGCCCCTCAGTGGTTGGCTTGCCGGGCCGCAGGCCAGATGCATTGTCCTCACGATGCTGGGGGAGGGGGCGCCAACTATGTTGTAGCCTTCACTCAAGGGTGTCTGACAGGCATCTTGAATGCTGCTCTTCGCACCTCATGTTGGTTTGGAGTACATTAAGGGGTGGCCCGCCTCCACCTCTGTTTTGGCCAGAGGTCTGCCGCCCTTGTAGGCCAGTCTTGCACCCCCACTGACTCTGCACACCCCACAGTGCTCTGGCATCAGAACCTTTTGTTTGGCTCGTGCAGGAGGTCTCCTCTGCCCTCACTGGGGCTCTATTGTGATTCTGTCCTTCAGTGTAGGCAGGACTGGTATCACGGAGAGAGGGGGCACCCAGCCGTGACAGATGTCTGTCGGAGGGAACGCCTGCCTCCAGGCCTCAGTTGGGGGGCAGCAGCTGACTCGGTGTCCTGCCAACCATAGGCCGATTTCGCCCACCGCATCTCTCCGCAGGAGGATGGAAGGGAGAGGGAGGTTTGTAGGCATGGTGCTGATAGGCTCGGTCGCCCAGCATGCCCTATGCAGCGACCCTCAGAGCACACCCACCGGCGACCAAGCACCATGCGCAATCCTGCCAATCCGCATGCCGATTGTCTGCTGCACCCTCCCCCCTCCAAACCATGCAAAGCTAGATGTGCTGCCTGGACAGCAGGGGCCCGACCAGCCCCTGGTGAAGGCCAGCTGCACCCGGTGGCTAGCAATCAGCAGGCCTACAGGGCTGTGATCAGGCCACCGCCATTTTGCCTACTCACTTGTGCCGCCAAGGGTTGCTGTTTCAAGCCTTCACTGCACCACTTGTCACACCCCTCAGATCTGATTTACTGGCTCTTCGGGCACTGTTCTTTACATGGTATGTTGGAGAAGTGTTGCTCCTGGAGGAGTACGGGGATGCGGGCAGATGACGGAGGGGTCCGGAGCACACTTAGAGTGCGACCGCCATGTTGACGCTCGAAACCACCAAGGTTTAGCTTTCTATGGTGTTCTAACTGGAACTTGTGTGTTCTTTTTGTGATTTTTTAACTTCTTCTAGTTTGCAATCAAAGGTAGGACAAGGGGAAGAGAGAGTGGAAGGGACTTCTGTTAAAAGTATAAATGTTCACCAATGTTACTAAGCACTTGTTAACACTTATTACTAACAGTAGTACATTCTAATAGATGCCATTAGCCAGCACAATATGAGGGCCTAGAGGAGCTAATTAAATAGAAAAACACGACAGGGCCTCCCATAGAGTTTGGGGTTTAAACTTTGATCTATAGTGCCACTACTCCTCTGATAACATATACAGTAGCATAGCCAAGGCCCATTTGAAGACCTGTGTATCCTCTGCTGGGATTTTGGTCGCACCTTCAGCATCTCTGCTGCAGTTGCCCATTGTACTATATGAACCACTAGTTAAAAGGATACTTCTGGGTTTCCCTTGGCCTCGTGCTAAATGTGCAAGCGTTCGCTCTCAAAAGTTAATGGGTGACCTCCATTCACCACCCTTTAACCTGACTTGTGCTTTCAGCTGAAATATGGCTGGGCTTTAGTCCCAGAGCATAATAGATGTTGGCACCCATGCACATCATCACAAAAGGACAACAGTATAATTTCCAATAAGTTTTAGGTCTGGCTTGGCAGTGCAATTTGTGCTATGCCTATGTGATCAACAGAAAAATACCTTTCATACGTACTACTGAGAAACCTATTGGATCAAAAAACTGTGTACCTTTGTGTCATATGGATTGAATGATCGTTTTGGATAAAGTTGTTTTCTTTAAATATGCAAACATTCGATGCCTTGTGCTAACATACTCTAACCATGATGAAAAGTAGCATTTCGTCTCGTATAATTTTCACAGCTGCACTTCTACAATTGTTATTTCTCGTGTCACATCTCTGTATGATTAACTGTTTGACATTCACATTTCAAACATGGCAGGTTCACACCACATGTATATGCAGGTCCTCATGCCTACAACCACCGGCAAAGAAGCAGGACACGAGTTGGTGATCACACCTCTTTCCCTAAGGCGAATTAGTGTTATATTTTAATGTTGGGCATGTGTATAGATAACGTTCGCACAGGCATGGAACAGTTATGGGTTCACATGGCGGTAATTACCGGCATACACCGCACCAATTTTTTTGTATCACTCGGGTTCACCATGAATTAGAGATCGTAATTTACTCGAGCACGCTACTAAGTTCAGTCACTGAGTACATTCGCAGCAGGAGTACCAGCAATGATTTATACCTGGCAGCTTCTTACTAATGTACGAACGAAGAGCTCTTGGTTACCGAGCCTATTGGGTGCTTTTGTTTATTTTACTCGCAGTGTCAGCAAGACTATTACAGAGTGCACTGACGCCCAACCAGGGTTTAATACGTTTCTCGACACACAACATTATTATAATAACAACACTTGTGCACGCATTGAGCACTGATTGCACAGTGGTGGACTTCTCAGTGCCTCAATAATTAATTTCTAGTTTTCGCCTTACTTCTCCTTTCAGTAACATATCCCCTGATGAAGGGCTAACATAGCCCGAAATGCATTGAGACAAACGATACATTTCATTTGTTAAATGTCATGAATTTAAGCATGGAAACATGATCCACATTGGGAAATCCAATATTTGAAATTGATGAAACTCATATTTGAATGATGAAACTCAATATGGAATGAACCACGAAAATGGAGTATAGCTGGTAATTATAAAGTAAGAGTAAAGAGATTACCGTCCTCCATTTAGAAGCCAGCATTGCATTAAAGGGACGCTACTCCAAGGGGGAAGCGCATTTCTTACGTATTATCATAATAAAAGGCCATCAGTAAAATTTCCAGTAAAGGTTTAGGTCTGGCCTGGCAGTGCAATTGCTGCTATGCCCATGTGATCAACACAAAAAGAGCTTTCATAGGTATTACTGAGAGAAGGGGCTTAGGCTCTGCCCACATGTTGGTTCCTTAAGTACAGCGTTGGTTGGGCAAAAGTTATCTGCTTCTACTGAAAAGGAATGCTTTTTACCTTGTGGGAAAGCTTATGTTCAATAAAGCAGGATTATGTTGGTTATCCAATAATCAAGGCTATTTGCCTGATCGGTTTATTATGAAAAGTTAAAATAAGGCAGCGGGCCTGACATATTTATTCTTAAAAGTATATATTAAAGTCATTAGGCATTTAAAGGTGGGATGTTATTACTCTCTATTAAAGCCTGCAGAGAAGTAGTTTTTAGGTCTCACCTGAGCCAGCGCATGCGCTGCCCTGGCGAGACATTTAGTGAGTAGGCTTTTAAAAGTCAGACCGGGTGGCATAGAGCGTGCTGTTACGCGTACAATGACGAGCAGAAGCGCTATCTGGCTTTCCTCTCTCGTCATGGTGCGCGCACACCACTCGCCACAGCTGCTTTCACTTTTGCTGTAGCACGAGTGCGTGCACCACTCGCGTGTTTTTTGCATTTCTGTTTAGCGTGCGCGCACACACACACACACAACTCCCTGGCTTGTTTGTTTTTCTTACCAGCTGGCCATACATATTGTTGCAAAATCTGAAATGTCAGCGTGGCGATGACTGGTTTATGCATAAACCGGACATCTGGCCCATTCCGTTTATCAACAAGCCATTCCATTATCTCGTCCATTACATGACTGGCATTTTTTCTCTCTTGAGTGAAATCATTGAGTGCTTTCGCTTCTGGAATGTACCATTCTCTCAGCTTTTGTTCGCAGCTGCTGCCCGTCTGTCAGAGGTGGTGCAACTGCCATTCTTGTGGTTTGGGAGCGTGCAGGGCCTGTTTAGGCAAAATATGCACAAAAAAACAAGATCTTTAATCTAGATGTCCCGTTTAATGCAACGGAGAGAGGAAGGGTTCGCATGCGCGCTTGTCTTGGGATTGGACTCTATTGGGCTGCACAAGGTCACATATAACCTCCAGCTGATTTTTTGGACAGGCCAGGGAAGTCTGGGTACTTTAACGGTTCTTTTAAACATGCGAAGGTTCTAGAAAGCCCTCTGTCAACATTTGCTATTTTCCAAATGGACAACTACTTTACACTTCTGTTTATGTGAAATCTGCTTTGGGCACTTGTATCGTCCAACGCTTTGAACTGAATTCAGCATTTTCAATGCATTACAAAATGTAATTACCACTATTACTAGCTCTGGTTTGACAGTACTGCCCAATTGTTACTAAAGTTTAAAGTACAGATTAGAGAAGGTTTAGGGCGCCGCTCAGAGGAGTGTTTAAACTCACCTCAGGTGTATCATTCCTTTTTCTTTCAAGTGATTCCATTAAAATGCTCGAGGGACTATTTTGCCAGTGAAAAGTACACTCTGTCATCACAGTATTATATTCATTTCTTTTTCTTGTATAGGCAATCAATAAGAAACGAATACTTTTTTGGCAAATTGTCTGGCTTTAATGTGCTAAACTGCATTTGTAAATGCCTGTGATTAGATGCATCATTACATCAATCCTTTTACTCATTCGTCCATGTATGTATCCATCCATCTTTTCAATCACCCGCAATCCACCATATCCCTCACACATCTATCCGTCCACCCATCCCTTTACCTTTCACTCATCTATCCACCCTTTTACTCAGCCATCCATCCATTCACTTATCCACCCGTCCACCCTTTCATCCAGCCATCCATCTGTCCTCCCTTTTACTCATTCATTCAATCTTTCACTAATCCATCCTTACACCCATCCTTTCACTCACTCACTCATCCATCATCCATTTATCAACACATTCAACACGTCCATCCATCCAGCCTTTCACCCATACATCCAGCTACTCTTTCACTCATCATCCATCTCTTTCACTCGCCATCTATCTTTTCGCTCATCATCCATTCACCCTTTCACACATCCATCCACACTTTCACTCATCTATCCACCCTTTCACTCATCCATCCTTACATCCATCAATCAATCAATCAATCAATGAACTTGTAAAGCGCACTACTTACCCGTGAGGGTCTCATGGTGCTGAGGGGAGGGGGTGCTTCTACTGCTCGAAGAGCCAGGTCTTGAGGAGCTTTCTGAAGGTGAGCAGGTCTTGGGTCTGCCGCAGATGGGTGGGGAGGGTGTTCCAGGTCTTGGCGGCAAGGAAGGAGAAGGATCTGCCGCCGGAGGTTGTTCGTTGGATGCGGGGACGGCGGCGAGGGCGAGGCTGGGGGAGCGGAGCTGGCGGGTTGAGTCTGTTGTTCAGGTAGGCTGGTCCGGTGTTGTGGAGTGCTTTGTGTGCGTGGGTGAGGAGTTTGAAGGTGATCCTCTTGTTGACGGGGAGCCAGTGCTGGTCTTTTAGGTGGGAGGTGATGTGGCTGCGGCGGGGGACGTTGAGGATCAGTCGGGCGGAGGCGTTTGGATGCCTTGTAGTCGTTGCAGGTGTTTGGCCGGGATTCCTGCGTAGAGTGCATTGCCATAGTCCAGCCTGCTGCTGACGAGGGCTTGGGTCACCGTTCTTCTGGTTTTGGTCGGGATCCACTTGTCGATCCTGCAAAGCATGCGGAGGGTGTTGTAGCAGGAGGAGGAGATGGCGATGATCTGCTTCGACATGGAGAGGGAGGAGTCGAGGATGAATCCTAGTGTCAGGGACTGTCCGGGACTATGTGGGGAATACAGTCAGGGACTTGGGCAATGACTGGGAACTGGGTAGAAAACTTACACAGGAAGAGGAGTACAGTGCTGCCCAGGATCATACAGGAGTCAGAGGAGAAAAAGGGATCCAAAGGGGAAGCCTGTACAAGTAAACAAGATGGGTAAGACTTAGAAAGGAAGGGCACTCACAAAGCAATTTAGCATTCAGAATAACTACACCCAGGATGAATGTGCAAGACATATATATGAAACAACATTAACAATAAAGGGGGGTGTGGGGTAAAGCACTCAGGAGCTCCACACGGGAAGACTGAAGCTCAGTAAGTTTCTTACCCACAATTGCTGTTACAGATACTGACTGCAAATACCTACATGTAGGATATGGATACAAAGGCAGGGTCTGTGGAGCTTATATCTATGGTGATGTTATACATGTAACTCAAAGACAATACTCACAGTGAACAAGAAACACCACCTAGGTAGTCAGCTGTGCCCACGGATCCTGGCGATCAAACAGGAACGCGCAAGGCAGTAACAGCAAAGTGGTAGAACTAAACACAAGCACAATAGACAAGGAGCTAGCAAGGAGGAGTGCTTAACAGGAAAGGAAGGAAATGACTGGGCACACTTGGCAGAAAGCAGGTAACAAACATACAAGGTAACAGAAGTAAGACAGCAGAATAGAAAGACAGCAAACTAGAACTGGAACCAATGAAATGGGAAATAAGGCAGGGACTGGAAACGGATATACAGAACGGGAGGCCTCAAGGGTATACTAGAATAGTGCAGGTTAAGGAATCAAGAAAACAAAGCATAGAAGGCAGTATTGGGGCAGGAACAAGAAGTGAGCTAAGGCTCAGGAGTCAAAGCAGCACTGCAGGCAGTGCTGGTTCAGGAACAGGGAATTACTAAAGCTTCAAGGAGTCAAGGTAGTACTGCAGGCAGTGCTAGTTCAGGAACAGGGAAATTACTAGAGCTCAGGAGTCAAGGTAGCACTGCAGGTAGTACTGGTTCAAGGAAACAGGACATAGCTACAGATCAGGAAACAAGGAGTCAAGAGAGCACTGCAAGCAGTGCAAATCAGGAACAATAAATAGCTAAGCCCAGGAACAAGAACAAAGAATAACTATAGCTCTGGAACTCAGGAAACAAGGTAGCACTGCAGGCAGTGCTAATTCAGGTAGAAGGAATAGCTATGGCTCAGGAACTCAGGAAACAAGGTAGCACTGTAGGCAGTGCTAATTCAGGCACAAGGATAAGCTATAGCTCAGGAATCAAGGAACAAGGATTAACTATAGCTCAGGAATCAGGAAACAAGGTAGCACTGCAAGCAGTGCTAATTCAGGAGAAGGGAAACTGCTGTAGTTCAGGAACAAGGAATACTAAGGCTCAGGGGTCAGGGTAGTACTGCAGCCAGTGCTAATTCAGGAACAGGGAAAACAGCAGCAGATCAGGAACAAGGCATAATTAAAGCTCAGGAAACAAGAATAGCAAAAGCTAAGGAGCACTGGAAACAAGGATTAGTCTCACCGGTAAAAGGCTACAATGACCAACCTTTGCCTGAAGGGAGCTGGGGCTTAAAAGAGCTCACAGTAATCACATGCATCAGGTGTGAGCAGGCTAGCAGCAGCCAGCCACAGGTGAGCTGAATTCCTCCACCCATCCTTGGCCTGCAGGGGTGGAGACAAAGCAGTGAGCAGGGAATTCAGGGTAATGGAGTTTCAGGCATGAGTAGGCTGGCTTCAAGTATAAGCAGGTTGGCTTTTACAAAACCCGGCATGGATTGGGAATGGTTGTCAGTTTTCAATAAGTGTCCAAATGGCTGGAAGTCAGGATATGCATGCAGGGGAGGGTCTGGAAGCTTATTAGAAGACTGGAAAGTCCCATTATGTGGCCCCCTGGTGGTGGGTACGGGAGAACAGGGAGCGAATCGTGACACCTAGGTTGCGTGCGTGATCTGTGGGCGTTGGAGCTGTTCCCAGTGTGGTCGGCCACCAGGAGTCGTCCCAGGAGGAGGGGGTGAGGCCGAGGATAAGGACTTCCGTTTTGTCCGAGTTCAGCTTCAGGCGGCTGCTCCTCATCCACTCGGCGACGGCCTTCATTCCCTCGTGGAGGTTGGTTTTGGCGGTGTGTGGGTCCTTGGTGAGGGAGAGGATGAGCTGGGTGTCATCGGCGTAGGAGATGATGTTCAAGTTGTGCTGGCGGGCCACTTGTGCGAAGGGGGCCATGTAGACGTTGAACAGGGTTGGGCTGAGGGATGAGCCCTGGGGTACGCCACAGATGTCAGTGGCTTTGGATCGGAAGGGTGGGAGGCGGACTCTCTGGGTTCTGCTGGAGAGGAAGGACGTGGTCCAGTTCAGGGCTTTCTTCTGGATTCTGGCTTCTTGGAGGCGTGTTCTTAGTGTGCGGTGGCAGACCGTGTCGAAGGCGGCTGACAGGTCTAGGAGGATGAGGGCTGAAGTTTCGCCGTTGCCTAGTTGGCGCCTTATGTCGTCTGTGGCTGCGATGAGGGCTGTCTCGGTGCTGTGGTTTCGTCTGAATCCGAACTGGGATGGGTCTAGGATGTTGTTGTCCTCAAGGTGGCGGGTCAGCTGCATGTTGGCGATTTTCTCGATGACCTTCGCCGGGAAGCAGAGCAGGGAGTTGGGCCGGAAGTTCTTGAGGTCTTTGGGGTCCGCCTTGGGCTTCTTGAGGAGGGCGTTGATTTCGGCATGCTTCCAGCTTTCCGGAAAAGTCGCTGTATTGAAGGAGACGCTGATGACCTTTCGTTGTTGGGGTGTGATGGTTGCGTCAGCTTTGTTGAAGACGTGGTGTGGGCAGGGGTCTGTTGGGGATCCTGAGTGGATGGAGTTCATGACCTTGCGGGTTTCGTGGTCGTTGACGTAGGACCAGGAGGCCAGCTGGTTGGTGCAGGTGGCGTTCGTGGTGGGATCTGTTGCGGTCGGGGTGGATGAGGTGTTGAAGCTGTTGTGGATGTCAGCGATCTTGCGATGGAAGAAGGTGGCCAGTGAGTCACATAGATCTTGCGGGTTGGAGAGTTCCTTCACAATGTTGAAAAGCTCTTTGCTGTCGTGTGCGTTGTTGCCCAGACAGGCTTTGAAGGAAGATATCTTGGCTGTTCTGATGAGGTGGTGATGTCTGCGGATGGCGTCCTTATGGGCTGCGTGGCTGTCTGGTGTGTGGTCGTAGAGCCATTTCTTCTCCAGCTTCCGGCATGTACGTTTGGAGGTCTGGAGTTCTTCGGTGAACCAAGCGGCTTTCTTGCTGGGGTGGTTGATGGAGGGTTTCTTGAGCGGGGCCAGAGTGTTGGGGCAGTCGTCGATCCACTGTCTGAAGTTACGGGCGGCGGCGTCTGTATTGGTGGGGTCAGTGGGTGGGTTTCTGGGCGAGGGTGGAGGTCAGCTGGTCTTCGGTGACTTTGCTCCAGCAGCAGCGAGGCAGCAGTTGGGTGCGGTGGTGTGTGGTTGGTTTCTTGAAGGTGAAGTGGATGCAGCGGTGGTCGGTCCAGTGGAGTTCGGTGGTATGGTTGAAGGCGATGTGGGTGCTTGTGGAGAAGATGGGGTCGAACGTGTGGCCGGCGGCGTGGGTGGGTTCGGTAACGAGTTGTCGGAGGCCGAGGTTGTCGATCAGGGTGGCGAAGTTGGCGTCGTTGTTGTTCTCGAGATGGAAGTTCAGGTCCCCGAGGAGGATGTAGTCCATGGAGGCGAGTGTGTGGGTGCTGGCGAGGTCGGCGATGGAGTCGCTGAAGAGGACCCAGGGTCCGGGAGGTCTGTAGACAAGTGTTCGTCTGAGGGTGGTGTTGGGGTCGGTTTGGATCCGGAAGTGGAGGTGTTCGGCGGAGTTGAGGGAGTCGTCTGCGAGGGTGTTTATCTGGAGGGTGGATTTGTGTACGATGGCTATTCCTCCTCCAATTCCGTTGGTGCGGTCTCTGCGGGAGATCTTGTAGCCATCCAGGATGGCTATGGCGATGTCAGGTGCTGAGGAGTCGTTTCACCAGGTCTCGGTCAGGAAGGCCACGTCTGGGGCAGACGTGTCGAGTAGGTCCCAGAGCTCGACAGCATGTTTGCTTGCGGACCGGGTGTTGAGGAGTATGCAGCGGAGGTGGTTGGGACCGGTCCTTGGAGGTTTGGTGGTTCTGTCGCAGGTGAAGTTGCAGGTGTGGCAGGAGAAGGGTCCGTGGGTGCGTTTCGGGGTGGCCCGGAAGCAGCGGTGGTCTCGGCCGGTGTCGAGAACGTGGAGGGTGTTGGTGTCATATCGGAGTCTGGCGTCGTGGCAGGTGCGGGGTCCAGGGGTTCTGGCGCTGGGCACGGTCCAGGCGCGGACGGGCGCAGACAGGCTTGCCTTTGGCGCGCCTCCAGCGCGCCCGCTGTGCGGCCGCTTCTCAGCCTGCATATGAGGAGGCTTGGGAGGGAGGAGCAGCTGGGAGGCGGGAGCGGGGAGGCCATTCGGTGTACTGGTGGGCTAGGCCGCATGGAGGCAGCAGCGGGAAGGCTGTGACGGGGCGGTGGGGGAAAGAACTGGCACACAGGGCGAGGGAAGCCCAGGGACCAGGAGGCAGCAGCAGGGGCACAGGATCAACCGGCGACGAGTGTGGGGCTGACCTGCCTGCAAGCAGGGTCAAAGGTCGCCCCACCAAAGACCGCCGTATTACAAAGCATGCAACCTTACACTCATTCATCCATGTGTGTATCCATCCACCCCTTCAATCACCCACCTATCCACTATTCCACTCATCCTTTCACTCACTCACTTTCTGACCCTTTTAACCAGCTATGCAGAAATAAAAAAATAACAATTTCTTTTATTAAAAGCAACTTTACAGATTTCATTAGGTGATAGTAAACACTTGGAAATACAGGCATTGGCTAGAGTGAGGAGAATAAAAGAACTAGTATACCGAGGCAACCATTATGTCAATGGTGGGGAAAAATTGTCTTTTCTTTTAATTAACATCCAAATACACAGATTTGGAGCTTAGCTCCTACCTAATTATTTTTTATATTGACAACACAACTGTGGCTGACCAAGGTTTCGCACTATAAATTTCAATGTTTGGGAAGTCAGTATGACGTTGTGCACATTAACATCCGGAGCTGGCCACAAAGAGCTCCACTGTCAAGACAGAAATCAAATTTTTATAGCAAAGGATGGTGCACCAGAATTTAGTAGTCCAAACAGGCTGTTGAATTTTTCAAAAAAGTCCTTTATTATTTTCAATCTTTAAAAAGGCCATCAGCCAACGCGTTTCGTTCCCATACGAACTTCGTCAGGGATAGAGAAAAACCTGGTGACAAGTAAGGCTACCAAGCGCAGTTTATATGGATTAAGACCTCCACGTCATCAGAACGTCAAGATCAATACAAATAACAAATTGGGCCAAGTTCCAATGTTGTACCAGGTGTGAATCAGTGGGACTGCTCTTGACACCCGAAAGAGATGGAAAAGTTAATCTAGTTGAAATCGGAGGTCATCCTTCATCAACTTTTAGAATAGCACATAGAGAACTGGTATTAAAAGGGGGTAGAAACTGCAAATTTTAAACACTCGCTGTGGTAAAAGACATGTATAAGAACCTGAACCACTAATAATGATCTCCCCAAGAAGACGGATCGTAATCTCCGTAACTGCCGAGTCCGTGTCTCCAAACCCGTTCCTTTCGATACAACATTGGAACTTGGCCCAATTTGTTATTTGTATTGATCTTGACGTTCTGATGACGTGGAGGTCTTAATCCATATAAACTGCGCTTGGTAGCCTTACTTGTCACCAGGTTTTTCTCTAGCCCTGACGAAGTTTGTATGGGAACGAAATGCGTTGGCTGATGGCCTTTTTAAAGATTGAAAATAATAAAGGACTTTTTTGAAAAATTCAACAGCCTGTTTGGACTACTAAATTCTGGTGCACCATCCTTTGCTATAAAAATCGAATTATTTTTTATGTCACCAAAAAGGCAAAGCTATCCACACAGTTCCACGCCACAGAATTCAACTCCACACATTTCCAATCCACACCACATAATTCAACACTAAGGGCCATATGTAGGTGGCCAAATACCGGTCGGTAACGGCCGATTTCGGCCGTTACCGACCGGTATTTTGATTTTCTGATGTAGGTGGCCAAAATATTACCGATTCTGTATATTTACCAAATCGGTAAATTTACCGAATCTGTAAATTACCGAATCGGTAAATGTACAGAATCGGTAATATGGGATGTAGGTGGCACTGGAAACAGTGCCACAGGCCCTTAGGAATTCGTTATTTACCATGAAACATTATGGCATGGTAAATAACGAATTCCTGTGTACATGCACATCTGTGCATGTACACCTGTGCCATGTGGCACACAGACATGCCCTAAGGGCATGTATGTGTGTCACATGGCATAAAAGCCAGAAACAGGGGTGCAACAGGGTGTCAAAGTGACACCCTGTCCCCCTTGTAAAATCGGTAATTTTACCGATTCGGTAATTACCGATTCGGTATTTGTTATTGAATCCTATGGGCTTCAAGGCCCATAGGAACCAATGGCAAATACCGATTCTGTAATTACCGAATCGGTAATTACCGATTCTTACCGATTCGGTAATTGTTAAGGAATAATTACCTACATTGCATTTACCGTATTGTAAATACCGAATCGGTAAAATTTGGTATTTACGATTCGGTAAATGCAATTTACCTACATATGGCCCTAAATCACATAATTCAACTCAACACAATTACACTACACGCCACATACATCCATTCCATACCACAGAATTCCACATGATGCCACACAATTCAGAAGGACACCAAATAATTGAGAGTCATCGAGCATAGCCAATAGGTCTCGCCTTTGGGACCTTTTAAGTGTTTAACCATGCAACAGTTGATGTTGTTGCACCAAGCATATTGTGCTGCATAACTAAATACTTATAACGTCCCAAAAGCAAGACCTATTGGCTATGCCAATGCTTGTTTACATGGAGGCTTAAAGATTACCCCAGTAAGCAACAGTTTTTGGTTACCTCAGCTGAGAAACCAGGGGGATAGAAGGTCTGCACAGTTATAATCCTTTTCAGACCCTCACAGGAGATATAGGGCCTGATTACAATGGCGGTCGGCCCAACGGTCTGACTGCCGTGGCTGCATCCATATCCGACCGCCGTATTACAAAGCATGCAGACCGGACCGCAGCAGTCGGAGTGTCCTCTGTATGGGCCACCGCAGTCGGAATAGCCTTCACGTGGGTCGCGGCAATCGGACATTGTGCCGATAGAGACTCTGATGCCATCCAGGCTGTGGTACCAAAGGCGAGCAGATTACGATGAAACCCTTCTACTGATGGTTCCTTGTTGCCGGTTTCGCAATGGTGCTAAACTGCTACCGCAAAGCACCACTGTACACATTGGATGCAGAAAAAAACAATCACAGCTGATGGGCATTTGCCAAAGTGGACACACCTACAAATCACACTGTAAAACATACCCCATCCCAAACCATGATCCTTTGCCTCTATACTTGAGCACAGCAACTCAGAGTAGCATTATTGGTCACATAAGGCAGCCACTTTCAAACAATCCCATCACACACAAGCAACACATGGTTTTTTCACTTTTTTCTACATATATCCTTGGTGTCAAGGCATTTCTTGTTTTCTTCACTTTCACACCCTTAATTTAATTCACATGTCACCGTCCAAAAATCCACGGTTTTCTGACACCAAGTTGTCAGTGATGGTGAATGAAATCCTTAGAGTGGAGCTACACATTTTTGGAGCCCAAGTCCAACAAACTTATCTTGCTAGGAAGAATGAAATGTGAGACAGGATAGTCAACAAAGTGAATTCTGCAGATATCACCCTGCGCACAAAGAGGGACATCAGGAAGAGGTGGCATGACCTGAGGAGAAGGTCAAGAAGACTGGCGGTGGTCCTCTCGGTCCACCATTAGAACTCACACCCTGGGAGAAAAAGGTGCACGCCATCCTGCATTCTGAGGGCTTGACAGGAATACCTGGGGGAATGAAGACTGTTAAGTAACACCACACCAATTGTCACAACATATCAATGTTCTGTTTGCACACATCTCAGCTCTTGCTATCATGTTTCTCATCTACTTTTAAACAATGCAAAACAAATATCTTTAAAGCGTACTTTATAAAACATTTGTTTTGCATTGTTTATTAAGGAAAGCCCGGTAGCCAGTCCGGCCCTTATCAGTAGCCCTGCACATATGTTCACATTTATCAACCTTCATTACATCCCACATGTGGTAATGCTGTCCGTAAGTGCATTACCATCAAATCATCATCCCAGGACCCATTATATGTGCAAATGGCTAATAGTATGGCCCACCACAAGTGCATTTTGCAAACAGATATGTAACACAAACTAATTTTGCTAGCGTTGGCAAGTTGAACTTGAAACAATTACAACTACCATGAGGCTCTGTTGCTTGAACCCTTAACAGGAGGCACCAGAGTTGTTTGCCCTTACTCACTTGTCAGCTATGTGACTACTGAGGTCCACCTCACAGGCAGTTAGCCATTGGTCAAGTGTAGGGTAGGAGAGATGGAAATTACTACAGCTACCATGAGGCCATGTTGCTTTAACACTTAACAGGAGGCACCAATGTTGTTTGTCCTTACTCACTTGTCAGCCTTGTGACTACTGAGGTTCACCTCACAGGCAGTTAACTATTGGTTAAGTGTGGGGTAGCAGTGATTGAAATGACTATAGCTACCATGAGGCTCGCTAACTCTAACTCTGACCAGGAGGCACCAGTGTTGTTTGTCCTTACTCAATTGTCAGCCATGTCAACACTAAACCCAAGGTCATATGGACTGAGCACTTACACACAATGCTCTGCTCAGGCATGCCTGCCTACTCAGGCTGAACGTACCCTGGTCTCCATAAATGAAAAGAATGAGGCCATGAGTGACACCATATCAAGTGTGTACCTTATATATCAGTAACGTATGAAGGTAGCACAGTTGATTTGAAATTGCTGGTGACCCACTGACACTGAACAACACACATGATTACCAATGCTAAATCTACTACCAAGTAGTGTGTATTTACCTGTATGGTACAAACCTAAGACTTGGAATTTACTAATACACATGTAACTTCGACACTGTGTTGGATTCAAGTTATTGGGAGATGCCATGTCCATCCCTCATGTCAACATGAAGCATATCAGTCAAGCAAATGATCAGGACAATACCACTTCATGTAATGGATATCTCCCAATGTCTTGCAAACACATAAACACAAAGGGGATAGTTCAAAATGTAAACCTCCACCTCTTTTGTCCCTCCCAGGCCGGAACTAACTGTGTAGCAAATGATGTGGATGTACATACCACACTTAGAGCAAAAACAATGTACCCTATGTCTGAACAGGTCGATATGGCATAACATCTGGCCTGACATTGGACACCTTCCACACTCCACCTCCGCCCGGTTCAGGACTCCAGTGATGCAGAATCTCCGGGACCCATGGACGAGGAGGACCTACTTGGCCAGCCTGGGCAGATGGGAACAGTGAGTCTCACTGTGCCCACAACCATACCTCCCACCCCAGCTGCAATATCTCAGATTACCTCTGCCCCACCAACTGCTGGACCTAGCACAGGCATCAACATCTCCTGCACCATAGTCCCACTTCCGGAGGTGAGGATTGACAACACTCTCACCAAGGATGGAGGGGGGAGGCCGGCGCAAGGTCACAGGCTGAAGAAGGCATGGCTGGTGGGAGGGTAATTGTAAGCCTGGAAACCTATGAGGACTCCGAAGGAGTGATGGGCCAGGTACTTGAGGAACTCCGGGAGATGAAACAATTGTAGAGGTCCATAGACCAGAGGCTGGACACCTACAATGACAACATGGGCCAGCTTATAGGAGAGCTCTTGAACATTAACACCACACTCTGAAGGGCTTTTTCCCCGCCACCAACCCCTTCCTGTGGTCCCTCTACATCTGGCCTTTCTACATCTACCCGGACTATTGCAAAGCTACCCCTATTGAGGGATGGCACCCCCGTGCACTGCTTATGAAAACTCAATGGTTTTATATTCAATTTACCAGTTCAAATAAAGTTTTTTGAATTCAAAAGTGTTATTTCAATTCCAAGTTTCTTTAATGCATCAACACATTATTTTCATGGTTGTTGTTTTCATTCACAATAATTCGTTATCCTTCTTTATATGGTCAAAATCATTATCACCAGTTAATTGTCTTCCCAATGCATTTCGGGCTCAAATGTGCCCTTCGTCAGGGATCACTCTACAAGTAAAGAAAGTGTGTGTATGTAAATGACTGTCGAGTTATACTGTTACTAAATACAGTGACCATGTGAGATTATTCATGCGGTGGGTTACTCATGCATCTGTCAGCTGCGTGAACTGCTGTCTATAAGGTGGAGTGTAATGTGATCTCACATGCTTCTCTCATGCATATGTGAAGTTTTAAACAAGGTGCAAATGTTAAATTGGTGAGCAATCTCTCTCCACTGTCGGTTATGGCTGTGCGCGGTGAAGCTATATGAAAATAAATATGACGTTTGCGCTATCTTCGTGTTTGTTAACATACATGCTTCTTAACGTGTGCAGATTATTCACTGGGACCGTGCTGGTGAAATTACAACGTGCCGTTGGGGCAAGGTACAATGGTGTCCGAGGGCCGAAGATTACTCACGTGAAGACGCCGTGAGTAGCAGATAAGCCTGTGAATACAAGCGTATGCGTTATCTATGGTGAACGCAACTATGACATTCAGGTCAGAAAAGCTTCTGCTTATAAAACAGCTAAAATGTCCGCAACGGTGGTACTTACTAGAAGTGAAAAGTAACGCTACTTCGTATTCAGGCACCCGCTGTTTTCATCGTGAGGTCGTGGCTCTCTGGTGGAGTTAGTCTGAGTGGAACCGCGATCGGCGGGTAAAGATTATAAGGATAGAAGACGGACTACGGCTAGTGTTGTAATGACAGTCGCCATATTGGAATGTAGTGTGTGTGTTATGCATCTATGTTACAATATGTCGATCGATGGAGAAAAGCTAGTTTGAGTTCTAACGCATGTGCATGAATCATAAGGCGTAAGTAATCAGTTATAAACAATGTAGACTAGCATATTAACTCATTGCCAAATAAAATAAAATAAACAATGATGTTACAGTCCAACCATACGTTCATGATCAGAACAAGTTACAATCAGATTAAAGATAACATAGGAATTCCATCCTATCGTTCAACCCGTTTGGTTGCATCGTTGCCATGTACCGGATCCAGTAATTCTCTCTTTTGAGTAGTGTGTTTTTGTTGTTCTTTGTGGGTTTGATTTGTTCTAGAACGAGGAACTTTAGTTGTACAACAGTATGGTTCTTTTCCACATAGTGCGCAGCCACAGTAGATTTAATGTTTCCAGTTCTGATGTTGCTCTTGTGCTCCAGTATACAAACTCGTATTTTCCTTTCTGTGTGTCCTGCGTAACTGGAGCCTCAGGGGCATTTCAACATGTAAATTACATTTGATGAATTGCAGGTGGCATTCACCTTCAGTTTAATTTTGTTCCCTTTCATTGGGTGGTGGGTGTAGTTCCCAGGGATGATGTTATGACAATTGCTACAGTTGTAACATGGCATTAGTCCTCTGTAGGTAGTTGACAGGCTCCGCCACAATACTCCTCGGGCTGTGCTGAGAGACCTATACCCACACCCACGCAACCACCCTGCTGCCCGGTTTGCAAACCACAGACTAACAGAATGATTCCGTGAGCGCGGGAAAGGAAGGGGACAGCGGGTAGGGAGATCTGAAATGACAAAGACAAGATGTTTAGATTTGCACCCCCTCCCTATCTACACTAGAATCCTAGACACTACAAGTGCTGTAATACACAACTCTTTATGTAATCACAAGGCTACCTGAAAAGTAAAATGCAAAATCTTTATCTACAGGAGAGAGAGAGAGGCTAGGGTCCTATCTGTGACGGCAACCAACTGGAAAGAACAAGAAACAGTATAAGATTAGGTATCTTCCTCACTGATTGCATAAACTTCTTCCAGTACCTCACCTACCACTTTCTTTCAGTGTTCTGTCTTGAGCCGCACCTTCAATTTGATTAGGCACCCCCCTTGTAGTTTCTCTCCTGTACCGTAGAAAAGATAACAAAAGATGTTGTCGACAAACAAATAATATGCAAAATACGGAAGGTTCACTACACCTTCATCTCATGTCTTCTTCAGCATTCAAACTGTATACTTTATAAACACAGAAGAGTTTGTATATCTCTGTCTTGAATCTCAGTGCTGTATCCCCTTATATCAGTTTGAGCCCAAACTGCTGAGATTTGGAGAGCGAGGCTATGACACCCAAAAGTACTGCACTCCAACTCGCTCGTATATATCCTGACTTGATTTCACCAATGCACGTGTGTCCCAAGGTTTTCCCCCGCACGAGAATGCAGCCGCACTCCTCACAAACGGGGAAAACAAACAGAAGTTTCTTTAGGAAAAAGTCAGGTACTCGTGTGCGACTGATACTCACAGCCACGAGTCTCTCCCAAAATGACACAGCGATAGTCCCGCTTGTCAATACGTCCGTGTGCCTCCAACCGGCAACCACACGGAAAGTAAGTACTCACGATTTCTCCGTTTCTTCCTCCACTACCAACCTCGGCTCACACTCGGCAGAATTATCGGCACCGTTCTTCTCCGCCTCACTGCTTAAGTTCCGGGGCTGCGTGGCTGACGTCCTGCGCAGCGTAACCCCCTGGGAATTGTGGTTCCGACAGAAAGGATTGCCGAATGCCACGCATTGCGTGGACAGCGGCCCATGCATAACCCCAACCTTGACAGTAGTCATCGATTGTTGGTCTACTGATTTGGTGAGAATTTCTTTCATATAGCTTCACCGCGCACAGCCATAACCGACAGTGGAGAGAGATTGCTCACCAATTTAACATTTGCACCTTGTTTAAAACTTCACATATGCATGAGAGAAGCATGCGAGATCACATTACATTCCACCTTATAGACAGCAGTTCACGCAGCTGACAGATGCATGAGTAACCCACCGCATGAATAATCTCACATGGTCACTGTATTTAGTAACAGTATAACTCGACAGTCATTTACACTTTCTTTACTTGTAGAGTGATCCCCTGACGAAGGGCACATTTGAGCCCGAAATGCATTGGGAAGACAATTAACTGGTGATGATGATTTTGACCATATAAAGAAGGTTAACGAATTATTGTGAATGAAAACAACAACCATGAAAATAATGTGTTGATGCGTTAAAGAAACTTGGAATTGAAATAACACTTTTGAATTCAAAAAACTTTATTTGAACTGGAAAATTGAATATAAAACCATTGAGTTTTCATAAGCAGTGCACGGGGGTGCCATCCCTCAATAGGGGTAGCTTTGCAATAGTCCGGGTTCGTCTTACGCTGTGTGGAACAGACAGCGATACTCCAGCTGCACGCTACAGACCATTACAACCATCAGACAGAAGGTCTATTGGGCAGTGCGAGTCCTACACACCTCCATTCTTTCTACATCTACGGCAGCCACAGGAAGGGAGGTACTGGCAGAGGACGACTACTCAGACACCCCTGACCCTGCAGCCTCAACAACGGACCCAAATCCCTCAACGACAGAATCAACTTCCACGTACCCAAAAGAAACCTCCGATCTTCCAACCTTGCACTGGCCGAAACACCGAGCATCCACAGAGCCAAAGCAGGCGGAAGATCCTTCTCTCACATTGCAGCCAAGACCTGAAACGAGCGACCGGCAGACATCAGACGCACCCCTTCCCTGAACACCTTCAGGAAGACCCTAAAGACCTGGCTCTTCGGCTAAACAGATCTGGGGAACCCCCCCCTCAGCATCTTGAGACCCTCATGGGTGAGTAGCGCGCTTACAATTCCCTGATTGATTGATTGATTGGATCTTTGCTCTCATGGGAGGGGACGTCCCAAAAAATATCCAGGCGATTCGGTTAGCAAGGCACCCACCACCGCCAGGAAGAAACGTTGCAACTAATGCCCTCCTTTTTGTGCAACTCGTTTGCTTGGTTGACTATTCCTGTACACTTTTCCATTTCTGATGGGAGGAGTATGTTGGACTTTGGACTTCAAACAATATGATTCCTACAAACATTGTTTCATCCACCAAGACTGACTACTACACTCTTGTTGTGTCACTATTAGTCTGTATATATTTTGTTTTATTTTCTTCACACTGTGCACTGCAATAAATTCACTTGTCACAAAATCATTAGCTCTTGTAGTAATTCACATCTGGCAAGTTATGAAATTATCCTCTTGGGAATTACCAAATGTAAGCAGAACCTACTTGTGTACGAATGGACATGTGGAATGTCAACAATGTGAAACTGAGTATCACAACCATGTCACCCCAACACAGACATACAAGTGTACAGTCTCATGACACCTTTATTCTGCAGTTCCAACCTTAGGCTGGCATAATATCAAATTCAGAGCTAAATAATACTGAAATGATCTGTGTCAGTGCCCACAAAAGTCATGTGCAGACCTCAACAACATGGTTGGAGGGGATACATCTGACAATGCCAGATAAGAACTGACAAATGACAATTGGTTCATGGAATCAGCTGGAGCCATTTCAACAACCTCACAAAAGGAATCCCACTTCACTGAAGACAAGAAAGAAAAACATGGCAGTACAACTATTTCTGAGCACAGGTTGCTTCCAATCCAGTGTTGCTGCATCTGGTGGAATATCACAAACATAAGTCAGGGGTGTGCCACAAGCACTGTGGCATTAGATGATGAGACACATCAACAGCTACATCCAGTTCATACACATTGACAACTTAGCCATGGCATGATTTGGCAAAACAACAACACTGTGTTGGAGAACATGATGGCATGCATATTACTAAAGGACCACCAGACAACAGGGAACAAGTCCAGTGGAGTCTTAGCAACTTCCATCCTATCGCTGTGCAAGCTGCCTTGGTACCGGAGTTGTACACCCAAAGTCTATGCCAGACATTTCCAGGAACAAACCATATCCACTTTGTACTTCAAAACCTCATCACATATCTGCTAATGCCACAACTCTGAAATATCCAAATAAAGATGACATGGTGAAGGTACCTACAACAGACTAATACAAAGAGATTAGCTAGGAAGCCATACATATGACACCAATCACAATCCACTTCTGGAGTACACAGTACATGGGTAAATGTCACCTACAAAAAGCATCATCAACAACGTGTGCATGTGTCAAGATCCTCCTCCAAAAACACCCGTGAACGGAGTTCCACACAGCTGTCCATACCTAACATGTAACCATGAACATCCTCCTCACAACATCACAATAACAGTCCCTGTAACAGTCAATGTCATGACATCTCACAGCATACTTACGCTCATGAGAAGAAATTATTTATGAGCTCTTAATGCATTTCAACTCCTTCCTCTTTGCCACTATCATCATCATTTGGCATTACAGGATCCGCACCCGGTGGCTTCAGGCCGTCTCCATCCTCTGCGATGAGAGGCATGTTCTGTTGCAGTGTGAGGTTGTGAAGCAGGCAGCAGGCTATAGTAATCTGACACACCTTCCTGGGTGAGTAGAGGAGGGTTTCCCCAGTCCTGTCCAGACATCTGAATTTGGCTCGAGGAGCCCAAAAGCCAACTCCACTGACCGCTGTGTTCTTCCATGGGCCTCAATTAAACTGACTCTCCCCGGCGTTGTTGGATTCCTCAGCACTGTCAACAACCATGGGTGGTTGGAATACACTGAGTCTCCTAGATCGAAGACAGACAGAAGTGCAATATTGAGTCAGACACTTTCAGAAGATACGACCTGATATCACACACCCAAAGGTTGGACGCATTATACTCACCAACAAGCTAGACCCTCTTCGGTAGTAGTTGTGATATCAGCGCGGGTATGGTGCTGTTCAGCAATATGAATGAGTCATTTGCAGATTCTAGGATTCTGGCACAGACATGTGAGATAAATAAATCTGCTGAACAAACCACTTGCATGTTGATAAAATGGAAGTGCTTCCTGTTCCTATAAACCTGTTCTCTGACTTGCAGTGGTACTAAGGCAATATGTGTGCCATCAATAGGTTCAACCACATTTGCGACCAAATCCATAGGAGTCACCCTTCACATTGGCCAAATCTTCACATCTGGGGAACTGGATGTAGCTGTCCATGTGTGTCATCATTGCCGAAAGCACATCACGTAGTACGCCACTAAACATAAGTTGTGACATTCCACCAGATAGAGCCACAGTGTACTGAAAGGAACCTGTGGCTACGAAATGCAGTGCTGCCATGAGTTTCACCATTGGTATTAGAGATGTGGGATAGTTTCTTTGAGGGCGTAAATGAGGCTGCAACTGGTCACATAAATCTTGTATCTTCTGCCTATTAAGACAAAACTTCCTGATTACGTCTCTTTCTTCACTAGTTTGAAGGTCTAGAAATGGCCAGTATACTGGAGGCTGTTGTCTTCGCCCTCTGCCAGGGTACCCATGTGTGGAGTGTACAGACATATGGATATTGGTCACAGTGTCCACCATGACATTTACCAAGAAACACCCAAATGTCATGTGACCACACTTACCAGCATATGTTAGCACTACACAGCAATTCCCATCACCCTTGCATAAGATACAAGTGCATTCATATCAACATTTGGGATGAGGAAAGTCGGATAGATGCCGGACAGTGCTCTGGAGAAGGAGTTTCACCCATTGACCACTATTGTGGGAGAGGCCAAGTCAAGCGGAAGACAGCCTCAAGTAAGACATTGATTGTCTTGAGAAATACGTGAGTCACCTGCATGAATTGAATAGATTGCCAATACTGCAGATTCCACCTATCATCCCCGATCTGGACTCCACACGTGTCTGTAACAGCAAGGTGAACATCATTCAAACCTCTATTGTATGGTGGACACCGTCATGTTGTGGAGTCTGCACTGCACACATAACTACTGTCACTGTTGGTGTACAGTGCACCACCGTAATCGTGTGTTCATGCACAGTAATGTACTGACGTTTGATTATTTGTATAGGCAGTGAAATGGTGTCATACATCAGGTGACATTTTCCAACATAATTGTACTGGTGGATAGGCACTTAGAAGACCGTTTTCTATGTGATTTTCAACACTGATATGGCAGATGCCTGACCTCACTAATGGGACATGCCAAAACGCCAACCCCCAGCGGCTTTAATCCGTGCGGTAGGCAGCTTCCTCCACAGCTGTCATAGCCATAGGCTAACATTGGATAATGTGACCGCAGCAGCCCAAGGGTTGTATCTCTCTAAATAGAAGACCAACTATGTGGATGCCTGGGTTTGCAATTGGGACATGCTGATTCGCTAACCGCCGGCTGATTTAAACCACATGGTAGGCGGCTTCCTCCACGGCGGTCACAGCCATAGGCTAACGCTGGATGTGACCACAGTGGTCCATTGGCTGTGGCCGTTCACACAGAAGACAGACGATGTGGTGTTTGTGTTCATTGCAGGTTGAAAATCAAATCACTTGCCTCCATACACCTCCATAAGGTCAGCTGCTGTTTGCATTCTTGGGAGCTGTCATGGCACTCTGTACAGAGAGCAGGGCCCCTGACTTCACTTCAGAGGAGCTGGAGACCCTTGTGAAGGAGGTCCTTTCTCAGAATCACCAGCTCAATGGCTCACCAGAGGAGCAGGTGAGTCCTGCTAATACAATCGGTACTCTGCACCAAATATCCTATTCTATCCCATAGGCCACAATGTGGCGCAGAGTCCCAAACTGTCATCAGAGTTTAGTAAGTCAGATAGTTTGCCCCCCTACATTGGACAATCATGTCATGGTTCATGTGGCACTGTAACTTATAGACTTCACACCACCATATTGATGTGTAATCAGTCCTAAATCCTAAACTGGTTGCATACACATATCTATGCATGTATAAGTGTTATGTTGCCTATGATTCATTTGCTATTCAGTACATTCAGATGAGCTTTCAAATATATAGGCCTTACAGCCTAACTTGTATATGTTCCCTGTAGGTAGCATGTGGTATATGTGTATAGTCCCACATGTCACTCACCACACATGAGGCCTCACCAAACTGTTGTCTGCGAGATACCAACACCTCACAGACCCATTTAAAGTGACCCACAACAGTTATGTCACATATAGGATGGCCACAAGATGTATTGTTCGGTATGGAAAAGGTGGACATATGATGGTCATATGGGAACAGTATGCTCAGGCTGCAGAGGACAAACCCTGAAAATGAGTTGTGCCTGTATGGTCCATGGCCCAGGCTGCAGCAGAGATATTGTGGCTATGGAACTGATGCACAGGGTAATCTGCTGATTCTCAGATGTGGCCTACATTAGTGTAACTGGACCATGAGTTGGCCTAAATTAACTTAGAATTTCTACAGTTGATATGGTGCATGATGAGGTACTCTGACCCAAGACTACTTTCCATGGACCCATATTGTCACTGTGTCATTGCCTTAGGATAAGGACCTTACTCCCACATGTCTGAGATGTTACTGTCCTATGAGTGATGCTAGCAACGTACAGGATAGTTGCTTATATGAAACATGTTCACTGTAGATAGTTGGTTACATCTGCAGTGAAGTTCAGAGGTTCATCACCAGCTGTGTTAGAATGAGCAATATTGTAGTATGTACAATGGTATGTTGATGTCATCCCATACACATTGCCACATATGGCATACGGTGTGTCCCATGATGACAGGACTTCCCACACAAAGTAATGCAGATGTAGGATTATGTCCAAATGAGTAAATCACAAGCCCACAAGCCCACTGATCATCAAGAGTGGGAGGTCTTAGTGACACACAAGCCAGCTCTTTCATTGTGACCCAAATCTTGGAACGTAGTTAATGCAATGATAGCACAGATGTCTTGGACTGTTTGAATAAGTCATTTGTTCAGACTGTTCAGTGATGCACTAGTAATGTACCCTTCAGGAGGACACAATGGTGTGCTGTGTTACATGGAAACTCATTTCAGAGCACATGTGTGGACCAGGGCAACATGATGTCAGTGGACTGGCCTTGTCAGTATAGGCATGCTCAGGATTGAGGATAGTCCTCAAATGACGTAAATAGTGTGCTGTTTCTGGTGCTCAGCATTTGCGCCTTATACATGTAATGTGTGCAATATAGATCGATGATTATGCTAGCTGTCTACAACCTCTGTGTCACCCTACCAGATAACCTATATCTTGCATATCTACTCAGTCTCTTCATCTATTGCATCTATACAGGTCAAAGCCCCTCAGAAGGTGTCCATGTGGAAGGCCATCGCCCAGAAAGTGCGGACTGTGAGGGTCCCTCATCGGAGAAGTGTTTATAGCAGAAAAAGGTGGGAGGATCTGAGACGCTGGACCCATAAGATCATGGAGGTCCAGCTGGGGCTGTCCTCCCAAGGCAAAAGTGGTACGCACCGGACCCCGCCCTCTAAGGGCCTCCATACTGGCGGTGGGGTAACCAGACCTTGATGGGCATTTAAGACTCTAAAAGCAGCTGGGAGGGGTGAGTATTGTCCTGAGTGAATCATTCTGCATGACCATCTATCTTTTGTTACAGGCAGCTATTTCCCCATCAAGCTTGAAGGTGACACATGTTCCACGCAATGGGAGAGTTGTTGCATGTGTAGGTCTGGTAAGGTGCACGGTGATATCCGTAGACTATTGTCCATGTGACCAGGAACTATGCAGGGTCCAGTCTGTGAGAAGTTGGCCTGATATATGCTGACCACTAATTATAGTGGGCACCTTGAGCCATTCCAAACAACCCTTATTAATTATTGGGTTAAAGACAACCTTTATTGAAAGCTATCCCAGTGGTAGCTGTGGAGAGCAGCCTTCAGGCTAAGTCTTGAAGGAATATAAAGCAGCCTGTTTACCAGATCAGAACCTCCTGAATGACCAAACAAAAGGAGAACCACACAAGGAATATATGAAATATATGTATTTATTTCTAAACACTCTCTACTAACCTCTTTATAAGATTAGAGAACAAAGCACACAATATTAAATCACTAGAATAACAATGAATAGCACAATACACAGTGGGCTCCAGGGGGAGACCAAACCATATACTAAGAAAGTGGTATAACAACCACAACTTGACTAGACACAGTGCCTAGAGCATGTGGAATCGCTGGGACCACAAGGAACCACCCAAGGTAGTGACACAGGGGACCCACGGAAGATGTTTGCAGTGTGAGAACACAGGCGCGAGCTCCGTACAACTCTATGGGAAAGTCGCAGTTGGAATTTTGAAGATTAAGGACACTTCAGAGAGGACTTTGAGTAAACCCTTTCAAACATAGAAGGTTCTAAGGCCAGCACCCTTGTGAGCACCGGAGTACTCGTATTACCTAACCCAGGGAAGCCGGGTGCATAGGTGTCAAGTGATGTCGGGAATCTTTGTTGTTTTCAATGGCGGGATGCTGAAAAGTGCTGCTGTCGTGAAGAGGAAAAGTGTCCGGTGTGATCCAAGCCTGGATCGGAGATGGGAAGAACCTGAAAGCAGAGGGGAATGACTCTGGGTAACTTCAGGGTGACCAGGGGCTGGGTAGATGAATGCCCACCGATGTTGGGTGCTTCAGGTGAGTTGACGCGATGCTTGACTCTGCAGCCACGGGGACCAGGAGACATGGAGGACAACCAAGGTCCGGAGGTGAGTTGTCCCACGAAGGATGTCGAGTGCTGGGGGTCAGTGTTCAGATGGAACACCAACAAGCCTTGGCCACTGCAACCCACGCGGTCAGAGGAAATCAGCTTCGGTGAGGACCAGCAAGATCCTGGGGTCTCTCCAAGCAATGGAGAGTCAGGGCACATCTGGAGCAACCAGAAAAGCCCACTGAAAGTTAAAGTTACCTTCACAGGGACCCACAGGCCAACGGACCAGGGATCGCGAAGGGACCTCGAGAGGAATCACTGAATACCAGCCCACGGAACACTCGTACAGTGTAGGCCGGAAATCTTCAGTGGAAACACTGATCGGGGTCAGGACTACAAGTAGCCCAAAGCACAGCCTATGGGGTCGTTGGAAAGCATATGCTGCTGCAAAAGAGCACGTGCACAGGGGTTCGGGTTGCACGGTCCCCACGAGGGATATAGGACTCAGAATTGCTGAGAGCGCAGATCAACTTCAGAGATCTCGGAAACCCACCTCCTGTATTTCAGAAATCTTCGGAGTAGTCAGGAGCTTCGGAGATGCAAACTGGTCAGATGCGTGTAGGTGTCTGACTTTCAGGGGAGTAACTCCTTTACACCAAGGGAGATTCTTCCGTCGTCCAGCGTTGTGCAGATCGTCGAAGTACTTGGTTTCTGTAGCAGAGTTTGGTCCAGGTAAAATCTATAGTCCTGTAGTCAGGGGTTCTTACTTTATACCAAAGGAAGTGGTGGGACAAACTCTGGGGAACCACCTATGGGAGGGTCAGGACAGAGGGGTGGCTACTCCCATGTCCTTTGTCCAGTTTCGCGCCAGAGCAGGAGCAAATGGCTCATGCAACCAGTTTGAGCTGGACTATGAACAGGGATACCAAATGTGCCCCCAGTGCAGACATCAAAGCACTTTCAGAGTGCACCCACCCAGACCCAATACACTAAAGCCTGTCTGGGATGTGGTTACACCTCCCTGTGACAGGAAGCCTATTTTCAAGCCTTCCCCTGCTCGAGCTTGGCTCAGCAGCAGGAAGGCAGACTCGTGTCTGTGGCTGGCAGCATCTATTTTGTGATGCCTAGGTCGAGGAAGCTGGTACCGGGTGTACCTGTGTGTCGCATATGTCCCTTTAGGAGGGTGGAATCATACCTCCCCCACCAGTTACGGGCATGGAGGTATGCTTCCAAGCTGTTTGACAGCAAACACAACATGTTTCTAAGCAGCCGTTTTAAAGTTAGCATTTACCGCGAGGTTATAATGCACTTAAAAGCATATGGTTGGCTGCATCACAGAACAACCCCGGAGAATAGATTCCGAAAGCAGCAGAGGGGCTCTGCTCATGCAGGGGCACCCTCTCACATAAAACCCAGCACCCTACCTTCAGGATCGATAAGGCCTGCCATAGGGGTGACTGATAGGTTTATATGTGCAGTGATATAAGGTAGATATAGTGAACCTATATCTAAGTAAGGGGTACATGCACCACCTTACACAGGCTGAAGTAGCAGATCTGTTGTGTCATTTTGAATGGTCTCCCAGGGGTGGCATAAAACATGCTGCAGCCCCTGTGATGCCTCTGGGGTACCTATGCCCTAGGTATATAGCATACCATAAATTAGGGACTTATAATGGTACCCCAGAATCCAATCTGGAGTGTACCTAAAGTACATGCAATCAATTTAGATGTCATGTTTACACTATCCGCGACCCTCTGTAGGCTCTTCACGGCCCGAGAACGACAACAAAGCATCAAAGACTACATTTCCCGGCATGCCCGGGATCACGTTGCGTGGTTGACGTGTATCACGCAGGACGCGGAAGAAAAGGGCGTACCAAAGACGCCGACTCCGCCGATAATTCCTGCAAGGAAACGAAGACGGTTGGTATCGAGCCGGTCTGGTAAGATACAACTTTTGTTCCTGTTGTTGAGGAATTCTCCAGTGTCCCGTTCAGGGTCGGACACTTCCCGCCAATTGCACGGAGCGGAGAACTCCTCCGTGACTGTTCGTGGGGCACTTATTACTAAAGCCAGCATACTCCCTGTTAGAGGAGACGCAGAACGTTCGTCTCTTGGTAGGGAGACAACTGAGCCAAATCCTTATTGGGTTTTTGAACTTCATGCGGCACAGAAGTCGGGGCTCGAACTGTTTGCATTATTGTATTGGGCAAGGTAAATGATCGAACGACTAAGAAGCATTAGTCGATCATGCACCCAGTGATCTTCTGATTCCATAGTGGTGACCTCCTTTGTGAGTTTCGAGACTGATGTGAAGTCTGCCAAATTGTTTGCATACCTTATTTTCATCCCAACACAGGAGAAGAGAGACAGGGGTTCAAGTCTGAGGGGGTGTTGTGCCAACAAGATAGCGAACAAACATTGTTAGGTATGCATGAGTGTTGTGTGTATGATTCTTCCAACCAGTGGGGAATGTGAATTATATGTCTAATGTTGTGTAACCCTTAGATGTTGGTGTCAACCCTCTCGCAACGCCCCGAATCTCTTCTCATAGGATTCAGGTCCAACGTATTTTCCTTTACAGGTAGGGGTGATTCCATACAACATACAGAAGGAATAGAAAGGGTTTAGACATGTGTTTATGGGTGCGGGAGGGTGCTTTCTAACTGTCTGTCGATCTCGTTTCAGATCTCCCTCCCCGCTGTCCCCTTCCCTTCCCTCCCCGGCGGGACTATCCTAGTCGCCTGTGTATATACTTCAGGCTCTGGGGGAGTTGCGTAGGGGAGGTTATAGGTCATTCAGCACAGCCCCGAAGAAGTAGAGTAGACGGAGCCTGACATTAGAGGAGAAAACCGCTAGGCTGGGGTCCTGGACAGCAGGATCCTAGCCAGTCTAAGTCAAAAACAGTGAAACATCAGCAAAAAGTGGGGGTAACTATAAGAAGCAGAACCTACTCTCCTACACAGTCAAATGACAGTTTCCAGAGTTCAACAGCCACATGGCTGCCTAATGTCACAGCTCACCTATTTTATCTTTTGCTGACATTTGTGACAGTGGTGCCAAACAGTCCACTTGTCATCCCTATGTCTGGAGTGATGCTCCCTCACTACTGTGTCTCATGTGATGGTGGACTCTTACTTGTGGCATGGCGTACAATGCCCTCTAGATGCAGACACTGAGCACTACTTCCCTGTGGAAAGTGGGGATTGTACTGTATCATGAGATGGCCAACACCACTGGTGCCATCTGCATTGATGCCTACATGCTGGCATGTGTACCTTTATGTGTTGTACTGTTATATGTACAACTGTTCCATACATGATCTGAGGGTCTACAAGGTTTTCATTCTGATTGCGTCACATTTGTATGTGTTTGTCAATGTGCACATGACAATAGTATTCCGTGAAAGGGATACAGAGTAGATGGAACCAAGCACAGGGGTGTGTAGACATGGGTGGGTGAGTCACACATACCCAATGACATTGATGGATGTCAATAGTCAGGCCAAATTGTTGAGACAATTACTCACATGCTTGGAAGACTTCCAGTACTATTTGGCAATGTGAATTTGCATGTAATTGAGAAGGGTTATTCAGTTAGGTGTGGTGCACATGTGCATTTGTGGAGGGTCATTCTGTGGCTGGTGACATGTATCAGGGAGTGACATGCTGACATTCTGGGGTCATATTTGTGTGTCAGCAATCAGCAGTACATTGGTATTTGTGTTTGCGAGAAAAAAAAGGTACAGCGTATTCCCTTCCTTTCTGGACACAAGTAAGACCTGTTTATGGACTGGATATTTCCTGTGCCTCCTGTACTTTCAGTGTTCTAATGGCATTGACTATTGCAGTGTGAAAAAGGTGTGCTCACATTACCCAATCTTGACTGGGGATGTCCCTAGGCAGACTCATGTACAATGTTTCTTTGTGCTGAAATAGCACACCACTTGGAGTCCCATTCTCTCCATCCAACTCTTCTGTACTACATGTGACACCTAGCTAAGCTACTCATAAGCAGCTTTCAACTGCATCATCTGGCAGTTCCCAAGTGAAAGTGTCACTTTGGAAGTGTGACAGTGTGGAATGGGCACCTCCATGTCACATTTTCTTGGTAGTCACATATTGCTAAAACGTAGCTGTAGCAGGTGCCCAGCAGTTCTACATGTTGTGGTTTAAGGACACCTGACCATTTGCTGATTGCAGGGCCTTGTGTGGATAGGTAGTGATGCATTCCATGTGGACATCCCATTTGATGACATCAGGTTGCAAGGGTATGGTACAAGGGCCTAGTTTGACAGGATGATGATATCTACTGCTACCCACAAGAGGCTGGATTTGGGATAAGGTCACACATGCAGTTGGAGCAGACTGTGGTTATGACACCATTATGTGTGACTGTGCGGGGGGCGGAGCTAGTCACAACGAAGATGGCTGCTTCTTGAGCGAGCTCTTTCGGTCAAGGTAATATCCTCCAACTATCTGCACTCACTGAGACTGTAGAAGACTACAAATATGAAATAAGATCCCCGGAAAATTGAGGTTACCTCCGGACCCCTTTATTGCTGCCTGAGTCGGCTCGGAAATGCTTGTGGCGTGACTCGGGCAAACTGAGGAGGTGGGGCTACGACGGGGATCGAGAGGTGAAGCCACAGGCTTGCGCAGCGGCTGGCTGAGGCGTGGAGCATGCGCGGCCGCGGTGGCTGTCCTGCTGTGATTGAGGGCTGTGCTACCCCGGGAAGAACAAGCGCACAGCAGAACAACCACCCTCGGACTGAGGCGGCCCGAGCAGACCTGAAGCGGAGTACTCGGCACCGGGATCCCTGCTCCCTGGGAGGTGAGAGTGTCGCTGCGTGGGAGCTCCCAGCTGCGCGTCTAGGCAGGTGCCGGAGAGTGCTCTGGGGCGGCGGACGGCTGCTGCGGGACGCTGGGATTCGGTGTGCCGAGACTAGACTTTGCACTACCGCCCAAAGGAGGACACTTAAATACAGCCAGGGGATGCCTGTGAAGTAACGGCGGGCTGTGGTTTGTGGTATACCTGCGGGGGGAAAACAGAATAAGCCTGAGCTCTGCACTGTTGGGGAGTCGGAGTGCAAAAGAGAGACGGCGGAATTTTCAAGAGGTCAGCACCGCTGCGGCCCTGTGCACGCAATATTTGCCCTAAACTGCACTATGCCGCGATGAGCGTGGGGATTCTGCTGGCAGACTGGGAAGAATGAAGGTTGCAACAGCCAGTTAGACACTGTACTATAGCCCAGCAGCGGCCTGCATGGGACAAAAAACCTGAATTTGTGCCACGCACTGTGACTGCTTGCGACGCCCCGGGGGGCGCTCCCACCGATATTGCCGCACAGTGCAGTCACCGTAGGGCCTGTGCAGTGCGCATGCGAGCAGGAATTCCAATTTCTGTGCTGTTGAATCTGGGTGGTCTAAGGGGATACCCACCCACACAAGTGGTTCACCCCACTAAAGTTTAACTGCGGCTCCCCATACGAAACTTAGCTGTTCAATTGCCTGTCAACCTTGCCTGAATGGGAATAGCTGACTCTCAACGCAGCGGACGAAGGAACAGTCTGAGACTCTTCTAAACCCAAGCAGTATTCACAACATACGGACTACACCTGGAGGACGATACTGGGTTTCTCCTAAAATCGCACCATTGGCAAACCTGACAGGAACCAACCCAGACTCAACTTCGAACAGTCGAAAAAATCAGCTGAGACTAGCCCGGATGTACAACAGTCAACACAGCCGGCAGACGGAGCTGAGAGCGGAGTAACCAATACCGATGTGCAGGCCATGTTCTCGTCCATACAAAATTCCTTCTCTAACATCAATGGTAAAATAGACTCTTTAACCTATAGGGTGGACCGCATGTCTGAGCGCCTAGACAAGCACACGGAACGGATTGATATGGCGGAGCGCCGCATCTCTGAAGTAGAAGACGCCCAGCATCAAATGGAAACCAGACAAGGGAAAATGGACAAAAGCTTGGCAACATTAATGGCAAAGGCTGAAAACATTGAGGCGCGTTCCCGCCGTAATAACGTAGACCTAATGGGAATAGCAGAGACAACAAGCACTGGACCCATGGAGCGCTACGTTAAACAGCTGCTCATAATTCTCTTGGGGAAGGAGACCTTCTCCGACATCTTTATCATCGAAAGAGCACACAGATCACTTGCTCTGCCACCACCACCAGGGGCAAGACCACGGCCGATAATAGCTAAACTATTAAATTACAGGGACCTAGATGCGGCACTCCGTATGGCCCGGGAGCTGGGCAGCCTGAAACACGAGGGAATCGACATATCTATCTACCCGGATTTTACGTTGCTTGTCCAGGAGGCGAGAAAGAAATTTGTGCCTGTAAAAAAGAAACGTTGCAACCAAAATATCCCATATGCAATGCTTTACCTGGCCAGATTGCGGGTAACAGACGGAGGGAAGACCACTATCTATAGCGATCCGAAAAACGTGCTCAAGTTCCTGCAGCAGAAAGGATCCCAAAGTACACACAGGAAATCACAGAGGGGAGAGCCGGAAGAACAGGCCTCTACATCTGATGTGAAATAACGGACTGCCACTCACAGAACTGCTACTAACCACGGAACTGAGATTAAGAAATACAACGAGAGACCCACAGACTGTCAGGACAGCATCAAGAATGGGTCTTGATGATTACAGTGTGCAATGGCCACAGAGAGCGCTACCTTTGGAGGGAGAAACAATACTTTCCAGAGACAGTGCACTAATACCCAAGAACTCGAGAAGGATGGTACCTGATGACGCATCCGGAGGACACAGATAAGTGCTAACCGAGGGCACAGTGAAATCACCAATGTAGCACTGCTTGAATGTTATAGATAGGAACATGCACTGTATGTCCAGGACACAAGGTGTTCATTGCTGTTAATAATCAATCCAGCTCTATAGTTGCTTTTCTGCAGGCTTGGGTGTGCATAAGACTAAATGTTCACACAGCGACCACCCATGTGAATTTTTTCACAGGGCAATAAGATTGGCAGCTCCCCCTATCCTGTGTACACCACGCCTAGTTAATTTTTTGTTTGGGGGATGGGAGGGGGAAGTAGGGTAAGCTACAGGTTTATTGGGTTTGTCTTCGCTGAAACGAGAAAGGCGGAGAGGGAGGGGGGGCCAGGGTGGTATTTTGAAAAACCTGGTCAGCATTGGAATAGCAGATACTACCTGTCATAGCAGAGGCACACACACACAAGATACTGGCACGTCCATTATAAGCGAGACACTGAGTACGGATAATAGATAAAGACATACACGATCTCTGACATTCATGACGTGGAATGTAAGAGGCCTTCATAATGTGCAGAAAATATGTAAGGTCCTCGCATACTTAGATCATCACAACGTGGATGTTGCTGGTCTCCAAGAACACATCCAACCGACCTCACAGAAGGTAGAGTAGGTATGAGGTGGGCATCCTCTTACTCCACTTACGCTAGAGGAGTGCAGCTCCTTACTAGGCGTGGTATCCTCTTCACATTGATTAGCTCCATTAAAGACGACCAGGGGAGGTATGTGATCGTTCATGGCAACTTTGGAGGCACTGCTTTAACTATCGTCACAACATATGGTCCAAATAATGATGACCCATCCTTTTTTGTGCAGGTACTGGTGAAACTGCGCACCTACCACCCGCAGCTGTCCTCTAGGTCCACGGGTAACGAAAGATATGGGAAGCAAGCGGCAAAGGCGCTCAAGGAAGGTATGGACGAATGTGCCCTGTTAGATGTATGGCGTTTGAGACACCCAGGACGTAAAAAAGGGCACTTGTATGTCAACAGCCCATAACACGTGGTCTAGAATAGACTATTGGCCGGCCACACAAGACATTTGCACATGGACTGCTTCTGTAGAACACATGCGCAAGACATTGTCAGACCAAGCACCTGTTCGACTGGTACTTGCCATCCCTACACACACCCGAGACAGTTCACATGGCGTCTCCAACAGGATGCACTCCAGGAACAAGTTTTTCGCTCTGAACTGCCCCAGGCAATAATAGAGTACTTCGACCTCAATGCAGGACCTGTCAGTAATGCAAAGACACTGTGGGGGGCCTTTAAGGCAACTATTAGGGGCCACTGTATTGGTAAACACATGGGCATATTAAAAGACATTCAGCAGCAACTGACCATGGTGGAAAGAGATATAAAACAATTAGAGGCGGAATATGCGGCCACAAGGTACCGGCAGATATCAGGCTGAAGGTGGAATCTTATCATGACTTCGCAAATTATGAGATAAAATATATTTTGCGTAGATACACTGCACGCAAGTATGGGGAGGGGGGCAGACCAGGGCGGACGCTCTCACCCAGAATTCGACCCACATACACGTCAACTTACATAACTCAGATCATATATACGCAAGGCCAGCCCACATATAACACCCCATCAATTCTAGATTGCTTCTCAGAGTGTACCACACCCACCTCTATTCCGCACAATTGACTGCTTCCCCATCTGAGATATGGCACTATTTAGAGGGCATTGCCTTGGCATGGCTGTCGGATGAACATCGCGAATATTTCTGCCATCACATCACTAAAGATGAGATAAAAGAGGCGAATAATTCCCTCCCTAATAACAAAGCTCCGGGGATGGATGGGCTCCCTGGGCAGTTTTATAAGGAATTTAGAGACTTACTAATCCCACACCTGGCTGAAATGTACTCGGTTGCCTACGAAGATGGCATGCTACCTGCTTCATATGAAAGGCATTACTGATAACACTCCCCAAACCAGACAAAGACCCAGTACGGTGTGAATCTTACTGCCCATTATCTTAAATAAAGATAGACGCTAAGATATTAGGTAAAATTATTGCAACACGAATACAGCCGCTGCTACGCAATTTGATTTTGCCGGACCAAGCTGGCTTTATACCATCACGATCCACAACGCAAAATATACAGATCATATTTTCAATGTTCCACCACCTGAATCCCGATTTGCCAGCTGCCGCGGCCCTACTGGACGCAGCAAAGGCTTTAGATTCAGTGGAATGGCCCTTCATGTTCACGGTGTTGCGTAGGATGTGGTTTCCGGAACCGTTTCTACGCTGGATTGCACTACTATATCACAAAGCCCAGCACGTGCATTAGAGTTAATGGTTACACATCAGACCGGATCAGTATAAGCCGGGCAACGAGACAGGGATGCCCGCTATCGCCACTCCTTTTCACAGTAGCGCTAGCTAGCATGTAAAATACGGCAAAAACATGCAGAAACCGCATTACAATTCCAGCTTCGCCCGGTCGCTATATCACTATACGCTGACGACATGGTCCTTTATGCACGGTTTCCAGATCTTAACTTGAACCTACTCATTAGAGAATATATAAGGTTCGAACAATACTCAGGTCTTAATATTAATTGGGACAAATCAGTTGTAATACCACTTACACCAGCTACAACACAGCCGAATCTTGATTACCCATTACAGTGGCAGACTGAACCGGTGAAATATTTAGGCATATGGATACACGAAACACAGAGGCGGTGATTAGAGAGAATTATGGTAGGGCAATGGCAAAACTGGAGGACCAGATAGATCGGTGGATCAAACTACCGCTTTCACTAGCTGACAGGATCGCCATACAGAAGATGGTTGTATTGCCAAAATTTCTGTATTTATTTATGAACATACTAATCTGGCTCACACAAGCAGTCTTTGCGCAACTGAGATCAGTCATGCTGAGGCTAACATGGGCAGGGAAGCAGGCGAGAGTGGGTTGGAAAGTTCTGACCAGACCCTATCACCAAGGGGGATTTGGCGCACCAGACCTCCAATTATACTTTTTCTGCGTACAGGCACAGCATGCTCATTACTGGCTACATCGCGGGCATGGCACATGTTAGCAATAAGGGCACAGAAACTCCCAATATATGCTTTGGCGTTGCCCCTATTTCACCATCCACAAATAACAGTAACGCAGGAAAAGAATATGTTAGCCCTACTGGGAGAAATGGGCCAACGCACCATGGCAAACGTATTTCTGCATGGCCAATTTATATCACTGGACGCCCCATCCCTCAGTGTACACCGCACGCCATTAAAGATATTTGCATACTTGCGACTATGGATGGCAGTAAGGGGATTATACCCCTCATTTCTAGATGAACTGACACTGCTTAACACACTACAAATCCTACTGACAGCACCCACACGCAGGCGCTTAGTAACACGGCTCTATGCCGCCACCCAATGCGAAAACAGAGTCAACCCCCGAATAAGCCACTTTATAGGTGGGAGGAGGCAGTAGGAACCCCTATCGCTAAAGAGGACTGGGATTACAGTTGTGCGCTGCTGAAGTTGCTTACACCAAATTGCAACCTGCGCATTATTCACTTCAAGTTTATACACCAAATATATCACACACCAGCAAAACTGCACAAGTGCGGACTGAGACCAGAGGACAAGTGCCTCAGATGTGGCGCCTCTGGTGCAGACTTTCTGCACATGGCAGGGTCTGGTCCTCAGATTCAACCATTCTGGCACGAAGTAACTAGCACTCTTACGCTCATGTTAGCAGAACGGATACCAAACAACCCACTAGCATGCCTGCTGGGACTATACAAAATAAGGCTGGCTATAAGACGAACGAAAGTGTCTGGCTGTGGCATTGTTGCTGGCTAAACGATGCATTGCTCTACGCTGGGGTAGTAATCGCCCACTACGATATAAGGACTGGATCGCAGACATGACTTATTGTAAAGAGACATTGAAGACATATGACGAAGTGTTACCACAGGCCTCCACACCTAGGGATTTCTGGGAAAACCTTTGTACAATATCTTAGGACTACCCAACCAGATGACTGAACATACACACAGCACACTACTGGCGTTTTAAGCAGAAGGACTTCTCGAGAATAGCTGAGACTATGAGAATAATGGAGCAACGGCTGAGGCGAGGAGCTGCGGAACAGTTAATGCGCACTATGATGATTGGAAGGCACGCAATAGAGATGCCGCTGATGTTAATTATATGGAAATAATAATTCTTATGGGCCATACATGTAAATGAATGTAAGATCTACGTACTATGAAGTTTTATGATACAATAGAATATACATGATGTATAACTCTGTAATTTCTTTTTCCTGACCAGAATCCATAAAATAATTTAAAAAAAATAATAATTATGTGTGACTGTGCACAGGTCATATAGCATGCATGCATGTGCCAATGTTGGAGGACATGTAGTCATCCTTCTACGTGTTGTGATCTGTGCAGTTGTGTAATATGTTAGGGTCTGTTTGCCTACTGTGTTCACGCAATTGCAATTAACCTAATTCTACTATTATTTCAACATCAACCCAGGGCAGCTGAGGGGGCAGGGCGAGAGCATTGGGGAAGCAACTGGCCACAGTGGTTCCCGTCGCGCCAGTGACACAGAGGGATCCAGTGGCCCAGAGGGTGATAGTAGTGCCATGGAGGAGCTAGGCAACACATTAGCATCGTCATCATCTGAGTCGAGCTCCAGTGGACACTCCCTGGTGGTGGAGGACTTCCCTAGATCTCCGTCCGCAACATCCATGCCCCCCAAACCCCATTCCATCTCCATTCTCCCTGCTGCTCCCCAGTCGGCTGTCTGGGCCCGCTCCCCTAAGATGGGAGAAATCTCCTTTGCTCCATGCACCTCACCCCCTGTCCCTGTCTCCCCTGCTGCCCAGAGCGTGAAGGCAGTTGACATCCTGAGGCAGATCTCTGTTGGTCAGACTGCAGTGCTGAATGCCATCCAGGTGCAAAGCCACCAGCTGACGCAGATGGTGTTGTACCTGGAAAGCATTCACACTATGTCTGACCTACCGAGATCTTTTCAGGCTATGGCTTCCACACTCTGGGCAGCCTTCCACCAATTCCAGCTTTCTACCCCATTCCTGCCTCTTCCCCATCCACAATCCCTATTCCCATACCTAACCAAAGCACACGCACACATAATCAAGCATCCACCTCAACATCCAAACGCAGCATACGACAAAAGAAAAAAAGACAGGCACACACAGGGCCGACTCTAGGGCGGTGCGCCCCGGTGCCATCGCACTGGGTGCTGACTTCAGGGGGAACGGTGTTTGCAGATTAATTTTGTTTTTAAAAGCACCTGCTGCCACGTTCCTTGCCTCTAGCAATTTTCAGGCAACAATAAAAATGTCAAGATAACTCTGGTGAGTAATGTTCTTCCTGGAGAGAGATTGCAGTTTTGTCTAGTTGAGGTTTTGACTGATCATAAAATAGCACAGACGAGTAATATGCCTGCTGCAAAGAACGTGTACCATACAGATCACAAAGTGCATATAATGTAAATAGGTCAGTGGGATACTGCTTTTCTAAGAGACATCCTTTTGTTATTTGCAGCTTATAAATTAAAATCCTAATATAGAACAGTGAATTATCAGCTGTCATCAAATAACTGCATGCACACTGCAAAGCATAGATTTGAGCATAGATTAATGTTGCAAAAAGTGTTCATTTGGGAAGAAATGTATTAATATTATTAAAGAGAACTCCCAACTATGGTGTTACGATTTGAATTCTGAGCTTGTTATTTCCCAGAACAAGCACTCTTAAACTATACTGTCTACCAGTATGATGTGTGACTCCTACACCTTGTAGTACTCTGTCATATGGAAAGTTTCCCATACACTGAATTACACACCTATAATTAATTGTGACCAAACACTATTAAACTTATGTAACATTTCCTATACACTGGTTTACACACCTATGTCGATTGTCTCTGTGTAGTGTGTGTGATGTAAAGTGCTCTGACACCCTACACTGATATGAGTGGCACTATCTAATTAATTAAATGCATCTGAGAGAGAATGGTTATGGAAAATGGAGGGGCATTGTTAAAGGGTGGTTGAGAGGGAATCCATGTTGGAGGTGGTCATTGAGGGGGCACCAAAAACATTGTTGCACCGGGCGCTACCAGCACAAAAGCTGCCCCATGGCACACAACCACTCACCAGGCAGTCAAACCACTTACCACCGCATCCAGTGACATGCACGCAGACAACCAAACCTACTGCACCACATACATCCACAACACACATTGACCCAGACACCACACCAGCAGACACAGCCACTACACACATACAGGCAGACACCACACCAGCAGACACAGACACTACACACAGACAAGCAGACACCACATCAGCAGACACAGCCACTACACATATACAGCCAGATACCACACCAGCAGACACAGCCATTACACACATACAGGCAACACCACACCATCAGACACAGCCACTACCGACATCACACACCATTACACCACACCCACACCACCAGCCACAGAGACATCACACAAGGGACAGGAACATTCATCACCCAAACACACACAGAGACAGTTACAAACAGTAAACCGCATTCACACCTCAGACTTCGATCCGTCTAACTTCAACACCCAATGCCTTGGCTTACCTCCTTCCCAGTCTCCCAAAGAACTTCCCAAGTTTGCGCTTGACCTCTTTTCTCCCACAGCTGCCCCCTCCCAAAGCCAAAAGATCTTCTTTCCCACCCCTACCCTTCCCTTCCACTACCACCCTAAAAACACCCAACCCCCATTAAACCCCTCTCTACCCCACAAGACTATAAAAAATGGAAACCCACTCATCCAGAAACTGACTCTCCCCCTCCCAAAACCCAAAGGACCTCTTCCCCCCGCAGATCTTCTACGGACAAACAAAAAGCGTAAAAAACTACTTCCACCCTCCCTATACTCATCACTAACCTTCATGCCTACCAAATCCCCCATATGGTGAAAACAAACCCTCCCAAGCCCAGCCTTCCCACAGACCAACCCAACCCTCCCAATCCTGAGCCCAGTCCTCCCAATCCCACCCCAAGCCCACCCAAATAACATCATAGAGGTGCCTGAACTGCCCACTAGATGCCCCTTCCTGGGGAGGTTTCCCTGGAAATGTTCTGGCAGGCAAGTTAGGTGGACCACATCCTGGATTTTGGACTGGCCATTGGCCTTTGTTTTTGGACCTCAAGTTGCACTCCATAATAAACAACTTGCTTTGTTTAAACACCTTTGTCCGGCCATAGCTACCGATGCTACTTGTTGTTATTGGCTAATTTGGGGTGCGTGACTACAGTTGTGTTTGTTTGACCATTATAGGTGATCCATTTGCAGTGGTAAGTATGGTCAGACCCTGGGACAAGTTATGGTCTTACAGAGGACGAGGGTCAATGTTCAATTGATGTATATGTGGGAGAAGTTTCAATTGGGTCTGACATTGCATTGGGTGATATCTGCTATAGTAAGGACTTTAGAAATGTCCACGTCTTTCGGCTTGCTGTACTACCTGAGAAGTAGGGATGTGTTTAATGTGTGCAAAGTAGCCATTTGTTTCTCCACATATGGGGGGGTGTTGTATTGTCATACCGAATTGGTACTTTGGATGCACATGTACCCTTTTTCATGTGTGTTCTTTCCACATATTTTACTAGATGTCTGACAACTGCTGTAGTGGGGTTTTTTTCCTTCAGAACTTACACATTCACTACATGTGTATGCCACTTTGTGACAATACTGGTTGTCCCTGATATAACTCATGCCACAGGTCTTGCGCACATGGAGACATTGAACCAGGTGCAAAATGGACTGTGGCCTTGACCCTTAGCCTTCCACGAGTCCCCCTTGTTTGGGTAACCCAAATCTGCTGGGAGTCTTTACATCGTGGCATTTAAATGTATGAGACCGTGGTTTGTGGTAATCACCTTTACCTGACTTTCCTTTTTCGAGTGGGTGATGGGTGTAGGCCAATTACAGTGTTTTAGCCGTAGAGGTGTGTTTTCTTTTCCTGAGACATCCATACTCACGTATGTTCGATGTCACAACATGACCTGGCTTATGAGCAATGTGAGGGTGTCACAGAAGGTGATTGCTACATTATTCATGAGGAGGTACTGCTTTGTGACACTTTTTATTGCACACATCAGAACACCAGCTTCTGAGATGTGCACACATGTAGAGTTTGCGAGAGTGTGCCTGTACATTGTTAGTGATCTGGACTTAGAGGGCATCATGCAGATGTGATGGGAACATACATTCTGTGATGTTGGGTACAGGGACCCACAAAGTATGTTTGGACCAGAGATCCAACGCCCCTAGCCTTGTCCACAGCTTTGTGGCTCCAGGGGGGTGTATGTATTGCACAATCCCATGACTGATGTATCATGTGGGAATAAGGTTGAGTAGGAGTGCTTTCAGTCACGTGATGTGCAGTGTCTGTAGATTTTCACTAGGGATGCTTGACCTGCCCACACTGACACATACACATGCTCTCTGTCTTCTATGTTGTGGTGGACTTGTACAGTGTGGTGAATATTGTGTTTCATCGTGTTTTTCATCTTCTCCACTGTCATATAGATATGCTTTACCTATATGCTGTGTTAAGTTAGCATGAGCTTGTTAGGAATTTAAACGCCATTTTACCTTTCTGCTGCTTCTGCACACAACACATAACTGTTACTTTAGCTTTGAGCCTAGTAGAGTGTTTTGATTCACACGAGAATAATATGTTGTTACTCTGATATCAGCCTTGCTTGGTGAGCTGGGTCTGTACAGTGAGTGCTGAAGCCTTCAAGGATATCTCAACACAGTGATTGTTGTGAGGTCTGATCTTCGCACGTTCCTAGACATAAGATACATGCAGCTGCGGCCAAATCTTGGCTTTAGGCGCGTTTTATATTGCTTTGCACGGAGCATACACACACACTTGATGGTGCTTCGCATGCAGAGAGCTGGTGGAAGATGATGTGATCCCTTGCCACTATGATCTGAGGTATGGGCCCGCCCTGCTAAAACCCAAAGAGACCTTCTTAGATATAATATAATATATTAGCTAGGGAGGGTGAGAATTAGGTGTTGTTTAACCTTCTTCGCTTTAGCATTTTAACATGCTTTCACCTTTTGTATTCTATGGACTAGTAACGATTACTTTGTTTCTTATAATATGTTTGCTTGTATTGGCTAAGATACTGCGCTTGAGAACACTGCATTAGAATATAAACATTTCAAATGTGCACGCGTCCTCATTTACTCCTTGTTCTGGATTTAAATGATTGTATAACGAAAGGGTGTTCATGTGTTCCACGTTACCTGAGGTGTTCTAAGTCCATGTTCTGGTTTGTCTAAACATTGGGAGTTTGTAATAACCAATGAGACACTGTAGCTAGTCTGGTAGGGGATTTTGGGTACTAAGGTGAGTTTTGGCACACCCTAATTCACTGAGGTTCCAAGTCTCTATGCACAGTTCTGTATGAGAACGGAATCCCTGTGACATGGCGCCCAATCGTTGGTGGTCTTATTACATGACACTTGAGTAGTGCAACTTTCAGTCCTTAACCCCTTCACAATTGTGTCCGGTTAACGGTAGTGTCGGACAAACCTACCTATATTTACATAGGTCTTTTCAAGCTTGAATCTTTCTAAACGGTTTCCTTGAATTACTACCCAGTTGTGCTACAAAGTTTACTTTGTACCTCTTTCTTTCTGTGTCGCTATGGCAGCGGTGAAAATTCCACAACATGGTCGCATTGCGGTGCGCAATCATTTGCAGACTTATAATGTTCCCATGGATGGCATGGCCGTGATAATGGTGGTGAGTGCAGAGGTGGCTTACCCTTACGAGTTTTTTTACTTGTGGGTGACCTTCCCCGCTGTGGACGCAAATACTAATGTGTTCGAAACATACACTGCCACAGCTGTGCCACAGGAATATACTCCTTATAGGGCACAGGAAGTTCCTATTGATGCTTGGCAGCACCGCGTATGGTTTGATGGCGCCCTACCACACTCTTTGACAACTCCGAGGTTAGGTCCTTTGTCCATTCCAGGCGCAAATTGGCCCTTTTTGGCTGGATTTACACCTCATCCCCAGCACGGAGTTTGTAACGTTGCTGACTTAAGACGACTACATGTAGTCGCAATTAGCGTGATTAGGTCGTTAGTGCAATACATAACCTGTAATCTCCCAGGCGGGGCCCCAGGTGGTGCGGCGCTTCCTGCCGGACAGGGCGGAATGAAGCTTAGTCCTGTAATGGTGAACGCTGTGATGGGCAAGCGCCCCAAGATAAGGATGATTTTCCTTTCTGGCTTGCCGAAAAGTTTGACCAGCTGGAAGCAGTACTGTCTAATACGAAAATCACAGGATTCTGACTATTAGCATGCCAAAGGACTTGACCCCAGAAATTGGTGACTGTGAGACATGGGGTAAGACCTTTGCGGCAGTCTATGCGAGGTGTTACGGCACTCCGTCTATGACTGTCCTGCCAACGGTCCTTAAGCGTGTTCAGGATGAGCACGGACCTGAGGCTGCGGTTGAATTGGGTATGCGCCTATGTGGCTCCTCTGATGTAGTTTCCGATCTCATACTTGCGAATGTCAAGGGGGATGCGGTTAACTTTCAGGTGTCCAATGATTTGCTGGCGATTTCCGATGTCGAAAAACCCCGACAGTTAGCAAGGATTATTGTGGCGGTGTGATCGTGGGGTTATAGCAGGCCGGAATAACAAGCGGGGAGGCTGTATGTAGTGTGCAATGCCGGTTTATTGGAGGGGTACAGGTGACAATCCGGGGATAGGGGTGGAAACAAAAGATGAGGCTCCGACGGATAGGTGTCCTGGTCTTCTTCCGATGATAGATCCGGAGGTCGTATCTTCGGGGAGGTCTGCTCCTGGGGTAGTCCTCGGAGGTCGTAGGGAACAAAGAAACAATAAAGGAGCCGTTAGTCCGACCGGACTATAAGGAGGATGTATCGCTACCGACACCAGGGAGGTGAGGGAGTCGAAAGCAATAGTGAGGAAGGCAGGGAATTTGGATAATGGTAAGGAAGGAAGAGAGAATAGGTCAGGAGGGTGTTCTGTGAGAGTTTCGGGATAGGGATGAGGGCGTGGAAGGTCGTATCAACAGTAGTGTCCAACACGGGCAGTGAATCTCCAAGGGTGCTATACAATTTCATACAGTGCTCAAACCAGCCCAGCAGTGACACTAAATTATGTACAATGCACCTAATGTGCTACAGAGGTTGTTCTCAAGGAACAGATACTCACAGGCTCCGCCACAACTCTCCAGTGAGTTGCGGCCGCTCCCCAGCCACCTCCTGTGGACTCCACCAGTCCTCGCTCCAAACGTCTTCTTCTTCTTCCTGGATCACCGTCTCTGGTTCCTCTTCGGTCCGAGTCTCTTGCCACGAGTCCGCTTCTCCGACAACGCTACTCTCTCTGCCTCAGTCTTTTCCGGTATCGGGAGCCTGTGTTAGGGTGGGACTTCCGGGGTCGTTGCGATGTCCTTCCGGTATAACGTCCGTCGTGATTGGTTCCTGGAAGAAAGGACAGAGGAGTGGAGTCCTGGTTGTTAGGGACGCTTCCTGGTCCGCTTTAGAGGAAGGATATTGTCCAGGTTGTCGCTGCTTCAGCGAGGTAGGGGAGCACGCCGGTTCACATCCCCTTCCCCTAGCTGTCCTTCTTGTACGGGTCGGGGTGGAGGGGTACCGGGAAAGGTAATCTGCGTTCCCTTGTTCTGTTCTCTTTCGGTGTATGGTTTTGAACCTATAGGGCTGTAGGGCTAAAAATCATCGGAGGACCGGGTCATTGTGTCCCTTGTTCCGGGCCATCCATTCTAAAGGGGCATGGTTCGTATACAAGGTAAAGTCTCGGCCATCCAGGTAATATCGTAGACTTTCGATAGCCCACTTTCTTGCGAGAGCCTCTTTTTCGACCACTGCATAGTTTTTTCCTCTGGGAAATAGTTTCCTGCTCAAGTATAGAATGGGTTTTTCGTCCCCGTTCCTGTCTATTTGGGAAAGAACTGCTCCTAAGCCCTGATCTGATGCGTCTGTCTGGAGCACAAAGGGCTGGGAATAGTCCGGGCTGATTAGCACTGGTTTGGACATTAGCGACAGCTTGAGCCCGTTAAAAGCCTGCCAGAGTTGGGGTGTCAGGGTTTTGAGGGCATCCTCTGCTTTTGCGGCTTTCTTTAGGAGATCCGTGAGAGGGGCCGCCCTTTGGGAAAAGTCGGGTATGAATCTTCGGTAATATCCGAGAAGGCCCAAAAATGCTCTGAGGTCTTTTCGGGACTGGGGAAAAGGAAGCGAATGAATGGCTGGGATCTTGTTATTTTGTGGGCGAATGACACCCTCACCCAGATGGAAGCCGAGATATTTCACGGTTCGGGCGGCCAGGGTGCTTTTGGAGGGATTGATAGTGAAGTTAAAAGACCCTAGAGAGGAGATGACCAGCTGTAAGTGGTTTAAATGCTGTTCCCAGGTGTCGCTGTAGATAATGATATAATCGAGATAAGCTCCCGCGTACTGGGAATGGGGACGTAAGATAAGGTTCATAGCCCTCTGAAAAGTTGCTGGAGCGCCATGGAGGCCAAAGGGTAAAACCGTGAACTGGAACAATCCCTCGGGGGTAGAGAAAGCTGTTTTCTTTGTGTCCTGCTCCCTTATGGGTATTTGCCAGTAGCCTTTGCATAGGTCAAGCCTGGTGAAATATTTGGCTTTCCCTATTCTTTCTATCATATCGTCCACGCGAGGAAGGGGGTAGATGTCAAAGCTGGAGATTTTATTCACTTCGCGGAAGTCGATACAGAATCGTATTGATCCGTCAGGCTTTGGGACTAATACAATGGGGGAGTTCCAGTTGCTTATGGAGGGCTCAATGATTCCCATGCGTAACATCTGGTCTGTCTCTTGTTTAATGACCGACCTACGGGCCTCCGGGACCCGGTAGGGTCGTAGGCGCACAGTCTTACCCGGATCGGTTTGGATGGCATGCTCTATAATAGTGGTACGGCCGGGAGCGGAGGAAAAAACACGTTGGAGGGGCAGCAGGACTCCCCGAAGGTTCTGTTTCTGGGACGTTGTCAATTCGGGGTCAAGACAAGGGTCAAAAGGGAGATTCGGTTTGGGGGTTGTTCCTGACAGGACCGGTCGGGGTCCTTCCCATTTCTTATGGTGATTTATATGATAAATCTGGGTGGTTCCCCGAGTAGGGTCCAGCTCCAGTTCATAGGTAACAGGGGTCACTTGTCGTAGAATGGAGTAGGGCCCCTGCCACTGACACAACAGTTTTTGGTCAGAGGATGGCATCATTAAGAGTACCAGGTCTCCCACTACCAGGCTTCGGGTTTTGGTGCCCTTATCGTACTGGCGTTTTTGGGATGTTTGGGCGTTTTCCATATTTTGTCTCACTATGTCTCGTATTTCGCCCAGATGGGTCTTAAGGTTCTCCATATACTCTGGAAGAGGACGAGTCCGGTCATGTTCTGCCTCCCAGGCTTCTTGGGCCATGTCTAGAAGGGTTCGTGGGGACGTCCAAAAAGGAGTTCATAAGGGGAATATCCTGTGCTGCTCTGTACTTTACACCGTATAGCAAACAGGGCGAACAGTAGCATCTCCTCCCACTTCTTAGATTCCAGTGCCAACAGCTTCTTTAGGGTTGTTTTGAATGTGGCGTTGTACCGCTCTACCAACCCGTCTGTCTGGGGGTGGTAAGCGGAGGTTCTGATCTGCTTAATCCCTAGCTGGGAACATACATGTCTCATGAGGGCGGAAACAAAGGGAGTCCCCTGATCCGTTAGGATCTCCCTCGGAAAGCCCACTCTGGTAAAAATGGCGATCATGGCTTTGGCTATGGTTTGGGCGGTAGGTTGGCGTAGGGGTATGGCCTCGGGGAAGCGGGTGGCGTAGTCCACAAGGACTAAAGCGTACCAACAACCGTTTCGGGAGGGCAGGAGGGGTCCTATGATGTCTATTCCGACTCTACTGAAGGGTATGTCAATGAGGGGTAGGGGTTGAAGGGGCACTTTGGGGGGCCGATACCTGTTGTTTCTCTGGCAGACCGGGCATTCCCTGCAATATAGTCTCACTTGCTGATGAACACCTGGCCAATAGAATTTGTCGAAAATGGATTGGACCGTTTTTTCATCGCTAAAATGACCCCCCCCAACAAGTGGCTGTGGGCAAGAAACAGGACTTTCTTACGGAAGAGTCCTGGTAATAACAACTGGGAGGACTAATGGGGACTGCCCTTTCTATTTAAGAGACCATTCTTTTTAAAGAAATACGGACCTACTTGTAAGGGGTCTTCGTTGTCCAAAGCTTTTCCCCAAGCTTCCTGTAGGATGGGGTCTTCTCTTTGTGGGGCCCGGAATTCTCTATCCGTCTCCCATGGATGTTCATCAATGTTGACAGGACACGCGGTGACATGGTTTCTTTTCTCCCTCCTTTCCTGGTTTTTTGTTTCCCGTTGTTTGGATAGTGAATACGGGGAGGCCTGGACTCGGGAAAAGGGAGCATCAGTCCACCATTGAGTTAAGGAGTCAGTTGTGTCCGGAGGAGCTTTGGGAGTCCAGAGTAATCGCTCCCTAGAATAACTTGTTCCGGTAGTCCGGGTATAAGCCCCACTGTAAGGTCGGTTCCAGGATCAGTGGGATGTTGAATGTGTATTTGGGTGGTTGGATATCTTTTGGTGTCGCCATGGACACATTGAAAGGCGACTGTCCCAGTGAGGGGACCGACTGGCGTCTGCATATCTTGGGGTCGGAGAACGCTTTGCCTACACCCAGTGTCAGCCAGGGCTAAAACGGGCTGTCCGTCTATTCTCACAGGGCAGCGATATGGCGGAGGTGTAGTTCCAGGGGTGGCACAAACATAGTTCCGGGCCAGTCCCACCTCCATAGGCTCCTCCTTTTGTGGGCACATTCGGGCTATGTGACCAAAACCCCCACAATTGTAACACTGTGGTCCAGGATTAGGTGGTCTGTACATTATAGGGGTTGGTAAGAGAGGGAGGGGATCCGATTTTTGAGGTATGGGTGCCCGATGGGGTCGGATGCTGTTTGAGTTATGGGGTCGGGCGGTGTGGTCGTCTCTTCCTCTCTGGAACTCTTGGGCTCGGCTGTATGCGCTCGCGATTTCCACTGCACTATCCAGCGTGAGGTGGGCATGTTGTCGTACCCACCTCTGGGTAGATGGATGTAGGGATGCCAGAAATTGTTTCAAGTATATCTTGGCTAGTATCTCTTCTTTAGAGGACGTAGCAGGTCTAAGCCACCGGTTGGTTAAATGCTTAATACGGAAGGATAGGGCTCTGGGAGTCTCTTGTGGTCCTTCCTTGGCTTGCCGTAGCTTGACCCTATAGGTCTTGTCGTCAATACCCAAGCGTTCTAGGATGCACCTTTTTATGTCGTCGTACGGAGTGTTGTCCTGGATGTTGGCTTGCTGGTAGGCAGCTTGTAGGTCTCCGGTCAGTAGGGGTCCCAGGTATTGGCCCCAACGGTCAGGCGGCCAGGAAGCGGCCTGGGCCAATTGTTCGAAATTTGTAAAGAAATAATCTGGGTCTTCCCCCGGCACATATTTCTGTAGGACGACCGAAGGGAGGGAAGCAGCTGGTCTTTGCTGTCCTATGACGTCTGCGAGTTTTCCCATTGCCTGGTTATGTGCGCTGCCTTGGCCCTTGAGGACGTCATGTAGCTGTCCCCTATCGTCTTCGGCGGTTTTAAGGAATTTATCCATCATTTTCCCCAACTGTTCCTGGGTTTCCGCCATTTGCTTGACTATAGCCTCCATACTTCCGCAGATCCCACTTCTGACACCACCTGTGATCGTGGGGTTATAGCGGGCCGGAATAACAAGCGGGGAGGCTGTATGTAGTGTGCAATGTCGGTTTATTGGAGGGGTACAGGTGACAATCCGGGGATAGGGGTGGAAACAAAAGATGAGGCTCCGACGGATAGGTGTCCTGGTCTTCTTCCGATGATAGATCCGGAGGTCGTATCTTCGGGGAGGTCTGCTTCTGGGCTAGTCCTGGGAGGTCGTAGGGAACAAAGAAACAATAAAGGAGCCGTTAGTCCGACTATAAGGAGAAAATACCGCTACCGACACCAGAGAGGTGAGGGATTTGAAAGCAATAGTGAGGAAGGCAGGGAATTTGGATAATGGTAAGGAAGGAAGAGAGAATAAGTCAGGAGGGTGTTCTGTGAGAGTTTCGGGATAGGGAAGAGGGCGTGGAAGATCATATCAACAGTAGTGTTCAACACGGGCAGTGAATCTCCAAGGGTGCTATACAATTTTATACAGTGCTCAAACCAGACCCAGCGGTGACACTAAATTATGTACAATGCACCTAATGTGCTACAGAGGTTGTTCTCAAGGAACGTATACTCACAGGCTCCGCCGCAACTCTCCAGTGAGTTGCAGGCGCTCCCCAGCCACCTCCTGTGGACTCCACCAGTCCGGTATCGGGATCCTGGGTTAGGGAGGGACTTCCGGGGTCGTTGCGATGTCCTTCCAGTATAACGTCCGTCATGATTGGTTCCTGGAAGAAAGGACAGAGGAGTGGAGTCCTGGTTGTTAGGGACGCTTCCTGGTCCGCTTTAGTGGAAGGATATTGTCCGGGTTGACGCTGCTTCAGCGAGGTAGGGGAGCACGCCGGTTTACAGGCGGCTTATAAAACCGTGGGCCGCAATAGCGTGGGTCTCAAGCCTTTTTCTACTAAAGAGAAAAAACAACCCCAAGGGCAAAAGTCAGATACTGACGATCAGCCCAAGACCGAAAAACAAAATTGGCCGAAAAAACAGAAACAGGGTAAGCAACAACAACAGAGACAGGAGTCTCGTCCTGCGTCTCCATTGCCTGCGCCCCCAGAACGTATTTATGACTTGCCCGATCGCGCGACGATAAAATACCTGATCGTTTTCAGGTTTCTGATCAACGCTCTCCTCATTCTTTTCGGGACTCATCGGCCTCATCGACCGGTGGTGGAGGAGGCGGCAGGGGTCGGGGTGGCCAGCAAGGACGCGACCAGCCCCGCCCGAAAGACGGTAAAGGCAAGCAGGACGATTCGACACCGAAGAGACCCCAGTTTCAAAAGAAGAAAGTCGCCGCTTTAACAGCGAGATATGCCACAGATAGTGTGAACGCAGCTTCGGAATCAGACATGGGCTCTGACCTTGCTGGACAGCGCGGCGGAGATCACCATAGTGCGAGAGGCCCTGCGTCCACTACTGAAGGTGACAGCGACTGATCGTTATGTTGTTGTGGAGACAGCTGACACTAGAGTAGCTCCCCCTGATAGACTTTATGAAATAGTCTTATTCATTGAAGGTGACATACAGCGTACCATAAAAGGGGTATTTTGGGAAAATCTTACAACTACCTATGACATTTTGTTAGCGGAGGCTGACTGGCCCCCACCTTTTGTGCTCGTGGCTCCAAGAGGGGAGGAGGTAATCCTCCTTAGTTTCGCGCACACGGTCTCGAAGGAGCATGCGCTGAATTTTGCAGGAGAGTGGGCTAGAGCCCTTGCGCCAGCTCTGTAACGTACACACTGTGGTCGGGATAAATTTTCCCCGCACCACGAAATACCTTTGCGGTCTCAGTCACAGCCTCAACCTCAATATCCCATTAGACGTGAGGCTAAGGCTTCCGTTGCGGAAATCCTTGAACAACTGGAATATTAAGGAGTGATTGAAACATGTGTGTCACCAATGAATAACCCTCTTTTTACTGTGACCAAGCCTGATGGGTCATATGGTTTGGTATTGGATTACCAGCATTTAAACTCGCATTGCCGTACCTGTGCAGTACAGAATACTCACGGCTCTGCCTTAGTGGATAGTCTTGTGCGTAAGCGGTTTAAGACCACGCTTGACATTTCCAACGGTTTTTATGCCCACCATTTGGATGGTCTAAGTTCCCAATGGACCAGTTTTACATGCGGCGGCGAACAAAAACAGTTCAGGCGTTTACCGATGGGCTATAAGAATAGTCCTGAAGTATTTGCTGCCCGCATAGTCTCTCTCTTAGAGAGAATTGACCCTGATGCATGCTCGTATGTGGATGACATTTATCTCACAGACGACGAACTTTGGGAGCATCTGTGTCGAGTTGACTGCATAATTTGTAGCTTTGCGGACTTCGGTTACAAATTCAACTTTGCAAAGTCGCACATTGCAGAGTACACAGTGTTGTTCCTGGGCTATGAGCTCAACAATGAAGGTCGAGGATTGGCTCCTCACTTCTTGGAGAAATGCGCACAATTGCGCGTTCCAATAACTCTGAAAAAATTACAGTCTTTGCTGGGATTTTTGAATTTCGGGAGGACATACATTCCTGAATATGTCCAGCGTATCAAGCCTTTGTATGCTTTGATACAACCTACTTTTACCAAATCTTGCTGGCTGCCGGAACACTCAGCTATTCTGCAATCTTTGCAGGCTGATCTGCTTGCTTCTAAATACTTACTGACTCGTGATAACCACGCCAACCTGGTGATAAGAATCGTCGCTGGGGCGGTGTGTTTCACATACCTTACTTTTAACGAAGGAGACACAGTACCTATTGCCTACAAGTCACACTTGTACATTTCGGCTGAAATGCGATTTTCCACTGTGGAGAAAGTTTTAACGGCTGTACAGATGGCGATTCTTAAGGAACGCGCTCTGTCACAGGGAAAACGCATGTTGGTTGTTACTCCGTGTCCTGCTTTGGAAGCAGTTACGAAAGCTTGTGTACCTAATTCTAAAGCTTTGCACCCTCGGTGGATACAATGGGCTGCTTCATTGACATCTCCAGATGTCACATTTATTTTTGATGCCTCCTTACGGTCCCAGGAGTTTTTGCAATATGAATTCGTTCATCCTGCGCCTTTGGCTATGCGGCCTTTGGAGGATTTCCATTGCATCATATACACTGATGGTTCGGCGTAGGTTGCGCATGGTTCTAAACACGCATACGTTTCCGCATGCGCCATTGTGGTAGGCGCCATGGTGAACGATGAGTTCAAGTCCAGGGTCGTGCACATGCAGACTCTAGGGGACTGCACCGCACAATTGGCAGAGCTTCGTGCTCTGATGCTTGCATTGGAGTACGCTGATCCCAGTGTGACGTCTCTTATTGTAAGTAATTATTACTACTGTGTCCAGTCTTACAATGAGAACTTGTTCTTTTGGGTTCAAAATGATTTTCGTGATTCCAAAGGTAGCACAATAAAATATAAAATGATCTGGGTCCGAGTGGCTGAGCTTAAAGAGCAGTTGTCACTCATGTTTGTAATTCATACTCTTGGTCATCAGCGCGCTGGAGTCCACGCTGTTGGCAACTCGCTTGCTGACGAGGCAGCGAAATCAGCAGTATCAACATATTTAGTTGCGGCAGTTACACGGTCCAAAAGTAAGATTGATGATGATATCTTGGCAGCTGTTGCTGCCACTGAGAAGGGAGGTATATATCCTAAGGGGTTCCCTTCGAAATACTCATACCACTTAAGTCCCAATAAGGTTCCTTATGTGAAAATACCTGACGTTGGGGAGAGATTGATTCCCAACTCAGATCGCAGAAATACATTGATCACAGCGGCCCATGAAGGTGTTGCGTCTGCGCACGAGGGCCTTTCTGCCACTGTGTCTCAATTACAACAGCGTTTTTGGTGGCGGGGACTGTACAAACAGAAGCGCGATTATGTCCTTCAATGTGACATTTGCCAGCCTTCAACTGATGCGCGTCCGCCCCAAATAAAGTTGTTCATTTCTAATAAACCACTAGGTTGTGTTTATCTAGATCACTGCGGTCCTTTTTCTTCTGATACTGCATATAAGTACGTTTTAGTCGCAGTTGATTCATGTACACGCTTTGTATGGGTCTGGCCTCACCGCAGCGCTGATTCACGGACTGTCATAAGAGATTTGCATGTCTTTGTAGGGATTTTTGCCTGTGGTACCTTCCATTCGGATCAGGGTCCTGCTTCCGCCACTAAGGCGTATAAGGATGCCATGGCTTTGTTGGGGGCCCAGGTCAAGTTTTCGTCTCCATACAGACCTGAGGGTAATAGTGTAGTGGAGCGAATGAACCGTGACTTAAAGCAATCATTGACAGCTCGAGTTATAGGCACTGGCAGGAACTGGCTGGCCCATCCCAATGGCGTGCAGCGTGCTCTTAATAATCTCCCTAGAAGGTCTCTGGGAGGGCGGACCCCATACGAAATGCTCTTTGGTATCAAGATGTATGTACCGGACCTTGACAGTCTAGACTCGGTGGCTGTAGCTGCCTCCTTTGACGTAGATGAACATTGCAATGTTTTACAGACTCTACAAAAGACAAGAGACAGTCTTGCAAAGGAACATTTGCCCTCCACTTCGGATGATGCGTTGCAGATCCTGGTAGTTGGCTGGCTACCCCAAGTTGGAGAATTGGTTTGGGAGAAGATCGAAAACAAGAAAGAATTTGGTCCCTCTTACCGAGCTCCAGTTCCTGTGCTTGGTGTGAAGGGCACAAGAACAGTCATTTTACCTCCACTTCCAGGTCGTAAAGAAAACAGGTATATCTCCATTGACAATGTCAAGTTACACAGAGTGGCCGATTCTTCTTAGTATGCCACCGGCAGTCTCCTGTCCTTCGATTGTGAGAAATTCTCTATTGGCCTCTGCTTCGAATCCTGAGCCGGAGGTGGCCCTCGAGATGCCTGCAATTTCTAGTCCTTTATTGAGTACATTGCCTGGTGCTCAGCTTGATGAAACTGACTACACTTACCCAAATGACTTATCGATGCCTGATTTACAAACTCGTTTTGTCAGGACTTAGCCCTCGCGCCTGCTCAGCGAACTACAATCCCCAGCAATCACGGGCCGGGACTACAACTCCCATGACCCTTTGCGGCCCTCGCGATTTAGCGCTGATGGGTGGGTTGCTCGGGGCTAGTGATTCTGGTCGTCCCCGCGGGAGCGGCTGCTCTCGATTCCAGTGCACCTTCCCAGGAGTTAGTTCAGTTGGGGGAAAAGGCCGCTCTGGAGATCCCGTTTGGTATTGTACTGAGAACGTTTCTTTTCATGCTTGGCATTCTGATTCTTAGGAGCGCCGAGTGCTCACCTTTTGGAGGCAATGTGAGTCGCTTTTGACTCAAACTATTACTGTTGTGATTTGGATACTTAACGCCCCTGGCTAGGGCGGGACTGGTGTTTGTTTGCTTCACCATTTACGTGGCTTGGTCCTACAAGTGGCGGAATGAAGGGGGAAGACAACCTCCTCATTACCGTCATGAATTTATGACGAGTGTTTGTCCTTTTGATTTGGATTACAATTCCCAAAGCGGGTGGCAGTGGCTTTGTGGCTACACCTCACCGTATTTGGTTGGTTTTGATATGTGGAGGTTTAGATGCCATTCATGGATTTCAATGCAGTAATTGTTATTATTTGAAATGGAATAAGCCTCTACAGCGTTTGCTTTCTTTACTTACATTCCTGACCTGCTGGATAGTAGAAGCAGTATACTGTGCAAGACTTCTTTGGCAGTAGGATTTACGTTTGGAAGAGTGTTACCACTCTGGGGGTATGTGAAGTCAATCTAACCTATATAGATGAATGTGCAGGGTGTTATCATAATCATATGTGTTATATAGGTATAGGAGGAAAGGGATGAAGGCCGTCGTGTGGAGAATGTTTCTTACTTGATGCAGGTGATAATCCGTTTTAGTGAGACCTTACTGAGAGTAGCTATAGGAAGTGTACTAACCTGTTCTCTTGTTTTGCAGCTTCCTTTCCCTGCTGTCCCCTCCTTTCCTTCCTTGGGTTTTCCCCGTTTTCGGGGTTTTTCCCTCACCCTATCACTCGAACACCCTGTGTATGTACAGTCAGGGTGTTTGGGAGGTCCGGAGGTGGAGCTTATTGCTGCAAACAAATCCTGCAGAGTGCTGATCCTGACAGAATCACTAGCCCAAGAATTACACTCTGCCCGGTTCGTTGGTAGCAATAATGGCCTCCATGGAGGATGTGCTGCATGCTTTGGTGTTGGTCCAGCAGGAGCTGGCCTCCTCAAAGGCAGAGACAGTAGCCTTACGCGATAAGGTTGAGCAGTTGTCTAGGAATCCTTTTAACGCCTCGTCTCCTGCCTCAACAGTGCAGGTGACAGTGCCCCCGCCCATTCCTTTGGCCACACCAGAAAGATATGCAGGAGACGCAGGTCTTTTTGACCCAGATCCTGCTTCACTTTTCTTGTAAACCTGCTTCATTCCCTACTAACCATTCTAGGGTGGCCTTCGCCATCTCCTATCTAGTGGGTGACGCAGCAAATTGGGCAGTTCCGCTGGTAAAGAATAACGATCAAAAACAATAAAGGAGTATCCACTCAAAAATAGAGAGAACGTAAAAATGTGTTCCTCTGGATAGGGGCTAGGGTGCTCAGTTCAGCACCATGTGCCTCAGCCTGTTTTTGGATAATACATATCCTTTTAGAAGACCCCTCACTCACCAACCTAGTTGGTGACATGCTTCATCATTGGGGTCCCACCCCATAGGCCGAGTGCCTATAGGGTGTGCTGCGACACCTGATTACAGTGGAGCTGGTTCGTTTTTTTCTTTTATATGTACAAGACGATCAAACAAGTGGTTTAAAAAGGGCCAACACTACTCACTGCAAGTAATTTATTCTTGAGTGCTTGAACCCTTAATTAAAAACGTGTTGCACCTATGCCTAATTAGGTAGGCTTCGGTGATATAATTAGTGTTTGATAAAAATAGCTAAGTGTGCTATGTGAAGTGTGGTAAATAATAAAATTTAAAAGGGTCTACATGTTTCAACCATCATATCATTAATTGGTTTTCGTCAGGACCATGTGACTGAACTGGGTGGTCCACACACGCTAAGGTGCGTCCTGCCCTAGTCCAGATTAGAGTGCACAAATTGTGGACTCGTGTAAAATAAGTGCTTATTCTTTTGTTCAAAGAAAAAACCTGTAAAAACAGGGAAGCAAAAGACAAACAGGACGGGGTCACATACTAGGGTAGACAATACATATACATCACATTTAACATATATAGCCATACCAAGTCAATAGTAGATGTTAATCCTGGGTTGGAACAGAGGGATTCATCTATTTTATTTACATTGCTACAGTGCTATATAAGAATAACGATCCCATTTTGTCCGATTGGGCGGCCTTTAGAGCCGAATTCGAGAAGGTATTCGATCGCAGGGCCGCCTCCTTCACTGTGGATAAGGAACTTATGGAGTTGAAGCAGGGAAAAAATGAGTTGATTACTTATTTAACCTCGTTTAATAGATTAGTGGCTGAGGCTGAATGTCCGGAGGAAAAGAGAATGTCCCTCTTTTATCAGGGGTTAAAGGAGGAATTAAAAGATGTGGTGGCTCAAGTGGATCCCCAGCCCAAGACATGTGTAGACATGATCAATCTCGCGTTGAGGCTAGATGGTCGTTTGTCAGAAAGAGGGGGGTATAGGAGAAGATGGGATAGAGGTACGTACCATTTTGATCGCACCTCTTCTAAACCTACTGGAGGGCCTAACAGTAGTACAGGACCTATCGAGATACGAGCTCTCAGATCCCCTTTGTCAAAGGCAGAGAGGGAAGCCAGGAGAACCCAGGGCCTATGTATGTACTGTGGGAAGAAGGGGCATTTTGTGAGAGACTGTCCCTCCAAGCCCAAGACTTCTAGTAACAGTAGATTCAAGAGAGTAGCGGTTTCTGCCACGACACCCAGTGATGGACAGGGGGAACCTGCAAATCCGGGGTCAGTTGAGAGATCATAATGGAAATTGAACTCATTGTCGACTGTTGGGTTGGGGGAAACCGAGTCCCATTTGGTAATTGGAATGACGTTGGAATGCGAGCATAAGTGTCATCAAGTGCTGGTTATGTTGGACTCAGGGGCAACGGGCAATTTCATTGATGATGGCCTGGTGTCTAGGTTAGACTTACCCCGCATTCTGAGAGAGAACCCTGAGGAGGTTCTAGCGGTGGATGGTAAGCCGTTAAAGTCAGGGCAAATCACCGAAAGAACGAGTGAGGTGGGGTTGTCGGTGGTTTTGCGAGGTATCATTCACTCCGAGCTTCTATCTTTGAACATCATAGCGGCACCCCAGTATGAGGTAATTCTGGGAATGCCATGGTTATGTAGACATAATCCTGTGGTTAACTGGAAACTTAAAACTATTGAATTTTTGCCTGAGTTTTGTCAGGATCACATGGTGTCTGGACCTTCTGTTCATGTGGCCGTTCTATCCACCCATTATGTAGCAGCTACAGGAGCAGAAAAAGATGTACAGCTTCCTGAAGTGTATAGCCCTTATAGTGATGTGTTCAGTGAGGCGAAAGCGGAAACCCTTCCTCCGCACAGGGAGTAGATTGCCGCATCGATCTGATTGAGGGGGCTTCTATTCCTACTTGCAGGGTGTATGCATTGTCAGTCCCGAGACTGCCCACTTGAAAGAATATATCGACCACTACCTCCGCTTGGGGTTCATTCGACCTTCCCGCTCCCCTGCAGCCTCTCCTCTGTTCTTTATAGCGAAGGCCAATGGGGACCTAAGGGCTTGCGTGGACTATCGCGTCCTGAATAAAAACACCGTCCGGAACCGTTATCCTCTCCCCCTCATTTCTGTTGTGCTTGACCAGGTGAGGGAAGCAAAAATCTATACCCGTTTGGACTTGCGGGGGGCTTATCATCTGGTCAGGGTACGCGAGGGAGATGAATGGAAGACGGCGTTCAAGACGCGATTTGGCCTCTATGAGTATATGGTGATGCCCTTTGGGCTTTGTAATGCCCCAGCGGCTTTCCAATTTTTCATTAATGATGTGCTAAAGGACTATTTGGATCGCTTTGTGGTAGTGTATATCGATGATATACTGATATACTCTCAGGAGGAATCCTGTCATGCCGAACAAGTGGGAGCAGTTTTGGACAAGCTGAGGGAAAACCGGTTGTACGTGAAATTGAGTAAATGCGAGTTTGGGGTTCATGAGGTGGAGTTTCTGGGAGTGAATCTCAGCTCGCAGGGATTACAAATGTCGGATCGGAAGGTCCAGGCGGTGCAGGAGTGGTCAATCCCTAAGAACGTGCGGGAGGTGCAAAGCTTTTTGGGATTTGCTAACTATTACCGCCGTTTTATTGATCAGTTCTCGCAAAAGGCTGTCCCAATCACTAGGTTGTTGAGGAAGGGGGTGCAATTCGCCTGGAATGAAGAAGCTGACGGGGCTTTCCAGGCTTTAAAGAAGGCGTTTGTTACGGCTCCTGTGTTGGCACACTGTGGTAAATAAAATATTACCCTGGCAGAATTTCTAGGCATTAACAAAGTATCATGCATCAAATGAGAGACAGGATCCGTGGTGTCCAAGTTAAATGGGCTTTATTCCAATAACTCGAGTCAAAGGGAGAATCAGTTCCATCACCACAGAGGTTCAGGAAGGGTCTTCTAACAATTATTTACTGAACATGGGTTATATACATTTTATCTTGTACATAGGACGTAAGAAGGAACGCTCGAGGCATAGCAGAGAGAACATGAGATAAGAACATGTGGGTGTACACTTTGATGAGTCATAGGTAGGTGATAGGTAGGTGTCATAGGTGGGTGGGTACTTAGAGGAGGAGTTTGGATAGCTAGCTGGAACTATGCCCTAATTATGCAACTTTGAGCATGACGTGCAATTGACGTGTAACTGGGAGGAAGCTGACTTTCAACCTAGTAGAGAGATCTCTTGTGTCAAGGCGACCAGCACATCTAGTACAACTGATATCTAGAGTCAGGGGATGTATTTTCTGAAGCAATAGTTGTTCATCACAAAAAGACAGAGAGGGCATATTTATTTGTTCATTGCATGAGGGCTGTGAGCTCTTCTATGGATGCAAGCACTGTGATTTACTTAAATGGAGACAGAATGGCTAGGCCCTATCTCCCTCGGACGGGTTCTGTGTACCTTCTTCACCAGGCTGAAACGTGATTCTGTAAAGCAAACAGATAACTGTTATTCATAATACTGTCTTGGCAGGCCTCTTGCTGGGCTTCTCTCGGCTGAGCTAGAAGTATGCGAGGTCAGAGGGACGTAACTGCGGCTTCAGTGTGTCAGGAGTCATGAAATGCAAATACATGGGCCTTATGCTACCTTAACGTTTGGGAGACTTTGATGACTGGCATTTCTAATGCAGGACATGATTGCAGGGGCCTAGTGATTCAGGCCACTACGAGGAAGTGCATGGGTGTCATGCACATGACATGTAACATAGGGTACACGTAGGGGACATCTTGGTTAGGCAAAATTTCATTTTCCTCATTCCCTCCTTGTCCCCTACTTAACCCTTTAGGATACATCTATATTCATGAGACCGTATAGTCCATCATACAGAATCATTTGTTCATCTTTAACTCTTTGTTTACGTGGATGGGGAACACAGGCAGTGGCACACAGGCCGCAAATCGCCGGGCCACACTGCAAACAGAGACAGCAACCAAATATCATAAGTAGGATCATTCCTAGGAAGGACATAACTTTCCATCCCCATGCCGATATTACACCCCAGAACCAACTGGACCAGGTCCATGTGCCTGGGTCTTGATGTATGGCATGAGCAATCTTGTGGAGCCTTGTTATTGCTTCGTACACAGATGGTGCATTATCTGGGATGAAAATGCAACAACTAGATCGGATGACTCTACAAGCTCCGCCCCTATCCGCCAGGATGACGTCTAGAACGAGGCGGTTTTGAAGAACGACAAGTCTAATAGCAGACTGTTCCTGGGTCAAGTTCGCCAGGGCAGATGCAGTTATATTTACAACTGTTTCAAGAGTCCTTGTTAACCTGCGTATCAGTTTACTGTTTTGGACGGGACCTATGAAGAAAAAGAATCCTTTGTTGAAATCTGTATATTGCTCCCAAGCTGTTTCAGTCTGATCGATCCCTGCGGAATCTGTCTCTCTCTTTTGTCTAACATGTTCTAGTCGTGAATCTCTATGATAATTTGATGGGGCTAGAAAAACGGGTGGCAATAAGCATGCTATATAACAAGTCCCACCCCAGTCTAAGGGCAGATGTACATAGGCTGTCTGACCACAAATGAAATAGGTATGGCGTGATGTTTTGAAAGAAGAAAGTCCTTTATCGTTAAACTCTACTACAGTGTTACACTCGCTGTGTCCCATATGTACTGAACCTTTCTTTCTAACACATAGGTCACCTTTTGCTGGCAGGACTGAAATAAACGGTGGACTTGTATTTTGCTTGGGCTGAACGTTTAACATTATAAAATTAACGGATGCATTTCCCTGTTCGTACTCTTCATTCTCTAAATCGGTTCCCTTTCTTTGGGGGAATCCGTCTTTGTCTGGAAAGCATGCTTCATTCATTACTTTATTCAGGTTTCCATATATCCAGCCACCTGGATAAGCTATGTACCTTCTATCTATTGAGGTCATTAGAGCAAACCATGCTCCACATGACCCATTGTGTGAGAACGGTAAAGGGTAGAAGGGCAGAACTCCCTTCGTTTCTTGATAAGGAGGCAGTTGGCCACATACCCAGCAATCAGTCGCATTGCTGGTCTGGTGAGAATGGTGTAACATTCGAATAAATGTATTGTTACGTAGTGCAAGTCGATATGACAATTCATGAGGAGGCAGGTCACTGAATGTGTGCTCTGCGGTGCTGTTACTGGAAGAATGTATATGTGAGGAAATGGGAAAGAAAACATGTAGCAATAAACTGATACCAATTATAACGATGCACAGAATAAAAAGAATGATCAAGGTAACTATACATCTACTGCGTAATATCTTGCAGTATTTTTCCTTCTTATCTCTCTTCTTGCTATTCTCATATGTGATCTTATACATGTCAGAAATCAAGTCTAACCGATTCACCACCGAGTGGACTTAGACAATTAAACTACGTCTGACTTACTAGATCTTAATTTAGATTTATACTCCTGCTGAGGGGTCTTTTCTAGCAAAGGTCAGTGTTCTTTATAAAAGTTCCAAAGTTCCAAATAGTCCAAAGTATCTTTTGTAGTGATGAAGGTGAGTTCGGCCTTTACGTCCTTCCACCAACTTCGGCGTCTTCCAACGTGGCTCAAGGGGACTTGAACGATCAAAATTCCGGATGCATACAAAATTCTCGGGGACAATGGCGTGTTCCTTGACCTGGGTGTTGTCAGGGAAGGCAGCTGCAACCTGTGAACAACAAGAGAGTAGTGTAGACATCAAGGAAGCCAGCTAATCTGTCAGCATGTTACTGTCAACATCAGTAATTTTCTTTGGCATAGGCGTACCTCACATATTTGGCGGTCTACCGAAAACTACTTCATAAGGAGATAGGCCTGTTCTGGAATGAGCTACCATACGCATGTAAAAGAGGGCAACCGGCAAGGCCACCATCCAATCCACGCCTTTTTCTGTACAGACCTTTGCCAATTTCGTTTTATTTGTCTGATTATGTCTTTCTACAAGGCCTGCTGCTTCTGGGTGTCTTACACAATGGAATTTCCAAGTATATCCTAACAGAAGAGACACTTGTTTCATTAATTCAGAAGAGAATGGCTGACTGTTATCTGAATAGATCACACGAGGTAATCCATACCTAGGGAAGTACTCACGCACTAACTGTCTGGCTGTTGTCACAGCAGTATAATCTGGAACTGGATATGCTTCTGTCCATCTAGACAGTGCACATACAACTACCAAGACGTACTTGTAACCTCTACATCTGTCCATTTGGATATAATCCGTCTGGAGAACTTCAAAAGGGTGGTCAGGAGGATGAAATCCGCCTTGTTCCACCGGAATGCCTTTACCTGGATTGAACTGACAACAGATCATACATGTTCGTACTTTCTGCTTCGCTGCTGCACGCATGTGCTTGTTAAACCAAATGTTCTGTAAGCTGTCTAGCATTGCTTTTTCCCCCAAGTGTGCGGGACTATGTGTTGTGCTTATGATTACTTGTACCATAGAATCTGAAAGAAACCATGTGCTTTTTCCCTTAGTCATTCAACCTTGGTTAGTCTGGACCCCTCCTTGTTCAGTCCATTTCTTTATCTCATCTGCAGTGGCATGTGTCTGTATGTCGAGTACATCTTGAGTGGGATCCCTGACTGTCATACATGTTGTCAGTAATGGTACCTCTGTCCTTGTCGTGTCTGTTGGTGTCTGGGCTGTCTGGGCTGTAAGTTTAGCTGTTCGGTCTGCCAGGTCATTACCCTGGGTAATGGTGTCTGTAACTTTGGTGTGAGCTTTATATTTCAGGATAGAAATGGCTGTAGGTAAATGTATGGCTTCTAACAGGGCTTGAATAAGTTGGCTGTGCTGAATCTTGGCCCCATGAGAGGTCAAGAAACTAGGAGTCGCTGAAACTGGCGCTTGACATAAAGCTCTTTTTAATTCCTCAAATGCCAAGGTGTGTTCTTGTGTCCAAGGGAGGACAGTCAAAATGGCTGCCTCCTGTGTAGTTAACTGTATGAGTGGTTTGGCTAGATATGCATACTGGGGAAGTGAGGCCAATAAATGCACGAACTTCCTTTTGTGTCCTGGGCTGTGAAAGGTTAGTAAGTAACTGAATACGTTCTTGTGTTAGCTGTCTACAGCTGACTACCCTCCTTGGAAATCAAGTGTGACACCACTTGCTTTTCACAGAATTGCAACTGTCAGTGATGCATTCTCGCATTCTGTGTCTGATCGTGCTGTAACCAGGATGTCGTCTACGTACTGTATCAGTCTTGTGTTGGCAGGCATGTGAATACCGTCCAGCCGTTTCTTTAGTGTCTGACAGTAAATGCTAGGGCTCACTGTCATCAATCTAGCAAAAATGATATATATAAAAACGAATAAAAATGAAAATGTAATTAAAAAGCACAATTTTTATTTTGGGGAAACCTCTTTTTAAAAGCTCTGCACTTTATACCAAAATCCTACTCCAAATCTTGGGAATAGTATGACCATACTACCTACAATATGTCCTCTAAATGTATTTTAATAAAATCCAAATTATTCCATCATAGACAGAAGGCTGGAGCCTCGCTACTCCTCACCTCTGTGAGAAACAGCCCCTCCCTTTAGAAAGATGTCCGCGCTCGGAGTTTTGAATCAACTCCAAGCCGGGCTACACTGTGATCTAAAATTGAATGACTGCCAGATGCTGGACTCATTGCAAGAGCAAGACTCCTGCCAATTATGCTGTTTACACTACTGAAGGAAAAACGTATTCATTCGCAAGCGTGAATTTATCTGAAGTCAATGAAGCTTTTAGTGTTGACTGTAAGGAAGAACAATTTTTTTTTGTACACAAGTCAGAGGGGCTGGGGAGGTAACTTCGCTACGAACTCACCCCTTGCTCACCTACCCCTCCCCTCAGAGCCAGGAGCTGGCTCAGTGTGAAACATAACAAATAGGAGACAAGCCTCTCACTCGTCTCTGCTTCTCTAAAATTGGGTCGCTGCCAACGCTGAGCTCATTGAAAGAGCCAAGCGTCTGCCAAGTTCCTTAAAGAGGGAGCTGCAAGCCTCCTCCCTCCACATTCGAAGGAAGCTAGTGTCAGTCGGAGGAGTAGCCCTCCCTTTACATAAACATTTTTCTGCGGCTCATCACGGAGGCTCTGAGAGCTGAGAACAGCTGCCAAGTTACTGAAGACAGAGCTCGGTCTTGTCCGCGGAAAAGAATTGGAGTATGGCCAATAATAACAAGACAGGCACGGCAAGAGGGAAAAACCCTCCCTTTACATAAACATATACTGGAAGCCAGGACCTTCAAGGTCGAAAAACACATTCTGAGTAATTCAAAACATATCTGTACCCAGGCCAGAACCATTATTCTCTAACTAACTGAAGCAAATATAAAACGTGGTAAAAAGTGAATTATTAAAGACATGTATTCTTTTTTTTTTTTTAACTAAGTGACATGCTCTAGCTGTTGGGACGCTGGGGGGGATATAAGGCACTGGAGCCTGTTCCCTCGCGTGGTAAGTGGGCAGTGGCAGTGTCCCTACCGCTTCTCTACTGTAGCGCTTGTCAGTGCGTGGGTGATTGCTACCTGTGCGCTGCGTGCTAACTTGGCGTGTGAACCTTTTAAACTTTTAATTTTTAAAACTGCATTTTCCTGACCTGGCATTGCGGTGAGACAGCGCGTTCAAGCCTCACTGCGCTCTATGCTGATCCCGCCATCTTTATTCTGCTCGGCTGAGCTTCACTAGCGGAGACGCTTCTACCGCCACCTAGCAACGGAGTGCTGGACTCGCCCCTCCCTCCCGCCTCGTTCTGACGCCGGTGACTAGCACCGTTCGAGCAGAGGGCGTGGAGGGTCCGAGCCAGACACTTCCGGAAGCTGCCTGCAGCGCTCTAGCTGTTGGGACGCTGGGGGGGATATAAGGCGGATGTGTTGCAGGCAGCGCAGCGGACGAGCGCAGCGGGCGCGACGAAGGCGCGCCGGAGTTGCGCCTGAGTTAAGCCCGTCTGCGCCCGTCCGCGGCCGATTGCGGCCCAGGGCCAGAATCCCTGGCCGTCCTGCAGCACATATTCGCTGGAGTCGAGATGACCTTCTTCTCCTCCGCCATGGCCACCTGGGACCATTCTTACACAGCATGGAGGCGGATAAGAGCGTGGGCTGCAATTTCTGCAGCTTCACCTTCTGCTCAGGGCAAACCAACACTAGCGCCCACCATCCCCTGATGTGCGGGCTGCTGAATGTTCGCTCCCTACGAAAGCACAGCCTTGATATCCATGACCTCCTTGTTGGGAAGCGATGGGACCTACTCTTCCTTACGGAGACATGGTTGGACTCGGACTCCATGCCGGAAATCATCGAGGCCATCCCAGAGGGCTACTGTCTTCAAAGACTTGATAGACTAAGAGGGAGAGGTGGGGGCATAGCCATAGTGGCGAAACAGGAATATCAATGCCAGCTGGAACGCACCAACATTGAGGGTAGTGAAGCAGGTGCCTTCTCCATTACGCTTAATGGCAAGTCCACCCTAAAAGGCCTCTTAATTTACCGCCCACCGGGTTCCCCCACAGCTTTCATTGAGAAACTAGTGGAGGATGTCACCGAAGCTGCTCTGAGTACATATAAATATCTAGTCCTAGGTGATCTGAACCTACATCTAGATACCCTAACAGATAAGACAGCTAATGATCTCTGTCTCACAATGGCTCACTTGCAGTTTGAGCAGAAAGTGCAACATCCCACCCACAACTTGGGCCATCTTCTCGACCCAATTTTCGCTAATTGGAATCAAGTGGAAGCATGCACTCCGGTCCCCATCCCATGGTCAGACCATCACCTTATCCCATTTACCATTGGGAGTCAGGAACCTGCTCCGATTGACCCTCCTGCCGATAAACACCCTAGGCGGAGATGGGCAGCATTCTCTCAAACCGCATTTAATCAGGCATTAACTGCTAAAGGTCATCCAGGTGGAATAGGTGTGGTAGATATCAACTCCAACCTAGACCAACGTATTACAGAGGCCCTGGATTTGGTGGCTCCACTTGGTGCGGCCAAATTGGGGGGCCGAGTACAGAGATCTGCTCCCTGGTTTAATGATGACATGCGGGTGGCGAAAGCGGCGTGCAAAAGGGCTGAAAGGCAATGGAGGGTAGCATATTCCGCCTCTGCTAAAGCTGAGTACACTGACTGCAGGCGTAGCTATCATAAATTGCTACGAAAGGGCAAATCAGCGTACTTCTGCGCTAGGATTGAAGAAGCTGAGCAGTCCACCAAGGAACTCTTCTCAATCTACAAGTCCATTGCTATAGGGAAGTCTGCTGTATGGCCCACGAAACTCTGCACTGTGGAGGGCTGTGACCGTATTGCAGAATTTTTTGCTAATAAAGTCACTAACCTCTACAACTCCTTTCCTCAGCAGGCAAATAATGCTCCCACATGGGGGGAGGGTGTCAAGAATATAGGAGAACGACAGCTCATCTCCTTTTCCACCCCGCCTACAGAAGAGCTAATCCGTATCTGCGGGTCAATTAAATCTGGCTCCCCAAGAGACCCGACGACTCCCAGCCGACTCAAGGGTAGTTTGCAAGTGCTTGAACCTTATGTTCGCAATCTACTCGACTCCTCTTTTATGTCCCAGAGTGTCCCCAAGGCTTGGAAGCAGGCAATCGTACTCCCCCTGCAAAAAAAGGCTAATGTGAATTTTGAGAAATTTGACAACCTCCGCCCCATCTCCCTTCTGCCCTACATGGCTAAAATAGCGGAGAAAATTGCCAACACGCAATTGATGCAGTTCGTGGAGGAGGCATCGTTACTCCACGACTCACAATTTGGCTTCCGTCCCCGTCATTCGACGGAATCGGCACTTCTTGCGGCGGTGGAGGCACTGCGACAGGGCGTGGATGAGGGCCAGACTATGGCTCTGATCCTACTCGACTTAAGTGCAGCATTCGACACTGTAGCACATGCCATCTTGCTACAGTGTCTGAGTGAAGGTGGGGTTACAGGTGCTGCGCTTGGCTGGATCAAGTCCTTCCTGTCTGACAGGTGTTTCCGGGTCAGGATGGGAGAATGCTACTCGAGGGAGATCGAGTTGGGCCAGGGCGTACCGCAGGGTTCGTCCCTGAGCCCAACCTTATTCAATATCTACGTCTCCCCTTTAGCAGCCATCGCGGAGGGCCACGGTCTCCACTTGGTGTCCTACGCCGACGACACGCAGTTGGTCGTCTCCCTATCGCGTGCCCCCGGTCTTGCAGCGGACATCTTCAGGAACTGCATGCAAGATCTTGCAGCCTGGATGTCCGCAAACTGTTTAAAGCTGAACGGTAGCAAGACCGAGGTGCTCGTGGTGGGGGGCGGGCCTTCTGCGTGGTCGCCTAAGTGGTGGCCACCCTGTCTGGGCGAGGTCCCCACTCCCTGTCTGGAGGCCAAGAATCTTGGTATGTGGCAGGACAAAGACCTTGCCTTTGGTCCTCAGGTTGGCCGGGTGACGGGGGTGTGTTTCGGTGTCCTGAGAGCTCTGAGGAAGGTTTTAGATCTGCTTCCCATCTCTGCTCGTAGGACCCTGGTGCACGCCCTGGTCACCTCGCGCTTAGACTATGGGAACCTGCTCTATCTGGGGGCCTCAGGCAAGGTCATGGGTCGCCTCCAGGTGCTTCAAAATGCCGCAGCACGGCTCGTGCTTAGACTCCCTAGGAGGTCACCCTCTAAACCCGCCCTCCAAGCCCTCCATTGGCTCCCGATGGTGAAGAGAGTTGAGTTTAAGGCTCTCTCAACGTGCCATCGCATTCTGAGCGGCAAAGCCCCTGTGCCACTCCAGAGTCTGGTGTCCCACTATGAGCCTACCCGCAATTTACGGTCCTCTCAGACGGGACTACTAGTGGTACCCAGAGTTAGGAGGGCACGAATGGGAGGGAGATCTTTTAGACATCTTGCTCCCAGATGCTGGAATGTCTTACCTCCAGAACTGCGTCTCGAACCATCAGAAATCCTGTTCAGAAAAAAACTGAAAACTCACCTTTTTAGCAGGTAGCTCCTGAGGGAGGGGGGGACGGCATCTGCTCGCTTATCATAGCGCGGGGACACGCCATTAGGCGTCACCAGGCGCTTTACAAATGCCCTAAACTAAACTAAACATGCTAGCACTTTAAAATAATTCTGTACTGCTACTTAAAAGCTCCACTTTCTAATAAACACTTTTGTCTAACTAATTCAGCTAGAAGGCAAGACATTTGAAACATGGGCATTTGTTTAGCATGCAAATTACCACACAAAAAGGGACAGTTTGCTTCTGCACACAAGGCTATGCATTTTGTAGTTGAGAGAAAAAAAAACGAATTATCATGGACTGTTGGGTTGGGACTGTTCTCTGCACATATCAATTGAAGCGTCTCCACTAAATGTTTATCTGAAACCATCTGTGTAAGCATTGCAGCCTAACTGACCTCTGAATCAGACATAATAAATCCTATTTTCAAAGGCTGGTGGACATATAACAGGCAGCAAGTGAACACTGCTTTTACCGTGCAAGATATTACCTTTCTATCATCAGCCTGTCAAAGTACATAGGTGAGCCTTGAAACTAAATGCAAATTAAACTAATGTAGGGGACACATAGCAATGCATTAAGATGGTAGTGTATTATAGCTATCAAAAAGGGCCACGTTCATTAATTTACAAATAGCCATTTTTCCTAAGTAAGTGTGCAAGCTCTTCTATTCTACCTATAAAAAGGGCCAGATTCATAATTTTTCAAACAAAAAAAAAAACCATGTTTTCTAATTGAGTCTATTAACTGTCACAACGCTATTCTAAAGGGCAGCTTGCATTGGGAAAAATATTCTGTAGAAACATTCCTATTTAAAAAAAAACACACGGTTGCAGTATACTAATTAAAAGCACATTCTCTAATGGGTCTATTCTATAATTTCTTCTCAACCGTGAGAACATTAAAGCACTCTCCGTGTAAACCCTTATCTCAGGCCGACTGGTTTATTTACAACTTTACCTACCTCTGAGTCAAACACATTAAAATCAGGTGTTCCAAGGCAAACCCTTTACAAATACACTTCTTTACTCTCCATGCAAGAGTTTACCATTCAATCTGCAAACTGACAAAGCACATAGGCAGACCCAGAATGAAAAGTCAAAGAAACCTTTATCTCAATTTTCAGAAATACGCCCATTGGATAACATGGCAAATCGCACCTCCACACAAAACATGCTTTTTCCACCACTTCCACAGCTCAGATCCTTTTCAAATTTTGCATCACAGTAGTCCAAGCTATTCCCTAAATCCTCACCAAAAAGCAACCAAATCCCTCCACTGGAACGGGTACGAATTTCCGCTCAAAAACACGCCCCCCGCAAACACCAAAAAACGCCAAAATCCCTCAACACCTTGTTAAACAGCATGTTAAAACAAATACTGCCTACTCAGTACAAGATATTAACTCTTTGGCAGCTGAAGCACGATCATTCCCCAATGACTGCAGTACATGGGAAAGTCATGAACTCATTTCTCCACGTTATCACATAACACGTACGCACATCTTCAAAACGTTTTCTCCAAGTACTTGAAAGAGATCCAGCTCTCTCCTGACTAACGTAATGATAACAAGCTCTGCACAAAACATAACCACATGGCGCTATTCACAAGCCATATTTACAAGAAACTCAACATGTCACAAAAATGACACGCTATTCACAAGGCATATTTACAAGGCACTATTTACAAGGAACTCCACAGTAAACTTATAGCTCCAACTCTAACTCTAACTAGTTCTTCTGAGAGGACGTGAATCTTTTTCTTTGGCTTTTTCCTCTGCTAGTTTATTTCTCTCTACTTTGTTGAATTCTTTCTCTGTTCTCCTATGTGACTCTTTGCGCCATAACTCAATAGCGTCTTTCTGAGAGGGTCTTGACTTCTTTTATACATATCATGACCAGGTGTATCTCTTGGCGGGATGTTAACTGACTCTTCTAGTATACCTTTCCTGGTCCCTATCTGACGTAATTTTGAGAACAATACACAAAAAATAGACTGTAACAATCAACAATCATTCACACTAAAACAACATAACATTGAAACACTAAAACAGATACCATTACAGAGAGTTAAACATGTATTTGAAAAACAATTTTGTGCACTGGAAATACAGTACAACCATACCGGTCTCAGAAATGAGACACGTCTTTACCGGGCCCACGTTTAACCGTGGACCCGTCCTGACCGTTTCCACTTTTTACAGTGGACCCGTCTTGACCGTTTCCACTTTTTACAGTGGACCCGTCTTGAAACTTGATGCATTCCCCATAGTGGTACTCACCGGGAAAGCAGAACTTGGAACTTGAAGGCCTCGGAAACTTGACTTGACTATGCTTGCGCCTTGGAACAGGTGGACCTCTGGAGACCTCGGACCTTGCTCTCTCAAGGGCTGGGCTCTGGTTGAGACGATCCGCGTTCCTCACCGCCTCGCATGGATGCCTGGTCGCAGTCCGTCCTCCTCCTGGGCCTGAGGGAGTAGCGGGAAATCCCGATGGCGTGCGCACTTTGAAGTCCGTCACGGCTGTAGAAGGGGGCAAAGACTAGACCTACAACTCCGGCGAGTGGGGAAAGGGATATGTGCCTGTTCGGGCGCCAAATTATGTGGTAAATAAAATATTACCCTGGCAGAATTTCTAGGCATTAACAAAGTATCATGCATCAAATGAGAGACAGGATCCGTGGTGTCCAAGTTAAATGGGCTTTATTCCAATAACTCGAGTCAAAGGGAGAATCAGTTCCATCACCACAGAGGTTCAGGAAGGGTCTTCTAACAATTATTTACTGAACATGGGTTATATACATTTTATCTTGTACATAGGACGTAAGAAGGAACGCTCGAGGCAGAGCAGAGAGAACATGAGATAAGAACATGTGGGTGTACACTTTGATGAGTCATAGGTAGGTGATAGGTAGGTGTCATAGGTGGGTGGGTACTTAGAGGAGGAGTTTGGATAGCTAGCTGGAACTATGCCCTAATTGTGCAACTTTGAGCATGACGTGCAATTGACGTGTAACTGGGAGGAAGCTGACTTTCAACCTAGTAGAGAGATCTCTTGTGTCAAGGCGACCAGCACATCTAGTACAACTGATATCTAGAGTCAGGGGATGTATTTTCTGAAGCAATAGTTGTTCATCACAAAAAGACAGAGAGGGCATATTTATTCGTTCATTGCATGAGGGCTGTGAGCTCTTCTATGGAAGCAAGCACTGTGATTTACTTAAATGGAGACAGAATGGCTAGGCCCTATCTCCCTCGGACGGGTTCTGTGTACCTTCTTCACCAGGCTGAAACGTGATTCTGTAAAGCAAACAGATAACTGTTATTCATAATACTGTCTTGGCAGGCCTCTTGCTGGGCTTCTCTCGGCTGAGCTAGAAGTATGCGAGGTCAGAGGGACGTAACTGCAGCTTCAGTGTGTCAGGAGTCATGAAATGCAAATACATGGGCCTTATGTTACCTAAACGTTTGGGAGACTTTGAAGACTGGCATTTCTAATGCAGGACATGATTGCAGGGGCCTAGAGATTCAGGCCACTACGAGGAAGTGCATGGGTGTCATGCACATGACATGTAACATAGGGTACACGTAGGGGACATCTTGGTTAGGCAAAATTTCATTTTCCTCAACACCCTGTTTTGGAACATCCCTTTGTAGTGGAAGCGGACGCTTCGGATGAAGCGATAGGGGCAGTGTTGTCTCAGAGGAATTCGCTCACAGGACAGCTTCATCCTGTGGCATATTTATCAAAGAAATTGAGCCCTGCTGAGTACAACTACACTATAGCAGAAAAAGAACTGCTGGCCATCAAACGTGCTTTCCAAGAGTGGAGGCAATATTTGTGGGGGGCCTGTCACGCGGTAACTGTATACACAGACCATAGAAACCTCCAGTACATGACTTCGGCCAGGCATCTGACACAAAGACAGATGCGTTGGATGCTTTTCTTTGCGGAGTACAACTTTGTGGTGACCTTTAGGCCTGGCATAGACAATAGGAAAGCAGACGCCCTGTCCAGACAGGTTATGCCAGAAGTACGGCAGGAAGAAGTCCAACAAGCCATTATCCCTGCTGCTAAGGTATTGTGTGTGGTTCGTGCTGAGAGGTTCCTGGACGAGGTACAGCATGCACGATCTTTACAGGCCTGGGAGATTTGGGCTAGTAAAAAATCAGGGAGGTCTGTAAGAAAAGGTCTGCCGTTCCAGTGTGAAAGTTTGTACCTACCCACAGTTGAGATACGGAAGAAAGCCTTTGATTGGTGCCATATAGCTCCAATGGCTGGGCACCCTGGTATAGCTAAAACATTGAGACTGCTTCGAAGATACTTTTGGTGGGATACGTTGGTTAAGGATGCCTCCTTGTGGGTTAAGGGCTGTGAGGAGTGTGCAAGAGCAAAAGGGGAGAATACAAAGAAAAAATGTCAGCTGATGCCCATGCCCACGCCCGCTCGACCATGGCAGAATATTAGCCTGGATTTTATTGCGGGCTTGCCTGAGGAACAGGGGTGTTCAGCTATCCTGGTGGTCGTTGATAATTTGACAAAGATGGGTCATTTTATACCATGTAAAAATCTTCCGACAGCAGGGCAAACAGCTCAGTTACTGGCTTCCCAGGTCATACGGTTGCATGGTATTCCCAGGGTGATAGTGTCCGACAGAGGGCCTCAATTTGTTGCTCGTTTCTGGAGGATGTGGTGTAAGGCTCTAGGGATTGATTCGGCTCTCTCAACTAGCTTCCACCCTCAGACAGATGGGCAGACGGAGAGGCTAAATCAAACCCTGAAAAAATACCTAAGGTGTTATTCCACAGAAGCACAGGAATCCTGGGTGAACCTGTTATGGATGGCTGAGTTGGCATACAACAACGCTTGGCATAGTTCAACCGGCATGTCCCCTTTTAAGGCCAATTACGGATACGATGCCAACACCCTGCCTATTACTCTCCCCTCTGAAGTAGGCGATCAGCCCACTGTTCTGGCTCACATGCGAACATTGAGGAGAGTGCATAGGGAAGCGCAGAAACACTTGCTGAAGGCCACAGAAGTATACAAACGATGGGAGGACAGGCACAGGATACCAGGTCCTCGGTTTCAGGTGGGGGACAAGGTGTGGCTCTCCACTAAGTACATCCGTTTCAAGTTGAGAAGCATATTCCATCCTCGATTCATTGGTCCTTATCAGATAGTGAAACAAATCAACCCTGTGGCTTACAAATTGCGGTTACCTGGCTCCTTGAGAATACATCCGGTGTTCCATGTCCATTTACTGAAGAGGGCTCTCACCTCCCAGAGGAGGGCGCCTCCGCCGGTGGAGCAAGAGGGTGGTCCTGAGTATGAAGTACGGTCCGTTTGTGACTCCAAGTTGCGCAGAGGTGTGCTATGGTATCTGATCTCCTGGAAAGGATATTCTAGTGAGGATGATTCCTGGGAACCGTGGAACAACGTTCATGCTCCCAGGGCGGTTGCTTCGTTCCATCGGAGATTTCCTTCTAAACCTGGTCCTAGGAGGCGCTTGGGAGGAGGGCGTACTGTCAGGACTTAGCCCTCGCGCCTGCTCAGCGAACTACAATCCCCAGCAATCACGGGCCGGGAACTACAACTCCCATGACCCTTTGCGGCCCTCGCGATTTAGCGCTGATGGGCGGGTTGCTCGGGGCTAGTGATTCTGGTCGTCCCCGCGGGAGCGGCTGCTCTCGATTCCAGTGCACCTTCCCAGGAGTTAGTTCAGTTGGGGGAAAAGGCCGCGCTGGTGATCCCGTTTGGTATTGTACTGAGAACGTTTCTTTTCATGCTTGGCATTCTGATTCTTAGGAGCGCCGAGCGCTCACCTTTTGGAGGCAATGCGAGTAGCTTTTGACTCAAACTATTACTGTTGTGATTTGGATACTTAACGCCCCTGGCTAGGGCGGGACTGGTGTTTGTTTGCTTCACCATTTACGTGGCTTGGTCCTACAAGTGGCGGAATGAATGGGGAAGACAACCTCCTCATTACCGTCATGAATTCATGACGAGTGTTTGTCCTTTTGATTTGGATTACAATTCCCAAAGCGGGTGGCAGTGGCTTTGTGGCTACACCTCACAGTATTTGGTTGGTTTTGATATGTGGAGGTTTAAATGCCATTCATGGATTTCAATGCAGTAATTGTTATCATTTGAAATGGAATAAGCCTCTACAGCGTTTGCTTTCTTTACTTACATTCCTGACCTGCTGGATAGTAGAAGCAGTATACTGTGCAAGACTTCTTTGGCAGTAGGATTTACGTTTGGAAGAGTGTTACCACTCTGGGGGTATGTGAAGTCAATCTAACCTATATAGATGAATGTGCAGGGTGTTATCATAATCATATGTGTTAACTGTGTCCCTTGTGTTATATAGGTATAGGAGGAAAGGGATGAAGGCCGTCGTGCGGAGAATGTTTCTTACTTGATGCAGGTGATAATCCGTTTTAGTGAGACCTTACTGAGAGTAGCTATAGGAAGTGTACTAACCTGTTCTTTTGTTTTGCAGCTTCCTTTCCCTGCTGTCCCCTCCTTTCCTTCCTTGGGTTTTCCCCGTTTTCGGGGTTTTTCCCTCACCGTATCACTCGAACACCCTGTGTATGTACAGTCAGGGTGTTTGGGAGGTCCGGAGGTGGAGCTTATTGCTGCAAACGAATCCTGCAGAGTGCTGATCCTGACACGTTTAGCCACAGAATACAGATTTTCGTTTGACACTGTTTCACACACATCAGGAAAGCCTTCACGGATTACAGTCTATGCAAGATTATTTAAGAAACATTTTTTGATTCCCCCTTGGACATATATTTGGCTGGTGCTTTTATCGATATACTTTTTTATGTCAATTGGTTTTGTGTTTTATTTTTTCCGAATCGTCAATGGACACTATGTCGAAGAGAGAACATGCATTCGACATCTATATGGAACATTGGCACCCCATTCCTCATCACATACTGCACACAGATTGAAGAGAGACTTGGCTTTTGTTAACATCACTGCTTGGCCTGTCCTGGATGGCATTGTTTGGGATGCTGTTAAATTTCAAAACCATGGCCCCACTGAGGTTATAAATGTCCCTAATGTGCTTAGAGTTAACATGGGGGATGTAGTTAAACAAAACATACGTTCTGATGAATGGGATGTTCAGACCGTAGAGGAATTATTTTCTGATTTGAAATATTATGCTGCCTTTGATGCTGAAGATTTGTATTTGGAATTTGCTAATTATGGTGATTTATTTTGTTTCCAACATTTTGGAAACCACTACCTACATAAAACTAATTCCAGGAGGAGTACTGTAAATTATACACAGTGGGAGCATTGCCCAGCTCCTTTGTGAGGCAGTTTGAGTACCTTTTTGAAAAAGTACACTTATTTTACTGACTTTAATTCGTCCAATCCCACTTCATTTTATTTTAAAATGACAGAAAAGTCCATGTCCAAGGTTCGACTTACCGATACTAAGTTATTGTACTCGAAGTCCTTTCTGGACCAGTTAGCTGTTGGAGGCTACGAGTTGTGGAAGGAAACAGTTGACCTTAAATCTGTTTGGGGTTCTAAAAATTGGCAGGTACAAGGCACTGAGGCTTTGCACCGTGCATGTCTCATCCCGAATCATATGTTGTTTTTGAATTCTACCATTTCACAGACAACATGCTTTGGATTGGCTACTTCTAAAAAATTAAATACTCCTTCCTTCCCTGATTTGGAAGAATATTCAGGTTGGGGTAATACTACAAAATTTTCAATCAGGGAGTTGCAAACTCTATTGCTAAATTCGTCCTTTAACATATCCAGTTTGAATCCCCAGGGTTGGCTGCTGTGGCACAGAAGTGCTGACTCGTGCCAACATCGTTTTCTGGGTTTAGCTGATGGCTTTACATAGGTCACGGTGGATCCCAGTTTTGAGAGTGACCATTCTGTCACTACTTATTCAGTAGGAAAATTATGTCAGAATTGGCTCAAACATTCTACCTTGGCGTCAGTTAAACTGCATTTATCTAAACTGACTGAGGATATTGATTTGAATGATTTCATAAAAGGCCCGGCTAGAGGTAGATCTAAAAGATGGATATATGCAGTTCATAATGAAATCTTGAAAACATCACAGATTGAGGCGGCTACCCGCCTTAGGCCTATTGATCAGGCTAATTTGGAAAAGGTTCTTGCAGTTGTGGATAATAGCATTAGCACGCTTTCTTCCCGCATTTACACATTGGATAACATTGTGTCATCTGTTGTTGATATTGTGCAAGATGAAGTGTCTGTATTATACCATGGTCAAAATCAATTGCGTTCTATTATGCAGTTTGCGTGGACCCTGCAGACGCTTAAGGCTGGGAAAGTGCCTTGGAATTACATGAATACCTCTTCTCTTTTTGCCCCGTTTAATTTGACTGATAAGCAACGTTTGCTTTCAATGAGAGATGCATCTTTTTCCATGTTACACATTGAAAGATTAGAGTCTTTACCATTCTCTGTGGCAGAAGCCACTACTGCAACGTGGCTTATCCACGGATTAATAACTTTACCGTTTGCTCTTTTCGAATTTAAAAATTGTAGGAAGTATTTTGCCATTGGTAGATACGAGCCGCTTGGTAGCTCCTATCTACATGAAGCCTGGTCGCTTTCTTTTACATACAGATGTCTTAGGGAGGGCAAGGAAGTTTATCTGAAAGGTGAAGAGTGCACCGAAACACCAGGTCACTCATTAATGTGTAGACATATTCAATTACATGGCTCTTGTAACCAAGAACAGCCTAATTTAGCCTGTGTTTTGAAAGGTACACCCGTGCCTGCTATCATCCCCACATTCACATTACTGGGAAACGGCAGTTATTTACTTTGAAATAATGAAGATTGCTGTGGGTTAATAAAAGGCATTGCTTATATCGTTACAGTCAGTGAACGTGTGGTTTGCTGTAAAAATGTGTTGTATCCACCCACGCATGGGAACTTGGATGTTTCCATCTGGCCGAGGATTCCGACCTTGAAAGCAGAGTTCAATAAGATGAGTCGAATAAGGGCTCTATTGTCACAAAAAGAAGTTGCCCTGACATCAGCTCGTGAAACATTTGTCCTTCACTTAGCTAACACCTGCACAGAGGTGCATGCTTTATTAAATACTGACCTTCCATTGCATTTCGGTGGACTGATTCATACAATCTTTAACGCATCCTCCACAACGGGGCTGGCGCACTTTTTTAAATTAGTTAGCAGTGGTCTAGTGACTTCATTTCAAAAGATATTTGGGGTCATTCCTGCTTTCTTTCATTCTATCTTTTCCAGCCTATTTGGTGGATTTCCCGTTTTACTGGCGCTGGCTGCAGGCGTACTTTTGCTGTTTTGTTTCATTCAAAATGGATGCACATCCTGTGTTCCAAGTCGGGCTGTCGCGGCTGGCACTGTTTTGCAACAGGATGCTTGAATACTATGGCTCGCTACCGCTCACCACCTTAAGTGCAGTTTATGGATTATCGTTTCGATTTTCCTATTTCACATGTGTCCAGCCTGTCTTTCATTGCCTGAGCTGCGATTTCGACTGGGCCCTGGATTTGTGTCTCTGCAATGTGGTGTCTCCTGATGTGGATTATAACCAGCTCATGAGTCCCTTAGTTGCTCATGAATTGCTTTGTTCTGACTGAGGGATTATGGCCTTTGCAGCGATGCATGGAATGCTGGGTCGTTGGAATATATTCGCAGTGGCGCAAGATTTCTTGCCACACAGCTTCATTGAGAACCCATCGAGTTGCCCTGTGATGGTGCTAGAGGCTCCGGTAATTGAAGAGCATGTATGTTCTTTCCCACTATTGAATTGGATGGCTGAATTATTTTCGGATGAGAACAGTGACTTCCTTTTGGAAGCTGTTGCTGCTTATTTTGCATATTCAGTGCTAGGCTAAGGTCTGTCGATGCCATGGTTGAAATTAAACATTTTTGATATTTTTATTTCGGAAGCTATGGACAACTTTTTGAGTCCCAGACCTATTGACTTTGATTCCTGTCATGATTATGAGATTTTTTTTTTCCATGATGACCCAAAAAAAAATTTCTCACTTGCTCAGATTTGAACTGACTATCGTTATTGAACTCTGCATTTCAAATATGTGCCCCTTATCTTATCTTATCTTATCTTATCAGTGCTCTGATCAAGGGAGGGTGTCATATAGATATGCTTTACCGATATGCTGTGTTAAGTTAGCATGAGCTTGTTAGGAGTTTACATGCCATTTTACCTTTCTGCTGCTTCTGCACACGACACATAACTGTTACTTTAGGGTTGAGCCTAGTAGAGTGTTTTGATTCACACGAGAATAATATGTTGTTACTCTGATATCAGCCTTGCTTGGTGAGCTGTGCCTGTACAGTGAGTGCTGATGCCTTCAAGGATATCTCAACACAGTGGTTGTTGTGAGGTCTGATCTTCGCACGTTCCTAGACATAACATACATGCAGCTGCGGCCAAATCTTGGCTTTAGGCGCGTTTTATATTGCTTTGCACGGAGCATACACACACACTTCATGGTGCTTCGCATGCAGAGAGCTGGTGGAAGATGATGTGATCCCTGGCCACTAGGATCTGAGGTATGGGCCCGCCCTGCTAAAACCCAAAGAGACCTTCTTAGATATAATATAATATATTAGCTAGGGAGGGTGAGAATTAGGGGTTGTTTAACCTTCTTCGCTTTAGCATTTTAACATGCTTTCACCTTTTGTATTCTATGGATTAGTAACTATGCTGATTACTTTGTTTCTTATAATATGTTTGCTTGTATTGGCTAAGATACTGCACTTGAGAACACTGCATTAGAAAATAAACATTTCAAATGTGCAGGCTTCCTCATTTACTCCTTGTTCTGGATTGAAATGATTGTATAACGAAAGTGTGTTCATGTGTTCCACGTTACCTGAGGTGTTCTAAGTCCATGTTCTGGTTTGTCTAAACATTGGGAGTTTGTAATAACCAATGAGACACTGTAGCTAGTCTGGTAGGGGATTTTGGATACTAAGGTGAATTTTGGCACACCCTAATTCACTGAGGTTCCAAGTCTCTATGCACAATTCTGTATGAGAACGGAATCCCTGCGACACCACAAGAGGACTTTGAGTGCAATGGCAGAGGGCGCCAGAGAGTCGAAGCAGAGTAGCAGCAGTCACAGAGAGTCGGTGTGAGCCTGCCGTGAGGAGCGGAGCAGGGAGTGGAGCGGAGCAGGGTTGCTCGGCGGCTGGCGGCTTGGCGGCTTGGCAGTGGCGGCTTGGAAGCCGAGACCGAAGTTGAAAGCCGAAGCTATCCTGGTCACCGGGCCACCCATTTCAGACATCGAACATGCAGCCCGAACTGGCAGCCCGTAGCCCGTTCCCCTGCAGCCCGCAGCACGCCTACAGCAGCAACCCGTCTGCCGCCGCCCGTGAGCCCGCAGCCCGTACCCCGCACCATAGTGTGGAGCAAAGCGGGAGCGGGAGCAGGAGCGGGCGGGAGGTTTGGCGGCAGCGCGGACCCCGCTCATGAACCTGCGGGGTCTGAACAGCGCACTGAGCGGGAGCAGACTAAGAGGAGGAGCAGGGTTGCTCGGCTCGGCTGTAGATTGCAGCACCACAGTCTGAATATCGCCTCCTCCCCAAAAGATAAAAACAGGAGAATCGAAGCACCACCACCAGCAACGGAGCATGGAGTAAGGCAGACACCTACAAAGGATATCTAAAAGAACTACACGCAGTAAGGTGTAGAAAGGCGCACATAGTGAGGCACTATCCTGGCAGGCTAACAATCAAGCCGCATCCACAAGCAGCTGCCCGAGGTGCCTAAGGAACTAAGGAACTAGAGGAGTCAAGTAAATCCAGAGGCAAGAAGCGTGTACCGAAGCTTGGACATTCAGCTGCAATATAACGGTGAGAGCGGCGCTGGGGGCTACGGGGACGGGGGCAGCAGCGAATAACAGCTAGCATTGCCATTCCCCCCGAACTCCCCTTGAACTACCTCCCGTGGCAGTCCTTATTAACTTTGGTAACAACCGTGACTTCGAAACCCCGAGGCTATCCTCGCTCTCTCCCTGACGGCAGCAGCCCCCTTGTGAGGGGTAGACGGGCCTGGGAAAGTGAGGTGGCGGAGTTGTCGAGGCGTCGCGGGCCCCTGAGGCTGAATCCTCGGGGAGGGTCTGTCTAAGTGCGTCAGGCGAGGAGCAGTAATATAAAATAGGAGTGCAATAGAATTAAACGGAGTCCAGGTGTGCCCGCTAAGTTTGGTGCTATAAGAATAACACCGTTGGAACGCCAACCATAAACGGCCCTTCCCAGCTGAAAATCATCTCAATCTGAAAGGGCCGGTGCTACCACAGAGTAGTAAGCACCAGCCAAAATCCAGTGTATAGAGGCCAGAGGGAGGAAGCCACTCAAATCCCCTGGCCAGTGTAAAACTAAATTAATATTCCACAGTCTCAATCAAATTGATAACCTACAATCGGAAAAATACTATCAATAGTCCTGGTGCAGGGAAATGGCCTTTAAGAAACTGAGATCACGAACTAAAAGAATGGGGACAGAAGAGGCAATTAGGAAGACAACTAACAAAGCGGTGAAAAGTGGAAGGATAACAGGAACCCCCGGAATACGAAAGTACTTTACATCATTAACCACGGAGGGGCTAGTAGCAATAAATCAGTCAAACCCAGCTATAATAGCTGAAATAATGGAGGACGGAAAAGACAAAGAGGGAAGTGCACAGGCCCCCCCCAAAGAACACACCCTAATTACATCTGAGCCTGTCCAAACAACCCCCTTAACAGATTTCGAGGACTCACCCCCAGAAATAGAGTCAACTGGCCAAATAACATTGGACTTATCTAATATTCAACATAGCCCCGATCATATCTCGAGGCATTGTGGACCAACCGTTAAGAAAGGAGAATCAGATCTGGGGCTACAAGAGGAGCCCGATGTTACATACAATAGCACATTACAAAAATCCGCTGACCGAGAGAGTCTCCTGGAATATTCCCCGGACCTTTTTATGTTCAAGTCCACCAGCTTAACGAACAAAAATACTCCAGTATCAAACTCTCTTTTTTCACTGCAAAAACTCCTGGAATCGGTCCTCGCTCATCTAGGTAATACCCTGGAGAACTCGGATCAAACACTTGATGTGCAAATAGGAATATTAAAATTTCTAGTGGAAGAAAAAAGGAAAAAAGAACAAACCAAGCAAACCAAAGTAAAGAGAATACCTGACAACTGTCAAGAAGTAACAAGTGACATCAAAAGCACTAGCCACTTAGTGACGACGAAAAGAGAAATGGGAACACAAACCGGTAATAAATCAGGTAAGGGACCATCAAGTAATCAGTGTAAAACTACGGTATATTCCCTAAAGAAACTCTTTAAAGAAGACACCAATAGCGAGTCTAACCAATATCCTATATTCAGGAAACCCAAAGACAAACTTATCATGGCCAATCCCGTCATGGTCCAAGAAAAAAAGGATAGTACCGGCCTAAACGGCGAGGATGCGCAGGACTTACAAAATATAAAAAAGAAGCAAGTGGAAAAAAAGAAAAAAAGGGGAAAGCCGCTAAGAAGATTCAAAAAGAAAAAAGCGCACAAACTCAAATTTCAGAAGATCACCACCCCTCCCGACGCCCACTTTGTTCACGAAGAAAGTATAAAATCTCCTATATCTCTAAAGAAAACAAATCAAAACCTGATGGAAAAATCTAATAATAAAACTCTCCAACAAAATCCGTTAAACCCAAGGGCAAAAGACTTCCCTTATGACCCAGTAAGCCCTGCATTAAGAGTTCATTTTAAAAGACCCGAAGATTACCGGAAAAAAAATCCAACACAAGAAGAGTTAATGTCGACGCAGCTGCAAATAACAGAGCTGTTTCCAACAGATGAAGCCCCTCTCAATCGAGGCCGTATTATTAACCTCCTTCAACATATTTTGCCCCTACAAACTTTATCACGTAAAGACATCGATTTAGTATCCTTTGCGGATAAAGAAAAAATGAAAACCGCCGTGGTCGAATTTTGGTCACCAGTGCTCCCTGGAATTATACTGAAAGAAAAAGAGACTCTCCATAAATGTGGCTACGATTTAACCTCAATACAGAAATCTACAGATGGAAAACCGAGAAATCTGCTTGAGGGATCTTCACAAAAATCCTTTAATCAGCAAAATAAAAAACTAATTATATAGGTGACTCTGCAGATCATCTAATTATCTCAGTAAAAGACGGGGAGAGAGAAATCTGGAGCCAAAGCTCCAAAGATAAGGACACAGTAAATATTGATCAGTCTTGGTCATGGATTGCAGAGACTTTAAATAATAAAAAACAAGCACGGAACAAGAATTGCTCAGTTTAGCAGTGGTCTACAGATATCATCTTGGAACATAGCAGGGAAAACACCAGAAAAGATGATGGAACTTACGAAATATCAACCAGCTATAATGGCAATTCAAGAAACTTGGTCAACAAAAAGTTTTTACCAGGAGGGTTATTTTACCTATGATATCCCAGCGCAGGAGGTTGGCCGAGGGCATGCGAAGGGAGGTATAGCAATCCTATTAAGTGAAGAGTACAACTGGGCCCAAGAAATCATCTCCACAAAATCTAACCACTTCCAATGTATCAAGATCAGGTTGGGGTTAGACACTTCAGAGCTGCAAAAAAACGTATTGCTTTTCAACTTATATATACCCCCTGGACAAAAAAACGACGGGCTATTTGTTGAAATCTTGGAAGATATCCAGCTAATAATAGAAACTCAAGCTTATCTCACTTTTCTAATCATGGGTGACCTTAACGGAAAACTATCTAATACAGAAATACTGAAATGGGCAAGCTGGTATAAGGAGGAAGCTCTTGAAATCTCAGTGCCTTTGTTCCCGACCAAAAGCAAGGCTGACAAAAGGGGGAAAATATTATTACAATCACTACCTCTACTAAATGGAACTATCCTAAACGGAAATGTGGAAGGTGACATCCTCGCGTCTTATACGAGACAGGGAACGAACTCCATATCAATTTTGGATTATATGATCTGCAGCTTGGATATGTACGGGTCTGTCTTTCAGCTTCAGATTTACTTTGTCCAAGGAAGCGACCATGCCATCCAGGCCCTACACACCCAATGGACAACGACCATATGCCCAACCAGTCACATCATGTTTAAATCCAGTACAGTTACGGTAAAGACAAACCAAAGGCAGATATACTGGAATTCTGCTACACTCAATAAAGTCGCCATTCTACTAAATACAAAGCAGCTCCTTCAAGCAATCTATTCCCCCAACCTAATAACAAATTTTGAGACGATAATCGAGACATTAAAACAAATGCTCCAACACAAAGTGCAACAAGCTGCACCAGCTAGACTCAAAAATAAAATTAGTAGGCCATCCACAAGTGCAAAAAGGTTAAATAAATTAATAAGATCGCAGTTCCTGGATCCCTCTATATCTAGACAAGCAGAAATTAATAAATTAAAGAACCAACGTAAGAGGGAGAAACAACGGCAAAAAAATATAACACAAGATAAAAATTGGGTCGACCTGCGAATAGCAGCAAAACAGTACAATCAACGTACTTACTGGTCACTAATCGCCAAAGAAACAGGCACAAAAAAAGCCTTGCAAGCCACCCCAGTCCCTCCTAAAGATTGGGAGATATATTTGACCAACTTGTATAAATTAAACATTAACCATGAAAGGCCTATAACTCCCACAAACAACTGCGAAGGAATTACCTTATCCATTGGAACTGTGTCCCCCTTTTCTGTAGAAATGCATATAAGGAAGGCAAGAACAAAAGGAGCCAAAGGCCCAGACCAAATACCTATTAAGGTCCTTCAGACTGACCCAAAGGGTTGGAGTAAGATGCTATCTCCCCTCTTCAATTTCATCCTAAACACAGGGAATTTGCCGAAATCCCGGAAGGGTAGTATCGTCATACCGATACATAAAAAGGGACCGAGACAACAGCCTGGCAACTACCGTCAGATAGCACTATTGGATGCTACGGGAAAGATCTTTGCTGCAGAGGTACTTGATCAACTAAAAAAATGGGCTTTTACGCAGGGACTGATCCCGCTCTACCAAGCAGGCTTTAGGCCAAAACACTCAGTCTTAGACAATATCGCGATGTTACAAACTATCCTTAATAAATATGTGGTAGTTAAATCCCAGCCTGTGTACGCAGCATTCATTGACTTTACCACAGCATTTGACCGAGTGGATAGAGAGACCCTATGGAAAAAACTAAAGAAATTAGGAATCCCTGAGCAGTTGTTACGAATCATAATGGCACTGCATACAGACACCTGGTGCCAAGTGCAAATGGGGAGAGAAAAGGGCCTGACTAACCCGATCCCAACTCCTAATGGACTCAAGCAAGGGTGCCTCCTTGCCCCGTTGTTGTTTTCCTTATATCTCTGTGATTTGCCTCAGCATCTACAGCAAGAACTACACTTTCCACCAAAGGTTGCTGCCCAAAAAGTTCACACCTTACTTTATGCGGACGATATTATAGTGATGGACCTAACCCCCTTTGGGCTACAAAACAATCTGGATGCCCTGTTTAAGTACACTAAGGAAAACTTTCTATTACCTAATTTAGCCAAAACAAAAATAGTTTCTTTCTCAGGCAAGAAAAAAAGTAGTAAATATTGTTGGAGACTCGGGGACGAAAAAATTGAAGAAGTTGAGGAGTATACCTATCTGGGAAGGATCTTCACTAAGTCACTAAAAAATAACCCCCAGTTCTTAAACTTGTCAAGAAAATCTGAGGTGCACGCAGGAGCTCTGCTAAGGTTATATGCTGCCTCGGGAAATAGACATTTTTCTTCCCTGCTTAAAGTCTACAGTGTGAAGATCCCTGCAGTTTTATCGTATGCCCTGGAATACATACCTATAAAACAGTGGACATTTCTGGACCTAAAAGAAGGAAAAATATTGAGGAAAATGCTAAAAGTAGCGCAGTGTATCCCGGTACAAGCACTTCGACTTGAACTATCGCTTACGAGCTCTTACTCTCGAGGTATCGCAAACATCATTAGGTGGGCATACAACCTGCTCCATGCAAAGGAGGGTACACTTCGCTCCCTGCTTAAAACAGAGACTTTTGATAACGATTCTACGAAGCACGTATTTTACAAAAACATGTCTTTCGCCTTCAAACTGGCGAACATTAGTACTGATCTGTTGTTGACTTGGACACCGCTTCAACTGAAACTCTTCTTAAAATGCTATACCCCAAGACTAAGTTTTGAACTTGACTCGACGCATTGCGCCAAATTAATTTCCTATAAAAACTTTGCTGAATCAATAGTATTTAAGAAAACCCAGAACTATATAGATTTTAATCTCACTCACGGCGCTAGGAGATTAATAATCCTACTCCGGTTGGGTATTCTACCCACCCAAACTTTAACATCAAAATGGCATCTAAGTGAGTCACCAATATGTAGCCTATGTAACGGCGGAGAGCAGGACTTAGAGCATCTACTGTTCATATGCCCCAATCCAAAAGTAGTAGCGGCGAGAGCAAAACATCTGTCTCCTATATATCTCAGATGCCGTATTACCACTGTCAAGGAACTGATTATTGTTTGCAAAACTCCCCCTAATGAACTAGTTTGTTACAAATTTTATAAATTTTTAAAACCTTTTTTATCTTTGTATTAACATGAGAACCTTTAAAAGCTGTAAGAATTGAATTTTATACACTTTTTTTGTGGTCCTCAGTGGAGTACCAAACCAAATAAAATAAACTTGAAACTTGAGTGCAATGGCTGTACTGGGGGGGAGGCTCTCACAGGGGCGTGGCTGATGTACATGAGGACGTGGCTTACAAGCATGTAAGCAATTGCATCTTTGATTGGCATATTGTCCCGCACAAACAATATATTCCTACTTCTTTCATTGCACAATATCAAGTTATCTGATACAATGAGTTACATTGCACCTAAAGAAACCAGGACTATTGGATTTGACAATGGTTAATAGTTTCATTAGTTATTGGAGCAACAATTGTGACTTCATTGCATAGTAGTCGATAATGCTTCAGTTCTGATCTGACAACACTGGGACTGGAGTATTACCAGTGTTTATGCAGTTACATCAGTGGCAGTGGAAGGTGATACTGATACAGAGTTGAAATTAATTTGCACACGGAGGGCAAGCGCAAATATGGCAGTCCGATGGAACCTCTCTCTGCATCTGCTTTTTAGACTTGCCGGTGCTAATCACTGGCAGACCCCCAGACCACTTCAAGACCTGCTACACAACTTTTACTACTTGCTCTTTCCACTGTGTCTTCAGGCCCCATCATGTCCTGCTTCTCATGAAATATGTATTGGCAAGATGTCCCAGGGTGATGACTTAGAAACATTTTGCTCACACACCCTCACTCATACTGAGCAAGCAACGCCCCTGCTTTTTCATACCAGTGCATCGATTTGCTGTGGTCTGCATGTACACGGGTAGCAGTGAGTCATACTGGCAGTTGCATCCACGGTGGTGTTGATTTTGGGAGCAATCAAGCAGGTAGAGCAGCGGCAAGATATGTGCGATAAGATCCATGTCACACAGGACGTGAGAAGCTGTGTACAGGTGAGTGTTGGCCTTCTATACCTCCCTTTCGCCAGCTCTGATGAGGTGTTTGAACCGCCATGGTTAGCTCATCAGAAAGGAGCATTGTCATTGGGTGAGCTGTTTGTAAGGCTGTCCACTCTACAACTGGCTCCATTGGTCCTTTCGGGAGCCACCACAGTCGAAAGTTCATGGCGGACTCAGAAGGACTGCGGTGGTCGGATTTCTGTGTATTCGCAAGCATTGTAATCTGGCGGTCTGAGTGACTGCTTCTGATGAGACCCTGATGGTCCGACCACCTCCGATAGGACATTGGAAGCCAGTCTGACCGGCATTGTAGTGAGGCCCATAGTCTTTCAGTTTGCCAATGCAATTTTGTATACATTTTTTAGTTTTGCGACTGTGTATCTGATGGTTGTCTTATGGAAAAGTGTATGATCAATATAGTAAGCCTGAGTTGGTTATGGTGACAAGCCAAAGGCAGTAGGCCTGACTGGTTCACTGGGAAAAGTCATGCAGGATGTCAAAGTTCTGATCTGTTTGGCCACAGCCTTTATCCTTGTTTTACCATTCCAAGATGGCAACTCGTTGGTTCTAAACGTGATGGCCATAGTGTAATATTATGGCAATAACAGCTTATGTACAGTACCATTGCAGGATAGCCACCTACTGCAATGTCTAATTTTATTTGTTAATGCAAGCACATGCTGTCTGTGTTTAGAAAGCAGTGTGTTTTTTTCTACTTTTGTCTATTAATTTCTCTTGCATAGCTTGTTGAATTTGAATGTGTGTTTTATTGTGGTTGTAGAAGTAGGTGAATGCAAGAATGCCTCAGTGGGTGGATAAACAAATGCATACGTGCAACTAGGAGTAACATTGTGCATTTATTATGACTTCCTAAACCCATCAATGACTAAAATAACACTTTCATTTATGTGCCAGACCTGTAGACATTGCTAATGCTTGCTTAAGTTCTTGAAATATCTCAGATAGCAACATACCTCAGTGATCTCTACTTAACTTAAATATCCAACACAACTTAGAAATCAGTGCTCCAACTGGATCAGATTCCAAGTTCAAGGCGGAATACCTCAATTGAGGTGGCAGATCTCAATGGCTACAGATTCCACCGTGCTCTGACTTCAAACTTGTCCAATACGTGAGGTTTACAACAAATTTTGAACATGAAAATCAACAAGAGGATTGCCTTAGCTGTGTATGGTTTTATTTACATTTTAGACTTATCTCTTTGGATCGTTATATCTTGTTGCTATATATATATATATATATATATTGTATGCTTTTTTAACATTTCCTAAACATTGTCATGCAATCAACAAATCTTTATTCGCTTTTTGTAAAAAGGGAGCAGATAGATAAACAATAATAAATACATAAATGACGTAAGTGTACAATATATATAGATAACACTATACATATTAACAAAATCTAAAAGCAATCAAAAATTCCTTAAGCAGATAGCAAATTATGAACGTATGGAATTTCTGATGTTCACACCGTTATTTAGAGAACGAGAAGTTGTAACACTCTATGTAAGACAAGGTCTACTTTGTGCACAATTAAGCTTTTTTAATGACATTGCCAAATATTGTTTATAAATATACCAAAAAAACTGACAGAAGGAAATAAAATGCAACATCACAAGTCTAGAGATATTATCCCAAAAGCAGTGTAAAAGATGCTAGAAGGGACCAAACCCCTTTGGAAAACATAAAAGAAAGTGCATGTCTTTAATATTAAATGAGTTACCAGAGACCTGTGTTTAGAGATATGAACTAGGGTAAGGTAGTGCTTAAATAAAGGGACAGTTTTTAAAAGTATGTGGGAACTAACAGTATATGTCAGTAACTCAGACTACTCCCTCGATGAACAGTTACAATCTAAAAATTGACTTTAAACCCAGCCTACATCCTGTTGGGTGGCTTCAGGGTGATTTGTAAACAGATCCAGATGTCCTAGGCTTTGAAAGTATTCCACATACAATTAAACCAAGGGATATTACTGACATGATCTACAGAAAAACAGTCATTTTAGACTGCTCCATTGAAGACATCTCTGACTTCCAACAAACTGAGATCCAGAAGATCAGATGCCAAAATTGAGTAACATGCTCTATATATACTTGGCCTTGGCTCCTTATGACAAATACAGGCAGGGCAACTATGTGGTACTTCTAAAAGTCACTGAAAAAAATGATTGTCTTCAGATTGCAAATTATGGACATTCGTGAATCACCAAATACTTGCCCCATAACTAGCAATAGCAAAACATTTAGGGCTAGAAGTAGGTAGCCCAATACCGGTCGGTAACAGCTGAAATTACCGAATTTCGGCCGTTACCGACCGGTATTAGGCATTTGAGATGCAGGGGCCAAATTTAAGGATTCTGTAATTTACCGAATCCGTAATTTAAGGAATCGGTAAATTACCGAATCCTTAAAATACCGATTCGGTAAATTACCAAATCCGTAATGTAGGGAGCACTCATGTGAGTGCATTTCTGAGTTAAGGATTCGGTATTTACGACCAACTAAAAGTTGGTGGTAGATATCGAAAACCTTTGAAAAAGCAAATTTGTGCTTTTCCAAAAGTGCCACGTGGCAAACATACATGCCCTTAGGGCATGTATGTGTGCCACATGTGCACACATGCACGATTCAGGGTTGCAACAGGGTGTCAATGTGACACCCTGCCACCCTTGAATATGCACCCCCTATTACCGATTTGGTATTTACTGATTCGGTAATTCCCATTCATTCCTATGGGCCTCCAGGCCCATAGGAATGAATGTGAATTAACGAAACGGTAAATACAGAATCGGTATTTACTGAATTTTACCGATTTGGTAGAATTTACCGAATCAATACCTACATACCATTTACCGATTCTGAAATACCGAATCGTTAAAATTCAGTACTTTAGAATCGGTAAATTTGGATTACCTACATATGGCCCATAGCTCATAAATTCTTAACATGGTTGTAGGTGGTTTGAAGCATATTTTAGTGGCAAAATCAACCCCTCTATAATTGACCTCACAGATTGTTGACTTCTAACTGATAAAAGATGATGTCACTTTATGTGGAAGCCAGAAGAAATTCCTAAGTATGCGAATGATGGGATTCTGCTAAGGACTTGGCTTTTAACACTATAAGATACTATAAGATCTAGTTTTGGTAGAATTTGGTCTACAGACCATGATAAATGTCTTGGTGAAATTGTTGGAAAGCTCAAAACTATTGGTTGAAATCACGAAAGCGTCCAAGAGATACTTAGGACCATTGGCTGTTCCTGAAAAAAGAACAGCGCCATTGGCATAGAGTAACACTGTTGAGAGGCGAGTTCCTACTAAAGGTACTAAAGGCCACTCGCTTACTGACTGCCTGGTGTTGTCCCCCTGCTTGAAGCATCAGCGCGACTGGAGTCGCTGACCACCCCGCCTTGAACTGCGGAGCCGGCTGGGAGCTTGTCAAGACCTCGTGGCCGCAGATGAGGGTGAGGCGCCGGCCCCGGGACTGCGAGGACCAGCATTCACCAACTCCAGCTGGTCCTCTTCCCGTGTGTAGCCGCGCCCCCTCCCAGTGCCACGCCTCCAGCCGAGCCCCTTAACTTCTCGCGGCACCCGCTACGCGGGTGCCACTCGCTTACTGACTGCCTGGTGTTGTCCCCCTGCTTGAAGCATCAGCGCGACTGGAGTCGCTGACCACCCCGCCTTGAACTGCGGAACCGGCTGGGAGCTTGTCAAGACCTCGTGGCCGCAGAGGAGGGTGAGGCGCCGGCCCCGGGACTGCGAGGACCAGCATTCACCAACTCCAGCTGGTCCTCTTCCCGTGTGTAGCCGCGCCCCCTCCCAGTGCCACGCCTCCATTGACAGCCACACCTCATAATCCGACCCAGGGCACGCGCCTCGCGGGACGCGCGCGGGTCGCAGCTCGGGGCGAAGACCGGGCAAAGAGCGGGCCGTTTGAGGCCGTTCGAGAACGTGCGAGTCCGGTCCGGCCCACCCCCCTAAGCTCAACCTTTTGGTCGTCCCAATACAGGTATTACCTATCTTCATTGAATATTCTTATCACTGATAGTCAACATAAAAAGAGCTACCAACGCCTACCTATTGGATAATGACCACAAAAATGAATACAAGATCTACCAAGCTGAAAAAACCTAATAAGCCAGGTATAGGAGAAACACTATTGGGCCCTATGGACGACTTTTTAGCCAAAGCGAATACATTCATTGACCAAAGCATAAGCTTAATTGAGAGGAGGGTCTCAACGGAACTTGAAATCGCACGTCGATCCTCATTGGGACTATTGGCAACTGCAAAAACCCCAGAAATTCAGCCAGCACCTAGTCAAATTGTGGTGAATGCAAATAGGCTTAGCCTTCCAAATAATGTAAATCTTTCAGCATCACAAATTTCAGTGACTTTTTCAGAAAGCGATCTGGAAAAAACTCCTGATATTTTTCCCGACCCAACGCCTGAAGAAACAGGGCAAATGAGAGGGAGGCGGGAGGGAGCTATAAGGAAAAGGAACGTAAGGAAATCCCCTGAGCATATCGAAAATACCAAAGTAATCAATCACCCAATTTTGGTCGATGACACAAACTTTCCAACACTATCCCATCACTCTATTCCCCCAATAAATAACCCTGTTATAGTACATCATCTACCACACGATCTACAAGATTCTTTAATTCCAGAACCCCGAAGTCCACAGCAATCAGGTAGAGAGCGTGAACTAGCGAGACTAATGAAGGAGATAGCCTCTCTCCTAAATTCTTACATTCGCCCGCTAGAATCTAGACTCATCAATATTGAGAGTCAAGTAACAAAAATCTTAGGCTCTCTTAAATCTATTCCCCCACAATCTCATCCAAAACCACCCCAAAGTTCCTCGATTACTCTCCCTGTAACTAAAAAATCAGTTACCTTACCTTCCGCACAGACTAAAACGCAATCTACATCAACCACTTCAACAGTAGCTAACTTTCCGGTCGTACAAAAACCAGCTCCCAAGCCTTTGACTATTTCCTTACAAACTAGTTCCCAATTAACCCCGACAGTAACTACCCCAACCATAAATCCACCTGTCCCTAGTACCCCTGCCGTAACAAACACAAATCCACCAAAAAGCGCCCCTGGAAGGCCGATAGATCAAAGACCTACTTTAAATATGCCACCTGAGGCATCCCCATACGTGGTAGTCATGACAGGGGTACCAGAACTTACAGGAGAGGGAATAGAGCCTAACTGGTCCCTACAGAATAAGGTTCAGCATTGGTTGAATACAAATCGCCCAGTTCCGCCCCACTGGAACAGTAAAATAGCGTCAGTATGTCGGACCCAGTGGGTAGGTTATAGGAAAAAAACCCTCCGAGGTGATTGCGTTGTAATTACGTTTGAGGATCCCAGTATGGCCGAATACCTCTGCTCCCGGGAATTTAATATCACCCGGGAGGGATTGCAACTAGATCACTGTCCTACTTCTACCCAAAAAGGTACAACAACCACAACCATACTCGCCACACTGATAACTTTTGGCGGAATCCAATTCCGCAACCGTGGGAGCTAGAGGCTGTAGGACCAAGGATACCATCGCATTACAGCTGTAACGATGATTCTTGGTGGTTAGCAAATCGAAATCCCCAGCAGAGAGAAGTACCTTGGCAGGTTGTGGGCCCACAAAACAGATCCAGAACTTGGGAGCAGTGGGAGAGACCCCACCTTCAACCATTTGGGTCTATCTATAGAGATAACACTAATGGACAAAATTGGCGAGGTATTTCGACCACAAACAGGTTCAGTGGACTGGAAATGGTCGATTGACTAAAAATCAAAAGTCCGGAGGCCCCACGAATAATTCCGGATCTGCGTACTTCCCCTCCCGCCCCCCCGCAAACGAAAAATATTGCCTTAGATAACACATCTACTCAGATTTCGATAGTTTTCTGGAATGTGGCGGGTCTCAGAAAGAAAATTGAGGATGGTTCTGTTGCCGGCTTCTTGAAGCACACACAAATCATTTGCCTTCAAGAGACTTGGGCAACGACCCCCCTTCATCTTGCGGGGTACAGGACATTTACATCTCCTGCCCTTCCCAGTACTTCAGGTAGACCCAAAGGAGGATTGGTAATCTACCTGGCAAATACAATTGCTGACTTAAAGATCTATAAGGCTGATCTATTATTGAATTTCCAGATTCTCACTATCACAATTGGTAAAAATCCTCCCATCACGTTAATTAATATATATAACAATCTAGAGGAAGATGCATTTTTACCCGTTCTTTTACGAATCAAAGAAAAAATAGTCGAACATTGTTATCCCAAACAGAACAAAGAAAACTCCCATTTAATTTGGGGAGGAGATTTTAACCTGCACCCCTGCTCCAACAACCTCAACTGTGGATTGGTAGATGAACACGATAATCCCCTTGTCCACTTTATACACTCAGCAGTGGGGCTCGCCATGAATAGAACACTCTCTGACTTGGACTTGCAAATTATAAACCCCACAGAAGAGCTTAATAACAGGCTGGAACCCACCTACAGAGGAAGGGGCCATGAAACTACTGTGGACTATGTAATTGTGACAGAAGGATTGAAAGATCAAATTAACAGCATGTTAATCCTGGAAAACAATCTCAGTGATCATTCTGCATTAAGTTTAAAAGTCCAAATAACCCGACAAAGGTCACCGATGGCAACTATAGCAAATATGCTAGACCAGAATAGGCTCCAACTGAGTAAAATGAATGGATTCACGATAAAATGGGAAAAAGTGGACCCCAATATTCTTACAAAGCGGCTAGTAACAACCACTTATAGTAACATCTTGATTTGTCTTGATCCAAACACAGAGCCTAAGCAAATCTTGGAAAACTTCAACCAAATAATAGAACAAGTTAAAAATCTGCTAACCAATATACCCATACAAAACAAGAAATCCTCTACAGGTTGGTTCAATCGAGACTGTTCCAAAGCGCAGACCAACTTGAGGAAAGCACTCAGAAATCCAACCAGAGATAAAACCACTATTCAAGCTCTTCGACGCGAGTATAACTCCGCTAGAAGCACAAGGAAAAAAGACCTAAAACAATCCTTGTGGAAAGCCCTGCATTTGAGTGCACTCCAGAAAGACAGCCAGGCTTTCTGGAAAATAGTCAAAACTCCTCTGCTAACCGATTCCAACGCGCCAAAAATCGATGTAGCTATTGATGAGGATACGTGGGTGAACCATTTCTCTAAAATCTTCAAACAGCAATCTAACACCGAAGATCATGAGTCCTTTTTTAACCCAGTTATCTATCCCATACAATTGGAGGTAGACCTGCAGGACTTTGAAATGGCGCTTTCCTCAAGTAAATCCGGAAAAGCCCCCGGCCCTGACGGGGTCCCAGTTGATTTATTTAAGCACCTTCCTGAACTCTGGATACCGATAATTACAAGAGTTTGCATAGCAACATCGAAACTCGGCCTGCTAGATTCGTGGTCTTCTTCCATCATGGTCCCAATCTATAAGAAGGGAGATCGACAAGATCCGAAGTGCTATCGCCCAATCTCCCTTCTTGACTCTTTGGGCAAACTAGTCGGCAGAGTTCTTCTCGGAAAGCTACAACAGTGGGTAGAAGAAAAAAACATCCTCTCGCACCTACAGTTTGGCTTTAGGGAGGGCTTTGGAACCATCGAGCAGGCCCTAAATCTAAGCCTGCTTACATCTAAGTACACCCATGCTAAACCTGGCGCCATTTACATGGTATATGTGGACTTGTCCTCCGCTTTCGATTGCGTCTCACACGCAAAGCTTTGGTCACTGTTGAGCACCATGGGGGTTGATCCCCCCCTTTTGGATTTTCTAAGGGAGCTCTACAGCAAAGCTACCGCGAGAGTGAGGTATGGGACAAGAGAAGAACTGACGGCACAATTCAGCGTAGAGCGAGGAGTGAGGCAAGGCTGTGTCCTCGCCCCCTTCCTCTTCTCACTCTACACCAACGGACTAGAAGAGGCTATGATGAGAGGGGGGAAGGACCTTCCAAGAGCAAAAGATCGCTTGATCCCAGCGCTACTCTACGCTGACGATGCAGTCATTTTAGCACGAACACCCATCGAACTGCAGAAATCTCTGTCTAAATATGCAGATTTCATGGGTGCCTTGGATTTGCACGTCAATATCAAAAAAACTTTTGTTATGGTGGTTGGTGGACCAAAAAAAGTACCCAAGTCCATCTTTCTGAACAATCAAAAAATTGGAAAAACCTCACAATACCCTTACCTAGGCGTAATGATAGATGACGCCCTGAATTGGAAGGCGGCAGTTGAGGCCAGGAGACATCTATTCAAACGTGCAATTATGGCACTGATTAAATTCTCTAACAAGATTGGAAAAAGACCACCAGCAGAACTATTACTGATATATGCTGCCAAATGTCAATCTATAGCACTATATGGTGCAGGGATCTGGGGTCATACTTCCATCTGCTCCATACAAAAAGAAGAAAACATTTTCTTAAGATTCCTTTTATCAACTCCTCGGGGCACTTCCATCTATGCCTCACATATGGAACTGGGAATCTCATATATCGAAGATCTAATTAAAATTCAACCATTGATGTTATGGAGGCGAGTATGGCTGTCGGAAAAAAACAATCTGACCAAAAGCATCTTACAGGATATTATGGGTTTGGACTACGCCAATAAAATAGTTTGGCTCTCCTATGTAAGACATTTTTTTACCGACTTAGGGTTACCACAATACTACCATGAACCAGAAAACCTAAAAAACATCTCAAAAAAAGATCTGAAGCGAACTGCGTTGAGCCACCTGGAATCCCTGAGACTGTCTGCATCAATTGCAAAAAAATCTGTCATGCACGCAATTATGACGCAGCAGGCCCCAAAAATGCAGCTATATTTGATTCTAGAGATCTCAACATACGAAAAGATGCTCCTCACCAGGTTCAGAATGAACCTTTTTTTCAGGCTAGTGACATTTCCGGAAAAAAACAACTGGAATACACAGATGGACTTATGTCCATGCGACGGCCTTTCCACACAGTCCACCATCCACACAATACTGTTCTGTAAGTTTTTCCATCCCCATCGAAAAATATGGCTCATTCCCCTATTAAAAAAATGGGGTCATAGACAATGCCGCCCAGCAATGCTGGCATTACAACATTTGGACTCTGAATCCACCGTGTATCATGTACTAAACTTTCTTAAATGTATTATAAGACACAGAAATAACCTTTAAAAATGTAGCGCCTATCTAAATTTTACGTAAACTATTGATATCTTCTATTTTCATTTTTTAAACTGTATAAACATATTGTATTTTTCTCCTCTTCATGATTGTTTGTATTGTTATGTCATCTTTTATGGTTTTTGCAAATGCTAAAAAAAACGAATAAAGATTATATTACTAAAGGTAAGTCTTTACCGTGCTTAATTAAAAATGTCCCAATTTGATGAAAAGAAATGGGGCAAGTATACAACCATGTGTGACGCCCTTGTTTAAACTGAAGAAATCAGAACATTCTCCCCCAATATCATACTGCATTCAAGCCAAAAGGTTAACATGAAGTAGGTGTAAAAAAATATACAATAGCGTCATCAACTCTCTTGGAAGTAATAATCGACCAGAGCTTAAATCTATTTACTCTGTTGAAGCTAGAGCTTAGATCCATAGATGCTATGTGAATAGAGACTTGTTTGATTGCTGTGTGCTTATCAGCTACAGATTGGGGGATTTGCCTATCGTTCCTTGGCCCAGAAGAAACCCATACTTAAAGTCAGATATTATATTCTTATCATCGGCCCAGAAGGGCAGCCTGTCAATTAGGACTCCTCCTGCAACTTTAACAATTGAGTCGATAAAAGAGATAGATTGATAACAGGAGTGTTCTGAAGTGAGCACCTGGAGGTGCACAGATTTATGTTAGGCTCATGTAGTGGGTAGGAATGACTCCTGGGCATGCCCTAACCAATGGGGTAAAAGTTATCAGGGCCAAACCTACCTGCCTTGAACATTTTCAAGATGGTGGAAGATTTTGGCAGTAAATGTGGTTTCTGAGGACTAGGGTGTGTGGGGAGTGTACTATGATAATCTTAGTGTCTGCCTCATCTAACACTAACATCCAGTTTGGGGTAGTCACTGTACCCCCACCCCATTAAACTCAGAGACAGAAGTCTGACAAAACAAAGCACAGTTTTCCTCATCCTTTGAAGTACGCTCCAGGTATTATATGTAAAACCCCAGCAGACCTGTCAAGAAGGATTTGACAAATTAATTGCAACATTCCCACCCTGCATAGTATGTCGGTTCAAAAGTCATCTCTGCCATTCAGGTCAGCCTATAGTTTACTCCTGGGAGACACTTTACACATTTACACCTATTTAGATGCTAATTACTGCCTAGCAGATGTGCCTCCAGAGCCTTTAGACAGGGAAACGGTAGTGTTCTAAAAGTACCTATTCCTTAATCTTTATTAAAATCTGACTTCACCATTTAATTGGCTTTTTAATAACTATTATAATTATAATAAATAATTTGTTTATGGTTAATAAAAACCTTTACAATCTAAACAGCAGTTGAGTTTCTTAAAACAAAAATAATTCAAGCCGAGAAAAGTTCATACATGTTACATCAACAATGTTATATCACATTGGTCGGTTGCGTATGAATAGCAGCTAATTATTCCTCGGTTTGAGAAGCACAATTTTGATTAAAGTACAAATGCATTTGGATGGGCATTTTTACATAAGATAATGTGAAGGTGCGACGGGTGGGATCACATGAAATGCTCAATCAATTAGGTAAGTTGTCCACAGTTTTTTTTCAGGGGGGCTACCTGTGTTTTACTGAGAAAAACTGTGAGTCTTTTAGTGGGTGTTCGCACCTTGTGAGGTTGGCCTCAGCTGCAAATGTTCCTTGGCTTATGTGCAATACCAAATGCATGAGTGCTAAATGCACGATTTAAAAGAGACTTACCACAATTGTGTGCATGTTTGTAAAAAACATTTTAAAACCTCTAAAACATGCCTTTGAGTACTTTCTTAAAGTGCTTCTACAGCCAGTGGTGCCATGCTAAAATATATTTGTTTGGGCGAGGTGCTATTGCACCCGAAGCGTAAAATGCCGTAGTGATCAGTTTGCCTTGCATACTAGAAAATATGACAAAAAGATCTTATAAGGGTCTCTTCAGTACAGAGCATCTTAATCAAATGTCAAACCTTCTACCATGCCAGACCAGAACTCCCCTGGTCTGTCTATGTTTTTCCAACTTCTTGGCTACTAGGGCAAACAATTCACAGCTTAGCATGCTAACTGTACTAGGGACCCTCCTAATATCTTAATAACGGCTGGCCAACATGACCTTATTTACAACTGTCTTAGAGATGGAAGTAGTAGTTTCTTCCTGAGTGGTAATAGCTATGGGCCAAAGCACAGTAAGTGGAGTACTGTTCCAATGCTGTGTCCGTAGAGACGGCCCTCTGTGGTGGGCCAGGACTATTTCCATGCCGGGTTAAGTCTTTTGATTAAAAAACTCCCAGCCTAGTTAGCATCAAGTCATGCTTCTTTGACTCAGAGAAGTGTGATGACAGGTATGGTTGGGGTTTCAAAACTTTGTATGTAGGCAAGACCACCCACGCTTGGCTTTTGTTCGCCAAGGCTGCCTTGTCTATTAAAAATGATTGACATCTGGCCACTTTACTGGTCGCTCGTTTGAAGGCAGTGTATTCTGTTATGGTGTACCAAGCCTCTTCTAATTTTAGGGCTACAATTGACTGGTAATGAAGTGAAGACCGATTTCTTGGCACTGACCTGTTTTTCTATTTTGAGCCAACATTGGTGGGCCAGTGAGTTTCTGTCTGCTGCCCTCATTCTCCAGTTATATTTTATTAGGACGCCCTGTCTAACGGGGATCTGATTATATAGCCCAAACTCCAGCCTAATGTGTGCTTGTGATGTATGTTGTGGGATCTCAAACAGTTTTTAAAAGAGGCCGGATTGTAGAGTGTTCAAACTCTTGCCATCTTTGCTCTTGAATTCTAAGCCGTACGCTATGGAGGGGATGAATTTTGCTCCTACGATCTGCAAAAGATGGTTTGTTGAACAATCTTTTAACTTTTGTTGCAAGGTTTTGAACGCGAACAACAATTTATTTGCCTTTACTTGCCTGGATTGTTCTTGCTGTTTGTAATTCAGATTGCGATCTAAATGCACTCCAAGATATTTTTAAGTTGTGACCTGTTCCAAAACGTTGCTGTTTGCCCTCGAGGTAAATCTGGGTTGTCTGTTATGCACTCTTGAAAAGCATAGGACCTTTGTTTTGTTGTAATTATGGTTCAAACGTGCATTTCCGATGAAGTCCAGTAATTGAGCAATCAACCGCTGCAGGCCTATTGCGGTTTTACTAAACAGAACAATGTCATAAGCTAATTGCAAGCTTCCTATTGGTTTGTTGCCCAATCTGGAGGGGGGGGGTCTACCTGTTCTTGGCATAGGTGGTTCTCTCGGTCCGCTGTATAGATATTGAACAGGCAGGGTGCCAAGATGCATCCCTGCTTTAGACTATTATTAGTGAAGATTTCATTGGTTATGCTTTAGCGTCTTCTAGGTTTATTTGGACCCATGTGTTTGAGTAAAGATTTATGACTGCTCCAACAATTTCGCAGACACTCCCAATAGTGCCATCTTTTTCCTTAACATGGTCCTTTGGACCTTGTCGAAGGCTGCTTTGAGGCTGATAAAACAAGCATTGAATTTGCTAGTTTTGATGATGGCTTGCTTGGCCAAAAGAGTGACAGCTGATAGGTTGGTTAGGGTGCTCATTCCTACTTTGAAGCCTGTTTGTATTTTGAGGAGTAGAGGTTTGTACTGGTTACCCAGTCTTCTAATTCGGACAGCAGATTCAAGGCATATATCTTATCATTCACATCTATTAGGGCAATTAATCTGTGATTGTTAGGATTTGAGCGCTCCCCGATTTATATATTAGTTGAAATATACTGCCTCACCATGAGTTTGGGATGATACGGGTTTTCAGTGCCTAGGTGAACAGGGGGGTTAAATGTGTTGACCAGAAGCTAGGGTCTTTTTTCAATAAAGCATTTGAGAGGCCATTAGGTCATAGTGCCCCCTCGGACCTGAGTTTTTTAATGCCATGAACAACCTTTTGATCAATCTGTAGTTGGTCAACCTTGGATGTTTTCAGAGTAGTTTGGACCCTGCAGGGCTCTGCGTCTCTTGGTGAAGAACTGGCCTGAATTACTAGGTTGTTGTTGGTAGTAATGTAGTTTGCCCGAACAGCTTCCGTGGAGTCTGGGTAGTTATACACTGCCTGCTTTTTTTCTATTTGTAATTGGTCAACCTTTCGTGTTTTCAGAGTTGGTTGGACCCTGCGAGGCTCTGCATGTCTTGATGGTGAACTGGCCTGAGCCGCTCGGTAGTAAATGGTGGTTATGTGGTTTGTCCAAATGGCTTCCGTGATATCAGAGTTGTAATGCCGGTTGTGGCCATTTGCCAAGTTGTTTATTTCGGCCCAAACGTGTTTTGAATTTCTTTGCTGGTTCGAGTGTAGCAGTTTCATCCAGATTCCCTCGTTGTATTTATGTTTTACCACCCTGATCGCTTTTTTGTAGGCTTGTTTAATTTTTAGCAATTTTAGAGATTGAATCTTGGCTTGGTTGATGTCCTCGTAAGCGAGCACTTCTGAGTTTTTTATTAAGTTAAGTTATTTCCTATTATTTTTTTGGAATGTGGCTTGATGAAATATTTTAAGGTTAGTGGGAGTGCCACCCAAACCTGTGCCAGAGTCAACTTGTCTTCAGGACCTGTCAGGCAGATGGCACTGGCCTCAATTATTGCCTCTGTTGTCTTTCCCTTGAATTTGAGGTGCCTTAGATTGAATGGCTATGCAACTAAAAGACCCCCATGCTTCTTGAGCCCTGGAGAGAATAAAGTCTAGGGTAATGATTTGGGCAAAACAGTTGCCGTCTAATCTTCATTTTATAGAAGATTAAGATACTCTTGAACAAGTCTAGATCTATCAGAGTAAAATCTATGGTTACACAAGCCCTGTCAGTTACTCTTATGAAGGTTGCTCGGGGGTCTAATGGACTATGTCCATTAAGTATGAAAAAGCTCAGGCCCTCAAGTGCAGAGATGCATTTTTTGCCAGAAGGATCATGTCTTGTTTGGTTGCACAGCATTTCCTGTAATTGGCCTGGTAGTCTCTCAGAGCCCTGTAGTAAGTTCATATTGAAATCCCCTGACAATATTATTCTTGCTTGTGGATATGTGGGCTTCAGGGCTTTGAGTGTCACTATCGAGCACTGAATTCTTTCCACTTTGTGCTTTAGTGCTGGGTGTAAGTATAAATTCAGGATTATCAGTGTCAGATGAGGTAGGGGCCACTGCTTGGGTACTCAGGTCAATATGCGGAGACAGCTGGAAAAAGATTTGACGAAGGTTGAGGCCGACCTCCTGCAGAAAGAACAGGGACCGGACGGGAATGGAGGGGAGATCGCACTAGAAGCTCGGACGGAACACGAGTGGTTAATGGAAAGGCTCCGCTGCCTTAACTATGCGGCCCACTCGGCCCGCACACACAGTATGGGCGACAAACCTGGCAAGTTACTGGCCTGGCTAATTAACAGGGAAGACCGGATGAAACCGGTGACGGCGATACAGGGTGGAGGGGACGACATGTTCTATACGCAAAGCGAGATACACAACGCATTCACCACCCATTACAATGCACTGTATCGCTCCTACCTGCAAACTCCCCCTCTAGACATTGCCGACTATCTCGCAGACATACCTTTGCCGACATTACGGGATGCCCAGCGCAGAGAACTGGCAGCACCCATAACACCAGAGGAGCTCCGCGTGGTCATCACTGCGCTCTCCAATGGCAAGTCCCCAGGCCCAGATGGATTGCCAGCGGAGTTCTATAAGGCCTATTCGGCTTTGCTGATACCGGAGCTGATCCGGATATACGAGTCGGCAATAGAGGACTCCTCCCTTCCATCCACGCTCAATGAGGCCACCCTGGTCTCTATCTTGAAACCAGGCAGAGATGGGAAGCAATTGGGCTCGTACAGGCCTCTTGCTCCTCTAAACACTGATTATAAAATTTTAGCATCTACCTTGGCGCAGCGGCTGGCCCCCTTCACACCCACGCTGGTCCATGTCGACCAGAACGGTTTTGTACCCACGCGGAGCACTTCCCACAATATCCGCCGCTTATTCAGAGTACAAGAGTATGCAGTACAGCACTGGCCAAGGTCGGGGTGCTTAGTGCTTGATTTAGAAAAAGCATTTGATTCCGTGGAATGGCCCTACCTTCGAGCGGTGATGCAGAAATACGAGTTGGGGGATGTTTTCATAGACATTGTCAACTTGCTGTATCAGACGCCCACAGTACGAGTCCGCACCGGCGGCCTATTGTCCGAAGCCATTAGAGTTCAGAGAGGCACGAGACAGGGTTGCCCGCTGTTGCCGCTGCTTTTCTCAGTGGCAATGGAGCCACTGGCTGAGCTATTGAGAGGACAGGGTGAGGATTGGGGCATCCCCTTGGTAGATGGTACCCATGCGGTCTCGCTATATGCAGATGACCTACTTCTATATATTAAAGATCTCACACGCATGCCACGAGCGCTCACGGACGCCCTATGCACCTTTGCAGCCCTTTCGGGACTCAGAGTTAACTGGGGTAAATCCGGGGTGTACTCCTTCAGCCCAGACATGCAGTAATGCGAAGTGCGACTTGGTGGAGAGCGACTGGCCTGGCACCTTACCACATTCTGATATTTAGGTCTTCATATCTACCGATCCCCCGCGGACGTGTTAGAAGGTAACCTGGTTAGGGCCATCTCTTCCCTGCAAGCTCAAATAACCTTTTGGAAAACGCTCCCCCTCAACGTACCCAGCCGGGTAACCCTAACGAAAATGATTGTACTACCGAGGCTGCTATACTATTACTCCAACATACCGGTATACGTCCCCAACCGCATCTTTCGGGAATTGGAAACCATGGTCAGGGCGCTCATTTGGAACATAGGTGGCGGTACGAAACTTTATGCGCCGGTGGCAGCGGGAGGACTAGCGGTACCCAATCAGGAACTCTACTACCTGGCAGCGCAACTGCGTGGGTGGTTGGTTGGCTGAGTGGGAAGTGCCTGACTGACACGAACTCCGACACCTCAACCCTGACTCATACACAGATCCTCACACTGTTCCATCCCCTAGCCAAACCGCCTCGCCCGACACAATTACATTTAGCAGTAGCTTACAAGTGCTTTACGCGTGGCTTGCGGCTCACACGGGCAGTGAAGCCCTATGCCCCTGCACTCCCGCTGTTGGGCACTCCCAAAGATAGAGGTATCATAACCGCGACTACTCTAGAACGATGGGAACAGGCCGGGATAGACACGATGGTTGACCTATACACGGATGGCGCTCTGCTCCCATTCGATAGATTGGCAGCGGCCATGGACCTACCGGCAGGACAGTCCCTGTTGCACACATCATTGATACGCACATGCACAAAGGCCTGGGGAGATATGACCGAGGAGCCTCAGACACACCTGCTGGTGCAATACTTGCACGTCATGGGCAATGGATCCCATGTGATACATTGGTTAGCACAAGCACTATTGTCCCACACAACTCGCACCCTCCAACCGTTGAGAGAAAAATGGGCAGTAGACAGGGGTAGAGAATGGACGGACAAGGAATGGGAGAGAATACTGGAGGGGCCCACGAATATTCCACGCAACTCGCGTTTCAAGATCATCCAATTTTATATAATACATAGAGCGTATTTGACGCCGGGCAAAATGAACCAATATTTCGCAATAGACACGTCCACATGCCCGCGCTGCTCCCTAACAAATGCGAGCATAATACACATGCTCTGGACCTGTCCTAGGCTGCTGACATACTGGCACGACATAACGTCACTATTAACGAAAGGGGCTGGCGTGGAAATGCCACACACCTGGGAGGCGTGTTTGCTGGGTTTATTTAAATGGACGAAACATAATAAAGTTCACACCAGATTTTGGGATCTGGGGCGTATCACTGCCAAGAGACTTATCACCAGACATTGGAAAAGCAAGGACCCACCACAAGTCCGACATTGGTGCACATCCTTCAATAACTGGATGGCTGCGGAAAGCGCAGCCCTTCACAGGGAGGAGACGGCGGGATTGAGAGCCAACCCCATTGCACAACTTTGGGATGGCGTTTTACAATCCTTCCACCAGGCATGTCTTGAGCAGGGAGTCACATAGCTTCCCGATTGGTTGAGCGTTACTGAGATAACGGATGGGAAGGAAAGCTATACACCCGGGGGAGGTGACCATATCCCGGTGGACAACCACATGCCACGCACACGACACACGATACCAACTGCATAGCACCGACCGGTGACACTGACCCGCCCCCTGCACGTAAGACTAGATACCGACACCCCACCATAATCATGCGGACGATGCATCCACCCGCCCCAACACTGCAGTCTCCACACCTGGGAGCACTAACGTACATACATCGACACACATGAACACATTGCCTGCTTCTACACCTTATTAGATCTATCCTGGACCTGTGCTTCTTGTATTTCTTATCCCTCTTATCATTATCAACCATCCCCCCTCCTTTTTTTTAAAATTATTATTTCACCTATATATTCGTTCTCCTCTCCAGTTGACCAAGTTAGCGGTGTCCAGATGAGCTTATTCATTGACACGATAGTTAAACTGTTTGAATACCACTGCGTTGAATGTCATATGCTTGTTCCTTCAGTGGTTAACAAGATTCACGCCAATATCTGAAGAGACACTCCACATAACGGGTCTTCTGAACATGATTGGAGACGAGGAGAACCGCTACATATGGCGGACGCTGGGTCCTAGCCGAAGCACATGGGAGAACTGCACCGCACTTACAAACGCATCAGGCGACATTCTGCCCTATTGACACCCCACTGGGCACCACTTGCCATACACGATGGGCCATGGCTCTGTGACATGCACTGTCCCAGGCGCCATCTTCCTTTTCGCTGCTGACCCATAGCTCTGTGGAGATGGGAAACACTCTTTGGTATAAAGTACTACGAGGAACTGTTATATGATTCATGTACTCCTTTCTCTCTTTTAGCATAGACAGTTACGATATGAGACAAATGTAATGCATACAATTGCTGCTATACCTGATCACTGACATGCTTCGAAAGGATGGTTTTGTTTTTATCCTCCTCGAACTATTGCTTTGTATTGTAACTATATGTTGAACTCTCAATAAAAATATTCAAACAAAAAAAATCAGTGTCAGATGAGGTGCTACTTCAAACTTGACACACTGCATCCATGTTGTGTCCATATCCACCTCTTTGTCGGCCCAAAGTATGTCAGTTGAAATGTAGATCGCTAGAAAGCCCTTTGCTCTGCCAGTCCTCGCTTCTTTAATGGCTGTGTTTTGGTAATCCTTGAATCCCACTATTGGTGTGTACATAAGCTGCCAGGTTTCTTGCAGTCATCAACCACCACAGGGGCAGCCCTAATCACCTGAACCAGGGGCTATCAGTATTTTATCCTTACAGCGGTTCAGAATGTGCAACAACTAATAAACATATCATAACAGTAAGAGATCAAAAAACACCAAAAAGTGAAAAGAGTAAAAAGTATAAAATTTGAAAAGTATAAAATTTAAAATTTGGCCCGTACAAGAAACAATTATAGATAAAACATACAAAATGTATTCACATTAAAATATTTCACAAAGCTCAGACATATTGCCGGTACAAAAAAACGATTACAGTACATATAAGACCAGACAGGTGGCATACACACAGAGGTTACATGAACGAAAGAGTTCTAGATCGATACAAGAACTCCCACAAACAAAACAGTGTGTCCTCCTTAAGTAGTGGCCACAATAGCGTCGACAGCGTTTCGACCGATTTCATTAATACATGGTCATCTTCAGGACAATTAGTTAACTGAGCTTTACACCAACCAATCTATAATACACAAAAATATCATATGACTTATTCAAGAACGGGCCACAATAGTTTGCATTTATTATTGATATAATAATTCTTACAAATAAAAAGAAAGAAAAAAGAAATAGAGGAAAATGTGCCAAGATACAGGAGGAAAAAAGAAACTACCTCACCATACCCACAGTTAATGGGATTTAGTGTTAAAATTATACTAAACATAGAACAGAAAAGAAAAAATCGTGTGTCCCAAAAGAAAAGAAACCCGCCACGAAAGTCAAAGCCTCAAGTGTACCTGTCAGTTAAAAGTTAAGCATCACTTACTTCTGCACTGTAGAATCTTGCAATAGCAGAACCCCGTGTTCTGAGAGAAATTGTATAAAATTGTCCTCGCCTGCCTTGCTGCTTAAGCCATTCATGTTCCAAGAGCAGATTTTGCAGAGGTGAGCTGGAGGAGTACAGCCTGAAGGCCTCACTCATGATTTTCTGTTGTATCTGCCACTGCGGGCCTAACTGGCTGATAATCATCTGGGTTGACTGTTAGCTGTATTGGGCTTATAGCAAAAAGGTGCCTCATTATTTGTGGTCCTTCTTTTATTAATATCAGGTAAGCAGGGCCTATTGCCTCCTTCAGCATGCTTTGTGTTGATTTGGAGTAGCGTATTGGCTCTGCTTTCGTTATCTCAATGCCCCATAATGCAAAGGTTTCCCTGTTCTGCTATACGTGTGCTGCTATGGTTTCATCTAAACAAGTAGTCATTGTGACATTGTTCCCTGGATGTTCAGGATTTGGTTTTAACTCCATTTTTTCTATGTTTCTGGATCTGATGTGGGTTAAGCCTGCAGGGCTTCTAGTAGTCTTAGTACTGCACTTCAATTTAAAATGTCTTGAGCGCCCATCGGTTTGTAATGTGGAATCAACTCAATCTTGGCATCATCCTCGCTTGGGAAGTCACATGCCTGTCTCCAATTGCCCTGTGTGGGGGTCACTCCTGATTCCTCTGTTGGCCCTATGTATATTTTTGTGGTTGGTTCAGTTGACTCAATTGGATACTGAGAGGTTCTTTGAAACTCTAGGTGGGGGCTTTCCTCAATGATTCTTCTTAATGGTCTACTTGCTTCTGGCCATGTGGCCTGCCCATGCGATGATTCAGGCCTTTCGATTGAGTAAGACCTCCTGCTGTTCTGGGCGTCCTTAATACTGGTTATGTAATTAATTGAGATCTTACCAATGAGACTTTGCTTCTACAGTTTATAGCTGAGTTCTTTGTTTTGGTAACAGAGGCCACCTGTGAGGGTTGTAAATGTGCTTATGTTCTGGAAGCAAGGTGGTCGACTTGACCTTTTTCATCAAAGCCTCGGGTGGTTCTAGACACTCAAATATTAGATACAGAGTACTAGCAGAATTGTATGTTTGGCCAGTTCTGTGAGTGGGTCTGTGACTGGCTGCTTGTCCCTATTTCAGCTAATTGCTTGAGTGTCTGCAGGTATAGTATCTTCTACCAATTCTGTGGCTGTCTTCTCGTCGCTTTTACTAGCAAGGGTCTGCGTTTTTACAGGTGGCGTGTAAGTGCTCTGTTTTTTGCCTTTACTTTCCCTGGCTTTTCTCAAGTGTTTGCATTCCTTCTTCGTGGGAGTGGTATGTGAGCTAGTGTCCGTAGAAACGTCTGCTAGTTCTTCTGTTAGACCTTGCTGTGTTGAGGAGATGTTTAATGCTCCCTTCTTTTGTGTCAACTCTGTCTGTGAGGTTACTTCAGTTCCAGAATCCATCTGTGTGGAAATTGTAGTATGATCTCCTGCTGACTGATTATTGCAACTGCGTTGAATATTGTTGAGCCGCTGGTTAGCCGTGGGGGATGTGTTGAAAGTCTCCTTCATTTCCCCCAATGATTCTGTCATTATGATGCGAACCGTGGCAGGTTTCTCTATTTTAGAGGAGCAGTGGCATGCATGGTAGATGGTTGCTAGATCCTTTTGCACTTTTATTATCATGGTGTTCTTTGAGCACAGTTTTAGTTTGATTCCCTGTATGTGGATTGCTAGTGCATTTAGTAAGTCTACTTGCATATCCATTTTGTCTGTATGGTATGTTATTGCCATTCCAAATTCTTCCATGGTGTAAGATGCTGGCTCTGTATATACTATACCAAAGTAAGGTATAGTGTGCACAGAGTCCAGTGGATCCCCAAAGGCTTACAGAGGTAAAAGTACATACCTTACTCTCAATTTATGGTAGTGTGGGAGAACAGTAAGGCTTTATCAGAGGGTATTGTTAAGCATTTATTGTACACACTCAGGCAGGAAATGATTTCAGATACTTAAAGACTGAACTCTGACCAATTGTTTTGAATAAAAATAGTTCTTTGTTGTACTTTATTTGTTAGAACCAAGCCAGACTTGGTGCAGGTAAGTAAAATAGTACTTTTCTAATATAATACAGTTTAATGCAGTTACAGGTAGGTCAAATGTTCAGAAACAGTTGAAATTACTTTTCAGTTACTTTGTGATTACTTTTTAGATTATTTTTCAGATTACTTTTTCTGCTCAGTGTGATATGCCTATATATCACACTGGGACATTTCCTAGTTAAAAGGTACTTAACTGCGTTTTTGTAAACACCGTTTCTTGTGTTTTCACAGAAAAGCAGTCAATGTAATCCTATTGGAGGAAATTAAGCTATCAGTTTAAAGGTAAGTACTTGGTTGCGGGAGTTGGGTTTCTGGGGTTAGAACCAGGGTCCCCCCAGGGTTGAGAATGCACTCAAAGAACACCCTCAATGGCACTAGGGCGGCTGGGTGCAGAGTGCTGAGGCCCAATGTTATCCAATGGGGGATAGGGGGCCTACGGTTGGTGGCTGCTCACGGGCACACCACTTAGTTGTGGGACCGAAGCTCCTGGGGTTTAGCTCAGGGCAAAAGGGGGTCCAAAACAGCACACAAAGTGCACCCACAGCGGCACTGGGGCAGCTGGGTGCAGGGTGCTGTATCGGCATTGGGAGCCCTGTTGTTTTCAATGGGGAAACTCCGATCAGAACAAACACTGCAGACTCGGGCACGAAGTTCTTCTGGAGGTGACCACTGGTTGGAGAGGTAAGTTGGGAAGTCAAGGGATGCCGGTACACCGTCAGTTGGGCCACCCAAGGCCGTGGGGCGACCGGTGCAGGGGTGTCTTTTGGCGTCAGGTTTTCCTTACCAGCTCCGGTCACGGTTCGGGGATCCTCCTGAAAGGGGCTGCAGGTGTCATTGAGAGACTTGAGATAGGTCAGGGATCACCAGATACCAGGTCAAGATTGCAAGAGAGACCTCCTCATGGTGCTGGGCCACTCGAACTCGGGCCATGGGCATCGGCTGCAGAGTGGTGCATACTAGCGTATTTGGCCGGAGCCAGAGTTTGTTGGTGAGCAAATCTGGTGCTCAAGGGAGACAAAGTCTTGGTAAGGGAGGCAGAGCAGGTCCTCCAGTTCTTGGGAGCAGCTGGCTACAGGAGCAGGTCGAGGTCAGGACAGGCCGGTAGGGCTGGGGTCAAGTCAGTGGGTGATCTTCTTTTCTTCCTTCAGCACAGCTTTTCGTCCAACTTCTTCTTCTTTCTTCTTGTCTGAGGAGGCAAGGTTCAGGGTTGGTGCTAAATACTAAATTTAGGGGTGTTTCAGGTAGGTAAAGGCTGGCTTTCACTGCCGACCCAATAGTAGCTATTTTATCAGGACCTTCATTATTTCCCGATGCTCCGTTACTAAATGTGACATCTGCAAGAGAAGAGTGGGAAAAATTCAGTAATATTAAAAAGAGCCAAGTCAGGATAGCCCTTCATGAGGCTTTAATGACAGAATATTTAAGAGCAGGAGCAGCCACCGCGAGTCTGTTGGTGAGGATAGAACCAAGGATATTCCTAGAGGATAAAACATTCAGGGTTGACTGGAGCTATATAGCGAATAAATGCACAAGAGATTGGCTAATTCTGATTATTAATACGGCCAAGAGATTAAGTGAAGATCTTCTTAAAGAAATTTTGGAATTGGAAGAGGCCATAAAAAGGGATACCACTCTCACGGACACCAAAGAACAACTAGAGAGGATCCAGGAAGACCTTGGGGAATATAGGAATTATATAGTTAACCAGAAGATTAAAGGATTAAAACGAAATTTAGAAAGATATACACAGGAATGGGCATTCCTGTTTGTAGAGGATAAATATTATTTACCTAGCCAAGAACAACGCCAGTTTACAGGTCAAGGAAGGGGTGGGAGACAACAAAGAAATAGACGCACCCCCAAAACTGGACATTTGACAATACATCAAGTGAAAAGGAAGAAGCCCCACAGGTTCCTAATCCGAATAGAGTTCGGTATAACCAAGAGGAAAAGACCACAGAGGATTTGGGAGTTCTGCTCCGTCCTTTTTTAGGTCAGAATCAAAGGGGTGGAAGAGGGGGCGGCCACCCAGGCAGAGGCCGAGGCCGAGGTAGAGGCAATCAGAATCAGACATGGCAAACTTACCCCCCCAGAGTAACCCGGAGTCGAGGACGGAACCAGCCGTCGATGACATAGTGGTCAATCTTTCTGAATATACACTGACGCCTAGTGAGGTGAAAGTGTTGAATAAAGGATTGGGATTTGTCCCTAAACTGACTCATGACAGTTTTAAATGTAGACTTGAATTTCAGGAAACAATGAGAAAAATAAAATTTAAAAAGTTATTTGCAGACAAACCACAAGATCCTCCGTCCCTGTTCACTTTAAATTTAAAGAAACCATCACAGTTCTGCCCCACTAATGCCATGGTGGGTCCAGAAGTAGTGGTATTTGAAAGTAAAGTGCTGGAGGCCATCACTGCACTTGAGATAGGGAATAGACGCCAGGGTTATAACAATATGAGACAGGAGGACTGGAAGGCTGTCACAAGTCTATAAAACAACCAGCAGCTCACAATAAAAACGGCAGATAAAGGCGGAGCGGTGGTTGTTATGAATACTGTAGATTATGATACTGAAGTCTTGAGACTACTGGGAGCACGGAATAACTATCAACCACTTGTGCGTGACCCAGTAGGTGAATTACAAAATATGATAAAGGAAATGGTAGGAGTAGCTGAAGAGAAAAAATGGATTACAACCAAGGAAGCCGAGTTCTTAAATAACAACAAGCCGAGAACCCTGGCTTTCTACATCCTACCCAAAATTCATAAACCACAGAGAGAAATGTTTTGGTGACGATTGATATAGAATCACTGTACACCTGTATTCCTCAGGACGCTGCACTGGTGGCAGCGGCGTGCGCCCTGGGGAAACAGGAGTGGTTTTATGATACACCACAGTCCTTCATATTGCAGTGCATAGAGATAGCACTCACCCGCAACTATTTTTGCTATAAAGACGCCCTGTATTTACAAACCACAGGTACGTCTATGGGCGCAACCATGGCACCGAGCTTGGCCTGTATTTATGGGGGCGTGTTCGAGGAAAACTGTATTTACCACCAGTCTAACCCCTTCCAGAGGAATATTCTCCTCTGGAAGAGGTATATAGACGACGTGATAGTTGTCTGGACAGGGGGTGAAGAATCCCTTAAAGAGTTTTTGAGATGGCTGAATGGACAGGACGCCAGTCTTCGCTTCACCTGGACATATAGCAATCAGGGAGCTGTGTTTCTTGACTTGGATATTAAAGCAGAGAACAACAGGCTTGATACAAAAGTACACCTGAAGTTGACAGACAAAAACTCCCTACTACATTATCAATCGTACCACCCGAGAGCGTTACATGATATTCTCCCGGTTGGTCAATTTCTTAGATATCGCAGGAATTGTTCCACTACAACATCCTTCTTGTCACAATCAGAAGACCTGTGCAAAAAACTAGAAAGAAGAAACTATTCCTCAAAAGTTGTCAAGCAGGCACGGAATCGAGCATTGAACACCCCTCGCAGCGCTCTGTTAGAAAGAAATACAAAGATAAAAACAGATTGTCTTCCTATTGTAATGACGTTTGATCCATTGGCAACACAGATCAGACAATCAATCAGGAAGCATTGGGCCTTGTTGTCGATGGCGGAGTTTAAAATGCCACCACCTAGGTTTGCTTTTAAAAGATATTGCAACCTGGAAGATAAATTGGTACATTCTCGCCCAAGAGCTATACAAATTGATTCCACCGTACCACCCAGGCACTAACCTTGTGGGACGTGCTCGGTGTGTAAATTAACTAAGAAGACCACAGAAGTGGTGTTAAAGCAGGGAGAGTGTGGCATCTGACCCAATTCAGCAACTGTAACAGTATGAATGTAGTGTACCGTTTGACATGTGAATGTGGATTACAATATATTGGCCTCACTACACGCAAGATCAAAATAAGAGTACAAGAACATCTCAGTAATATAAGGGCAGGTAAACTATCCACAAAACTGGTACAACACTATAAGGAAAACAGACATTCCTTTACGTGGGTAGTACTTGAGAAGACAACAGGAGAAATGCAGAATATGGAGAGGATCTTAGCGATGAAAGAAGCACGCTGGATCTATCAAGAAGGGTGTGATCGTACAGGATTAAACGATTATATTGAATGGAACAAAATAAGGAGCGGAGTACTGATATTGTTTTGGTGTCCATGAAAGTTATGATTATTCCACGCCTCTTCTTCCTTCCTTGCTTTCTCGTTTATTATTGAGAAACAGGCTAACGATGTGGGCAGGAAGATATACATCCTGATTGGCCACAATGATAATAACGAACTTGGGTGGCACTATTGGTCATTGGTGCTAGTGATAAATGTATCCTGTGGGACACAGAGAATTGTGGGGAGCAATAAAGTTTTTCGAAAGAACATACAACCACACTTAAATTGGCTAAAAATGTGTAAGATCGGAGTATGTTCATAGCTGAATAATACTCTATATGAGTTATAAAAGCAACTAAATTGTGTGAATAACACTCTATAGGAGTTCTAATTAGGATGGTCGAGTGGGCGATATTAAAAATAAAAATAAATTGACCTAGAAAATAACGGGGTCTTTATTCTTTATTCCTCGCCATTTGACATTTACACTTATGGAGTTTGTTTTGAAAAATGATAATAGATTGGAATTGAGATGGAATCCCTTGTAGTGTAGTTCCTATCTTCCCAATAGGCTCTGCGCATTGGAATAGTACCTACAGCAGTAAAGGCCTAGGCCAGACGTTAACTAGGTCTACTACTGTCGATACTAGACTTAATTTTTGGGTTTGCCAGCTAAGCTCAGAGTTCGCTAGAAACTTTCTCGAATGTTCAAGGAAGGATTAACTTCCCTGATTAGACAAGAAGGGATTTAGTTTCTGACAACCATAGAACATGACAACTTTGCTCTCCCCTAATCAAGAGTCAATCTCGAGAGTCGTGTGAGCACAAGGCAATTATTTTACTCAGTCAGTACGTGCATTCTTAGTCTCATCAGAATGTAGAGAAAAGGAAGAGACGGGCGTGTTCAATAAAAAGGTGTTATTTATTGATCAGTCTCTTTTCTCATACATGAGAAATGGATCGATATTATTGCAATACTTATAGTTAAGTAAAGTGCATACATTAAAAGCAATAGTATAAAATAATACTGTAAAAACATTGATATGGTTTCTGAGCCATATGATGTTTAAAATGATTAAAATATATTTACATACACATATACATTTGACTAAACGTACTCAACTGGTGTTTCTAAATACGCCTACCCCGTCTACCTGACCTAAGTCTAATGCGTGGGCGGGAATAGAAAGTTACAGTTTAAGTTAAGTTTGTTTTTGCCAAGTGAATAACTAAAGAATTCTCTGTGAGGGGTTATTCAGTTCTGTACCTGGAATTTAGGATGAATGAGGAATGGTATCTCTTTCTCTGCTCTCGATATTCCAGGCTGCCTGCGAGGGCTGCCCGAAAGCGCCGGTGCTGGGTCTCTCGGCTTGAGATAGCAGCGCGTCTCTCAGCGCGTCAGGAAGGCGGGCTGCGCCAGCGGGGTCTGCTTCTGCTCTCGGCTTCGGCAAGTATGGCTGCTCCGTCTTGTCACCACGCGTGTGTTTGCATAGGGCAAGGTCGGCAATATTTATACCTTAAAGGTGCCGAGATTGACGTAAGGATGGACATAGATACGTCAATAAAGATGTCATACGACTTGCTCGTTAGCACATTCTTTACTAAAGTTCTCTGTGAAATCAAAACAATGGCCGCACGGATTTTCCAGGTTGTCATAGGTTTGATTTGTTATGAGAACGTCGTATGCCTTATCAGGGGCTGGAGGAATGTCGCTTGTCTAATTAGATCTCAAGCGTTATGACCTAATCAGATAACACGTTCCTGTGCCGTAGTGTGACTGCGTCAGATAACGGTATCTGCATCATGGGGGTTTTCTTGCCTCATGGGCTGACTGTTAGTTAACTTGATAGTTAGTTTAACCAGAATAGGGTCAGGAATAGGGGGACTGATTCAGAACCTATAGAAATACACGACACCCTGAAGATCCAACTGTATGAATAAAGTACATTGGATCAAAAGTCCATTTACGTAGGTTGAATGATATTACAAGATGGCCGACATGAATTTTAAAGATATCACGTGATTAGAAATAGGTCACGTGGGACGCCGAGCACCGATCGGTGCGCGTAAAGACGGAGTCTTTCGATCATCGATAGCGAGGGACGAGAAGAGGCATACGTTGCGGAGACGGGCGGCGAGCAATGGGCATTTGATATACAACCTTTAAGAGGGCGGTTATAACGTTACCCTATACAAAAAAGTGCAGGTAAGGAGGTGTGCTGCAAGTAAGGGATTCCATGTTGGTGTCTCGCATATTGGAGACAAAGTATCCTTAAAGAAGTGTACTGCGGGATTTGTTAGTATAGCTGCTGTAATTTGGAAGGCGAGTGGAAGCCAGTGAGTTGGGGTTCCCCATATGGCTGCATAAAGTGGTCTTATAAAAAATATTAAAGAAGGCAGATTGGATAAAGCAAAAATATAAGAAGAGTAGAGTTACAGTGCCTGCAATATGATAACTAATAACCCTTAAGAAATTGAGGTAGTCATGATAGAAGTGGAAGAAATTACCTGAAAGCAGTGTGTAAGGATAGAGGTTGATGGTTTATTAATATTTGTATCTCTACATTTAGGAACCGCATGTAGGATATGCCCTTGAAGGGAGGTGTTCATGATAGGATCCCCCCTCACATAAAGGAGAGCTGGTACGACTGACCCTGGCCTCCTTAAGGTAATAATGTGCCTCCAAGTGATGTATATGTGCATTCCCCTCCCCCCCTAAAAAAAAAAAAAAAACCTTTTTAAGGGGTGGTTAGGACAGTATAGGTGGTAGTAACCAGGCCAATGTGTTGTTTTGTCATTTGACAGTCATTTTAAGAAAAATGCTCCAGTGTCCCAGCGACGATTGACCCAGCCCTAACGAAATTGCCTGAAGATTTTATGGCGATGAAACATGTCGGCTAAGAAGAGTTAGTTTGCATGTATGCAACCGGTTTTAAATTTCTGAGTAAGCGCACAAGGAAAGAATACAATTGGTGAATTTGTGTGGCTTACTTCCGATTTTATACTATTTTTGGATCTTGTTTTGTGGTGGTAGTCGCAACAAAAAACCACATAGGGTGTGTTGTTTTTGAATCAATTTGATCACTTTTTTGGGGACACTTATGAGTTTTAGCAAAATGGTGGCCGATGATGATAAGAGTGAGCATAGCTGGTGAGTACCAATCAGCAAAGCTCTACTGGTGGTGCGCACGTGAGGTGCCATTTTGCTTTTTTCACTATTTTTTCACGTTTTGGATTATTACAATACATGGATGGATGTGTTTGTTTTGGTAAATACACCAAGGTGACCCTTCTAAAGACTATTAGATGGGTTTTGACTGTCAATTGACAAAATACACACTTTTTTAGATAGAAAAATAGGCGAAGGAAGTGGTTTGATACTACCTTATGAGAAATTGAAGGAGTAATCTACGTAAATACTAAGAGAAAGTTAGTCTACGTCCACATTAGAGAAGAGATAAGCCTTAGGGAACAGGTCTTGTGTTTTTTGGCCTAGTTGAGAGGAGGGCGACCTGGCTCCTATAGCCCTCTATAGCTCCTTATTGATAGAAAAAAAGGTAAAGGTTGGGACCAATGGGTCCCTTCCTTGGGGTGGCTGCACCCCCTATTATGCCACTCTGCAGTGAGAGGGGGGCATAAGCCTCACTCTGGTTGGCAGGGTCCCCCCATCTGCAAGATGGCAGGGACTGAGAGTTGTGATTCACCTCGCCTCCCCCACCTGAAGGGTGGAGTTGGCAAAGGTGGGCACACCTCCCTTCCTCAACTGGTTTTCTTGACGATTCTGCCGCCCGAAGTGGGGGTCAGAACCGTTGGTGGTCAGTTGCTGGGAGCAGCAAATGGCTGGGTCATCTCACAAAGGCGGCAAGCATTTGAAGCTTCCCCTTCGTGGACCTGCCCATCCTGGGGGAGAGGCTTGGCACCTCTGCCCAGGATGAGCTTTGTTTCAGGACCATGAGAGTGAGAGGCTATTGACCCAGGGGTCAAGAAACATGTCTGGGGATGGCAACTGGCGAGCAGACAGTCAGCCCGGACACTAGAGACAGGTCGTTTTGCAAGCAGCATCTCTAAGATGGTCTCTGAGTGCATTTTGCATTAAATCCCACACTGGCACCGGTGAGGGTTTAATGTGCTGAGAAGTTTGATATCAAACTTCCCAGTTTTCAGTAAAGCCTTTATGGTGCTGTGGAGTTTGTAATGACAAACTCCCAGACCATATACTCTTTATGACTTTACTGCACTTACAATGTCTAAGAATGGACTTAGACACTGTAGGGGTACAGGGCTCATGCACCTGTACCCTCACCAGTGGCATAGCGCACCCAGCTAGAGGGGTGGATGACCTATGCCTTAGGCATAGGGATGTGTCCCATGTCGACTCTTCACTTTGTTCTGCACCAAAACACGCTGCCTGCAATGGCAGTGTGTGTGTGTCAGGGTACAGGGCCTCTAAGGGTGGCACAATATGTGCTGCAGCCCTTAGAGGCCTTCCCTGGTCACAGTGCCCTTGGTACAAATGGTACCTTTTACAAGGGGCTTACATGTGGCCAGAGAGTTGCCAATTGGATGTGCAACAGTACCGTTTTAGGGAAAGAACAGAGAACCTGGGTACCTGGTTGGCAGGAACCCAGGGCACACTTAGTCAAAAGAGCATCAACATCAGGCAGAAAGTGGGGGCAACCATGCAAAAAGGGTGCTTAGCAGCTGTTGTCAGATGAAAGAATCTGATGATTGATATATAGGCTCTGCAATGGGCCTTTCTGTCTGGGCCTCTTACCTTTTGTGTGATTCCTCCTGTAACCCTTGTGCCCTGTTCGCTCCATTTGCTCAATTTATTTCTAATATGTGTGATTCCTTGATGTACTCTTTAATATTTGTCTTGAGGTGACTCCCTTCTTCATGGGTAATGTAGCCTCTCTGAGATAGTTTAAATGTGGTGTTTGGTTCCTCCTGTAACCCTTGTGCCCCATTTGCTACATTTGTTTCTGTTGTGGGTGATTCCTTGATGTACTCCTTGGTATTTGTCTGTGGTAACTCCCTTTTTCATGAGTAATGTAGCCTCCCTGAGATAGTTTGATTGGGGTGAGCAAAATGTTGTAGTTGTGTCTACAAGATAGCTAGGTCAGAACTTTTGGCTGGTCAGGAGGTGATGCCTGCAGCTGTTCAAACGGGCTTAAAAGAATCTCTCGCTAAACCGCTGAATCATCTGGTCTTCCTCTAGCACTGCTTTATCAAGATGATTTGATTGGTGACTCATGACTATGTTGAGAGACTGTAGTGGCATGGGCTGGTGCTGCTCTGAGTTTTCTTGCACGTGGACTAAAGCCTCTGCTAACAGCTGTGGATGGTCTGGTGATTTTACCTGTGGGTTACTGAAGGAGCCAGTGTCTAATGGGGTTTGAAACTCTGGGATCATATCCAGCCCGCTTGTGCTGTTTATCCAGGATGAACTCTAACTGCGATTGTTGTGAATGCTGTTTGTGCTCGGTTTTGTTGATAGGAGGCCTCTACTCAAGGGATAGATTGACGTTACCTAGCTCTTAGGCCTCTTGAAGTGCAGAGATGGCCCCCCCCCAACGGGGCACTTTTTAAAAGTCCATTATTTTCGCCTTTTTTGGGGCCTTATCACAATTTCCTCTGTGCCTGTAAGATGGCAGAATCCTTCTAGCACAGTTACCCCCACTTTTTGCCTGGCGTCAGTGTGTTTTTGATTTAGTCTGCTGGGATCCTGCTAATCAGGACCTCAGCAACTGCACTTTCTCCCCCCTAAATTGACATGGTAAGTACTTTGGTACCTCCACATTTGGCTACTGGTGTACTCTTGTAAGTCCCTAGTATATGGTACTGCAGTACCTAGAGCAGAGGTACTCCAGGGGTCTCTCATGAGATGCAGCACGTATTGTGCCTCCCATATGAGCCCATTTAAACTGCGACTACAGGCCTGCCATTGCAGCCTGCATGGGTTGGTGCTTGCACCTCTGACGATACATATGTTTCCTTATATCTTAGGTTACTACACTTAAAACCTATAACTCACCCCTATGGCAGGCTCCTCAGTCCTGAGGACAGGGGGCTTGGTTACAAGTGTGAGGGTGTCCCTGCATGAGCAGGACACCCCTACAAACCCTGGAGTATATTTGCCAGGCTTTGTAAGTGTGATCAGCCATTTTCAGACATATAGTGGACATCAGTCGTTACGAGATGTGTAACTAAATAGTGGCTGCACCGAACCCGGTCATGTTTTGTATCAAACATGTGTGAGAAGTTGGCCTGGTATATGATGTTCACTATTCTAGTGAGCACCTTGCACCAGTCCAAACAACCCTTATGGTGATGGTTGTAAAGTGAACCTTATAGCCCAGCTATCCGAGTGGTAGCATGGACAAAGCAGTATTAGGGTAACACTTCAGAGAGCATGTGAAGCCAATTGTTTTACCAATAATAACCCCTTGAATATCAAATGAAAGGACACCACACAAGGTATATATAAAATATATATGTATTTATTTCTAACACAACCTCTCTGCACTCTTTATGAGGTCAGAGTTCGAGATACAGCACAAGTAACTTAATAAGCATACGTTACGTTGCACAATTACAATTCTGCCCTAGGGGCCTCGTAAACCATATACTAAAGAAGTGGTATAAGTACCACTGCAGGAATGGTGAATAGGCTAGGGCCTAGGAAATCGGTGGGGCTACACTGAATAACCACAGGTTAGGAAGCAGGAGTCCCACAGGATGCGTGTCGAGTGTCTAAACACACACGCGGGTTCTCATAGACTTAGAATGGGAACGTACAGTTTAGAAACTAGTTGATTTCGGACAGACCGGGTGGACTTCGAGGAAACCCAGTTAAATTAGGACACTTGGATAGTTATTACCCACGGGAGTACCGGAGTACTCGAGTTACCTCACCCAGGGAAGCGGGTGCATAGGTGCAAAGTTGTGTCGGGTTTCGTCGTCGATTCCTATGGAGAGCTGCAAAAAGATGCTGCGGGCGACCAGGAGGAAGATGTCCGGATGGATCCAAGGGTGGATCGGAGAAGTGAAGAACCTGAAAGCAGAGGGGACAGAGTCTGGGTCACTAGCCAGTGACCAGGATGGAACCAGGACGGAACCAGATGATGTCGAGCTGCGATCAGGTGAAGAAGTGAAGCTTGTCTCTGCAGCCACGTGGACCAGGAGGCGTCGACGATGACCAGGAGCTGGATACGGGCTGTCCTACGAAGGCTCTCGCTGTTGGCGGTGTCAGCTTCCGGATCGGAGTCAACAAGCCTCAGCAAAGGCAACCCACGCAGGATACGAAGATCGGCTTCTGGTACAGACCAGCAAGGTCGGTGGAGCTTCCCTTTTGCAGGAAAGCAGGAGCAAGCCCAGAGCAACCTGGCAAGCAGCGTTGTTTCAAAATGGAGTCTTCAAGATGGCCACTAGCCAACAGGCTAGCAACCGCAAAGACGCATTCAGAGGAAATGCAATAGCAGGCCCCACGCGGCACTCGTGGAGTGTGGAGGGCTGAGCTTCGGTGCACTTACGACTCGGTGTTGGGGCTTCTCAAGTCCCAATGCACAACTTCGAGGACGCCTCAGAAGCTGCACAATTTAGCAAAGAGCAAAATGGCCAGGTGTCCGGTCCCACGTCTCTCGTGTCCGCCATGGATATCAGCTTTGCTGGAGGTGTGGGTCGGGGTCGGAGAAGTCTGGAAGTCCAGTCCTGTGAAGGCGGGTCGTCGGGATTCTTCGGGAGCGACGACAAAGCAAACCGGCAATTCGCTAGGTGGTGCCTGTTTGCTCAGGGTGGTCACTCCTTGACCACAAGGGAGATTCTTCAGTCTTCTAGTTGCAGTAGAATGTCGAAGGTCCAGAGTTTCGTGTCAGAGTTTCAGTTCAGGATAATCTAAAGTCTCTAGACTCAGCTCCTAGCTTTATAGGAATTAAAGGGGCTGGATTACCTGCTAGGTCCCTCCTATGGGTGGGACCAGGGAAGGGGGTGGTTACACCCCATTCCCTTTGTCCAGTTTCGCTCCAGAGCTGGGGCTGGAGTGCCCCAGCAACTGGTTTGAACCGGACTATGCATGGAGCACCTTGTGTGCCCCAGGCAGTGTCTCATTCCTTTCAACCCACCCTGACTCAATACACTATAGCCTGTCTGGGGAGGTGCTAGCACCTCCCAAGGCAGGAAACCTATTGTCCAGGCCTCCCTCGCTGGAAGGGCTCCCAGCTGCAGAAGGTCAGACTTGTGTCTGTGGCAGCAGCATCCATTTTGCGATGCTGAGGCTCTGTTTAACTTTAACCGGGTAAAGCTACAACTACATGTCTTCTCCCTCTAGAAGGGTGGAATGCTACCCCCGCCGCCAGAACTGGCGGAGGTGTAGTATTCCAAAGTGTATGACACCTTACACGACATGTTTTGATAAAGTCAAACCAAAGTTAGCAATAACCGCAAGGATTATAATGCACCTAAGAGTATATGGTATGGCTATATCATAGAACAGCTATAAGGACATGGTTCCGAAAGCTGCAGACAGGCTCAGCTCATGCTAGAGCACCATCTCACATAAAACCAAGCACTCTGCCTCCAGGATTGTTAAGGCCTGCCATAGGAGTGACTTATAGGTATATATGTGTCTATATATAATGGTAGGTATAGGGATACTATACCTAAGCAAGTGGTGATTACACGATCTGGCCCCAGCTGAGTGATCAGCCAGTTGTGTCAATTTGGATGGCCAGCCTGGGGTGTCATAATTCATGCTGCAGCTCCTGGTAGGCCTTGGATGCACCTATGCCCTGGGTACCTATGGTACACTATACAGGGGCTCACAAAGGTGACCCAATACCCAATTGGATATGTACCTAAATAACATGGTATGGATTTAGAGAGAGAACAGCTGGGCTGTGGGTCTGATTAGCAGGCCCACAGCCACACTAGAGTCAAAAAACCAGTGGATCAGAGCAAAAAAGTGGAGGTGAACCAGGGCTCGACAAATGTACTCGACCACTCGCAAATGCGAGTGAATTTCTTCAAGGGCGAGCCAGTTTTCAGGCCTACTTGACCGCCCTGGGGAGTGATATCTGCTGCTGCAGTGCCAGGTGCCAATTTGTGGGTCGAGTTCAATTGATGTTAGGACGAGTAGAAAAGTCTACTTACTCACGCAGGTCAAGTAAGATTTTTTTAGATTTGTCGAGCCCTGTGAACATAGGAAGCAGACCCTACTCTCCTACATCAAACATATTGGAATACTGATTCTGGTATTGGAAGTATGAACCCACATACTGGGGGGGCTCCTTAGGGGACCCCCCTGTACTCCAGGTAACAGCCTTTCTGGGTCTGCAAGCAGGCTAGTGCTGCTGCTGACCACAGACACAATTCTGCCCTTCTGCTGCTCAGCCAAGCTAGAGCGGGGGAAGGTAGAACAATAAGTTCCCTGTCATAGAGAGGTGTGACCTCCTCCCAGACAGGACTTAGTGTATTGGGCTGGAGTGAGGCGCTTGCTAGCGCCACCAGACTACTTCGAAGAGCACTTTTGGTACCCTCCATGCATACTCCAGTTTGAACCAGTTCAGGAAACCTTGTTTCCCGCTCTGGTGCGAAACTGGACAAAGCACATGGGAGTATCCTCGCCTCTGTCCAGTCCCTCATCTGGGTGGGACCCCCGAGTCATTACACCCCTTTACTTAGGGTACTTAAGGGCTCCCCTGTGAGTGGGGCCTCAGATTTGTCATGGGACAAGACTCAAATCTGAAATTATGTCGCTCTTCAATTGTCTGGACAGTTGGATTTTGTTGGACTTAGACTGGAACCGAGATGGCACCAAGGAAGACTCCTGCTACTCCTGGTTTTGCTTTTCTTCAAGTCGTCTTTGTTGTCTGTGCTTCATCCAGGTTCTTCAACAGATCTGTTGGCATCAAGAACACCCAAAGAAATCTCCCTTGGAGTAAAAGAGTCACTCCCCTGCATCTGCAGGCACTGCAGCAAAGCTGACCGGTCTGCTGATCCTGACGTCCTATGGACTTCCCGAGGGCCAGCAATACAAGTGGTAGTTCTGCAGCTCCCTAGAGGCCTGACGAGTCTTCTCAGTAATTTTTAGGACAGTATCCCTTGTCGGGCCCTGTGCACTGCGTCGAATTGCCAAGGCTTGTGGCTCTGACCTCCAGAGATCTTCAGGCTACAAGAAGCTCCAGCCTTCAGCACATCTTTCCTTGAAGATCAGCATCCTCACTGCATCCTCTGCACCGTGGTCCTCCATCTTTGATGAGCTGCTTGGGGTCCTCTAGCGACTCCTGTGCCTTCGGCCTGTGTGTCCTTCTGATGGTCTTTCTTGCTTCAGTGGGCCCCCATGCTTGCTTGAGGCCTCCTCTGACTCTCCTGATGTTGGTGAGTCCCTTGGATTTGCTGGTCCCAGTGTTTGCTTCTTCTCATCTTCCACGCCAGTTGCAGCTATCAAGGCTTGTTGGTGCTCCCGTCACTCACCGACCACCTAGACACCGACACCCAACAAGGGCCAGCTCACAAAAGGCTTCTGATCTTCCTCAGCGTCGCCTGGTCCTCACAGCTTCATCGACAAGGTCACGGTCGACTCCTCAGGAGCTATCGACATTGGTGGGCATGGTGCTTCGTTCCTCCTGGTCCCCTCCGAGTTGCATATACTCTGTCCCCTCTGCTTGCAGGTTCTTCATTCCAATCCACCTTTGGATTCCACCGGACTCCTTCACAGTCTTCTCCCGAGGCATCTTCTTTGAAGTCTCCCGTTGCTATCTACGGCAGGTTCTGATGTCATTTAATCCCTATGCACCTAGCGTCCTTGGTGCAGGTAACCTGGTTCCTGGGGCATCTGAAGGTGGGGTTGTTCTCCAACCTTCTGTCTTCCAAAGGGTTTCTTCAGGGCCCTACGGGAAGTGGCCTTCTTCTTTAAAACTGCAACCGCAACTTCTCCATTGACTTTCATTGGGCACGCTGCTGTGTTTCCACTCTGCAGACAGCCTCCGTGGGGTTCCTGGGTACTTACCTTGCACGGTTCCTTGTTTCCCTGGCTCTTCTGGGTCTTCTGGTCAAAGTCCTGTTCTCCTTTGCAGTTTGCATCCCACTTTCTTAATATATGGTTTGGTTTCTCCCTTTAGACCAGTGTATATTTGTACTACTTACCTAATTCTTGCAAAGTATTCTTGTGTATTGAGTTGATATCTCCGGGTAGGAGATATACCAATGTGTTAGTGAATGTAGTGTGATAAATAGAATTACTTTTATATAAACACTGTGTCGTTCTTTTACATTTAACTTGCACTTTTGATTAAAGTTGGTAAAACAAGCTGCTTTACACTCCTCCAAGATAAGCCTGAAAGCTGCTCTCCACAGATACCACTTTGAGAGCTTCCAAAGGTTATCAAAGATCATTAAAAACACCATTAGGGTTGTCTGGATAAGTGCAAGGCGCATCATTTAATAAGTGTGCACCATATACTAAGCCAGCCTCCTGCAGTGTCTGACACTAGGTCTTGAATTCTTTCGTTTTTGGTTATCATTTTCATGTGTTTTATCTCCTCCTTCTTTTTTTGCTGGTTTTGTGGCATCTCAATTTTTTTCCCACCTCATTAGAAGTTATTGGTTGTTGTATTGTCGAAGCAAATTCATACAGGTAGCCGGAGTTGATGCTTGCTGGACAACACTAAACAACACTGAGGGTATTGTGGTGGGGCACGCTTTTGCAGGGAGCATAAGCCGTATCCAGACCTGGCTGGACCTCCACCGCACTGACCCTGGCTTAACCCTCTGCAACAGTTCCTAATGCTGTGTCATGCCCGCTGAGTCAATGTCTTCTTCCAGACTCCTGGATCAGTTTCCAGGTCTCCCAATCTTTGAAACTCTGGTTTCTGGTTATCAGTCAGTCAGTCAGTCAATCCATTTTATTCGATTACTTAAAATCATAAAAGTACAAACACAGAACACACACATAAACAATTTTACAAATCTTTAGGCATGACAATTGAAATACATGGGCGATATTTCAATTCATAAAAACCCTATCACCCCTTCAGACCCCTTAACCGGACGATAGCAGTAGACCACAAACGATAGATTAAGGTGGCATCATCCTCAAATTCCTCGTATTCTTAATCCTCACTGCTGCTACCAAAAAAGATGCAATGTTAAAAATATCACCAGGGTACACAAAGATTGAAGAAAAACTAGCGCTAGTCTAACCTGAGTGAAACCCCTTCCTCTCAAAATAGGTACCAAAAATCTCATGCGAATATGGGGGAAAAAGTCACAAAACAACATAAAATGCAGTGTGTCCTGGGGGGAGAAATTATCACATTGGCAGGGTTCGGAATCTTCGTGGTTACACCAACCTTGATAATCCCCCAATGTTAAATGAATCAAATTGAAACAGAGCCTTGTTAGTAGCCATCGATGGTACGACTTATTGACAATTAACAAGTAAGGTTCAATGTTAATGGATGTTTTTAATAAGTAATGGGCCCTAACTAAAGGTTTATATAGCTCCTGTTTTTCTTGCCCCAACGCCAGGAGGTTCTTAAAATTCTGTTTCACCCACAGCACGTCCTCCTTCCGGATCCTATCAGGTTCCTCAAAAAGCTCTGGTCGACCTAATTTAAATAACATACTTTTAACGTACGCCAACCATTTGATTTTTACAGACTTATCCAGAGCAATACAGTCTCGTAAAATCATGTGATTCAGGGTTAATTCGGGATTCAACCAAGTCTTGAGCCTGCAAAGCAACAGAGCTGTTCTTAAAATATAGGTGTATGCCAAAAAGGGGACACTGTTCCTAAAGCAAGGTGCAAAAGTCACCCGTGCAAAACGGTGCAAAAAGTCACCCATTTAAAAACAAGGGAAGAAGAGAGAAAGAAAGAACAGGGATCCTAGGTAACAGTCCCCACTAGTGATAGGAAAACCATGTTGTTGTCCTCTGTTGCCCTCACACACCCCGAAAGGTGTCATGCTTCATCATTGGGCAGTTGCTCCTCGTAGGGCCGGCGCTGCAATTCCCTACGGGTCCCCCCGAAGGGTCTCTTTATCGGAGATCTTTTAATAGGACTGCCGGTTGATGCATGTGGGTGTGTGAGGTCTGGGGAATGGGTTTGTTCATATTCAATTGAGGGTAATAAATTGACGTGCAAGTGTGATATAAAAGTAGGGTCACCATGCAGCGAAGGTAAATAGGTGTACCCAGAGTAGTCTCAACTGCTAATTAAAATCTAGCCCCAATGGCATACTATGCCCGGGTATAGAACGACATAGGTCAACATGTTTCGCGCCTATATTGCCATAAGGATCGTTGGCGCTTCTTCAGGACCAGAACTATAGTGTGTAAAGTGCACGTGAAAGAAAACTAAAAATACCCTCACATAAATCAGGGCGGCGCAGTAACCTGTATGCCCAGCTTCTGGCTACAACTGCATGGTGGAACCATTCCTGATCAGTACATAAATCAGGGCGGCGCAGTAACCTGTATGCCAAGCTTCTGGCTACAACTGCATGGTGGAACCGCTCCTGATCAGTACCTGTGTTGCAGATTTGAAGTCCTACTTCTGAAGTAGTGGAATGACGCCCCCGCCGCCGCATACAGATATGTTCAATTGAAAGATGGCTATAACTGGGAGGTGGGAACTGCTGTGTTGCCATTCTGCTTTGTGGCTGCGCAAGGCCCCTCCCACGCGTGTGTGTGTTTCCCGAAAACACACACACGCGTGGGAGGGGCCTCGCGCAGCCACAAAGCAGAATGGCAACACAGCAGTTCCCACCTCCCAGTTATAGCCATCTTTCAATTGAACATATCTGTATGCGGCGGCGGGGGCGTCATTCCACTACTTCAGAAGTAGGACTTCAAATCTGCAACACAGGTACTGATCAGGAGCGGTTCCACCATGCAGTTGTAGCCAGAAGCTTGGCATACAGGTTACTGCGCCGCCCTGATTTATGTACTGATCAGGAACGGTTCCACCATGCAGTTGTAGCCAGAAGCTGGGCATACAGGTTACTGCGCCGCCCTGATTTATGTGAGGGTATTTTTAGTTTTCTTTTACGTGCACTTTACACACTATAGTTCTGGTCCTGAAGAAGCGCCAACGATCCTTATGGCAATATAGGCGCGAAACATGTTGACCTATGTCGTTCTATACCCGGGCATAGTATGCCATTGGGGCTAGATTTTAATTAGCAGTTGAGACTACTCTGGGTACACCTATTTACCTTCGCTGCATGGTGACCCTACTTTTATATCACACTTGCACGTCAATTTATTACCCTCAATTGAATATGAACAAACCCATTCCCCAGACCTCACACACCCACATGCATCAACCGGCAGTCCTATTAAAAGATCTCCGATAAAGAGACCCTTCGGGGGGACCCGTAGGGAATTGCAGCGCCGGCCCTACGAGGAGCAACTGCCCAATGATGAAGCATGACACCTTTCGGGGTGTGTGAGGGCAACAGAGGACAACAACATGGTTTTCCTATCACTAGTGGGGACTGTTACCTAGGATCCCTGTTCTTTCTTTCTCTCTTCTTCCCTTGTTTTTAAATGGGTGACTTTTTGCACCGTTTTGCACGGGTGACTTTTGCACCTTGCTTTAGGAACAGTGTCCCCTTTTTGGCATACATTCATAATTTAGGAGCATGGACACTGGACCTTAAAAAGCTCCTTGGTCCCCCCCTCTTTTGTTGAATCAACTTAAAATATCGGTGACATAACCTATCCCTAACTCCTGATGTACAGCGTACGATGGGGTTGATTGTGGGACAGACAAAAGACTCTGTAAACTTTTTTCGGCTATCTGTATGCCAGCCTGATCTTTTTAACCCCATATAGAGGATCCATAGGACGCAATAGCCAAGCACTTGGCCTTATAGACCTTTAGGATAGCCTCTATTCGTCTGGGCCCCAGACGCCATGCAAATCCTAAAATGGATGAGGAAGCTCGCGTGACGGCGTTCTTTTTGTTGTTGGACCCAAGACAACCTGTCGTCAAAAAGGACTCCCAAATAAGTGAAGGAAGACACAGCAGAAACCTCCAGACCGTTACAATAAAATGTCTTTCTGGGTCTATGTCCTACTGTCATGGTGTGTGACTTTCCATTATTCACAACCAGATCTAGTGAGTTCATAAGTGCCCCAAAAGCATCTAAAAGTCGCTGTAAACCTACTGCCGTACGGGCTAAAAGAACCGCATCATCCGCGTAGAGGAGAACAGGGATTGAGCACTCTCCCACTCACGGAATATCCAGTGCAGCCTCAACAAGCGATTTGTCCAGATCATTCATATAAAGGGTAAAAAGCAGGGGCGCCAAAATGCACACCTGCCGAATGCCCCTGCCATGAAGTAAAAGATCTGTACAGCCTCAGATAACCTAACAGAGGCTGTGAGGTCATGATGAAGGTAAGCTAAAAAAATTAACTAAACAGGGATCAAGGCCCTTTTCCGATAAAATATGCCAGAACTTTGATCTATTAACCAGATCAAACGCACTGGATAAATCCATAAAAGCAATTGTTAGACAACCCTCCTTGGCCATAGTATATTTACCTAATAAAAGATGCAAATTTAAGCACTGGTCCATAGTACTCCTCCCGCATCTAAAACCATATTGCATGTTAGACAGAATACCCCTTTCATTTGCCCAGTCTGTGATTTTAGATAGGATAACCTTTCCCAGGATTTTCACAGAGGAATCAATGAGGGACATCGGCCTGTAACACCGAGGATCCCCTCGCTGCCCCTTTTTAAAAATAGGAATAATAATAGATTTAGACCAGGAGGCCTGGAAGCCTACTGTTCCCACAGCACTAAAAACATTAACAAGGATTTTAGCCCAGAATTGAGGGTTACTTTTAAAGAGATCTGCAGGGACACCGTCCGGGCCCGGAGCTTTATTACTAGCAGTCTCACTTATGGCTTTCACAATTTCCCCCTCATTAAACTCAATCGGGGTACTGGCCTGATATAGGGAGGACCATGGGGTACCATCCACAGCCCCCTAAACTTATAAATCGCCTCAAAATGGGAAGGCCACTGAGCTTCTATAATATTACAGTCCTGTGCTTCATTATCCTCCCCCGAAAATAATGAGGTGCTGACAATGGTACAGAACCTGGAGCTATCCCTTAACACCTCCACAGACAATAAGGAATTCCATGCCTCTTCCTTTATCTCGTTTTTCCGCCTGTGAAGGACTAACTTATACTCCTTCCTCCACCTGGCTATCAAATCCCTATCCTGGGGTTGTTTTTTCAGGGCAAGGGACATTTCTCATCAAACCACTTTGGGCCATATTTGGGTCTCATTTTGGTTTTAGTAGTTAAGTCAAGGCCTATCTGACTACAGATGCCCTCAAAACCTCGAAGTACCGCATCCTTGGTGCTTAGGGGGTCAATGCAGACTGTGAAACCATCTGATCAATTCTCCCACAGGCCCTTAAGGAATGTGTCTGGGATTATATTAGCCCATCTAAGCCTCCTCCCCTGATCACAGGGTAGCACCTTAATCGGTGCCCGGGTCCTACCTCCCTTGCCCAGAACACCACTACTAGTATCCAAGATTATAACCACCGGATTATGGTCACGCAAAAGAGATTCCTGAGCATTATAGAAATTGACCTTATTCAGTAGCATAGGGGACATAAAAATAAAATCTATAATAGAGTTGCTAGCCTTGGATTTAAATGTAGGATACCAATCCTCGGGATTAACAAAACTTGGTTCGAAAAGATCGGTTAAGAGGGACTCACGGCACTCGCCCCGTCTAGTGTCCTCAAAATGCGGGGCTGTAGCATAATTAGAGCCATGAGGATCGCCAATTTAACAATGTCAATCACATAAGTGCATATTAAAATCGCCCATTAATAAAACATAGTAGGGAGTAGTGGATTGCTTGGATTTATAATCCATAAAAAATGATTCAGGGTACTTAAATGTTGGTTTACATAATCACACTCCCCTGAATTATAGAAATTCACTAGTAAAAACTTTAAATGATTGAGCATGCTAAGCTCCAATATCAAGCAATGTGGGGAGTCAATCTCCAACGTTTTTACAAGTCCCTTAAATCCAAAGAGAGGAGAAACAACAGACCTCCTTTTGCTCTGCCCACCGAAGCTGGACGCGCAGGTACAAAACAGGAGCTGAAACCATCCAACCAAAAATGTTCCTCCCTGTCCCAGGTCTCCTTGAGGGCAATTATATCATAACTTTTTATATAAGATAGCCAATTGGGATCATCTCTCTTCGATCTTAAACCCTTTCTGGTTATCTCTTATACAGCATAGCGCTGCCTTACCTTCCCCTGCTAGGTCTGCTAGGTGTCTGGGTCACTGCTGTAACTGAAGGGGCATGGGCACGAGCATGCTCTTTCTTTTGGATGTACACAAGCTGCTAAGGCAATAAAAATCCAGTGGTCAGGCGTCTGTCGTGTCCGTCACGCCCCCAAGCTCTGCTCAGTAGACACGGATGTCTAGGAGCAACCTGCCTGCAATAATCCTGGGCAGGCAGGTGGCGGCAAGGTGCAGAATGCGTGTTGCGGTTGCCCAGAAGCAGCCCACAACCAGTGAAGAAAAGTGCGTTGTGCGAGCAGGCGGGGCAACCACCTGCTGACGCTGCAGCTCCTCAGCTCATTGCTCCCAAATACGGCCGGGCGGTGCCTGGTGTCGCTGCCTGTGCCCGGAGCCGGCATGGGGCTGAGAGCCGAGGTTGCCTCAATCTGAGTGCCTCACCAGAGTGGGGGGTGGGCCCAAGGCGAGGATCTGTGCCTTGGGGCTCCCGGCGTCTGCATCCTTGCCTCAGCTCAGCACAATGTCTGACTTCCGCTTCCGGGGTCAGCTGGGGGAGTGGCTGTCTAAAAATTATGTTACTGCTGTTTCCTATCCAAAATGCTCATATGAAATGTAGTAATGTAGCCCAGTGTTTCCTATGGTACAGCAAGCCTGGCTACAATGAAGTCGCTTTCGGGACTAAGCACATGTTTAAAATTAAATTCCTACGTGTTCCACTTTCAAATACCAGGCACCGTGCCTTATGGGTAATAAAGCATACATAGTTGTTACTTGTGAATATTTATAATGAAGGTTTTGACTTTCCAAAAAGGGTTATTTTGATAGGTCGAATTTGCAGTTTAAAGCTGCAACAGCCAGGCCCACAGTCATGTTTTCCCTGTCACTGTAGTGTGCGGCACAACGGGTGCTGCAGTTTATTTTTATTTATTTAATGAGTTTTTATATAGGGCGGACTTTACCCGCAGGTGTCAGAGTGCTTCACAAAAGGAACGGAACTGATACATGAGGAGAACATTACAAATGAACAAATTACAAAAGTAAACGTTAAGTTACATGAGGCAAAAGTGACAATTGTGAGCAAACAAAATACAAGAGGTAGCAAACGGTGCATTACAGGAGGAAAAAGTTGCATGTGTGCAAGTTACAAAAGCGTACAAAGTACAAGTAGAGGTATAATACTGCAATATATGGCAGACACTCAAACACAAGAACAAACGTTACATAGGCAATGGTGGCACTTGTCCAAGTATGGAAAGCAAACAAAATGTAAGTGACATTTAATTTACAGGCCCTGGCTACACTTTGTACCCCTGCTAGGGACTTATAGATAAGTTAAATATACAAATGGGGGGTATGCCAATTTACCCAGTTGAAAGGGGAACACAGGCACTTTATCAACAGTTATCAGGGTAAAGTACAAACAGTTCTACACCCTACAAAGATATAGGATCCAGAAAAGGTGAAAAATGCAAGATGACCATTCAGAAAGGGCAAATTTTCTACACCAGGAGTCCCACTTTCGGACTTGACCCTCAAAAAAATTAAATGCTTTGATGCCAATACATGGTTGATACTCGAACTTTTTTTAACGTTTGATTAAACAATTTTTCTGTTCGATTATTATTAATAACAGTCTTAAGAAAGGCCTGTGGCCAAGCGCAAAATATGTGACTGTCAGACTTGAAAAATAATGTTTTTGGTCATCACAATAGAGCGTTTCAACCAAGAAAAGTGCACGTAGTTCTCATCTCATACTTTATAAACATAGATTATTTCTGACCATGTGATGATTGATCACTGGTTTAGAGGGTCCTACCTAAGTATCAACAATTATTCTTAAATACCCAATCAATCCCATTTGCTTACAAACCTGGCAAATAAGAGGGATGCGCAAAACTTTGGGACACTTAATTTCTTTTTCAATTGGTAATGGGCCTTTTCTTATTCTTCAAGTTAGTCCCCTTGCAATGTCTGCATGTCTAGAGGGAGACAGAAAATATCAAAGCGTATGTAGTAACACCTTCTGTGACATGAGAGGATGGAAGGCTACCTCTATGCACCTGGCTTCTCTGTTCGCTTGCCCTCCTCCCGCACTCATTGTCTTTCTAGGTGTAACCCTAGAAACTCCTTCCTCATCCCATGGTCTTTTTCTCACCTCCTGTCTCTCACCCATGTCCTGCCTTCTCGAGTGGCTCCACCCGAGAGCTCCTAGGCCTCCTCCTCCTCGTCGCTCCCAGCTGGCTCCTCCCTTCCTGCCTCCTTGGCGCTGCGATGATGCCCATGCGGATGTGACATTTCACTGAACCGCCATTTTGAGAGCCTGGCGTCTGCAGCTAGAGGGAGCAGCGGGATCAGTGCCGGGCGGGAGGTGAACTCTCCCTGAGCTAAGCATTGCGGGCCTGACAGAGAGCGGCGGAGTCGGCTACGGTGCCAGACATGCGCCAGGGCTCCCCCGCGCTGCGGCCGCGAGCCCTGGACCACTGACGGTTGGCGGTGCCCCGCGCTGCCAGTCCCTCACCTCCTGCAGGCGAGTCTCGCCCACCAGGTAGCCGCGCAGGGGAAGCGGCCGAGCACCTCGCCGGCCCCCACCCTCGGCGCCGAAATTGGGCGAATAGCGAGCAAATACGTGCGCGTGTCCCTGCCGCCGGCCGCCACAACACCCGCACTGCCCCCGCCACCTTACCAGCCAGCAGGCAAACCCGAGGCTTTGGTTCAGGCCGCGCCGCCCAGGCCGCTGTCTAGTCCCCTCGGCCAGCCCGGGGCGCCGCGAGCAGCGCAGGTAGGGGAGGCCGGAGACATGAACCACCACCAACCTCAGCCGCCGCAGCACCCCGGGGAACAGCAGCTCAGCGAGCCGGAGGACATGGAGATGGAAGGTGAGTGTCCTACGAGTACACTGTACAATTATAACATGCAACGAACGTCTCGCACAGAAATCCATGCCTCCTCAATAATACTGTCCTCTATCACCCCATACACAACGTTTATATGTTTCATACAGTAGGCCTTCCTCACGAGGTTATATTTGCCTATTCCAAACGAGGAGGCATGCGTTGGTTTTTAGACTTCAAGAGGTATGATTTACTTCCTAGTGATTAAAACACCGCCATAACATACAGTCCCACTCAGTGACAGGTCTGCTTCCTCGTGGTGCAAGTCTTCATGCTGTCCATTAAAACAGTACTAACGCGCCTCTTGCCAAAACCTGCAACCCCCCAGATAACCTAATTTCAGTATGTGCCCCATATTCTATAAAATATGAACAGTTTAGGCAACTCGACTCTTACTTTTCTCACACCGGCAGTTCCAAACTTACAGCAGTTGTTAGATCCTTCTCTGAGAGCCGGCACAGTTAGCGACATGATACCCGTACCTCTGTCACACTGGTCACGAATCTTGGATGCCTGTACTTCCCTACCTACACCACTGTATTTGAAGTTAAGTTTCAAGACGTTCGTGCAACTGAAGCTGACCGGAATAGCCTTAATAATATTCCGAAAATGTATAAGCCTGGCTCTCTTGTTTGAAAAATATGTTTATGCTTATTGGTTTTGGTGATGTCTGCACACCCCATGAACTCTGCTTATTTGAAGTTTTGTGAAGTGCTACGTGTCTCCTTTTTAGTTAATGGGTTGACATCATGGGTGTGGAATGTAATAAAATATCTACTTGTCCATTGGGCAGGTTGCTCCATAAATCTACTTGTCCTGTAACAAAATCCACTTGTCCCTTTGTATGCGATGTAGGGCAGCGCCAAATTATGGCAGCAATCTCATTTAAGAGCTTTGATTATGCCAGGGCGAATACCATGGTAGTGTTTAAACACTTAAATTGCCACGTTTCTGCAGATCTACCTAATGGGGATGAAGGTTCCAGGCCCTTTTGAGTCTGCGCAAACCTACTAACTTGCATGTTTTAAGGGTTTTCAATAACTCTTTTCTCATACTGAGAAATGTTGGAAATTTACTCCTGACACTGGCAGACGCAAACCTTCTTACAGAGTTGGGGTGAAAAAGTGGTTGGAGGGAAAGTGCACTTGCAAACACTCAGATTTTCTCATAAGCAAATCTACACAAATATTTGCTCATGCTAAAATGCAGTTAGCAAATATTTTCTTGGAGTACTATTTCTTGTCCTACTTCTGTAAGTTCTTGGGAATTTCACGAAAGCTGTATAGCTGCACTTACTGCAAGGACTTGCACTATGGGTTCACTTTTGATACTTTCTTTAATAATTGGGCCCCTAATTTGATCTAGCGACAGTGACCTTTTCTGTCTATTACAATTCTGTCTCTCTCTCTCTCTGTATCGGCTGGCTTCACTGTGAGTGACAGTATTCTGCTCTTTCATAAGGAGCATATCTGCAAACAAAGTAGTTTTGTTCATTGCCTGTAACTGCGGTGGCAGTGTGTGCTTTTTGAGACTCGCATTTCTTTTTGCTTTTTCCAATGTTTATAGATAGGGAGGCCTGGCAGCTCCCACACCAATAAGGTTTTACAAAAACCGTGCCAAAACAAGTCACACATTAACAAAACTAAAAAGCTGACCTTCAATTTCAGACCTGCTGGCTTTGCCAATGCTTGTTTATTTTTGGGAAATACTAGCATGCATCAACATGTTACTAAATGATGCTGCAAAGAAAGTCACCGAAATTTTACAGTAGTTTAGCTAAATGTTTTTTTGCTTTCGTTTTCATATGAACATTTTATTTTGAAAGCAAAGAATTATCAATCTTGCTTTCAAGCTTCTGCAGATATTTGCGTCAAATCAGAGCGAATTCTGGGAGCATTATACACAGCCTCATATTGCTTAACTTTGAAAACGTGTGTACACATTTTTACACTGCAACTGTCAGTGCAGTCGGAGCTTGCAACATTTACTTAGTGCTCACCTTAATAATAAAGGCTTTCAACTAATGAACCATAGACATACGTTTGAATAGCATTAACATATGTGCAAATATACAGATAGTGCCCTTCCCTGATCCATAATGTGGTACTGCAAACTGGCAGCCAAAGGGTTTGTGCTGCAGGGGGTTGGGCCTATGTGTCTTGAGGACAAAATACACATAAAAACTTGTAGCCCTTGACCCCAAACTATATGTCCCGGGTGTCAGGCTATAGGAATTCCCCATCTCTGCGACATATTGAATAGATGTATGGATAAGATAAATAAACTAATCTCCTGGCTACTCTTATTGAGCGGTCTCTAGCCACATGCAACACATAAGTAAAGTTACTTAACCAGCCTGTTAATGAGTGGTTCTGTAAGAGCTGTTGTCAGTGGCCTTTCTTGACTTTGTCTTGCTTGCAGTGTCTGCTTTGCTCCTACAGCAAGAGTTGTCAGTCTCACAAAAATGTACTATGATGGCCTTGGGACAGCCCCTTCCATCTTTACACTTCTGTTGCAGCAGTCCCTGTTGCTTAGCTTGCTGTGCCTGTAAATAATCTGACGACTTTCCACGTAGGCCTGCATGCCACACAGTTGTATGAAGAACTTAACCAGGCTCATTTTCTTTCAAAGGCTTGACATTTTTCCTATCTGTGGCATGGATTTTTCCCTTGGTTTTGACCTTGCAAGACCAGATAGTTGCATTAATTTGTAGGTATGCAGGCATGTTCTTATTGAGGACTTTACTTTTCAGTGAGACTCCTTCTGAACCTTGCTGATTCTGCACACATTTCTCATGCCAGCTGTCACAGGCTTTTATCCCATGGCCTACAGGTTAGCAGTCTTCACCTACCTTCAAGCTGAACCTAGTTTTGATATTGATCCATACCTAGTGTATCTGAAGGATCCTCTTCTTAACTTAAGGTGGTCCCACTCCACTTGATCTTTCTCACCTCGTTGTTTCGGAATGCTTAGCCAAGTATAAAGGATCTCCATTACAGATATTAAGAGATTTGTTGGTGGTCTTACCTTGGTTAAATCCTCTTACCTTACCATGAATCAGTCATGGTAGAAAATAAATATAAATTTTTCACTTATCAGTCCAAATCTGTCCGGTCTGAAGGTTGATCTTTAAAACTCAGATTCCCCCCCATCTCTTCGTTATGGGTTTAGTTAGGCTATGTGCACCACTTGTGAATCTCAGTTGTCATGTTCTTGCTTCTTGAGTCCTGAAAATTAACCCTCTTTTTTCCATTGGTTCTTATACCAGTTAAGTTTCTCAAGTACGTGTGTGTGTTTGATGGTTCTATCTTCCAGCCTTCTCTTTCCTTCTGTTGTGACTCCCTGGATATACGCTCCCTTCATAAACCAATGATGGTTCCGAAGGACTCGCATACCCCCCCAATTTTTTTTTTTACTCTTCCTGCCTAATATCTAAGGTTCACACCATTACTTTGTATAATCTCTACTACGGTCACAATCAAATATCGGTGTGAGAACATCACCCTACAGTATGTGGTGCACTATTCATTCCAGTGTATGAAATCATGACGCTTATTTGTTGTTTTATATCTCAGCACTCCATATTAAAACACTTTACATAGAACTGTAGGTAAGCATGCAGGATATGTTTACTAACTCATCAAACCGAGAGGACATCGGAAGGAACAGGATAAGAAAGGAATATGTTTGGACAGTTAAGGTAATGTAGTTTAGTGAAAAGATGGAATTGAGATTACCCCTGATTGGAGGTTATTAGTTAAGGGAGATATGATGATCTATATCTGGTTTAAATAGCGACCACTTGTTTAATTGAAAGTGACGAGGGTCAAAGAGTCCGTGAAGGTGGGTTGATCAACATGTGTCTGGGGTGCTTGTGCATGACCTCTTATTAGACAAATTGATCTTTCTAGGTTGTCATTCACATAGGTGCCTTATAAAGTAGTGTCTTAAGCTTTTGCTGTCGGGGGCGTTCTTAATTGGGTTTAAAGTGTTTCATGTCGGCGGTGCAGATATGCAAATGTTTGATTTTGTTTTTGTGCTGTTCTGAATTTCAGGGATTTGAGAGAGAATTCTCTGCAGGATTTTTTTTTAACAAACTGAAATATTCAGTAGTTATAAGTCGGGTGTCCAACATTTTCTGTAATAAGAGCTACTTATATTCAATTAAATTCAGCCTGAGCTACTAATAGTGGTGATGTACTAGTGACTTTCCATCCAAGAAAGTCAGCAGTGATCACATTGGTGCATCCAGCAGGGTTGTCAACAGTAAAGTAAAAAGAAGAAAGATTAATATGAAATGTTTCTATGTGGGTAACACATAACAGCCATAGCTGCAATCAGAGTTGCACCCTAAGGTAATTATGAGTAATATGTCTCTCAAACACCCCAAGATTAATCACTCAAATATTAGCTTTAAATACATTTTGAACATTCAACAATCTTTCTCCAAACATGAGCTTATAAACCCTGAAAATACACACTTTCGTGCAAAATGTACACTTTATAATTTTGATATACATGTATTAAATCAACCTATCAAATGCTTCTTAGTAGGCTGGGCTGATTACTGGTAACTCACCAGCTACTCGTTGGAGATACCTGGTCTAAGTAACCCGAGCTGTCTGGATGAGCTTTGTAAGTGATGCAGCAAATTTTGCTTTATATCTGCACATCTCATCATAGCAGGTATAGGATGTGTACCTGAATTCTGTTTTGCAGTTTGGTCAGAGTTCATCCTTGTACTGGACTTGCTGCATAATAGTGAGATTTCTGTCTTCTGAATGATTTTAGGCAGTCATTTTTTTCTCTCAAATTATTTTTATTGGATTTTCAAGGGAAAGAACAATATAAATGATAATAATGATTACACAGACAATTATAATAAAATAGAAAGCAAGGAGGAACTACAAAAGGAGAAAAGAGGATACCACTTAAGTGGCAGTTGGAATTGCAGTTATGTTAGAGATACAGGTGGTCTATATATATATCACATTCTTCAGTCGGTCTATGATAAGATAACGATGCAGGTGTAAAATTGAGGACATAACTGTTTGTATACGTTGCATTAAAAGGATATCATGTTAGAACATCAAATACAGTAGTATAGTAATCACATTCTATATCCTAGTGGACAACTAGTATCGAAACATCAATTAACAAGAAACTCACGTCTGCCCAAATCGAATCAGACTGTGTACTATAAAGACGTAATGGGGAGCGTGAGGTAATTCCTATGTGGAAGAATCCTTGTGTGGAAGGACCGGCGAGAGAACTCATGTACGTTGTCGAGATCCATAGGGAGGGTGTTAGCGCAATGGTAGTCTCAGAGAGGTTCCGTAGTGTGTGTGTTTCTTTGTTGGAACTTATGAGTTTCACGGAGGGTCATATTTAAAGGAAAAGGAAATAACTTCCTATGTGGGGGGCGCCAGGGAATAGAGTGTAGGGAGATATTATCAGCTGCTCTAAGAAAGGGCAACAATTCTTGCAACATTCTGAAGGAGACTTCTTCCATTTATTAAGTACTATTTTGCAGGCAAGTGTAAGCATTAGATCTAACAGATAGCGGTCATTCTCATCCGGTAGCATTGGGTCTAAAAATCCCAGAAGGATGTAGGATAATTCCCTTTGGGGGGGGTCGATATTGAAAGTTTTGTTTATACACTTGTATATTGCTCCAATATGTTTGCAGGATGTTGCAAAGGCAAATACACTTTCCATGCCTCTTTGAAGATTGTCAGTGTGACTCAGTGAGGAGTGTTTTGAGAAGAGGTGCAGATCTTCTTTGTATTTGACAATTGAGTTTTAATTAAGAGGCCCAAAATGTTCTACAGAGGTGTGGCGCCTCGGCCAGGGCGACTGACGCTGGAATCTGGGGATCAGGGTTCGATCCCCGGCGGCAGGTTAGCCCAGCACCATGTGACTCTGGGCAATAGCTCGCTTAATCTTCCCGACGGCCCCCAGCGCCTAGAGACCCTAACGGGTGATTGTGCGCTTTACAAATGTGGATTATTATTATTATTATTCATACAGATAGAAAAATAATGGCAGTAATGAATATCCTGGTGGCAAAGCACAATGTACCTGTTCATGTCTTGATTTAAAGTTTCCTAGTTCAACTGTATGCAAACCGGTGAAAAAGGAAGGATCTGCCAGCTGAGGAAAATCTACTTTTAGGCCTGTTTTGCTCTTTAAGGAGAATGTTGTAGTAGACTGAGGCGAATGCCACTGATTAATTAAGTAGACTAAGAGGCATGCATCTCCATCATCCGGTATGAGGGGAATTTTGTCTAGAATGTGTTGCAATTTTTGAGCTGTAAGCAATCTATTACAAAATTAATGCATGGCAAAATTCACAAGTGTTTTGTGATGTTTTTGTGCCTGATTGTTTACCCAGTCACATAAGTGAAGGAAGGTCACAATATTATGTCGGTGTATTTGCACATACCACACTTAACAGTTGGTATGATAAAATGCCCTGGGTGCCTGATTAGTGTGCAGGACAGATCATATGGTATATACTGAATTAAATGGCTGTCTTCCACAATCCACTTTGCATCTGTTATGTTAACTTGGCAGGCCATTTACATGTTAATCTAATTTTGAGCAGGATCATATCATCCTTATGTATTTTTTGGGGCAAGGCTTGAAACTCCCAGTTGATAATACTGACCTCTAAACCATAAGCATCGCCTACCCTTCCATCTTTTTCACTGTCATTTTCTTTACAGTAGCCCATAAAACCGAATTGCTGATCGTATTATATTATAATATTGAAATTGCTGATAGTTTTGGATCTAAGCCCTAATATGAAGCCCGCCAACCACAGGTGTGTGAAATTTTATAAAACATCGGTCCATGAAGCAGGAAACTTAATAAATCTTCGTGTCATGTAAAAAAAATCCACTTGTTTGAATTTGGTCCCATATATTGAGGTGACAAATTATGGCTTTGTTCTCATTATATAAGAGCTCTGATAATAGCCTCTACGAATGTGCCACTGGATTCAAGCTAGCCTAGCTGAAGAAGGGTGACACCCTGAAACTGGTCCCAGGATGCTTGTTTCCGGTCCAGGGAGGACCTGGCCTGGCAGTTCGGTCTGGACTTTTCCCATGGGGCACAGGGTCAAGACTGATTTGCATATGGCTGGGTCCAGACTGGGGTAGCGTAGTGGGAAAAAGAACGATGGATTTAACCCAGATCTTTTGACTGGGGGAGAATGTTTGCATTGTCAGCATTCCGTCCATCATTTTTTGTTTGCTGTAACAGGATTAATATCCAGCAGCGTTTGGATTCTAGCTTTGTTAGCACCTTTCCGCAGATCTACTGAGGCAGGAAGCACCGTGTTGGAAATCCCTCCTGAATCTGTGCACACCTATAAACTTGCCAACTCTAATATGATCTTTCCCACTCTTGGAAAGGTTGAAAATGTTACTTCTGACAAGGGCATAGGTAAAAAAAAGTGTGGAAAAGGTATTTTTTTTTCATCCTCATTTGCCTTGTTTCCACCCTTCTAACGATACCGCCCAGGGGTTTTAAACCTCATTTGCTGGATAGATAGGCTTAACTGAGTGCGCAGAGAAAGAACCCCCAGAGTAAATGGGCGCCATTGAATCTTTCTGGGCGACCCTCCTCCACCAACAGCCAAAAACACTCTCTTGTCCTTCTGCATTCACAGAAAGAAAGCGGTCACCAGCCGAGGGAGACGAAGGTTTAATCACTGGACTGACTTATTTTTTCTAGTACCCAACTTTAACCACCAAAACAAGAAAGGAGTTTAGAATTTAATATCTTTTTCATCCGATCCAAAAAAAACAACTTTGCAATAAATTTCATAGTTTGTATCCAACTTCTGTTGGGGAGACTGGAGAGACCCATAATTTACATAGCTCTTTGCGGGCCAACAACACAGCATAAAATACCAACTTTGCCACATCTTTCCTTACTTTTCCTTGCAGATCAAGCTAACCAAAAATGACCAGCTCAGCACTTCCCTTGATCTGCAGATTTAAAACACTTGACAGGCAATCACTCCAGGCCTTCCAGAAAGACTATCTTCGTGCAACGCAGGAATATATGCTGATCATCTTCAATTGTACTGCCGCATTTTGGAATTGCTCCACCTGAGCCAAATTTAGATAGCCTCCTCGGAGTACAATATGCCCCATGCAATGTAAAAAAAATGATTCCTCCTCAGATATGCAGGTTTAACTGTTTTATAAAGCATAGGCATTGATACTTGCCATTTGTCTTCCATCTCCATCTCTGTCTCTGGCAAGCATCTCCCCTACAGATCTTCCGGTAACGTGAAAACACCATCCTCTAGCTCCAACACCAACCAGTACCATAATGCAATTTCTTTCTTAATCATGACACTGGACACAAGCTTTTCCTCTAATTCATTTGGTCCTCCTAACATTTCCCCTGAAGCCAAATGCCAGCTCTGAATCTGGAAGTATTTAAATTTCGAGAACCTCTGGCCCAACTCCACAAAATTAGTTGGCCCTCTGAAAATAATTGCTTCCACCATAAAATTGCCGCCTCCTTTAAGGGTTTTGCCAATAAGTCTCTAGTCCAAGACTGAGAACCTGGTGCGTCCCAATTAGGAGCCAGCTGACTGAAGAAAGGAATGTTTAAGGCCGTTCTAATTCTATACCAAGTTTCTGCCATGGCCACTAATACTTTTAACCTAACTTTCTTGAAGTATTTTGGATCGGCATACTCTCGGCTCCTTTTTCCTTCCTCAACATCTCCTTAAACATCTTACCTATCCCTGTATGCGTAGGGATACCCAATAAAACCCGTCCATTTTTTAAAAGAAAAGCCCATGTATAAAATAACAAATCTGGAAGAGCCAAGCCCCCCTTCTCTAACCTCCTAAGTTTTTTCCAGGCTAATCGGGGACTTTTTGACCCCCAAATAAAAACTAATTTCACCTTACAGTTTTAACAACCATTCTTTATTAAAGATTAGAGGGATTGTTTCAAATAGAAAAGTTAGCTTTGGAAGAAACCACCATCTTCACTAAATGTACTCACCCATACAGTGTAAGTGGGAGTTGCATCCATCCTCGTAGACTGGCACTGATTTCCTTTTTAGCCTCATCAAAATTTGTCTTGGCGAGTTCTGCAACATTTTGGGTTATCCGGACTCTAAATATCTTATTTCTTTCCTGCATTCAGTACCCTCTGTCTACATGTTCCATGCCATAATTTCTGTTTTCTGCCTATTAATATCATAACCTGATATTTTACCAAACTCATTTGTTATTTTCAGAATACAGCTCATAGTGTGTTTTAAATTGGTTGTGTAGATTACTATATCAGCATAGAGCCCATTTTTTTTTTCTCCAATCATAAAATTTGAAAGGCAGTATACCCTCACAGCTCCTTATTTTACTCACCAGTGGTTCAATATAAAGATCAAACAAGAGTGGAGACAGAGGGCACCCCTGCCTTGTACCCCTCATATGCCGCACCTGCTGTGTTAGTACCCGTTAACCAGTATTCTAGCTACCAGAGCATTATATATACCGTTTAACATTCTGCAAAAGTTTTCCTCCAGATTAAGATGTTTTAGCAGAGTCTGCAGATATACCCAATTAACATGATCGAATGCTTTGGCAGCATCTAGTGCTATTACTGCCAACGGAAGGTCATGAGCCGTAGCCATGTCTATAGAGCCAATAAGGGGAAAAAGTCAACTCCTTCAGGGTTTTTCCTCTAATAAAACCTTTTTGGTCCTCATGCACCAAATTTGCCATAATCCCATTTAATCTCCCTGCTATAAACTTTGTGAACAGCTTGTAATCCGCATTTAAAATAGAAATGGGCCTATATGAATCAAGATTTTAAAATGACTTTCCTGGTTTAGGTATCAAAGCTATATTTGCCTCTTTCCAAGAATCCGGTATAGCAAAACCTGAAAGGAAGATGGCATTAAAAAGCTGCGTCATTACAGGTATTATGGCACTAGCCAAGGATCTGTACACTTCTACTGACCAGCCATCTGGCCCTGGAGCTTTTCCGTTTTTACCCCCTTTAATGACCTCCTCCAACTCCTCGACCAAGATCTCCCTATTCAGAACCTCCATCACCTCCTCTGGTAATGGCTACATATGATCTAACCAAACCATTACTTCTTTCTCCATAACCAACAGATCTTCCTTATATACCCTCCCAAAATGTCTATGGAATGCTGAAGCCATTTCTTTACTATCACTAAGTAGCATCCCTGAATCTTCACATCTGATTTCTTTATTTCAGCTTATAACCTGGTCACTCCTAGCCTTCCAAGCCAAAAGCCTGCTACAACCCTCGCCATATTCTAAATGTGCTAACTGGCTGGACTCCCATTTTTCCTTGACTCTATCTCTCAGAACACCTGATAAATTTACTTTTAGGTTTATCAACTCATCAATCTCCTTTTCATGGCTTCCTTAAGTAATCAGAACCACTTCCAACCTTCGAATCTGTTCTAACTCAAGCACCTTTTGATAATAAACTCACCTTCTCGCTGCAGCTAAAGCACCTTGTTCCCCTTAAGTAGGCCTTATAGGCATCCCACACTATTCCAATTTGAGCTGAACCTTGGTTCCTTTAAAAAAAATTCCTGGGTCGGTGGTGGGACTGGTTTCAGAGTTGGATTCGGGTGGGTAGGCAGATCCGGGTGTCGTAGGGGGGCTTTTATGATTGATTTGATTGCATTTCCCAATGAACTTCTGCTGTAACCTGATGTGCACTGTTCTGGAGCTGGTTTTTACACTAAAAAGGTTTAAAAAAAACAAAAAAAATTCCTGAGTTTCCACTATAAAAATTTCCGTTGTCTCATCTTTAGACAAAATCGTACGATCCAGCCTCCATATTGAATTTGTAATCCCCCTCCCCTATCCTCATCCGAAGGATAGCTGAGTGGTGTGAAAGGTGAGCCCCAATATGCTCAACCTCCAAAATAGAATCTTTCACTTTTCTGTCCACCAAAAAGTAATCTATCCTTGACCTGTCTTTATATTTTTAATGATAGTACGTAAAGCCCATACGGGATCCTACCTTGTACCTCCATATATCGCAAAGACCCCACTGCGCCATCAGGCCTCTCACCCTGTCTGACATCTTGGGGTTTCCCGCCGCTCTACTGTTCGCTAATCTGTGGTCCCAAACTGTATTGAAGACCCCTGCCATAATAATATGCCCAGAAAAATGTAAAAGCTAATTTGCAATTTCATCTAACGGACCTGTATAATCCTGGTTTGGCCAAAATAACCTACCAGACTGAAAATCTGCCCCAAAACTCTTAGCATAACTATTAGCCACCTTCCTGTAAGACTCAAAGCACTACCTTTTTATATTGAAATATTTAGGCCCTGCTTAATTAAAACTGCAACCCCTTTAGTAACTGCTGTCGGTCTTGTGTAAATTGCATGTGCAACCCATTTCTGCACCTTAAAAAATACCCTCCTCTCATGTATGTCTCCTGTAAAATAATTTGCGCAGAAGAGTCCTTTTAAATATTGCATTATTTTATCTCTCCTACTCTTAACCCGATGACCGTTTATATTCCACGACAGATTTTTTAGCTCCTTTCTATTCCCTATCATATCGTTATACCCCTCTCAACCCCACCCGCATTGATGAAGACGAGACAAATTAGGCTTTTTTTTATTCTCCAAACTTCCTTTCCTATCTAAGGCCCTGGAAAAATGTGTCCTGCTTCAATTGAACAAACATATTGACTCTTTCAATCTCTTGGATGCTTTACAATCTGGCTTTAGAAAAGGCTGCAGCACGGAAACTGCAATGCTCAACATCATTGACGACATCCATAGTTCCCTTGATACGGGTCAATCTTCCCTTCTCATTCTTCTTGATCTTTCTGCTGCCTTTGATACCGTTAACCATGTAACTTTACTAAATACTCTCAAAGAACGTTTTGGTTTGGGTGGTGACGTACTTAAGTGGTTCACCTCATACTTCCAACACAGAACCCAACAAATCAAAGTCGGTAATTGCCTTTCGGAACCACAGTCAATCACCTTGGGTGTCCCCCAGGGCTCTATTCTCTCTCCTACTCTATTCAACCTTTTCATGGAACCTCTTACTCTTATTCTTAAACAAACGGGACTCAGCTACCACCTCTATGCCGATGATACACAACTTTATTACAGAATCAAATCTCATGATGACATCTTACATCTAAATGACACTCTAACTAAGATACAATTATGGTTTCATTACAACCACCTTAAACTTAACCCAAAAAAACCTGAAATCATTGTTTTCTCTCCAAATAATAACCCGCTCCCTATCCAAAACTGGGTCTCTGACATTAATGCGCTCAACTGCTCTCACCATTGCAAACTCTGTTAAATCCCTCGGCATCAGCATCGAGCAGAACCTCAGTCTTACTCCCCACATAAACTCAGCCAAAGGTGCTCTCTTCACACTGCACCATCTTTTTTTTTTTCTCAGAACAAAATTTTTATTATTTTTGTTGTTGAAGGATTACAAAAAGGGCACTGCTCACCGTATGCTAGAGGAGCAGTGTGCAGATGAATAATCATTACTTTCAATCAGTGCAATCAACATTTGATAGAAACGACCATCCCCGAACTCCCTTCCCCCAACCCCTCCCCCTTGTCCCCTCACCCGGATCCCACCCCCCACCCCGCACAGTGTCTACGTGGTCGAATAGCTAGAGCATAACAAAAACATATTCCGTGTGTGTACCGTTTCACCCAGGGTCAACTTGCAAGTGTCCTGCAGCCGCATCTCGATGTGCTGGCAGTTTCAGCCACAGCCCTCTATAGTCGGCCCATCTCTTCCATATCTTAAAATGTTTTTGGGGGCTTCACCTGGCCTCAAACACCGGGCGCTCCAGCCCCATACAAAAATCCAATCTCCTTTTCCCCACCCCTATCCAGGGAGCTCTAGGATCCTTCCAGGCCCGGGTATATCTCGTTTGGCCGCCGTGAGGCCCAGGAGCAGCAGATGACGTTTATAGATATTACCTCCTACCTGTTCCATAACATGAAGAAGGCCCAGCTTCGGCGAGCGGGGGAGGTCCCATCCCAGCACCTCAGACAGGCAATCCCAGACACCAGTCCAAAATCTCATAAGTCTATCACACGCCCACACCGTATGTAGAAAAGTGGCCACCTCGCGGCCACACCGCAGGCAATCGGGGGAGGCAATCAGACCCGCTCTCCACAATCGGTCCCTAGTATAGTAGGCTCTATGTAAGTATTTGAATTGGATAAAACGCAGGCGCACCGTAATTGCCGCCCCCCTCGGGGCCTCCAGGGCCTCTCTCCAGTCGTCCTCTCCCAGGTCACCAACGTCTCCCTCCCAAGTGGATCGCAATCTGTCTAGGGAAGAGGAGCAGTGCGTAACCAGCGTTTGGTATATGTTTGAGATTTTCTTGTTGTCCAAAGCCCCCATGAATACCTTGGCTTCCAGTGGGCTGAATTCAGGCAAGGAATCCAAGCCGACCAAGGAAGGGGACAAAGCGTGTCGGAGCTGCAGGTACCGGAAGAACTGAGTTCGGGGCATATCGTATTCCTCTCTCCATGCTTGGAATGACTTAAGGGTCGTGCCCTTCATAACATGGCCCAATGCCGATATTCCAATCGCATCCCAACCGCTGAAGCCCCGTAGGGACGCCAGAGCCTGGAACCGCCCATTTTGCCATAGTGGGGTTTCCTTTGTCAGTTTATTCCACCACCCCATGCGGCGTAGAGCTCCACGCCACACCCGGAAAACCACCTGGGTAGCCATCGGGAGCCTCTTTCTTATGACCGCCGAGTACAATATGGTATGCAACGTAACTGGATCCATCAGGTATCTCAAGGGCATAGGCCGGGTCGCCCCGGTCCCCATACCACCATTCGTTTAGAATCAGGAGGTGAGACGCCTGATAATAGGACAAGATGTCTGATTTGGCCAAACCCCCACAATAAGTGGAGAGGAAGCAAGTGCGGAGCGCCACTCTCGCCACCCCCCCTGCCCAAAGGAACTGGCTCAACGCAGAGTTCACCTGTCGGAACCACTGTGTTGGAATAGGATAGGGATGGTTTTGCAGCTTGTAGAGGAGACGCGGGAGAGCCACCATCTTGAATATGGCCGAACGGCCATAGACGTTAAAGGGCATTCTGGACCAGGTTTTCATGTCTGAACGTACGCGGTCCCAAACAGGCTGTACATTACGTGCCCAAGAGACCCCCGGGACATCAGTCAGGAACACCCCGAGGTATTTAACGCCTCCAGCCGCCTCCTGCAATGCTGACGCCCAGGATCCTAGGCCCCCACGCTCTCCCAGCACCCACAGCGTAGACTTCCGTAAGTTTAAGTGGAGGCCAGACACCTCACCAAATATTCGCATTATTTCGAGGACCCTTGGCCCTGATCTATTCAGTTCCGTGAGAAAGAAAAGGACGTCATCGGCGTAGAGTGCAATTCTATCGAACGGTCCTGATTCCCATTCAACACCCCGCATCTGTGCGTCCACGCGCACCCACGCTGCCACCGGCTCCATTGCCAGGGCAAATAAATAGGGTGAAAGGGGGCAGCCCTGTCGGGTGCCCCGGCCAATGGGGAAGGGGCTGGACACCGCTCCCGCCACTCTCACAGATGCCGTCAGGTCAGTGTAAAGCAGCTGCAGATAGGAAAGGAAACGAGGCCCAAGGGTCAGACGAAACAGTAGGGCACGAAGATAGACCCAACTCAGAGAGTCGAACGCTCTGTCAATGTCTGCCAGGAGGAGCGCCGCCGGAATCTTGGCTGCCCGAACCGCCTCCACCACCACCTGCGCGCGTCTGATATTGTGCCTCGTCGCCCTGTGGGGCATGAACCCGGCCTGGTCTGGATGAACCAATTCAGTAATGTATGGGAGAAGACGATTGGCCAGGGCTTTCGCCAGTAGTTTCGCTTCAACATTCAGGAGCGATATCGGCCTATACGATTCATGTTGCGCAGGAGACCTCCCAGGTTTACAAAAAACACGATTTCCGCGTGCCACCAGTCCGCCGGAAGGTGACCGCGTTCCCTTGCCACCTCCAGTGCTCGTCTGTAATGCGTTCCTAACTGGAGATGGAATGTCTTCATGAATTCACAGGGGAAGCCATTGGGCCCGGGGGCCTTACCAGTGTTTAGTTCCCAGAGTGCCGCGTCCAGCTCCTCAGCCGACAGCGGAAGCTCAAGTCGAGCACGTCCTTCATCTGAGAGTGCCCGTGGCGGGAGGTCCGCAAGGAACCTGTCTACATCTTCCGTTGGAAGAGCCTCCCGAGGGGCATATTGGGCCGCATAGTATTTGCGCAAAGCTGGCAGCCTGAGCAGCCGGGGCCGTCACCGGATCTCCCACCTCATCGCACAGTCCTGGTAGGGATTGCGCCTGGAAAGTGCTCTGGCAGAGCCTATAAAGCATTGTGCTGGATTTATCCCCCCATTGATAAATTCTACTTTGCGTAGTCAACCATAATTGGCGGGCCTCATCCAGTAGCAGAGAGGTGTATGACTGTTGCATCAGAAGCAGCTGCCCTACGGCATCCGCATCTCCCCCCGTGCTGCACTCCATCTCCAGGTCCCGGACCCGATTCGCTGCCTCTCCTATGTCCCCCCCCCCCCCTACAGGTCGCACGGGCAGCGGCACACCAGGCAATATCTACGCCGCGGAGCACGGGCTTTAGGGCCTCCCAAAGGGTCACGTCATCGGTTTCGGGCCTGTCATTGTCGTCCCAATACTGAGCTATGGCCTCCCTCATATGCAACTGATAACTTTCTTGTTGTAGATACCAGGTGGATAGGCGCCACCTGAAAGGCTGCCGTCTCCTATCCAGACGCAAGTTCATCGTTATTGGGGAATGAACTGACAGGCTGTGTGGGAGCATTGACGTGGAGTCCACCCTCTCTATCCAGGTTTGGGGAATAAACAGGTAGTCCATTCTAGAAAATGACCCATGAACTGCAGAGACATAAGTGTATTCGCGGCTATGCGTATGTTGGTATCGCCATGCATCAATCCAGCCCATCCCCTGCACCATGCTACTCAATCTAGTGGGGGTATCTGCCATTAGACCCCTCCCAGGTCTACAAAGATCCATACGCCCATTCATCACATCATTCCAGTCGCCACCCACTATCGCCATCACATTCGGAACTTCAGCCAACACATCAAAAATTTTTCTATGAAAGCCTCCTGTAACGGGGGCGGGGCATATACACTACCAAAGACCATGGGTTCATCTCCCACCCATCCCTTAATGAAAGCATATCTGCCGTGACTATCAATCCATTGTGTTTCATGTACATAGGCCAATCTGCGATGAATGAGGACCGCCACCCCCCTCGACCCCTTCACAAAACCTGCATGAAACACCTGCTGGTAACCATATCGCTGCAAGCTAAGAGTTTTGGTCCCCAGGAGGGGTGTCTCCTGTAAGAGTAGCACGTCCGCCCTTTCCCTTTTCCCCAGTCGCAAGACTGCGCCCCTTTTTATTTTATCGAGCATCCCTCGCACATTCCAACTCACAACACACAGGGACGCCTGCGGGAGGTCTGTCTCATGGGTGTCAACCGCCATTGATTAGCAAATAAGTCAGGGCCCCGGGTGTCGCAGACCACACACACACAGAAAGTTCTAACGGGACTCGAACGGACACTGTGTCGATACAAACTGCCCCAACTCCCCCAACCCTCCCTCCGACCCTCCCCTCCTCTACCCCTCCCCTCCCCCCCCCCCCCAACAGCCTCCCCACCCTTCCCTCGCCCCAAGCCATACCCACAACTTCCCAACCACCCCCCCACCCCATACCTCAGCAACATTGAAGTATCTGTCACGGTATAGAGTATCGCCAGCCCCCAACGGGAGGCTAAAGACCTACTATGCCAATGGATCCCCACCAACTAACCCCCCGATCTTAACCTACCCCTTACCCAACTAACTTCGCTAATCCCGGGGGTATGTCCGCCCTCCCCTAGGCATCCCCCGACCCACGCCAACCCTCTATACATGCACAATGAAGCAAGGGTTCTGGTGGCGAGTCTCAAGGATAATCTTCGTCCCCGGTGCCATCATGATCCGTCAGTAGACATCCGGGGCCCTGCGCCAAGGAATAGCAGAGTAGCACGGGGCTTCAGGGCTCCAGAGTTTGAGTGTCATCCGCATTGGTGTCCCCCGTTGCCACATCGCGGGGAGGTGGGCGCTTCTGCGAACGCGATCTCCAGTTGCTCCTGCTTCTCGACCTCCGGGGCGTTCTCGGGGGCCCCGCCGTGGAGGACGAGTCGGAATCACGACCCAGAGGGGTATGCACTCTGATGCGAACTGTCTCGTCTGTCCAAGCAAAGACCTCCTCCGGTGAGTTAAAGAACTGCGTCCGGGTCTGGAAGACCACCGGTAGGCAGGCCGGATAAAGCAGGGCGTATTGGATTTTAAGATCTCGCAGTCGCGCCTTAGCTGCAGTGAAGGATTGTCGCTGTTGCTGTACCAGCTTAGTATAGTCCGGGAATATCAGAATCTTGTGATTTTCATACATTAGGGGCTCTTTAGCGCTGGCCTGTCTCAGGATAGTGTCGCGGTCGTGGTAGTTGAGCAGTTTGGCTATCACAGGTCGAGGGCGTGCACCCACCGGCGGCTTCGGGAGAAGTGCCCAGAGTGCCCGCTCAACCACAAAGCAGCGCGAGAGGGACTCCGGGGGGAGCCACCCCTCCAGCCACTGGGTCAGGAATGCCTCCATGTTGCCTTTCTCACTGTCCTCCGGAAATCCCACGAACCGCAGGTTGTTTCTCCGGGCCCGCCCTTCCACGTCCTCAGCCCGGAGCGCAAGGCCCTTCTGAATCCCTTCCATGGCGGCTACTTTCTTCTTGAGGGTCGTCACGTCATCCTCCACCCCTGTGATTCTGGTTTCAGTTTCAGTAATACGGGCGACAGCGTTTCGCAAATCCTGTCGGAGCAAGGTGACGTCAGCCCCAACGGCCCCAATTTTTGCGTCCGGATGTCCCTGGATTGCGTTATAGCTGCCATAAGGGCCGCATTATATGGGCCCGGTCCCTGCTGGCCCCCGCTCCACCACTTGGCCCTGTAAATTTGTCAATCGGGCCCTGCTTTGTAGTGCCACCACTGTTGCCGCCCCTCGTCATGGTGAGCCACTGGTGCAATTTTATATAGTTCAAGTAGGCCGTAAGGGCGTCTGGAAGCCACTCTCTCCACTCTGGGTGGGGGCTTCTGGTAGTAATTCTCCTGTTCTCTCAGGTGTAGCGGGGGTGCGTCCTAGCAGCCCAGGAGATCCGTGTGCCTATTCGCGACACTGCATCGTTGCACTCCACCACGGCAGCATCCCCAGGCACAGGTGCTCTTTTCCAGTAATATGGCCTCCAGCGCCTCCGACCCAGAGCCGATGGGCGCCTCACAAAGCTGCGCGCCCCCCGCCGAGGGATCGTACTGCAGAGACGCGGAGGCACCCGTGTCCGACCTGCCCCACACTCTGTCGTCTAAATAGTGATCACTTAATCCTCAGTCGCGGGGGGGGGTGGGGAGGCTTTACCCGCTCCGCGGCTCGACCTAGCTGCCGGACAAGGTGCATCCACACATGCAGCGCCGCAGCTGATAGCCCGGATAGGGCCCGCAGGAAGCCGCCACCTACAGTAGCCACAGGTCGCGTCCCGGCCCACAGGCCTCCGCCGGGGAGGGGAGGGGGGATGGCCAGGGGGGAAGAACGCAGAAGCCCCCACTGCTCCCGGGCTCCCGCGGTCCGACTCGACGGCCGAGTGGAAGCGGCCCGTTTTGAGGGAGCGACCCCCCCCCCCCCTCAGCGCCGCTCGCTTCGCTATGTCCGCTTACCCCGCACCTGTCGATGTCCCAGCCTCAGGACGGCGCCGGGACCCTTCCGCAGCACTTTGCGGCGTGTCGTTCTCCCGCTAGGCCAAGAGTGGAGGCGGGCACACCTTTCTCCGCTGACCCCAGCTTCGCCTCACTTCCGGGCGGAGTCCCCCAGACTCGAGGTCCCGGGTCCGGCATGCGGCGCAGGCCCCACCGTCGCGCGGCGCAGGCCCCACCGTCGCAGGATTTAGATCTCCAGAGTGTGCGCTCCTGGATCGCCCAGATTGCCACCGGAGCTCTCCCTTCGCCTCCAGTAGTCAGTCGCCCAACCTGGGCTACCGTGGGTCGGGGTGGTGCAGGATAGTTATAAGGATATCGCGCCAGCGGGACGGAGCTCGCTTAGATCGCGTCCGCCATGCTTGCCGCCTTGGCCACGCCCCTCCACTCTGCACCATCTTAAAAAAATCAAACCCTTTATTCCTGCTGATGACTTTAAGTCAGTTGTTCAAGCTTTGGACCTGTCCAAAATTGATTACGGTAACGCCATGCTCGTTGAAATTCCTAAAATCCACCTAGCCCCTCTTAAATCGATCCTTAACCATACCGCCAGGCTAATCTCTGATTGCAAACGCTTTGATCACATCTCCCCCGTTCTCAAAAACCTGAAATGGTGAACCTGAAACCTAATGGATAAGTGTATCATTATTCTGTTTTAAACTCTTCTGTGTCCAATATGATGTAAAGTGCTCTGATACTCTTGGGTCCAGCCAGCGCTATATAAAACTCCTTTAAATAAATAAAATAAATAAATAAAAATAAAATTCTTCTTTTAAAACAGGAATGCGGTAATAGGGAAAGCTCAGCTCCCATGCCCACGTTGTTCAGTACGAATTCAAATACAATTTTTTTAAATTACTATTTGTGGTCTGGCCCACCAGAGTGGAAAGGCTCGCACCCTTGTAACACCAGCCCTACCCATATCTTTCTGTGTTCCAGTACTCACAGGGAAAAAGTAGACCGAAATCACACTCACTATCTACAGTAAACCCACTCATGCATTTTCCTTGATCTACCCAAAACTAATTATAAGGTTTCAAGCCAGGCAAGAGTCAAGGACTAATATGTCAGTATTCGAAGTAGGACCTAGCTTTTCATTTTTTTTAAAGAGTCACGCAAGGCATTGTTAAACTTTTTCGAATATTTAGAGTAAGATTAAAACCTTGACACACATTATTGTCCTGAGAATTCACACATGTCCCTATGTAGATTTAGAAAACCAACAAAAAAAGTTCTGAATATGACATCTTCATCAAGATGAACTGCATGTATATAGAAAACCAACAACCAGGAAACCGCTTAAGGCACTCTCCCTGCTTGGGTGCACTAGCGCACACTGGTCTCACCCCATTTAATCATAAACCCATGGGCAACCTGGCCGTGGGAGTAGAAATCCTGGACCACCACCATCAGCTCGGCCCTGCCTCAAGCCAGCCCTGCACTCACCAGAAACTACGCAGAACCTTAGGTGAACTGACGTAGGGTTAAAAGACCTGAACCAGGACCAAGTTAGCCCTTTCTTTCTAACAAGTCCCAATACCCACCTGAAACTCTCTTATTAGATGTGAGATTCTTGGCTGTTGGTTCTAGTTATAATATATGGCATTATTTCAGCTTACACCGGATTGGATCTATAACAATTAGTGGGTCATGGTGGGCAGGTTCCAATGGCTTGGTGCGCCACTGTCCATGGGGAAATCCAGACACAAAGAGGATCACCCCAGGGTGACACAAGTTTATATAGCCACTCTTTGTCCCCTGCTGATGACCACATCTGGTCAGATAGCACTGAAGGGCTGGAAGAGAACTATGGAGTAAACTAAGAGCTGTGGTGATGGAGATGAACTGGCTGCGTCGACATTCTGTCCGACTATGTTCATGTTAGAACAACTAATAGCTCCTCTCTGTTAATTACTGGGTGCTCTTTTCAAGGCCAAATATTGTCATGAAAGGCCATTCTGCACGAGAAGTGTGCTCAAAAAGTTTCATAGTTTATAACTCTTGTTTACCAATCTTTGCTTGTTATGTATATGATGCATGAATCTCTGTACTATGATGCACTGACCACAAAAACTTTTTCAAAATGGCTTAGATCTGTGTTTTGAAGCATGTTTGTCAAATATATGGACTTATTATCCACACTGTTTAGAAACGGTTCTGAAAGGGGAGCTTATGAACACACGGGAAAACACACGCCGCGCACACACATCAACCTGCCAGAAGGCGGTGCAGTAGCGGTGTTCTTTCTTTCTTTCTTTCTAGACCGATAAATGCTTCACTTTGCACCACTTCGCTGGCAACATCTTAGTACTGGCTGAGCAGAGTCTACAAGAAGGTATTTATCGACCCTGATCGCCTGTACACATTTCCCTCTTCCTATGTTCAAAATGGCTGTGGCCATAAAACAGTAGTAATACATCGCCTCCTGTATCTACGAGGCCCACGAGGCTCCCCGGTCTGACTCCTCCACACAAGACCAAAATAGAGATAAGACCCCCTCCCAGCAAGATAGGATCTGGGCTTGCTCAAACAGAAACTAGAATATGACTCGGCCCTTCCCCGTGACTAAAGCAACAGCAACTAACAGAGGACTATCGTATCTATCTCCCCTATTTTAGCGGCCATTTTGGAGTGGTCTGACCCTCTCTCTCTTTGGTGGCCATCATGGACTAGTCTTTCACAATATATGACCATACCCTAAGAACTGGCCTCCTTAGACTAATCTCAACTACCGAGTGTCTGCCGTTTATTGCAGTATTGTACCTCTACGTGTACCTAATGCACTGACCGCTACCTCATATATTTCTGGCTGCTCACTAGGGTCATTTTTGACTCATGCTGCTTTTGTTTGCACATGTATTCTGTATATGCATTTTGGCCCGGTATATCATTAATATTATACTTCTATGTGTATATTGCACCCTTCGCACTTTCTATTTAGTATTGTACCGATAGCTACCCCATATTTTTATATCTCCATTTCACTCTGTGCACACCTGTATTTTGTTCTAGTGTATCACTAGTATTACACTTCTAGACTGTACACTGTTATAAGCTGCACCCTTTTTTACCTCTATTTCTGTATTGCACCGACTGCTACCTCATACTTTTATTATTACTATTTTTATTTGTATTTTATTTTTATTTCTCTATATATCTTTCTTTCTCTTTTTCTTTGTTGTAAGCTGCACCCATTCCACTTTATTCCTTAGACTGCACCAATTACCACCTCCTATATTTTGGTATTTTGATTCTGATTGTTGACTGCTCAATAGTATCACTTTTGGCTCCATGTAACGTACTGTTTGCATCTGTTTTGGTGTTTGCACACATGTACCACTTTAGTTCATCCTCGCCATCCTAACATGGATCCCATCGGTAAGCACACATATAAAATAAACTACCCACCCACACTCACCAAAAAAGCCGCTAAACGCTATAAGCACAACTTCCTGAGATCCCACCCGGAAACCCCCTTTGCCGACACCTACTTCTCACCGGTCAATGGATCCCTGAACACTGATATCATCTTCCACACCACACGCAGAGCTCAATGGAGAAAAACGTTCCTGACCTTACTTGCAGTCTCCACCACCAGGAAATCCGCTCATGGCCTAACTCTCTCCATCACAACTCTTCCCAGGTAGAGCCACCATTACTATTTACAATAACGGGAGGGTCCTATCTCAAGCCACAGACAGGAACTTGGAACTACTAGACAACCTGTTTCCCACTTTCAAAGATCACCTCTCCAATCCGCGGTCAGACATTCACATTTCCCTCAGTCCCACCACCCCTGACCTCATAGCCCCCACCACGCACAACCCTTCTAACCTAGCACAGCACCAGGTAGCTGCTACACACTCAGCATTCCGTGACACAACTACCACCCCAGACTACTCAGCTCCCACCCACAACCCCTCTCTCCCAGTTCAGCGCCAGGTAACAACCACTCACGCCTTAGACACAGATCCTTCCCCCTCTTACAACACTCGCACCCCCACCCCTCCTTCCGGACCGAGTTCCTCCACACCTACCATTTTCACGCCTCTCTCCCAGAATATCACAACCAACATTAACACGGCTAACCTAGTTCCGCACCTACACGACACGCACAAAGACAAATCCCACCCTCTATCCCCCCCATGCTCAGTCCCCATCCCCCTCTATCTAACTACACAGAACACACCTCTTCTCTTAATCTAACTCCCCCCCCCCCGCCCCCCCCACAACAGGACCATCTCCAATCCCATTTCCCCACCCACTCTCCAATCCCATTTCCCCACCCACTCTCCGCCCCCGTTATCCTTCCTGCATCCCCAGCTCCACCATCATACACCCATCCTCCACCTTGAACCCTCTGGCTACCAACAACGCCCACACTCACGCCCACACTCATACCACCAACCTCCTCCCCACCTCATCCACACCCAACCCGCCCAAACACTCTCCCCCTCCTAATACCATCTCGTACACAAACATAACGGAGTCCTGCACCAACACCAGCCCACTACCCCGCCTGCACGACATCTCCTTGGTCAGTCATCCACCCTCGACCTCCACCCCCACCTCCATCACTCACTCCACATTGGACTTGAATATGGCCAGATCAAAGGAGACATACACAGCATCAAAGAACTACTCTCCACACACCCCATACACCCCTCACTCACCTCCACCCCAAACATGTCCCCTACCCTACCGGTTGACACTCTCACTCATCACTCCACACACCGGACTTCAATGCCTGTTCGTAATCGCAACAACCGCCCCGTCGTCCCTGCAACCCCTCACCCACCTCCACCTCTCCTCCCAACGAGTCCCCCACCTCTTCGGTTAACCCTCTCACTCGACACTCCCCACACTGGACTTCAATCCCTGCTAGCAATTGCATCAACCGCCCTCGTCGCCCCTGCAACCCTCTTTCGGACCTCGACACACTCACTCTCCTCCGTGAGTATGACCCAACCCCCCAAAATCACACATCCACCACACACCTCACCATTCCCACGATACACTCAAATGCCCTTAGACCCCCCCACACTAAACAGCAGAATCTCCAACCCCAATAACCTTAGAAATGTCCCTCTCTCTTGAACCCTCTACTGCCCTCAACACACCCCGTCTCAAATGCACTCTCCTTAACTGCAGATCGGCCTCGAAACATTCCGCCGCCATCGCTGATCTCCTCTTAGCGCTGGACCTTGACCTAATCATTCTGACTGAAACATGGCTAACTGAAGCCTCATCACCTATAATGGACATTCTGGTTCCACCTAATTACCACATAATTAGACTTGACAGGCCAGGCAAAATAGGTGGTGGAATCGCATGCATCCACAGGAACAACCTCTCCATTCTGAAAGGCAAGTCCACCTCCATATCATCCCCAACATCCTGTGAATACATCTGCCTCGACATTATCAGTGGGGACAAACCGATATGCGCTCTACACTGCATTTACCACCCACCCAGAGACAACCTCACCTTTTCTCAACAAATCATGGATATGATCTCAACCAACTCCGGACGGCAGCTCACCCAAATATACCTTGGCGACTTCAACCTCCACTGGAACGATCGCAATGACGCGGTGGTAAATTGTCTTAAAAGTTTCCTCAATGCCCTTCACCTCACCCAAATATGCAACAGCCCGACCCACGAGAAAGGCTCTACCCTCGACCTTATCATCTCCAAAGAGGACTCTATCCAACTCGAGTCTATCCAACCTTGTGACTGGTCAGATCACCATATTGTCACATTCTTCATCAATGTAAAAGTTAAATCCAACCCGGCTCAATCCTCCAAGCCCAAAGTCTGGAAAAGAGACCTGAAAAAACTCAACCCAAGCTCTCTGCCTCCTAACAGCTGCAATCTCCTACTACCACCGCCCGGCGTCAAGGACGTTCAATCACTGACTGACCACTACCTCAATGCTATGACCTCAATAATAAATGAGGCGGCACCTATGCAGTTAAAAAGAGTCAACTAAAATGTCCAACCCATGGTATGACGGAAGTCTCAAGGAGGATAGACGAGACATGCGAATGGCAGAACGCACCTGGAGATCAGCTCCCTCTGCACTGCACCTAAAAACTCTGAAGAAAAAGAGAAACGCCTATTTCAGGAAAATAAAACGCTCAAAACTAGACTTCTTCAGCCTCCAGCTTGACCAAGCAAAATACCGTCTGAGAAAACTGTTTGAGCTAATCAAAACAAAATCCAAGGAACAACCCCAACCACTCTGCACTGTGCGCGAAGCTCCCTCCTGTGAAGACTTCTCCGCTTTCTTTATCCAAAAAACTGACAATATAAAGAGCGATCTCCTCGCGGACGCAAGCCTCTACTCCAAACCTCACTGCATAGCACACATTGAACCAAAAAACAATGCTACATGGTCAGCCTTTGGCACATACTCTGAAAAGGAAATTGGCAAACTGCTCAGCACCTTGAAACCATCCAATCACCTCACAGATCCAATTCCAATTCCAAAAATTCTTTATTTCGGCCACAAGGGCCATAAAAGATGCAATAAAAAGCAATACATACATTTAAAACACAGTATATACAATAAAAGAGGTCCTGCTAGGCCTGCATAAGGTACACAAACAAAGTAAAGTAATCAGGGGGACATTTTCTTCCTTATTATCCATGCTGCCATTAAAAATTTTGAAACCGCAAACACAATATGGCCCAGAGTATTGGTCTTCATAACCCTGTGGGCCTGTGGGTACTTCCTAAAGCCCAAATTCCGGCACAAAGGTGCTATCCAGCGCCTCCTCGGGCTCCGGTAAGCATAACAACCAAACATTATGTGCAGATCATCTTCGTCGTGGGCTTTACAGCATGGGCAGAGTTTGTCACCCCCTGCAGACCATTTGTAAGTAAAAACTTTGGTAGGGAGTGTACCAAACCTCCATTGCAGGAACAATTTCCTCGCTAAAAAAGGAAAAATAAAATCCATAAAAGGTTCGAATACATACGAATTTTTGGATTCTAAAAAACGTCCCGTCAGGGTGCCACTGTCATGAGCATTAACCATAGCAGCAAGGTGTTTATTCTTATACAGCTGGGCAAGGGTTTTTCGTGAGATCCTTCGGCAGCCCTGAGCTGGATCATCCCATAGGTCAGGCAGATTCAAGCTAGTCAATTCCGACTTGATAAATGCCAGCCAGGGAATTTTACTGTTGGTATTCAGCCTCATGACATGAATGAGGTCCTGTCTGTAGTGATGCAGTTCCTCGGTGGTCCAAATCCGGTGCCAGAACTTCACAGGCTTTGACAGAAGATCCTCGGCAATAGACGGAAGGCCCAGGTCAAGTCTTAAGGGGAGGAGTGGCGTACCTTGCGGGAGAGCAAGTAAACCCCTAAGAAAACAATTTTCCACCCCTGCCATGACCTTACCTGCCTTATGTCCCCAAAGCTCACTGCCATAAGAGGCTGCCGCCTTCGCTTGGGACCTGTAAGTTTCCAGGGCCGGGCTTACAGGCTTAAAGGAGGACTTATTGGCCACCTTCAGGAGTGCACCCGATAGCTGGGAGAGTTTAAGCCTAGATCTCGCTACCTGGGAGTCCCATGATAAATTTTCTTGCAATGATACCCCCAAATATATAAAGGTCGAGACCCTCTCCAGAGTGATATCCCCCAGTGTCGGGTTGGGTCTGGTTTTGGTGGGGGGGTTGAAGATCATGAACTTGGTTTTTCCTGTGTTCACCTCCAACCCATGCTGACGACAGAAAATGCCAAAACCGTCCACAATCCTCTGGATCCCCATTGGGGATTTGGAAAGCAGGAGGGTATCGTCGGCAAACATTATTGCCGGGACCCTCCTGCCTGCCAGAAGCGGGGCGTCATTGTCTTTAACAGCGTCAAGATGTTGAATGACGCTGTTAATGTACAGACAGAACAGGGTCGGGGCCAGGACACAGCCCTGTCTGACGCCACGACGGACCGGGAATTTGCCCGAGAGCTTACCATCCCTCCCACACCTTACTTGTGCAAAGTTGTTCTCATGCAACCTGATGATGATACTAAGAAGGTGGGGGGGTACTCCTAGCTTTTCCAGATCCTCCCATAGCTTGCCTCTGGGGACGAGGTCAAAGGCTGACCTCAGGTCCACGAAGACCATGTACAAACGTCCGCCCTCCAGCGTGACTGTCTTCCAGTATAGGAGAAGGAGGCGGAAAATTTGGTCCATGGTCGACGTGTTCTTCCTGAAGCCAGCCTGAAGGGGGCTCATGATGTCGTTGTCCTCGACCCAATCTATGAGGTTTAGAATGAGGCGCGCAAAAAGCTTTTGGGGGACATCAATTAGGCTTATGGGCCTGTAATTGGCGGGGAGCAGAGTAGATCCCTTCTTATGGATTGGTACAATCTCTGCCCCCAGCCATGACCCGGGGATTGTCATACCTCCTAAGATGGCATTAAAAAGAATGAGAAGGTATGGACCCCAGATGTCCGGGTGATGCCTAAAGAGATCCCCGGGTAGCCTATCCAGGCCTGGCGCCTTCCCCAATGGTAAATGCTCCAGGGCAGATTCCACTTCCCCCAGGGATAATTCCATACCAGGAACCTGGGAGCCCAGAGGCACTTGCAGAGCTATATCAGGGCAGGAATCAATGTCCTGATAAAGTACCCCGAAGTAGGCCTCCCAGACTGCGGGTGCAATATTAGGTTCGGTTGCCTTAATAAGCTCCCCAGTCCCATTATTTACAAGCGCCCAAAATTTCCGGGAATCCCTGGCTTTTAGAGCATCATAGAGATCCTGCCAGTGGATCCAGTCCCACTCGGCCCTGGCAGTCACCATCACTGATTTGTAGTGTTTCCTGAGGTCACGTACCTTGTCCTTATTGGACCCCTCTTTTATTGCGGCAATAAGCTCGGATTTTGCTGCCCTACAGGAGGAGGTATACCAGGTGGGAACATGGGTCTTTTTCTTTCGGGTTGGCACCATCGGGTAGAAGACCTCAGCCAGATCCCTCACTAGGTCCTGATGTATATTACCCAGTTTCTCATTGAGTTCTGGGATCCTTAGCTCAGCCAGAAGTACATCCACCTCCATAAACCTTGGGAGTGCCAGCTCATAGAGCTTAGTGATAGCCTCTTCTGAGCTAACCAGCTTCCCCCACTTGACCCGGCGCCTATTTGTCGAGAGGCGCAATTCCCCCAGGTCTTCCCCTTGCTCTACTGGGGATACAACCGCCGAGGGTAGAGGGCTCTGGATGTTTAGACAAAGGGCATTATGATCACTATCTGCCCTATTTATCACCCCAAAGTCAAGTACTTTTGGCCAAAGTGTAATATCCACCATGATGTAATCTAGCCTCGACTCATGGCCCCTTCTGTTGAAAGTGCACACCGAGGGGGTATCGGAAGGAGTACGACCATTACAAGCCCTCAGTGCGCAATTCAAGGTAAGGGACATGATTTGGAGTGCTAGAGGAGACCAGGCTTTGGGGTGGGGAGAAGACGAGGGTGGCACCCCCCAGTAGTCATCCTCGGCAGTAAGGGCACCATCCAGTAACCCCTCCAGAGGTTCAAAGTGGCAATTGAAGTCTCCTCCAAGCACCACCTTGAGATCTCCCGGGAGTTGGCCCAGGAAGGAGGACAGATCGTTTATGGTTGGTGATTCATTTGACGAGGCTACTGGACGCGAGTAGACGTTAACAATGGCCCACGCTGGTTTGTCGGGCCATGTAAGCCGAACACACTGGATGTCCAGCGAAGACGTATGGAGCTGCTCCGCCTGGCACCCAGTGTGACTCGCAATCCAGATTGCCAGGCCACCCGATGGCCTCCCCCTCCCACTCCATTTGGCGGGGATTTCAAATACGTCGAACCCTCTCCTAGACTGGGTATCCCTAGCCCATGTTTCTTGAAGGAGGAGGATGTCACTGCCAGCTACTAGCTGATCCCACTCCGGTGTACCCTCCTTGTTTGCAATTCCCGCCACATTCCATGAGAGAATTCTCAACCCCTGATCCGGCGGCAGGCTACCTTGGCCTCCAGAAGGTGGTTGCACGGCGGCCAAGGATAAATTAGTAGCTTGGGGGCAGCTGCAACAAACCTTGCTGGCGGAATGCTCGACCAAGTCCGCCACCCCAGGTTGCAGAATGTGGGCAGGGCTGGTAACAGTGGAGGGACCCAGTTGTCCCGAACTATCAGCCATATCAGCCAAATCAGGCATTCGCTCTGTGGCATTAACATGCCGCTTAGGGTCAGTCACAGGGGGTCTACCCGAACCCACCAGGCTTTGCACCACTTCATCCCTCCTCTTCCCCGGATCAGAGGAAATTTCCCTGGCTTGTGGTCAGTCGACCTGATCCAAGCAGGAAAATCTATTAGGATGAATGAAATTGGTCTGGGCAGGTGGTAAATAATGCCTCGGTCTGTACCGCGAGCCATCCACAGCAAAGCCTACTCTAGTCCACCCCTTCTTGCTCCCTGTCAGCGTGTTGCTATCACTAGGGTAGAAATATGAAAGGGGTACTAACTCGATATTGGACCTGTCAGGCCTTACAAGCCAGTTGCAGATGTAGTTTGCAACATTTGGGCTTTTGAAGCTTAGGATGATACAATCCCCTATCCTATTCTTAGGGGTGGGGCCAATCCATGGAATCCTCCTTACCATCAGGACCTCGCCTTTCAGGTTCGGAGGCAGCGGCCTATTAATACTAAGCCAACTGATAACCTTATTGCGTAAGGAATCCTGGGTCTCCCTTGTACCATCGGTTAACTCAGGAACTCCTACCATAATTGCTGTATAAGGGACTGCTTCTGGAGGCAAGTTAACCACCCTGCGCCTATCGGGCGGGGGAGCGATACCACCAGTCGGGGCATTGGTGGCACTCGCTACCCCCCCCGGTCGCTGTGCAGGTGGCAGCTTGGATCTCCTAGGGGCCGGGACAGGAGGCCCAGGCGCTAGAGGTAACAAGGGGCGCGCCTGAGAAGCAGACGCACCGATTGTGCTCGGCGGTACCCCAATGGGGGCCTTGGGCATTACAGGAGACAGTGGTCTATTCCCACGTGGATCTCCGTTAGCTATTGGAACGTTTGTACCCGACCCAGGATTTTTCCCAGTGTGGCTATTTCCCAGGGACTGGAGTTGATTCTCTATAGCATCCAATCTAGCTACAATTGGGGTTAGCAGATTTTTAATGATAGCTGTGAGTGAATTAATTATTGAGTCTGCACTGGTTGAAGTTACCCCCCCAAAAATAAATGGGCCCGGCGGCAAGGGTAGTGACACCGGGGCTGAAGAGCCCCCGGGATCTACCCTAGACCCCGCAACAATGAGGTCAGGGGAAAGCGAGATGTCTGTGCTATCTTCATAAGATGACTCAACAATATCCACTCTTGCCCTTTTTGCCCCCTTTGCTTCCCTGGACCTTTTCCTTTTTGAAGGGTGTTCCCCCCCCACTAACTGCAGGCTCTAGAGACAATACGCCCTGACCCGCTTCAAGCGTGTCTATTCCCATATTGTCCGTCATGGGGGAATGGTCAGAAATCCCAAGTGGGCGGGGGGAATTCCTATCCCTCTGTGTTAAGGGGGTTCTTAGTTGCTGGAGGACCGACTCAATAGTCTGGTCTATACTGTCCAGTAGTGACATGTGAGTAACATCCGGGGGATTCGGTGTGCTAGCATCTGTTGAGAGGGTTTCCCCATGGTCCAGAAACACACTTTCAGGGCCCATCAGGAGGGGAGAGTCTGTAGATAAATGACAAGTACTAATTTGAGAGCTCGCTTTTGGAAAAAATTTCTCCAGAGTACCTGAGCCTTGATGGACAGACTTACTCCGTAAGGATCTGGACGCCATTGTAGGGTAAGTTAAAGGCGGGCAAGAGCGGGGAACGTTAGAGGGGTGGGCCGGTCCGGTCTCTTACGGCCTAAAACGGCCCGCTCTTTGCCCGGTCTTCGCCCCGCGCGCGTCCCGCGATGCGCGTGCCCAGGTGTCCTAGGTATAGCTGGGGGGCGTGGCACTGGGAGGGGGCGCGGCGCGGCGGGAAGAGGAACCAGCTGGCGGTGTTGCAATGAGAGCTGGACCTCGCAGTCCCGCTCGCCGCGCCTCTCACCTCCACTGCGGCCGGATAGGACAGCAAATAGCCCCCAGGAGGTAGGATAGCTCCCAGCTTCTCCAGTAGCGAGCTGCAGCAACCAGGGACAAAGTTCACACAAGATTTGACTCTCGAGCGGCACCCGCGAAGCGGGGGCCGCGAGAAGTGATGAGGACTCCAGGCAGGGGGGCGTGGCACTGGGAGGGGGCGCGGCGCGGCGGGAAGAGGAACCAGCTGGCGGTGTTGCAATGAGAGCTGGACCTCGCAGTCCCGCTCGCCGCGCCTCTCACCTCCACTACGGCCGGATAGGACAGCAAATAGCCCCCAGGAGGTAGGATAGCTCTCAGCTACTCCAGTAGCGAGCTGCAGCAACCAGGGACAAAGTTCACACAAGATTTGACTCTCGAGCGGCTCCCGCGAAGCGGGGGCCGCGAGAAGTGATGAGGACTCCAGGCAGGGGGGCGTGGCACTGGGAGGGGGCGCGGCGCGGCGGGAAGAGGAACCAGCTGGCGGTGTTGCAATGAGAGCTGGACCTCGCAGTCCCGCTCGCCGCGCCTCTCACCTCCACTGCGGCCGGATAGGACAGCAAATAGCCCACAGGAGGTAGGATAGCTCCCAGCTACTCCAGTAGCGAGCTGCAGCAACCAGGGACAAAGTTCACACAAGATTTGACTCTCGAGCGGCACCCCACAGATCCCCTTCCTGCTAACGCTGTAAAAGACTTTGCCCCTTTGCTTCTCCCACTCTGGACTAGAATTATCAACGGCTCACTTCAACAAGGAACCATACCTGACTCCCTCAAAGTTGGACAAGTCACACCCTTACTAAAGAAACCTACAGCCGACCCCTCTGATCTGAACAATTACCGTCCCATCACTAATATCCCCACTCTCGCCAAACTGCTGGAAAAATGCGTACAACTACAATTGACTAAACACATTGAACAATTTGATCTCCTCAATCCTCATCAATCAGGTTTCCGAGCAGGACACAGTACAGAAACTGCTATGACTCACATAATTGACGACGCACTTCAAATGCTAGACCAAAACGACACCTGCCTCCTCATCCTTCTTGATCTCTCTTCAGCATTCAACACCGTTAAACATGAGAACTTACTCGAACTACTAAGCACTAGAATGGGATTATCTGGAACTGTTCTCAAGTGGTTCACTTCCTTTCTTCATAATAGGTCGCGGAAATTCAAGAGCAACAACCTGATGTCCTCGCCAATACCTGTAACGCTGGGCGTCCCCCAAGGATCCTCACTATCCCCAACTCTGTTCAACCTAGTGATGGAACCTCTCACCACCTTGCTACAAGCATCCAACTTACACTTTCACATGTACGCCGATGACACCCAACTATATCTCAAATTACAATCCCCCAAAGACATTATGCACCTGAATTCAACGATCAGAAGCACCCAATCCTGGCTGGCCGATAATCATCTCAAACTCAATGCTCTGAAAACAGAGTTCCTTCTGATCTCACCACCAGCGAAGATCTCCACCACTCAAAGTTGGCTCAAACACCTAACTGCACTCAATGTCCAACCCACCATAGTTTATTCAGCAAAATCTCTAGGCATAACCCTCGACACCAATCTCAACATGCAGCAACACATCAACAAGGCAACTAAGGGAGCGAATTTCCAAATCAATACCCTGAGGAAACTTAAACCATTCCTCCCAGCCAATGACTTCCAAACCGCAGTACAAGCACTAGTCATCCCTCGAATAGAATATGGCAGCGTCGCCCTCTGCGGACTCCCGCTAACTACTACCGCACCCCTAAGAGCTTCTCTAAACGCTGCAGCGAGGCTCATAACTGGGTCAAAAAAGCACTCTCATATTACCCCTGACTTGAAATCCCTGAACTGGCTGCCTTTTGAAGCCAGAATACATCTGAAAATCGCTTGCATGACTCGCAAGGCGCTACACCTGAACTCTCCCGGCTACCTCACTCAGAAGTTGACAATCTGGCGGCGCTAGAAACACTAGAGGCACAAACAATCTTCTGCTGAAACCACGTAGATTCCGGAAGGAAAAAACATATAAACGCTCCTTCTCAGGAATGGCACCCAGAATCTGGAACTCACTCCCCCCCGAAACTAGGCTCATCTCGTCCACTACACACTTTAAGAAAGAAGTAAAAGCTATCCTCATGGCAAAATACACATGAACTGTTAATTAGGTCCCCTTAAGAATAGGCACCGATCTGTATTACTTGTTCGACCCCGTTGCATATTTGCATTACTTGTATTATTGATTTACTGATTTACATGATTGGCTTTGCCCTCACTTATTTGTACTGTATGCTCCTCTGACTTAACTGTTTTTGACTATGTTCCCTCATGTACCCCTTCTGTGTAAAGCGCTCTGATATCTGCAAAGATCTTGTCCGCGCTATATAAAACTTTCAAAATAAATAAATAAATCTAATACTTTGAAGTTTATCACGGAACACAAGAGGACTATCAGGGACTTACGGTTAAATTAACTCTACACCACAAAAAAGCGTATGTACTGTTTTACATATTAAACATCTTTGTAAGATCGTTTCTTAATAGTTAAGTTCATCCTGATTGCTGGCACCTTCCTTTTACTCTTCTCACTGTTCACAGTTTTCAAGCGGTTGAGGAGGTGGAGGTAACATCTCCATTGGCTCAGCGCCAGCCACTCTCAAACTCTAGTAATGGCAGTGGACCAGGCAAACTTTTATCTTCAAAACTGTATTCACTGACATGACAGGAGCAGTTTCGGCAATAACAGAGTGCCGGCTGGTCCATTATACCATTGCAGCAAGATGGACCCGGCACTGTTTTTAGGTTTTGCCTGGCGAAAAGATGCGCTCTGCGCATCTTTTTCGCGCAGGCGAAAACCTAATGAGAACTGTAGTGTGGGTTTGGGTCGGCCCTCGTCATTCATTGGCTGGCTCCATAAATGGAGCCTAGCCATTGGACGAGGGGCCTGTCCGTCAATGCCGGACCAGATTCGGGGGCGTTCCCGAGATTCTTTGGCTTTTGCCGACGTCACGCGACGTCAGCCGAAAGCCGGGAACGCCCCCGAATCTGGTCCGGCATTGCCGGGACCTGCCTTTTTTTTTTTTTTGCTGACGTGTCGGGTTTCCTTGTTGTAATGTTTGGATTTGGGCGGCGGTTTTATTTGGCGTTGCTCCCGCGCTAGGCGCGGCTGCCTGTCCACTTTGCCCGGCATCTCTAAATGCTTTTGCACCTCCACTGCCGTGCTGAGCATCTGGGGTGCGGCAGTGCTGGGTTGGTGGCGTTTTCCGCCTACATGCAGTGCTTTTAATGCTCCTACCCTTGAGCGATCAGGTGCGTTTTTGTTTTACTGCCTCTTGGAGGCTGAATCGGTTTGGGCATTCTGTGGTGTGCGCTGTACTTCAGCGGTACTTGCGCCGGGCCATGCTCGTTTGTGTGGTTCTTCTGCCATTTCACTTTCTGTGCCCTTGTTTCCGGTGTCGGAACTGCCGTTCGGGTATTCAAACTCACGGTTTGAGTCTCATGTGCGACCCACTGATTGCCTCCCAGTGAGGAGGGGCTCTTTATCTGTTGCAGCCAGAATGTGGGTGCCTGCCTATGCTGGGCGTCTTGTTGGTTCCCCGGCGGGTGGCTGTACTACTTAGAGCGGGGACTGGGTTCTGGCTCTTCGGCTCGTGTCCTATGTATTGTGGTGAGCGTACTTGCTCTCCAAAATTCCCTTCTCTTTCGCTGCCTCTGAATCTGGCTTGGTGTTGGTACCGCATACTTGCGTGGCAGGCCATTGCTGGCTTTGCTTCCATTCAGCTCTCCTGCTTGTGTTTCCCATTATGATGAAGCTTTCTCACGGAGCAAGGGTTTGCATCCAGCCAGTGAGGGGAGTGGATTCAGCTTAACGGCTGGGGCGATTGTCCTCCCCCTGGTGAACTGGGTTCGAGTCGCGGCAAAATCATCATCATTCTGGGCAAGTAACTTACTCTACCCGTGACTTTGTATCCTATGTTGGTACGTTTTGCATAAATGGTCTCTGTCTCTGTGTCGGATCTTGGGGACTTAATAATCGCCAGACTTGTGCCTTGCTTATCACTTTGTGCAGCACTCGTTCCCCGGACAGGGAGGCCTTTACGCTCCTTGTACGTGTTTTGTCTTGCGGTTGCAATTCATAGTGTCCCATGGTGGTAAATCTTCGTGCAGTGCTTTATGATGCATGTTTCACAGCAGGCTTCTACACGGGATATGTGCATATACATCCTTGTGATATATGATATGTGATATACATCCTTCATCCATCCACGCTATCATCTATACATCAATACGCCCACCCTTTCATCCATCCACACATCATTCATCGCATCCACCCATCATTCACCACAGCACCTTTTCACACATCATACATCATTCATCCATGCAATTTTTATCCATCCATACATCCAGCCATGTTTTCTTCCATCCGTCCTTCATCCGTCCACCCTTTTATCCTTTCATGCATCCTTTCATCCACACTTTTATTCATCCATCCACACTTGCATCTTTCCATCCATACATCCATCCTTTTCTCATCCACCCTTCAATCCATACACCCATCATACAGCCACCTACATTTGCACACATCCACCCATCATTCATGCAACATTTTTATTAATACATCCATCTACCATTTATTCTACTAACAATACATCCATCCACACTTTCAGCTTTCCATCCATACATTCATCTTTACACATCCACCCTTCTATCCATCCACTCATCATTTGTCCAACCACCTTTTCAACGATCCATCAATCATTCATCCATGCAACATTTTCGACATCCATCTTAAAATTTAATTCCCCAATCTATACACACATCAACGCATCCATCCAGCCACACATTACTTATCCACCTACATTTTCACTCATACATCATACATCCATGCAACATTTTAACTATCCATCCTTTCATTCTTCCATCCATCCATCCTACATGCTTCATCCATCCAACGTTTCATCTATACATCAATACACACACACTTTCATCCATCCACCCATCATTATCACACCACCTTTTCACACATCCATACATCATTCATCCATTCAACATTTTATACATCCATACATCCACCTTTTATTACATCCGTCCTTCTTCCGTCCACCCTTTCATCCTTACTATACATTGCCAAACAAGGGGACAGCTTTCTGTGTGTGAGCGGGGTGGCTCTAAGTGTGGAGGGGGCTTTGTAGGAGGTGACTCGCAGTTTATAGAAGAGGCTCACAGTCTGTGGAGGGAGCTCAAAGTGTGTGTGGGGGGGCTTGCAGTGTGGTGGTGCTCGCAGTGTGTGTGGGAAGGGCGCAGTGTGGGTGTGTGTTGGGGGCTCTCTGTAGGTGTTTGTGGGTGTCATTTGCAAAATATAAAGCTAGTGCCATTGCAAATAACGATGCCATTTAGTTATGTTAAAAAAAAAGGTCAAGAGCTTTGCCAACAGCTCAAACTTTAACAAAGGCAAAACCATTGCATTGTAAATGCTTGTTTACATTTTCCATTGCCAAATCCTCAAAGCGGAGGATTGACTTTGAAAATGAAAAATCATTGTCACTGATGGTAGGAGATAAAATACAGTGCATAGGGACGATTGCTGTATTTTTTCCTGCCCTGTACATTTGCTGTGTTTGGAGCTCCAGACAGGAAGTACCAAGGCAGACATACCACCCCACTTCCAGTATCCACATAGTCTGAGATACGCAGCCTTACATTTTCATGGATTTACTAATGTTGTAAATATTTTTTTATAGGTGCTCTGTTGTTTCTGAAGACGTCACTGAATGGTGGCATACAAATGGTATACAAAGAGGAAAATAACTATCTTTCATGAACAAAAGAAAAAACAAGCATTGCATAGCCAATAGATTTCGCCTTTGGGACCTTATAAGTGCTTACCCATGCAATAGTTGTTGCACCAAGGATATTGTGCTGCATAACTAAATACTTATAAGGTCCCAAAAGTGGGACCTATTGGCTATGTCAATGCTTGTTATACTGGAACCACTGTCCGTAGTGCAAGCAGAGCCCGTCCCACGTATTAGAGGCTTTGCCTTAATGAACCATAAATACACATTCAAATAGGATGGACATGTGAAAACAAATGTTACCTGTAGACAATGCTCTTTCACTGATCCTTCTTACCGTGCTGTGAACTGGCAGCCAAACGGCTTGTGCTGCATGGGAGTGGGCCTGCTTGTCTCAAGGACAAAATATGAAAACCTGTTACTCTTGGATGGGTATGCTCAGACGTGAGTCCCATGCTCTCCACACCACTGGAGTCAAGCTATCCAGGCTGATGACGGCTGATAGCCAGAAACCGGTCCTTGGATGCTTGATTCCGGTCCCGGAAATACATGGCTTGGCAGTTCGGGCTGGACTGTTCCCATGAGGCACAGGGTCAAGGCTGATTTGCATATGGCCATGTCTGACCTGGGGTGGTGTGGAGTGCAAAAAAACGATGGATTTAGGCCCAGATCTCTGTACTGGGGTGAATGTATGACAATGTTCTGCATTCTGTCCATCACCTGTTGTTTTTACCTGTTACTCTTGACCACAAACATTGCGTCCAGGGCGTTGTGCTATATAAATTCCACACCCCTTTATCAAATTATTAAATTAGTCTGTTTCTTTGAGCTCTACTTCAAAGATTTAGGCCCAGATTCCAAACTGTCTGTGTTTGTGCCTCTGGATCCCAACTTCCGTTGGGACCATACCCTTTCTTTTTTACCCTTCTGTTATTTTTAGCACTTGGGCTTTGTTTCCAAATACTCGTGGCCTTTCAGAATATTCATCATTCAGGCACTTGCTCATGCTCTTTGGGTGCAGTGGCTTTCAGAATCCTGCTTCTTCTCTGTAGTATTTATTTTATTAGTAAATTCACTGTCTGGTATGCTGACCATAAATCACAGAAATGCTGCGGAACACAGATTAGTGGTGTGGCTAATTTACAAATTCTTGAAGTCTGTTGTAGTGTTTCTTTGACGCAAGTGTTGATTTGTAGTTTTTATATAAGTTCCTGCTCCCCTGAAGAAACCCAGAAGAATTGTGACTACACGAATAAGCCATTGCCTCGTTCATTGTGCTTGGTTAATGCAGAGTGCGTCTGTAGAATGGCATAAGGAGGGTAGAGCCTTGGTGTCCTATGATTGAAGAGATGCTCCAGAATATTGCAGTAAGCTCGTAGCTGCGCGTAAACATCGGTAATAGAATTGATGGCATTATTGGAGATTAGTTTTGTTATGACTGAAATGGAGTTGAAGAGTACCTTTCTATTAAACTCATTCAGGATGGGGCGGCAGTGGGATTTTCCTTGCATTTGGGGTTGGCTTGTGATGTGAGGGGAATGCCTGCTTCATTTGAGCTGTGCACTTAACTAAAGTGTTTCTGGTTCCTTTTCTGATGACTGGCCTGAACAAATTTTTGGTGTGATCCATGCTTTTAATTCTAGGCTCTGTACTTGTTGAGCGTCGTGCTTATGCTTTCCAGCTATTGCTATTTGAAATCTGCGGCTTCTCGACAATGATTGAATTAGTTTACATGTATGCATTTCCTCACCAGGTAGTCCTCATTTGCATTTTCAAACTAGTCTGTTGCTTTCTGTATAGTACCTTTTTGGAATATATTTCTTCTGAACAGATCATGCTGTCCTGCAGGTGTCTTTGCTGTGCTGGCTGCTTCTATTCATGATCTGTTTTTTATTTTCCCACTTGTGCTTTGTGACTGGTGCCCTTTGCAGCTCCTAGTCGTTGCGCTTTATCCACGAGCATACCAGCTCCTCCTCCTTTGGGATTTGTGCCTTCACTTCCAAAATTATCTATGTTGAGGTTGTTCTTCAGATAGCGGTAACTAAAGGCCGTGTTAAGGTAGAGATTTTATTTCGAGGCAGAAACTAAACAGGGCACTTACTTTTTTTCTCTTTATATGGCAACTACTTAGTTAGGTATACTATTAAATATATCCTCTTGTGACAGGATTTTTCTAACCTTTATATACATCACATGTTTTTACCACTGAGAACCCTGGGCTGAGAGCATAAGGCGTCTGTAAATCATGCTTGTGACCAGACTCGATTAGGAGATTTTACTGTAGATCAGGCGTCAATTCTGTGGACCTTAACTTGCCCAGCGGCTGGCCATGCTGCCCAACTCTGTAATGTTGGGTGGCTTTAAAATTCTTGACCAGTTAAGTTGAAGTGGTATTGGCCTTCTATGTTGTAGGGATGTAATATTTTCATTCATGTGAAACCTGAAAACCTCCTGGAAAATTCAGGAATTTATTAATATTAACTTGGCTTAAAGTATCAATTGCTGCTGTAGTGGATTTCGAATGCTCTTTAGTTATAAGCTCTTAGACAAACACCCACTTGATTTTGGGTAACGCTGTGGACTTGGTACTATTTCACCTCTGCAATTCGGTTGGACAATTTGCATTGTAGCATCAAAATGACAGGGCTGCCTGATTTTGTTACTGAATACATTTAGAAAGTAGTTTCTAATTTTTTTGCTGAATACTTTTGATGCCTTGATTACCTTAAAATTTTGTTTAACTCAGCAAAGCTGAACAGAGATGGATACCATTGATGTATGTACAGAAGATCTAGCATCTGTGTATTACTTAAGTACAACTTATCACATTCCTTAGTTTATTCTAGAGCTATTAGTTGAGTGCAATTGTTCTACTTCCTTCTCTTTGACTAGCAATGGGAAATGTAAGTTTGCTTCTGTAGCTTTAGATTTTAGAATACAAAGCCAAGCTTATTTCACTGTTCTGCCAGTGGTACCTAGATGTTCTTCTGTTTTTACCACCCTTGTTCGATACTCATTGGAAGGAGGTGTGTGACGTAAACATGTCAACTAAGCAAACTTAAGCTTCTGAGGATTTCAGACTCCTCCCTAAAAAGCCCTTGTTCTCTCTTCACTTACATAACCATAAGGTCACTAAAGTATATTTAAAAAAAATTAAATCCCAGCATATTCAACCCTGATACCTCATTCTGGTCTTTCTGTAAGACAGCCTTTTTTTTAGGTCTCGCCTATGCAGCGCGCATGCGCTGTATAGGCAAAAAAGACCTTTAAAAATCGATTCAGTTTTGCAGTCAAAATCATGCACGCATTGCATTGCTTTGAATCGCAACGCGTGCACGTCTGGCGATTCCCTTGCGGGTGCGAGCTTTCAAACCATCTGTTAGTAATTAACAGAGGGTTCCTGCTCGCTCCCGCAAGGGAAACGGGCGCAGGCCCCTCCTCTCCCCCTTCCGCCTCTTGTCAAACTAGTGTTTTTTTTTTTTTTTTTACTTTGAGTGCGAGGCGCGCACGCTTGTTTCCCTTAGCATGTGGGCCTAGAGCTCACCACACCACAGCCATGTGGATACCACTTGATTTGGTATTTTGCAGATCGTTGATGTTGCTTTATGCTTCATTGTGTAATTGCTTATCTGATCCATTATGTTGCCTAGTCAGACATACTACACACATGCCTTTGTAGTTCCAGCTTTCTTGTTTGTTGCCACTGCTACTCTTCATGCTGCTTCTATAAACTTTCATTCAAACAGAACAATAGAGCTGCAGGGCTTGATCGCCAGTCCTGGTTCACTTGGCGCAATCCTGATGAACAATACACCAACTCTACCGTAATGTAGATTTGTGCCTAACAAATAGTGTCTGCATTTCCTTAGTGATGCCTCAGACAGTATCCTCAGCAATGACAAAAGTGTGTCCGCCACAGAAGAAAAGTAAAAAGCCTCCCTGCAATAGGTCTGCAACCCCCCCCCCCCCCCCCCCAAAACCCGATATGTATCACTTATTAGATGTTCGTGCATCTGAAACCTAAGCCGCAATGACCCACGTTTACTGGGTCTAAAATCTGGCCCTCAGAAGCGGTCATGCACCTTAGCCGGTATATGGGTAAGGTAGAATGTGCGGTTGCTTTGGGTGAATGCTGTGCAGGGCAGATTAACAGTGCCCTCTTGTGGTACTTGTGATGTACGCCACTTTAAGCTACAGCACACCATTTTTCTCACAACCAAGCAGTCAGGTTCAAAATATGACGAAAACATAACATGCAAAGCAAAATCCCCGTTTTCTTCACATTTTCTCCATTTATAATGCAATTTCACAAAGTATTATTAAGGCTGTGTTGTGTCTGCTATTTTCAACCACTAGCTGGTAGTTTATTTACAATTAATTTTGCAAGTATTTGTTAGGTTAAGGAGCATTTCGGATTGCACCACCATGGTACAAAAGTGAGATGGCATTAAAAAGCATTGCTGTGTGTGTGTGTGTGTGTGTGTGTGTGTGTGTATATATGTATGTCTAGGTGTGTGTGTGTATGTGTGTGTGTGTGTGTGTGTGTGTGTGTGTGTGTGTGTGTGTGTGTGTGTATGTGTATGTGTATGTGTATGTGTATGTGTATGTATATGTGTATTTATTTACATGACATGGGCTACAGACACAAGGAACCAAACCCCTAATAAGCTGAACTCTACTTCCTCTAAACGATGCAGTTTCCCTACTAGTACAATAGGTCAGGTACAGGATATTATAACCAGCATTGGCATAGCCAATAGGTCTTGCCTTTGGGACCTTATAAGTGTTTAGCCATGCAACACTTTGTTGCACCAAGGATATTGTACTGGATAACTAACACTTGAGGTCCCAAAGGCAAGACTTATTGCCTATGCTTGTTTTCCTAAAATATCTAATTGCCTTGTCCCAGCTGAACTGACAAACCTCAATCTTCTCACCAAGTTACACTCAGTGTAGCAGATTTACATGCTGTAGACCTCTGCTGTTTTCTTACATGTGTTGCTTAAAAAAATGGCATGGATGTTGGCTATATCAACACAAGTAGGGGTGTGGAATGTAATAAAATATCTAGTTGTCCATGGGACACGTTACTTTTTAAATCTACATGACCTGTAAATAAAAAATTACTACTTCCTTTATTACCATGTAGTGCCACAACAAATTATGGCAGCAAATTCATTATAATAGATCTGATGATAGCCTCCCTGATTATGGCATATCCAATACAATAGCAGGGCTTGACTACTAGCAATTTCCTTATTTTGCCACTTTTTTTCGCGGATCTACATACTGGGACTAGAGGTAGTAGTACGTATTCGCACAGTTGGAATGCCCTGTTGAGTCTATGCAACCTTACTAACTTGCATGTTTTAATTTATTTCAGTCTCTGGTAAGGAATATGGAATCCATAAGATAATTCTCTAATTGTACACTTAAGTCTTTAATCTTTGTCCGAAACCCTCCATGCTCAAATCTATCTGGCGGAATATATCACTCCTTAAATTATATTACAAATCCCTTTTTGACTTGTTTTATGGGCACAGTTCTCAATAATTGATAGTTGGAACCCCCAAAAGAATTGCTGTGATAATTTGGCTTCTTTGCACCCTCATGTAGCTAGAAAACAGTTTAAAAAAAAAAAGAAAGTGCATCCATAGAGATTTTCTCGACGAATATAACGTTTTTTAATTAAAAGTACGCAAAGCAATATTTGTAAATTTCAGTAATGATGAAATACATCAAAACGCACCTTTCATTTTTAAGAGGCATAAAAAAACGCAATTTAAAATTGACACCATTTTGTGTTAAGTCAGTGAAACCAACCCCCCCGAGACAGCAGTAATCTGCTGTAAGCTGTTTAAAGTGTGTTTAATAAGGACTGTGCACTTCGTTTTTTGGCCAGGAGAGGGAGTAAAGATTTATACAAATAGTGTTGTTGGAGGACAAGTTTGTTGGGGCCTTACCTGCAGAAGTACAAAGTGTGGATTGAGCCAGTCTGTCTCCTAGGAGATTTCTGAAGAGAGGAGCAGCTTCCAACTAACTGGCCAGCAAACCTTGTCTGAAGTAGCTGGGACTTTATATAGTCTGATATTGTTATGTACATGTGTACACTGATTGGTGGTTGTATCTGATATTCCTATTGGATTCAGGTTAGTTTCCTCATTGGAGAATTAAATATTAGAGGGAGTATGTCCAGTATCAAAGTATATTTTTTGCCTACTCTCAATTGGCAAGTATCAACAATTCATACAAATATTAATCCCACCGAACCAAAGATTTAATGTTTTTTTTCCCCTTTTCATTTTATTTTAAAGCGTGTACTTTATCCAATCAGCTTCCACTAGATTACAATGAGTCAAATATACAACAGAAACAATATTTTTTCTAAACAAAAGAAGTCAAATTAACAGCCACAATGACAGTAGAATTAACAGCCAACGCGTTTCGTCCCCATCTGGGACATCATCAGGGCTGTGAAAAAAAAAAAGAAGAATTTAATACTTTCTTTATTTCATAACATTCTGATCACTTTTTTACTTTCTTGACCTTAACATATACTCTATACAAACACTCCTCATTTAATCAATATACCTTATTGGTTGAGTCCCAACATGTATGTCTTTTTGTTACCGACATGGAGAACTGTTATCAGTAGTAAACAAGCATTTGCAATGCAACAGGTCTCGCATTTATACAAGTTTGAGCTACTGGCATTGTAAATGACAATGCCATTTGTTTGTTTTGGGTTTTGAAACATAAATAAAACGTATTGTCATTTACAATGCCAATAGCTTAAACAGGTGTAAATGCGAGACCTATTGCATTGCAAATGCTTTTTTAAGTCTGAGATGGTTCCGGTCCTCCTGGACCTGCCTAGGACATTCGTTATTTAAATGATCAAGAGTTAATAGAGGGTGGGTGAGAGAATTATATCTTTGACCTTTGAGGCAAAAAACACCCGTGAGAGAACACGAGACAGGGAGAGAAAGATGCAGAAATAGGCATGGGGTTGATGATGGGTGAGCTAGAGGGTGGGAAAGCAAGACGCACCAAAAAGGGGACTAGAGAGAGAAAAAAACAGGGGTGAACAATAAGGAAAAGGGGAGTTTGAGCAGGGGGGGAAATAAAGGAAAAAATTGGCGGGGCAGGAAAGCCAGCAGAGAGAAGACTACAAGAGAAGTCATAAAGACGTGAGGGTGTAACAATACAAAAGAACGAGCAAGAGACAGTACACAGGGATGAAACACTGAAGGGTGCAAGAGATAACAGTGCCAAAGAGATCATGAAAGGGGAAGGCCTGATATTGGAGAAGAGCATATGAAAGTGGAAATAAGCATTGGCCTATTTTCTATACATGTATGCGCTGCACTCAGCACGTAATGGATACAGAAGAGTTAACAAACAGAAAAGTGCATGGGAATGTGTGAAAAAATTAGTGTTTCTTGGCCTGCCCATGCTTGTCAGCCTGACTCTAGAAACAGTTGTCCTTCCGTCACTTGCAACCCACCAGACTTGGCCTGGGGGCATGCCCCATGATTGGATATGCAGGTGCAATTCACAATACAATAATCATGACCGGTCCTACACCGCTTATGTATGCGTGGAAAGAGTTAGCGACCCTGCTTTTATATATTGTTTCTTGCGGCAGTTTAGCTTCCAAGCAGTCTGCGTTTGTGAAGACAGGAGAAATCAGACAGCTAGTTGAACGCCTCTGATGGAGAAGACCCGGACTAAGCCTATGAATAGTGGATCTAAGGTGGAAGAGTGGTCACGAAGTTAAACAGCGCAACATGGGACGCTAAGTTCAACAATAGCACTTTTTTGGTAAGACAAGTAAACATGGACATTAATAAGGGAGGGGTAGAAGGAATCTGTTTGAACATTGGAGGTATATTGAGACATTGCTATGTTTCCCTCTAGATATCTTTCGTGGATTTAACTGTAAGATATAACGATATACAGAAAGGAGAAAATAAGAAAAACAGGATCTTCAATTTCGAAATATTGGGAACTACAAAACCTAGGTGAGATTTTGTAGGGTAGACGTCATTTGAACGGACTAGTTGTAGTTGCTTTGGATAATAATGATATATAGAGTTGAAATTTATGTTAAAACATAGCATTTCGTTTCTTTAAACACAGAGTGGATTAGGAATTTTACGGATTATAGGAAGATTACGAATCCCTTGAACAGGAGGAGTTTATTCAATAACTTTGGTCATTTATTTTGAGGTGAGCACTTTGCAAATTAACAATTTACGATGTACCCTGGGGAGGACTATATTACTGTTTGGAGTATTGATAAGTGTTAATATGGGTTGCCCTCCATTTTTTACTACTGATAAGTCCTCCATGTCGGTAACAAAAAGACATACATTTTGGGACTCAACCAATAAGGTATATTGATTAAATGAAGAGTGTTTGTATAGAGTATATGTTAAGGTCAAGACGTTTTTTTTTAGCATGTTAAATAGGTAGGATGGTGTTCTTGTGGTTTCAATGTAACTAGATACATGATCATGCTGAGACTGTTCTATCTTTTATATTATATACCGTAAAAAAGTGATCAGAATGTTATGAAACAAAAATCAAATTATTCATTATTTGTTTATTTTTTTGTTCACAGCCCTGATGATGTCCCAGATGGGGACAAAACGGGTTGGCTGTTAATTTGACTTATTTTGTTTAGAAACAATATTGTTTCTGTTGTATATTTGACTCAATGTAATCTGATGGAAGCTGATTGAATCAAATACACGCTTTAAAATAAAAAGAAAGGGGAGAAAAAACATTGATAAAGTCTTTGGTTCGGTGGGATTAATATTTGTATGAATTGTTGATACTTGCCAATTGGGAGTAGGCAAAAAATATACTTTGATACTTGACATACTCCCTCTAATATTTAGTTCTCTGATTTGTGTTTGGAGGTCTGACGGTGTAGGTTGAGTATGTACATAAGATATTGATAGGATCTTTCTGTAATACGATTGTGGAAATTTCCCCTTAGTCGCACATTCGCAGACCCTACACCGTCACAGTTTTCAGGAGATAGTTTCCTCATTGGTTGGGTATTTGAGGGTTCAGATTGGTTTCTGGGTCTGTGACTTAATCAATGAAGAGTTGGGACTAGGATTTCTATTGGAAGTAGTGACTAGGGCTTCCTGTGTTATTGGTTGTTGGGACTAGGGCTAGGGTTAGGCCTTTAATTGGAAGTAGCGCTTAGGGCTTCTGGTGTGATTGGTTGCTTGACTAGGTGTGGGACTAAAAGTAGGGTTAGGCTTTCTATTGGAAGCAGGGACTAGGGCTTCCTGTGCCATTGGTTGCTTGGACTAGAGTGGAGACTACTGGTAGGGCTAGGGCCACTATTGTACATAGAGATCAGTTTTTTTTTAATTGATTGGGTGCTTGGACAAGGGCTAAGATTGGCTCTAAGGTCCTAGTCTCCTATTGGTTCGAGATTTTAGGGCTAGTGCTGTGATTGGATAGTACTTATGGATCTATATATTTCACTTCTAGTTTGGCATTTTCAATGCACTACCCTATTTATCAGCCTATACTTCTCTCAATATATATCTTCTAGCCCAACTTTCTGACTCATCTACATCTTCTTCTTTCTAGTACTCTATCCAATTCACTACCCTATCTCTCACCCTGTACATCTATCATTATATACTCACCCACTCTCTCATTTATCCTAAAACCCATGACACTACTATGTTCCCAAAAATAACCCTTTCTTGACTCTCCTACTCTACCCCTCCTTGCATCATCTGACACCTTTAACTACACCGATCCCCCAAAACAAACCTTTCTAAACTCTTTGACTCTTCCCCTCCAAAAATCCTTTTTACTCATGCAAAAGTTTCCTCCTACCGCTGTGACCTAAAAAATAAATAATTCACTCTTCTATTTCTCCACTATCCTTTTCAATCTCCACTATCCTTTTCAATCAAAGTAACAGACTATCATGTTCACTTCTCTAATTCCATATTCCACTATACTAATTAATTCACAACTATTCCTTTATGGGTTCCAGAGTAGCGTGCTACTCGCCAACAAAGCGTTTTAACACTTCATCAGGGTTACAAGCTCTATATAACTGCAAACCACCTTTCCTTTTTTACCCCTCCCCAACCCTTCTCAATCCAAATAACTGACTAACCTATCCACCTCTCAAATTACTTCATATTTCACTATACTAATTTTCAACACTAATCCTTTATAGGTTCCAGAGTAGCCTGCTACTCGCCAGAAAAGCGCTTCAACACCCCATCAGGGGTAACAGGTGCTATGTGAATGCAAACCTTTCTTTCCCCTCTATCCCTCCGCTATCCAACTCACTCCAAATAACTGACTAATATCCACCACTCAAATTACTTTAATATTTCACCATACTAACTCGCCACTAATCCTTTATGGGTTTCCGGAGTAGTGAGCTACTCGCCCAAAAAAGCGCTTCAATACCCCATCAGGGGTTGGAAGCGCTATATAAATACAAACCTTCTTTCCTCTTCTATACTTCCACTATCCTTTTGAATCCAAATAACTGACTAACATATTCACCACTTAAAATTGACTTGCATGTTTCACTATACTAATTCAATACTAATCCTCTATGGGTCCCGGAGTAGCGTGCTACTTGCCGAAAAAGCGATTTGACGCCTCGTCAGGGGTAGTACGTGCTATACAAATGCAATTGCAATACAAATACAATACAAGTCAAAAGGTATCCAATTCAAAGTAGCCCAGAACTACCTGTGTTTTGTTCAGTTTCAAACTTTTTGATTATTTGCTTTAATATCTTGCAGTTTTCAGGGCTGACATGCTTTATGGGGAAATAGTACATTTCAAGTATAACCCCTTCTTCAAATGTTGACATCTTTAAAACTACACGGACTCCTAAATTTGGACTATTGAGTTACTATATCATCTTGATGAGAACTCTTGGATATTTCACCTATATGAATATTTGATAAGTCTTGGTGCTTGTCAATTACGTTGTCATTTCCATAGTAGCATTAATGAGAAGATTTACTTTCTATTTTCCTCTACTGAGACACCCATGTAAAGACAGTGTTGTATAGCATTTTAGGACCCTAGTGTAATTTTCCTGATTCATTCCCTTGTATAGATATAAATCACCACGTCCTTGTATAGGCATAGGAATCGTAACCATATTTAGACATAGCTCATGCAGTCCAAATACGGCATGGCTACTTCCTCTAGTTCCGAAAATTCACAATGATTTCTTGGAAAACTCGGCTTCAGCAGTTAGGGACTTCCCCTTGCTTGAATATTGATTTGTCCAAGAACTCATGGAGTTTTCAAAGAACAGACTCTTTGATGACGTTATTATGTTCACCTTTATATCAAACTCTGCACCTTCAAGGTATAAATATGCCCACACTTGCCCAAGCAACCACACGGTGGTTTGGAGTAGTTCGACTACTTGCCCGACGCATCCTGCTACAGCAAGTGCCGAAGGAAGCCGACCCTCCAGCAGACGCACTGAGAGACACGCTGTCTTTTCTCTTGCCGAGAAATCCAGCTCCAGTGTTTCCTAGCTCCCCTTGCGGGGTGTTGGGAAATCGAGTCCGGAGACTGACCTCCTTCATTCTAAAACAGAGACCCTAAGAGAGATCTTGGTTAGATTCTTGGCAAAAAGAATACTAAACTAATGCTACACCACACTTCTTTCCTCGTACTAGACTTAGGTTAGGTACATCGGGGTAGGCGTATTTTAGAAGCACCAGTAGAATACTTTTTAGCCTTTGTTATTTATGTATTTATCTATCTATGGTCTAGGACCCATACAGTGCTTTTACAGTATTATTTCATAACTCTTCTTACTGTACGCATTATACTTTGCTACCAGTATTACGATTGTAGCAGTTAATTTCTTTTGCATGAGAAAGAAGACTGTTCAATAAATACCTTTTTTCTTTTTCTTTTTTTTAATTTCAAAGACCTTTATTGGTAGGTTACAAGGGTACACAGCTTTGTGCCTACAACCAGTATTGGCCGGCAGCATCTTAATGTCGCCGTCAAGTAAACAAAGTAAAAGTACATAACATAAACATAACACAGCAAGTCGCCTACAACCTTTTCAGGCCGGCCGCGTTGGACTAAAAGGCACTATGGCTTTCATCTAGGATGTGCAACAGAACACAACCTCCGATAGAATAGAAAGTAATAGAGGTCGTGGGTGCGTCATAGACATATCTCGTGTCACTCTAGTGCAAGGGAGTATGCTCCGTATTATACCTATGGATGTACTAGCTGTCTCCGCCCTGGTTCCTCAGCTGCAAGTAAACTATTAGTGGCGACCATATGTCCCTAGGTCTGGATGTGATAGGTAATAGCTCAGCATATAGGGAAAACTGTTCCTGACAGGGTATCAGATCGTTGAGCCAGTCCTTAAACTTAGGCACTCTTCCCCTGCTCCATCTACAGGCTACCCGCCTTTTAGCCATTAACGATGCCAGTGCCGTGTATCCGCGGTGTGCCAGAGGGATATGTTTAACATGGCTCAGTAAAGCAATCAGTGGTGTGGCTTCTATACATACATTGGTCATTTGGTTCAGTGCTGTAAAAACATGTTCCCAGAAATCGTGTACTGCCGGGCAGCTCCAGGACAAGTGTAAGAAATCAGCCTGTGGAGCCTGGCACCTATCATCACGAAGATGGTACTTGTGCATACTAACCGGGGTGTGGTAAAGTCTGTCGAGATATTTATAGTGTATAACACTCAGCCTGCTTCTGGGTGATATTCTTTCAGTTTGCGAGCAGCAGTATTCCCATTGTTCGTTCGTTATGGGGGTGCCTAGCTCTGTCTCCCATTTGGAGCGGGATGGTGTAGCCTCAGTATGTTGTTGAGTGCGTATGGTGCGATAGAGCAGGGATACTAGCCTTCACGGCGACGGTTGCTGTAAGAGTGTTTGCAGTGGTGCAAGCATTGGGGGTTCATCCGGAAAGTCTGCATGCAGGGATCTAATACCTTGTTTAAGGCGGATGTAGAGGAATACATCTAGTGGTGTGCAGTGCGCCCCGTAAAGCATGCTGTCAGAAGTACGGAATGTTTCATTTTCATACAGGTCTCCCCAATGTTTGATGGACGTGCGGTCTAGCCATTTATGAAAGAGCGATTCCTGCAAGAGGGGCATGTCTGGATGATATACCAGAGGTAGCAGCGGCGAATACGTTATCGGGGCCTCAAATTGGCACGCAACACGCTGCCACGCCGTGATCGTGGCATTTACAGTTGTCTGAGTGCGTTCCCGGGCATGAAGTCATGAATATAGCGCCTTCTATCGGTATTGGATGAACAAGCCAATGCTCTGCTGCCAGCTGCGGCATATATTTAGGTTGATGTATCCAAAAATATAAATAGTGTGCCTGAGCGCTGGTATAATGTTCAAAATCAGGTATGTCAAAGCCACCTTCCGAGTATGGTCTTATTAACACAGCCCATTTCAGTCTAGCCTGCTTGCCCCCCCACACTAAGCGAATCATCTCGGACCTAAGGGCCATGAAAAAATATCGTCCCGGAAAAAAGGGGATATTCAGGAACAGATATAATAGCTGGGGTATGATCACCATCTTAATCAGTGATGCCCTACCTGCCAGAGACAGCGGGAGCCTAATCCATCGATTTACCTTGTCAGTAATGCTAGTGAGTGCCACTCCGTAGTTGAGCCTCATGAGCTCTTCCTTATTCCTGGTGATGCCAATCCCTAAATATCGGAGCTCATCCGCACACCACTCTTAACGGGAAATCCATCTGAAAGCGGTCCACTGATTCAGTTAATGGAAAGATACATGATTTCCCCCAGTTGATCTGAACTCCAGATAGGTGCCCAAAAACAATAAACTCTCGCAAGAGCGTATTCAAGTTATTCTGCGGGTCTTTCACATATAGCGTGATGTCATCCGCGTACATGGAGATAAGGATTTGTCGCATGTTACACTGTAAGGCCATTGCTTTGTGATGTTGATGCAGACGTGCTGCAAGGGGTTCTGTGGCCAAGGCACATAAGAGAGGGGATAGAGGGCATCCCTGGCGCGTACCTCTAGTAATTGAGAATCTCGAGGACATCTGGCCATTGAGCAGCACTTTGGCCCCCGGTTGATGATACAAAAGTTGGATCCAAGAAAGAGTGGTGGGAACCCCATTTGACTCCTAATCGCAAATATATAATGCTATTCGATAGTCGAAGGCTTTCGTGGCGTCTAGAAAAACCGCTGCCAATGGTATTTCAGAAGCCACATTATTCATCACCGTGAAGAGGGTTCTCAAGTTATGGGAGGTGGCTCTCCCAGGGACAAACCCAGACTGGTCCGGGAGGATAAGACATTAGAGTAGCAGAGTCAGACGTTTAGCGATAAGTTTTGCCAGTATTTTGGCATCACAATTTAGCAAAGAGAGCGGCCGGTATGATCCGCATAGCTGGGCCGGTTTTATCTGGTTTCAGCAGGGATATGATGAGGGCCTCCCTCATTGACTGGGGGAGAGATCCCACCTCCAAGGAGTCCTCATAAACCTCCCACAGTACAGGGGCCATGATATCAATATAGGTTTTATAGAATTCGATGGGGATACCATCCATTCCTGTGGCCTTACCAGATTGTAACTCCATTATGGCTTCGCGAACTTCATCCAATTCAAACGGTGCACACAGAAATCTATGCTGAGCATCGCTTAGCCAGCCAAGGGTTATGTCCTTTAGGTAGTCATCTAGCTTAACACTGGGGGGCCCTGAGGTGGTATATAACCCCTCGTAGTGATTAGTAAATTCTGTAAATATGCCGGCCGTATCACAGCAGCATGTTCCGTCAGTCTTTTCCAGTTCCACTACATAGTTGGAATATCTAGGCGTACGGATGATATCTGCCAATGTCTTGCCAGGCCGCTCCCCCTCCCCAGTAACACTTTGGGGTTCATACGCCACGCGCTGCGCGGTATGCTAAAACCCGCTGAAGAAAGTGCTAATCTGACCGTTGCATGATCAGAGTATGTTCGAGCCAAGTGTTGTACTGTGCAGATGGCAGGCCCAAGCCCTCAGAGACCAACCAGTAGTCTAGCCTTGCTCAGATAGCTGCATGCGCCGTAAAATGTGTGCCTTACCGTTTCGAGGGGTGTATGTGTCGCACGCGTCTAGAAGCTGATGTTCCGTAATGATGTCGTGGAGCAGCGTGCCTGCTTTGGTGCGATGGTGTGGTGCGGGGTGTGATCTATCTATAGACGGAGCATAGGTGACGTTGAAATCCCCGTCCCAAACAATGTGATTCGACCCAATAGCCCTCATTGCCTCCCATAGGGTGAAGTAGAAGTCTGGATCGTCCACATTAGGTCCATAACAACATACCAGTGTGACTGATTCCATGCCCATGCGGCCCCATGCTATGCAATATCTGCCCTTATCGTCACTTAGCGAGCCCACCAGGGAAAAAGGCACTTGTTTTTTTACCAATATAGCTGTGCCCCTGGCATAGCTGGAATAAGAGGAGAAAACTGTGCGTGGCCCATCTAGAAGCAAATACATTAGGTTTTTGGAATGCAAAATGGGTTTCTTGCAGTATAGATGTGTGTTGTCTGTCCAAATACGCCAATATCTGATGCCTCTTCCGAGGATCCCCTTGCCCCCTGACATTCCACTTAATAATATTCAGTTCTCTTACTATCATGAGCCATACTGTTGACAATTAAAAAAATTCGAAATGATGCGTCTTGTGCCATATCATCATAGTACAATAACTGTTCACCATGAGTTGCTGCGTATCCAATGCAATTTCAACTCTTACTTACAATGTAGCTGATCTCAGCATAGGGCTGTGTGTGTTTACCAAGGTCAAAACAGTTAACCCCCAATCATACCTGCATCTTCCACCCCCCTCCCACTAAAGCAACCCCAACCTGACAGTATTATACTCCCACCCCAAACTGTTTCCCAACCAGGGACTAGCTACAGCCCCATTCCTGAGGAAATGGCAACGAGCCATAGGGTATTTCCCGCTGGGGGCCTTGCCCAGGTGGTTACACATCAACCCCTCACACCCACAGCACCACAGCCGAGGCATCGGTCCCTACGTGTGTGGGGGAGGGGTGCCCAGCGATCAAGTATTAAGCATCTCTTGGAGGGGGGGGCAAAGTATATTCATTGGTAAGGAATGTTCAGTGCCCCTCTATCATATACAACAATACTCACAAGAGGAACGTCAGATCAACAATGTCAACATTGCTGGGAATGTTCTTTCTTCTTCCTCATTTGCTGCTGCCAATGGTGAGTCTGGGGGCCCTTTCTCCACACCACCAGGCCTGTTCGATTGTTAGAGGAAATCTTCCACGTGTTGCGGCTTTGTGAAGAATTTCTGCAGGCTCTGATGCGTCACCCTCAAGTGCGCCGGATAGAGAAGAGCGTAGTCAATTTGTGCTTTGCGCAGCTTTGCTTTGACATCTAGAAACTTTCGCCGCTCCTCTTGAACCATAGGCGTAAAGTCAGGATATATGGTAAAGGAGTTACCATCAAAGGATAGCGATCGTTTGTTGCGCGCAGACTTCAAGGCGACATCCCGGTCCCTATAATTTAGGAGTCGAGCAATTATGGGTCTCGGAGCAGTGCCAGGCTTGGGCCGGGGCCCTAATGAGCGATGCGCCCTTTCAACTATTAAGTGAGGAGAGGCCTCCGACCCAATCGCCACCAGCAATAATTTCTCAACATAATCCTCCATTCTACCTGTGTTGGTCGATTCCGGAATGCCTAAAATGCGAATATTATTGCGTCTACTTCTCGCCTCCAAATCCTCATTCTTAGCCGCAATTACTCGCAACAGGTTGTCCATCCTGGAGAGCTGCGATGTGTCTCTAGCCGTGGTGTCGTCCGAGATGCGCCGCTCCGCTTCCGTTAATCGTTCCTCGTGGACATCTAGCTTGTGGACCCTGGCATCCATATGTGAGGACATCTGTCAACTTTGTCTGCTATCGTGGCAAACCCCGGCGAACTTCCCGGAGAACATCTTGCAGGTCTACAGCCGGCTCTGAGGAGCTCTCTCGTGACCCACTGGAGCCCGCCTGACTCTGCTGGTCATGCCCTGAAAGGGCCGATCTCTTGGCAGCGTTAAATGTGAGTTTTGGCTGTTGGGCGTCAGGCTTGCCCATGACTGTTGCGACTGGCGGTGCAGCAGCACCTCGTGGGGAGTCTACACACTATTGTTCACAACTAGGACTGTAGGCCGGCAGGAGCAGCAGAGCCACCAACAATAGGGCCCGGTATTGCCTCAAGGCCCAACCTCCGTTGTTTCTTTCTCACACCAGGGCACTGGTGTCTTTTGGCGCTTTCCGCCTATGCAGCGCCCAACTCGTAGTTCCTTAAATGCGACCAGGCGTTAGCAATCGGCTACGACCGCTCACAAGGGCCGGGAGTAATGGCGGCACATCCGACCACAGGGCAGACGGGTCCCAAGCACCCCAGGCGTGTCCCGCAGCCCGCTCCCGTCCTCCGCTGCAGCGCCGGACCAGAGGGTGCAAGGGGTCCGGGCTGGCGTAGGGTGGTCAAGTGTCTGCCCCCCCCCTGGTGATTCCGTCTCTCAGGCCAGCGGTGTTCCCCTTCCATGTCGGTGCCCAAGGCCTCCTGTCCCACCGATTTCAGAACGCCGCGGGAGTGTCCACAGATGTCCCCCGCAGCGCAGCAGAGTCCCGCCAGCAACTTGAGGGGGGTGAGGGGGGGGGGAGGGGGGAAGAGGGGGAGGGGGGGGAAGGAGGGAGGGCAGCGGGCCGGGCAGGTTCAAAGCACCCCAGGGATGTAATCAGCCCTCTCGATCCGCGAGGGCCGGCGGAGCAATGGGGCCCTCCTCCGACTCACCTCCAAACCCTCCGTATGACAGGTTCCACCTTCAGTCCAGACACGGGGGGGGGGAGGAGAGGAGGGCCAGCAAGGTCACCTCAGGCGCCACGGCGCGTCCCACAGCTGTCCCCTCGGTCCGAAGTCCGCCCGATAGTCTGGCCCGCAGCCTCGTGTGAAGCCGCGGGCTTGCGTAGCTGACACGGTCCACCTCTAGGTAGGGTCACTTTCACAGACCCTTCTCGGCGCGCAGTCGCCAGTTCCTCAACGCGAATCCTTTGCCGGTTGCGCTGTAACTCGGCCAGTGCGTGTCGGAGGGGCAGAGCTACCCGTTGATGCCTCCAAAATCCCCAATATCTGCCGATTTCAGGATAAATTCAGGATATTGATCACTGGGCGGCGAGGGCCTCACTGGAAGGCTACCATCCGCAAGTGCGCCACCTAGCGCCCTGTTCAATAAATACCTTTTATTGAAAAATGCCTGTCTCTCTCTTTCTCTGCACCTCTGATGAAACGAAGCATGCACGAATGACTGAGTAAAATATCTATCTATTGTTTCCACGACTCTGAAGATCAGTTTTATCTTGGGAAACAAAGTTGTCCTGTTTATGCAGTTGTCAGAAACGAATCCCTTCTTGTGAACTCGAGAGTTTCTAGTGACCTCTGAGCTAGCTGGCACTTACAATTAAGTTTAATATATTCGATAGAGACCTAGTTGACCTAAGTTCTACGTCACATCTATAGGATATATTCCAATGCGCAGAGCCTATTGGGAATATAGGAACTACACTACAACAGGAGAGCGCACAAGGCGTGTTTGCTGTGGCGAACAACCATGGCTCGGGGGCGAGTACACTTGTGCCGTTCAGGAAGCTGCCTATACCCTCCTGCCAGCCGTATGTGCGCCCTAAAGAGGTGCGGTTGCAGCTCAGACTCTACCACAACCTACCTTCCGAGCTTGAGACTCCAATACCAACTAAAGGTATTGCTTAACTTCAGGGTGGCGAAGGTGCCAGGGCGACCATTTGCAAAATATTTTACTCCCTCCATCCCGACACCATGGTTGTCGTGTACATGCACTGTGATATAGTATTGTTGCACAATAAAAAAGAAGCATAATTTGTAAAACGTGAATACGATACTGTAAACAAAATAATGGCGCCAATAACATGTACAGAATCTTACCAAGTTCTCTTCTGTTGTTGAATTGACATTTCAATAAGTTTCAATAAGGTAGTTATGCTACAGCACAGTGCCAATTGAGACATGTAATTTTTTTTATTTTTTTTTGCAAAAAGTAACATTTCAAGAACATGTTGGTCAGTGATAAAATGCGTCTCCTTTTTATGGCTTGTCAAGGAGTAAAAAAAACCCTTATTAAAATGCATGTGGAGTGCAAATCCCGAAACACGTTTTACAATCAAAGGGCTGTGCATTTAAGCTGGGTGTGAGGTGCCATGCTTTAGCTTAGGTCAGTGCCTTGGTGCATGTGCAGCAGGTTAATCACGCAGGGTCCAGCTAATTTCCTCAATCCACAGGGCATGAATCTCACCCAAACACATGTTCAGACTGGGGCACCAGGGCAAGTCCCTAACAGTAAACAAATCATGCACCACCGAGGTTAGATCTTTCTGAAGCATGGCACGTGTATATGTGCTTGTGGGCAGGTGTGCCCGTTTGTGTGTGCTTGTCTGCTTCATTCAGAGACCATGAAAGGATGTGGCCTAAAGGCCAGAGCTGCCTACTTTGGAGCTGGGGAACCAGGTTAGTCCTGGCATCCGCTAAACCTACTGTGATTCTGGACAAATAACTTAATCTCCCCATGCCTACCAAAAATAAAAGTAAATGAACAAAATAAAGAATTCACAAGTGTGTGAGCAACACAAGGGACAACAGCCTGAGGAGAGTAGCGAAGAGCAGCTGTTCTGGGGAAAAAATAAACAAGCTGTGGGAGGTGTTCTGAAAGTGCACGTAAGATAAAGTGTACTGGAAGCTGCAGCGAGGAAAGAGCAGAAAGAGAAAGTAGTGCACTGAAACACAATATATGGCCCATTGTGAAAGGATCCATGTAGCATGGGCAGACTCCGGGTGGAACAAAACCGCCCAAAGGTGAGACAGATGTATGCTATTGCCCAACAAAAACAAAGGAAATCTTAAAGGCAGAGTAATGAAACAATGATATGCGCTGGGCATGTTTAAAAGCCCATTTCCAGATACAGCATTCCTCGCAGCAGCCCATGCGTTGCTTAGGCTCGACCTAAAACAGGCAGTCTATAGCTTTAACACACTGAATGGCACAATCTCTACATGATGAGGTTTTACATCATAGGACTATACTGATACAGTAATGCAGGCATGAGCCAATAGTCATAGGAAATTGAAAAATGGGAGATTTATGTTGCAAGTGAAAATAATACGCAGTGCAGCTGCTAAGAGCAGACCAGAGCAAGGCCGTGAATGTTACATCTACAGCAACATGCTGCTCATGGCCTCCTTCTCAAGAAATGCATATTAATGTATTTCAACACTTTAAAGTTCCCCGCACTGATAATTTCTTAAAACGCTAAAACTATTGTATGACACTTCATCGCCCATTCTCTGCTTCTTCGATTTTTGGTTTTCTCCACGGCCTTCATTGCATCAGCTGGCTTTGACACCAAGTTCAATATCTTTTTACTATTTCTGTCTTTTTTCACAATCGAATTTCAACCTCTTCCCCCCCCCCCCTTTAAGACAAACTAATAAAAAAAAAGTTAATATTGAAATCTGAGCTAGAATAATCGATTTAGACCTGTTGTACTCTGTGTTAACGTTAATATATATTTTTTAAATGTGCCGGCGATCATGTTCGCAGACAACACCCTACTACTATCTAAATCTCCCATGGGGATTCAGCGCATACTGGATGGCTTTGAGGATTTTTGCAGAGGTCGTGGTTTGGAGATAAATGCTGATAAAACAAAATACATGATCTTCAACCCACCTGCAACAACCCGTCCGAATCCCAGTTTAGGCCCAGTCAGATTAGAAAGGGTGTCGACTTTTGAATATCTGGGGGTAACCATTAATGAAAACCTGTTATGGGGCCCCCAGCAAATAAAGTCACAAATGAAACTGGCCCAGCTTGCGGGGGAAGATTTCCAATTCGTCTACATTCAAACCCGTTAGTCCCCCCCTGGAGATCTATAAAACTCAGGCGAGGGGCGCAATTCTGTACGGTGGGGAGTTGTGGGGATGCTCCTGTAGGCCTGAAATTGCCAAAGCAGAAAACAAATTTATTAGACAGTTGTTGGCACTTCCACAAAGTACCCCGCTACTCCCGCTGAGGTTTGACCTGGGGTTGAGACCTATTGAAGATGAACTAGCGCTTAAACCGCTTGGGTTCTGCCGTAGGCTCTGGATAACGCCAGAGCTGCTTAACTATAGGCTAGAACTCAAGGAAATATTAACTCATCATAGCGCAGCTAAATTCCCTTGGCTCATGTTCATAAAGAACGAACTTGTAAGGTTGGGATTGCCTGCCTTATGGTATGATCCGGAGAGGAGTTGTAGAGCGTTCTCGCGCAAGTCCCTTACTAGGGTTTTCACGGACAATAAACTTACTGCTGCTTTGTCTGATCCTCATGCCGGCACCTTAATTCCTTTTTAACAATTAAAGTTTCATATTTTTTTGAGGATTTCATGGATGATATGTATCCTATTGTAGCCAGGAAACTTTATCTACAATGGAGATACGGTACTCTACCCTTAAAAGCCTTTACTAGCAAATGGTCTCTTTCTGCAGAAAAGAACCGTCCTGGGTGTAGCTGTGACACAGAAAATGAACTTCACGTTCTCTTCTTTTGTCCAGCTTACAGTAAGTCCAGGAAGTACTGGCTCTTACCTCTATGTAAGAATTTGGGTTTTGTACAGTGTATGCATGCTTTTAAAGTTTTAAAAACCGATTCGACCAGGCACATTGTATTTGCTGTCTGTTTTTTCAGCCATGTGGCATAAGTGTAGGCTTTTGTTTGTTAATGATTTATCCTGTCGACAAGGTCTGTCCGATTGAAATCATGTACCATTTTAGTGTGTATGATTTTAACTATACAGTGTGTCTGTATTAATGAATTGAACTATCATCCCTGAATACTGTTTTACTGTTCTGTACTGTTTTATGGCAAACTGCCGAAATAAAGATTTTATGAATGAATTAAATGTTTATTGAATTTTGTTACAATCATTGTATACAGTTTGCACAGTGGTTATACAAGTTTACATAATTTACTTTGGCCTAACATTACAGGACTTGAGCATCTGGTACATAGTTCTTAGAACTGAGCGGTTAACTGTATCAAGAGACGTAAAAGTAAGAGAGCTTATGAGTATTAGCAATTGCAGTTACCTGGTTTGGATAATCTGTGTACTGTGTCCTATATAACTAGGTCATGAGGCCATTTGCATAAACTTCAAGACTTTGACCCACTCCACAACATTTCTTGTTTTCCTTTGTTTACAACAGTGTGTTATTACACATCCACACGCACGCTTTTGAGATGAGCCGGCACATCCAGAAGGAATGCGTATTCCAATGCAAGCATAATTGCCATACATTTATATGCCGGAAAATAAGTTATATATAGTTTCTCTATTAGTGTAATGATCATTCTGATGCTGACTTGGGTCCATAGAAGGGATGGCTTATCACATCTTTGTGCATGCATAGGTTAGGAGTGTACCTTCACAGCCGTCATTAGTAAAGGCTGTGGTATTTGGCTTTGGGGAGAGGAAAGAATAAGGGTTGGACAAATAAAAAGAACCAGGAAGACCGTGGCCCATTTGTAATGACTTGCCCTTGCTTGTGGTTGTAGCAAATATATCCTGTATGCTTGCAGCTCTGAGCGTTAAGGAGAAGAGGTTGTATGTTGTGGCAAGGACTTCAGCCACTACTGGCTCGCCTGCCCCATTTGCACCATAGCGGATCAGAATTTACAATAACTGTCCCTGCCGGGGCGGCAGGGACAGAGACTTGTGCATCACCTGGTTGTGCACCCTGAAAGTCGTGCAGGATGGCATCCTAGCTTGCTGCTATAGGGTTGGTTTTTGCAGAGGCCTAAAGTATCCTCAGTGTGCAATGCGACACTTTCCGCCCTGCCCTACACCTGCCGTGACTGTCTCCAGGGTATTAACGTTAATATGAACCATTCCTAATCTTTCAATTTCCTTTCTAGTCTACGAAACAAACTATTTCCACACACCAGTTGCTCCCAAAGTTTTAGCTTTACTCAAGTTAGTTTGTTTTTTTGTTAAACATTTTTTATTAAAAAAAAACCATCAGCAATAGCATGACGTTACAGAGGGAGCAGTACGATGGGCATCATTGGTACAGTAGTTAATATTACAAAATACAATCATATATGATGGAAGGTTTAGGGAGACGGGGGGGTGGTCATCCATACACAAGACTATTTTTTCGGACAACCACGCGATACATATACAGTCTTTTCTCTGAACATTGCCCAGTCCAAGTCTTTTTCCCAATCATGTACTGTAGGTGGGAGTGGTGCACCCCCCCCCCCCCCCATGTCCCATGTCTGGGCAATATTCCCCTTGGCCAGCATTAGCCCCAACGTAACCCACTGCGTCTTGCAAACATTTAAATCAGTTGGTTCCTAGATGTTTAGGAGACAGACGGGCCTCCACCCGGAGCTGCACAGGCAGAACAGTATTAATGATGTCATGAATGTCACTCCAGTAGGGTTGGATCTGTGTACATTCCCAAACTATATGGAAAAAGGGTTCCCAGCTGGCCACAGCTCCGTCTGCAGGTACCCTCCTCTACCCTTCCCATTCTCACCAGTTGGGGCCCCGTTACATAAATATGGTGAAGTTTTAATTGGACAAGGCGGAGACGGGCTGCTATTGCTACGACTCTGGGAGAGGAGACTTCCTCCTGCCATTCCTCGTCATCCATTTGTATGCCATCCCTAGTCCACTTCTCTCGGATAGCCTAGAGAGGGTATGAGATGTTGTTGACCAGTTTTTTATATAACAGGGAAATGGTCTTGTCAGGGAGTAGACCATCCAGTACTCTAACTTCCAGTGGGGATGATTCAAGCAGTGTGGTCCCGGGCTGTAAGTGTGTGCTAAGTGCGTGTCGAACCTGTGTCTATCGGAAGCGCTCTGATTCAGACAGATTATATTGTTGCTGCAGCTCTGCAAAAGACTTAATATCAGATTTGTCCCACAAATCCCTTATGCATGCAATACCTATGAGATCCCATTTATCGAATCCCTTACTGCTCCACAGCCCACCCAATTACTCAGAATCCCATAATGGTGTTGCGAGCGTTAGTTTTCGTCTCCAGCCTAGGCGATTGGTGGCTGCATGCCAGAAATGTACTGCATGTTTGGTGGGGCCCGTATGTGGATAGCGCCGGGACCTAGAGTAAAGGGCTCTACTGAAGGTTCCCCTAGAGAGGAGCCACCTATCCATGTTATATCCCGGGTCGCAAGGCTGGGTAGAAGTGCAGTGGTTAATGGAGGATCGATGAGACTCCCAATAAAATTATTTTATATCTGGGAGGCTGATGCCACCGTCATACCAGTTCAGGGAAAGTTTGCTGAGAGCGATGTGAGGCCTACCGTTCCACAGTAGGTCCCATTGGAGGCTCTCGACCTCTCGAAAGAAGACCTGGGTATCTGATCCGTGGAATTCTGAAGGGCGTACAGGAATTGGGGGAGGGATATCATCTTACAAAGGGCGGCCTTACCTAACCGGGCGAGGGGAAGCTATTTCCACTTGGCGATATCTTTGCGCAGCTGAATCAGCGAGGGCTGGAGGTTGCGGGAATAGCAGAGAGGGATCTAGAGTTAGTTTTATTGTTAATATATTTAAAGTTCCTTGCTGTTATCAGACACAAACATATAACACTGCTAAACCTTATTTACATGGAACCCTCCAATTTCCTTTTGCAAAAAAAATGGCCATAGCCAATGCTAATCTTACAATTTTGCACGAATAGATGGCATTTGCTCATTAATATTCGTTAATGCACCTGTAGTATTGGCCAGACCCCATCGCGATTTGCGAAAAAATAGAAAAATCAGCACTTTTGTAAAAATCCTCCAATTAGTCTTTTCTTTACAAAAATGCTTGCTAAATGTTTGATTAAAAAAAATAAATAATAATTTGCAGGGCCAATGGAATTATTCGGCACATAAGGGCCAAATTATGTGGCAGGGTTGACTAAAATTTTGCGGAAAGTAAGACCAATTATGCAGCACATTTTGTGATAGAATTATTTAATTTCTCATTTTTACGCTTGTCCATTCCGTCTGGACCTAGGTTGCACCTCATTAGTACCAGTTTAACACCCAAATACAATACTGAGCAACAGAAAAGCCACCAATCAACCTTTGTAAAGTTCCTTCAACTGTGTGGCGATACAAAAGGGGATGATGGACGGAGCGTTTGAGCCAATCAAACACTCACCCCCAGTCAACTGATCTGGGTTTAATCCATTCCATTCTTTAGCTCACTCCACCACCCCAGTTCAGACATGGCTATATGCAAATCAGTCTGACCCTGTGCCTCATGGGAACAGTCCAGCCCGAACTGCCAAGCCATGTCTTCCCTGGACCGGAAACAAGCATCCTGGGACCGGTTTCGGATTCATAATCCTCATCAGCCAGGCTATCTTGAATCCAGTGGCCAAGTGAGCAAGGGACTCACGTCTGAGCATACCCTGCCACACTTAGGGCGACTGGGGGTGAGTGTTTGAATTGCTCAAACGCTCCGTCCATCATCCCATTTTGTATCGCTGTGTTCGATTCAAGATAGCCTGGCTGATGAGGATTATGAATCCGAAACCGGTCCCAGGATGCTAGTTTCCGGTCCATGGAAGACATGGCTTGGCAGTTCGGGCTGGACTGTTCCCATGAGGCACAGGGTCAGACTGATTTGCATATAGCCATGTCTGAAATGGGGTGGCTGAGTGGGCTAAAGAATGGTGATGGATTAAACCCAGATCAGTTGACTGGGGGTGAGTGTTTGATTTGCTCAAACGCTCCGACCATCATCCCCCCCTTTTGTATCGCTTTCAACTGTGTGGCAACACACGCTGCTGCTTTTTAACCGTTTGAGCTAGAAACATTTTTTTAAAATCTGCAGATTATGCAGTAGATGGAATATGTGGCACATTGAGCAGCTGCAGCGTTTTGCGCAAAATTATCCATCGCATTATTCCAGTGGCCCTGAGAATTAGCAGCTAAGCTACCTTCCAAACCACCTATTTTCTAATCTTCACGTCATTCAAAGACAAACTTGTAGGAGTCAACACACCGAACACATCAATAAGCACATGACAAAACCACGCTTCACTCTTTCCACTCACCTCAGTGTGATAATTTGAGGGACCACTAATACTAGATAATCAGAATTTACCCAGATAGCAGAAATACTAAAGTAATTTTACCACTGATGTGATAAATGCCTCTAATTATGGGATCATTACTCCATATAGAACCTCCAACAACTAGGATTATAACTGCACCCACTCATTTCAATCATAACTGAAGCATCTGTTCTGTCAAGTTTCTCTCGCATCATACACAACTTTTCACCTGTGTGATCTTAAGCTGCCCCTAGTATTTCCAAAATGAGCTGTAGCCTATTGCAGCTATATCGCCATTGATTCAGTGGCATTCATAGCAATTCTCTCTTCTCATTATATTCTCTAATAAAGTTATACTCTAAATCGGCCGTCCATTGGGGCTGAGGGCCACGCACACCTCACACCCCTCACCAACAGTATCTGTCAGGCTGAGCAAAGGTTGGCCTGACGGACACTTCATTTTTAGGTCAGGTAGCCAGGAGCTAGACATGCGCTAAATGCGCAGACTCCTGGCTGCCTGAGCTGAACTTTGCTCGGCTGAGTGTCAGTTAGAGAAAGCGTGACCTCAGTTCAGCAAAGCCCATTGAGCCATCTTCCCTCCGTTATGAGAGGTAGCACCAGTCATTGCCTCACACTAGGGCGCCTCAGTTTTAAACCCTGAAGCGCAATAGCAGGGCCCAGTACTCTTAATTTATCTCTGCCATTAACCCCACCCCAGGCCCCTCCTAATCAAATTTCAATCACTATTAATATACAGGGGAACGCTTGAAAAACAGCTAGAGGCCACACATCAGCTGCTCCACCAGCCAAAGGGAAGAAAAATGGAGTTAAAACAAGCCATGTTAGGCCCAAACAGAAAGCCAAAAATGCTAACAAAGGAACACTATATCAGTTTAGAAGTGGTCGAGACTGTAAAAACAAACTCCGTCGCTACATAGACAGAAAACAGCCCAGAGAATGGTCGCCACACAGCAGATATGGGCACGGCAACCCTGGACACTATAATGGAAGGGCTGGAGACAAGATTGGAACGCATAAGGGAGGAGCTTGCTAAAAAATTTGACCTGCTCTGGGGCAACTTGCTGCATATTAATTCATCTTTGGACGCGCTAAATGGGGGAAAGTTGACTAATGATGCCACTATGCCAACTAAAACCATACCAACTGTAACAGTCAATCACAATAGTAGAATGCAACCATTAAGTACCATTGCCACCACGGTTATTCCCTCAACTGACCCATGTGTATCTTGAGGGAAGCAAGGGGCTGGTCCTGTGTCTAATACTAATTGTAACGAGAGAGCCAGCCAGGTGATATCTGGATTGGATAATCCAGGTAACCAGAATATGGTGGTAGGAAGGGCCCTTGACAGACAGCCAAAGTTTGGAACTGCTGAGGATGAACGTGCCAAAGAGATTAGAGTGTTCCCTCGTCATTTAAATATAAATCCCAATTCCGATGTTTTAAACTTGCCACCCACTGCCAGCCCTTATGTGTTAGTCTTAACTGGCGTTTCAAACCTTGCTGATGGACAGAGAGACACGGTCAGATTTTTGCAATAAATCCATAGACTGGCTTCGAAAACATAGAAATTTCGATCACCGCCTAATGGATGAAATAATCATGGTCCGGAGAGTGGGGTGGGTTGACCAATCAAATAAGAGCATTGACGGTGACTGTATTCTCAATTTTTGCAGACCACAAATGGTCCGCTGTTACTATCTATTAGAGAGCAGTCATTCACTGCCACAACAGACATCGGTGCACTTCCTTTGGGCTACTTTTACAGACCCTTAGCAATACCTATAAGGAGTTCTGAAGCACATGTATCAACAACTAATAGGTTTAACGCACTTTCCAACGTTGACAGTCAAGACTGACTATCACCCCTGCCATTCAATACACAAACTCCTGAAGGGCTATTGTCATGCTCAACCCATATACCCCAAAAAATTACAGACAGGATAGCTGTACCCAGTGCTACCAGCGGGGCATTTTTGAGTATCCTTAGTTTGAATGTGGCGGGTCTACGTTCAAGGCTTGATAACCAAGACTGGCTAAGCTTGATAAGGGAACATGATATTGTGATGTTCCAGGAAACTTGGGCCACAGAAGATCTGTACATCGAAGGGTTTCACTGTTTTAGTGTGATAGCCTTATCACCCAAGATAGGCAGACCGTCGGGAGGCCTTTTTTATAGGGATTAATGTGGCTGCTGGTGGGAGTTTTAAGGTTATTTCAACCCACAGCCAAAATTTTCAAGTGGTGCTTTTTAAAACGCGAGTTTGTTTCTATCTGGTGAATTTTTATAATGATTTTCGCTCTATCCCAAATGAAAAATGTATTGGGCTCTTTGATTTTATCTCAAATCTCGATACACAGTCCAATAAAGAGGACCCAATAGGGGTTCTGCTGGGGGGTGCTTTTAATGCTAAAATTATTAGTAGGGGGCTCGATGGAGGGTGGGGCTATTCCGGGCAATTAGCTTGTAGGAGTGATGAATTTGCTCTGCTCCTAAAATCAAATAATCTGGTCAATGTTATGGATCTGGTGGGCGGGTCAAATACAACTGACCATATGTAACCAACATTTAGGGGCAGCGGCTGTTGCTCCACGATAGATTGTTTTTATCTCTTTTTTTACTTGAAGACCAACTAAAAGGAGCAGAAGTCATTGCATCGGATCATGGGGATCATAACCCCATTAGAATATTACTGAATTCGGCCCCTAGACCTGTATTTCAGATTGAAAGTGGGGCATTGAATCTGGTGCTATCAAATGATAAGACTACACTGGAAAGGGGTTGATAGTGATAAAGTACTTAGGGAAATAATTAAGGGCAATATGCATCTTGTTGATTCCTGCCTGTCACTGCAACCCCTACACACAGAGATAATCCAGAATTGTAATCTCTTATGTCAAGCTATAAAAACACTTCTATCAAAACCCGTACCCCAAATAGTAAGTAACCCAAGGTGGTTTGACCATGAATGTACATTGGCTAATAGGAACTTACGTAGGGCACTTTCAGCCAACCCGAGGTGCGTACCGGAGGTCCAACTAGCCAGACAGGAATATGATGTGGTGACTACAAATAGAAAGAAGGCCCTCCTGACTAAACGCTGGGAAACCCTTTCTGAGGCAGCCAGCATAAAAAAGTAATACTTTCTGGGCAGCAGTAGAGGGCCAGCTATCAACCCAGATTAGTTGCAATATTTCTAGTGACGCCTGGGAAAATCACTTCTCAGCAATATACGCGACCCCATTATCTGGGACAGAAACATACGTACCTGGCACTTTAGCCCCTAGAGAACCATTACAGATGTACAAGAGGCCATTCCGCAGAGTCCAGGAAATAAAGCCCCGGGGCCAGACAGGTTCCAATTGATTTATTTAAATGGAACCCCGATTTTTGGGCCCCACTGCTTCTGAATGTTTTTAATAGCCGGACCTCTGCCAATTTACCTGTTACATGGGCCAAGAGTATCATCGTACCGGTTTATAAGAAAGGAGACCGGTCCCAGCCGTGTAACTACAGACCTATATCCCTAATAGATAATACTCTAAACATATTGGGGAGAGTTCTGTATAATAGAATTTTAACATGGACGGAGGACAAAGACATTTTGGAACCATGTCAGTTGGGATTCCGGAGCAAGGTGGGAACAGTTGAACAATGCCTTAACCTTAACTTGGTTATTGGTAAATACACCATTGCACGGAGGTCACCCATTTATGTGGCGTTAATGGACTTGTCCACAGCTTATGACCTTGTTAACAGGGCCAAGCGGTGGACACTCCTTTTGGTGGGTGGGCTGGATGAGCCGTTGGTACATATTTGTAGCGCATCTTCTTAAAGATCTTCAGGCACAGATGAGGATTGGTTTGGGAGGGGAGGTTTTGGGAGCAATTGATGTAGGAAGTGGGGTCAGACTGGGATGTGTCCTGGCCCCCCTTCTCTTCATCATTAGGTTGAGGACCGTAGGCTGCGCTTGCGCAGTCTCGGTCGGAGAATTAATGTCCCTTAGTAGGGGGCTTGAACCCGCCCCTCTTCTCCATTGGCTGGCCTCCTAAACGGAGGCCAGCCGCTGGAGGAGAGGGGCGTCACTCCGTTCAAGCCCCATCTTTTTCAGATTTGGGGGCGTGTTTTTTTCGCTTCTTTCTTGTATTCGTTCTCTCCTCTTCCCATTGGCTGGAATTTTACCTTCCAGCCAATGGGAAGAGGAGAGAAACGAAACCACGCTCCGAATCCCCAAATGATGGTGCTTTCTCCGAGGCATTTCTGCTTGGTTTCCCGCCCGCCTCTCAGCCACAGGATTTCACACCGGCAGCCGAGGAATCCTGTTAACCTGAGAGTGTTACGAACCCAGTGCTTTAAAATGTACGTTGTCAAGTACAATACATTCCCCGTGTTATGCAGTGCAGCAGTATAGGGAAGACATTCCCCCAAAAGTAAATGTACCCCTTTCCCCCCGAACTTTACGTCTAGTCGTCCCCTGTCACGGCCTCCCTCCTGCATTTTATAGCCTCAACTCAAGTTTTGCGCCATTTTGAAGAGTAAGGCACACTCCTAGTAAACTGGCTTTACGAGCTCTCTCTTGGGGCGTCTCCGGCGGCCTTGACTGTGCATGCCTGGGGGTGGCTGGCGAGCAGCTGTGTGTAGGAGCCGGTGCCCTGGACGAGCCGCACTATCTCGGAAAGGGAACCCGACTCTGACAACACAGCCTTGGACAATATTTGTGCAGGCCACGCAGCGTTTGCCAAGTTCATCACGTCAGGACTGGAGACGTGCGTACACGTGGAGTGGGTCTGGTAACAACTTGAAGCCACTAAAAACTACTCAACTGTGTACCCAACTACGTACATCAACCACCTCTGCGCTGCGAAATCACATCACCAGAAACGCACTTCCTACAGCAAAAAGTTCGGAAGCACCACGGAGCATACACTGAACAGACAGAGCTTCAGTGCTGGCAGTGCAGGGATACACGTGAAAGTATGTATTAAATGACGAAAGGTACCCGACTGCACATTATACACTACCTTTAGAAGTGTGCTCGGGGTGAGTCCAGAGGCAGATTCACACAAATACTCTTCCGTGGGCTTTTGTATACATTTGGAGTACATTTCAATTACTTTGTTTTTGCTGTGAAATTCCCAGACTTTCCGGCGTTCTGCTTGTGATGCTACAGACACCATAGTTTTCTGGAGTAATGACATGGGTACACTGTTACTCACGTGTAAATGTACGCGATGCACGTGTAGAGACATGCATAAATATGGTACAAACATTAATTTTCAGACTAGAATATGTTGTTTCTCCACACAATCATATTTCGTCGTGAAGTAGCATTCCCCGCTACAATCATGGTGGTCAAACACGCTGGATTTGCCGGAAGGGTCCTGGATTTCTGTTGCCTGTCCAGCCTTCCCGGCATTACATTCTGATTAAAACGCATGTGCCGTTTTGGAAAGGGGAGGGGGTGCGCGTGCACATTAAAATACGAAATTGTAGCGTAGGCAGGATCTCGTTTCTACAGGACAGCAGGGCCGCGTGGTAAATGCTTCGCAACACGTTGTAAAATCATTCCCGTCTCCCAGCAGGTCAGGATGCAGAAAGGGGCCGCTCAGCATCTGAGGAGACCGTCCCTCACATGACCCCCCCCCCCCTCAGGCTCGTGGGTTTACTCTCTCAGCAGCATTGCATATATGAGCGAGAGGGGTCGGTTAATGAAAAGAAGAGTCTGTTCTATTTTTGTATGACGTGCAGCACAGATTGGCAGACTTCCGTTGCTATATGAAGTTTGAAAATGCGACCCTGCGCAGGGTGTTACATAATCATGGAAGTAAAATAATTATTGTATGGACTCATGGGCAGCCGTATACCCCTCCCCTCCTAGCAGACGCTTACTGATACCTACCAGGCCTGATTGCAAACGTTACTCTCTGGTACTTTTAGTCCTGTTTTCTTCTTTGTAATGCTTGGCTACAAGTCATCAAAAAACATTAGCCAACAGGTTTTAAGTGGGCCGGTTCCCTCCGGGTCTCAGATCCGGTAGCATTTTAGTGCGGACATTGAAACGGGCCCCATATTCACGCCTCTAACCTTACAGGAAAAAAACACTGCTGATTTCTGAACAATTAACATGTTCAGGCAATTCATATCAGTTGCTTGTGCTCGCTGTCCTGCCCCCTCGTTGCTCGTGCTTGTTGTCCTGCCCCCTCGTTGCTCGTGCTTGTTGTCCTGCCCCCTCGTTGCTCGTGCTTGTTGTCCTGCCCCCTCGTTGCTCGTGCTTGCTGTCCTGCCCCCCTCGTTGCTCGTGCTTGCTGTCCTGCTCGTGCTTGCTGTCCTGCTCGTGCTTGCTGTCCTGCCCCCCTCGTTGCTCGTGCTTGCTGTCCTGCTCGTGCTTGCTGTCCTGCCCCCCTCGTTGCTCGTGCTTGCTGTCCTGCCCCCCTCGTTGCTCGTGCTTGCTGTCCTGCCCCCCTCGTTGCTCGTGCTTGCTGTCCTGCCCCCCTTGTTGCTCGTGCTTGCTGTCCTGCCCCCCTCGTTGCTCGTGCTTGCTGTCCTGCCCCCCTCGTTGCTTGTGCTTGCTGTCCTCCCCTCCCCCGTTGCTTGTGCTTGCTGTCCCCCCTCGTTGCTTGTGCTTGCTGTCCTCCCCCCTCGTTGCTTGTGCTTGCTGTCCTCCCCCCTCGTTGCTCGTGCTTGCTGTCCTCCCCCCTCGTTGCTCATGCTTGCTGTCCTCCCCCCACCCCCGTTGCTCGTGCTTGCTGTCCTCTCCCCCCCACCCCCGTTGCTCGTGCTTGCTGTCCCCTCGTTGCTCGTGCTTGCTGTCCCCTCGTTGCTCGTGCTTGCTGTCCCCTCGTTGCTCGTGCTTGCTGTCCCCTCGTTGCTCGTGCTTGCTGTCCCCTCGTTGCTCGTGCTTGCTGTCCCCTCGTTGCTCGTGCTTGCTGTCCCCTCGTTGCTCGTGCTTGCTGTCCCCTCGTTGCTCGTGCTTGCTGTCCCCTCGTTGCTCGTGCTTGCTGTCCCCTCGTTGCTCGTGCTTGCTGTCCCCTCGTTGCTCGTGCTTGCTGTCCCCTCGTTGCTCGTGCTTGCTGTCCCCTCGTTGCTCGTGCTTGCTGTCCCCCCGTTGCTCGTGCTTGCTGTCCCCCCGTTGCTTGTGCTTGCTGTCCCCCCGTTGCTTGTGCTTGCTGTCCCCCCCGTTGCTTGTGCTTGCTGTCCCCCCCCGTTGCTTGTGCTTGCTGTCCCCCCGTGTCTTTTGCTTGCTGTCCCCCAGTTGCTTTTGCTTGCTGTCCCCCCTGTTGCTTTTGCTTGCTGTCCCCCCTGTTGCTTTTGCTTGCTGTCCCCCCCGTTGCTTGTGCTTGCTGTCCCCCCCGTTGCTTGTGCTTGCTGTCCCCCCGTTGCTTGTGCTTGCTGTCCCCCCCGTTGCTTGTGCTTGCTGTCCCCCCCGTTGCTTGTGCTTGCTGTCCCCCCCCCGTTGCTCGTGCTTGCTGTCCCCCCCCCCCGTTGCTCGTGCTTGCTGTCCCCCCTCGTTGCTTGTGCTTGCTGTCCCCCCCCCCTCATTGCTTGTGCTTGCTGTCCTGCCCCCTCGTTGCTTGTGCTTGCTCTCCTGCCCTGCTATTGGCATTGTAAATAACAATGCCATTTATTTATGTTTTATAAAAAACCATAAATAAACCATCGCATTGCATTGTAAATGCTTGATTATATTAATGGGTTGAACAAATCTCTCAAAACTGCCACCCCTAATGTCCCCAAAATGAATGGGAAACCAATCCCTGTACTTTTATACACAGATGATGCTGTCCTCCTAGGCCGCACCCCCAATTCCCTGCGCAATTTGGTCCAAAATTGTAACAATTTTATGAATGACTTAGACTTGCTTGTTAACTTTAAGAAATCCTTTTTAATATGCAGTGTGCCAGAGAAGAGAGAGCGAGAGGTACTATCACAGTAGATAGTAAAAAATTGACATGTATACGTTTGTTTATTTATTTGGGGCTGGTCTTTGCTGCGAACGGCTCCTGGAGTGAGCATTTAGCCCAATTCAGGAGCAAGTTCTCAAAGGCTACCAATTCAATTCTGAGTCTTCCCAGTCCTAAGACTACCGGGGCCATTTTAGCTGTTCAGAAAATCTACAAACTACGGTACGGTGGCTACATATGGTGCTGAGATTTGGGGCATAGTAAAAAGCTCATGTATCCAACAGGAGAACAGGTTCTGTAGGGTGTCCCAATCTAGACCCCTCAATACATATGCCACAAGGAACTCAACATTAATTTTATATCTGATTTTATTCATGCTCGTCCAGCTCTTTTTTGGCTTTCAGTGTGGAAGAACCAAGCAGCATCCCTCACCCGACAGATTAGCGACTGTTTAAAGTGTGACAATGGGATGGAAATTCCATGGCTAAGAGGTGTGCAACAAAGTTTGCACAGCATTAATAAAGAACACATCTTCCTAGATCCCAGCACAGCAGAAGTAGTGCCTAAAAAGGAACTGAGGAATGCACTTTACTCTAGTTATAACAAAGAGAGGATTGACTTAGAATCTGGGAAAACATCTGTGCGCAACTACATGTCTATTGAACAGCCTTGTTACCCCGTTTATACATACCTCACCTTACCTATGAGTCGCTGGGAGAGGAGCTTACTATGCCATTTAAGAGCTGACACTATCAGATTTGCACTTTGTTTCCCTCTCGGTTACCACCCCAATCTTAACCAAACACCATGTCCATGTGACCGGACGAGTGGTCAATCGAATATACATTTATTTTTTTGTAAATATTATATTAAATACTCCATGTGGCTTTTAAATTCTTATTTTAAAAAGAAACGGCCTATTAACCTGGATGAGGCCTATTTGTGTATAGTAACCCAGGATGATGAAGATTTGATCTATCGCACACGCACTTTTCTTAGAATAGCTATCGGAACACGCAAGTCTATGCTGGATACCTGAGCCTCCGGATGTAACTGAAAAATGTTTAACGATTTAATGGTTTTATATAATTTATTATGAGCGAAATCATTATTAACTGGCAGTTTTTTAAGAAATATTAACAATTATGTAATATTTGGTATGTTATTCAATATCTTATTTTCTTGTATTTGTTATGACTTTGTGCTTTTATGGGTATCGAGGTACCCGAATGAAGTTTAAGAACTGGACTGAGTGTTAATCAGTGACACTTGACTATCCCACACTGTGTGACCTTAGGTCAGCCAGTGAGGGAAGGCAGCAGTCCCAAGCCTCCTAATGTTTGGTGCATTTGTTTGTTTGAATATCTAGTAATTGGTGTTATGAATGGATGTGTGGGTGCGCCCATGTGTGAATGCATGGTTGCGAGTGTGCATGTGTCCAGTCCGCCCCCTTCCTCCTACGGTTACTGACTGCAGCTGCTCTAAATTAGTTTACATCTTGGAGTTATAGAACATAATGGCAATGGGTCTTATGTTTATTAGTAAGATCCAGATGTTTGATTTTGTTACTTATTTTGTGCTTGTTTTTTTTTGTATCCATGTAGTGTAACTAGAGTTTGACCTTCTGAATTGGTGGTTTGTGTTACCACCTTCATCTGCAGCATTTTCCCTGTTTGTGTGACATGTTGATGCAATGTGGTAAAACTCCACTTTACGGCAAATAGGGAAAAGGACATTCAAGCAAACTAACATATATCTACGGCCCTTATTTTTGGTTATAGGTATTAAACACGCAAGAAGCGACCTATTTTTGATCACAAACAATATATGACCACAAATTCAAAAAGATTTTTTTTAATATAAACCTTGTTTTTATTTTATCATCTTGTTTTTCTCTTGTTTTAAAATGTTTTGGTTATTTTTCAATTAATTTTTGTTTATAAAAATCTTTTGATATATTCTTCGCAAGTTATTTCATACAGAACAATATTCATACATATGCAAAACATATACACAAAAAACGAAAAAGTGACAGAAAAAAGTATACTACGAAATATTCGGTCGATGTATTTTTGAGATAGGCAAAAGCGGAGGAATAGAACTACGCGCGTTTCGGCCTGTGGCCTTCGTCGGGTGACCGTCATTCGCAATTGACAGAACAAACAATTCTGAAACATAAATCTAAAGAGAAAAACATAAAAATATATATATTAGTCGCTTACATATTAATACATTTAACCATAAATACTACCTAAACCAAAACGGGTCAATATTCTATGTTATTAAATATAGTTCCACGGAAAAAGCAGTTTGATATTTCTAATATAAAGCATTCAATCAACGGATAGTTTTTTCATAAAATTGTTATTGTTCACATTATCAGTTTTTACATTTCAACATCTTAATTACAATTCATTATTTCTATGTCAGTTTCTCATTGTGTATATCTTACTGAACCAATAAAAATGTCCCTGTCTATCCTATATTGGCTAATCTCCCAAGTTTGGGGATGTGAACAGCTATACATTACATCATCAAAGTTTTTAACACTTTTCTTTTGTTGACGAGAACAGGACAAAAGACAATATGTGATGTGTTACTTGAACACAAACAAGCATGAAATAAAGATAAAAAGAAGAAAGAGGAGAGAAGATTAATTAAGGGAGCGATGGAAAAATATTGAGATCTATTTAGTAATTAATGATGGTCAATTATATCTGGACTATGAGGGTTGAAGAATGGTATTCACCATTCTCATACCTAAATAGGTATCTCCTATTGACTTGTCTTATATTTGATCTGCTATTAAGTTCAAACTCAGCTGGAAGTTATTTTAAAGGTGGTTAACTAAACTCAACCAGTTCTGACCATTGTCACAATTACAGTCACTTAAAAACACTATACTTATTGTACCTTCAAAGATAGTATCCAACGAGAGTGGAGATGCCCTCAGAACACTAAAGCCGGACTGTGTTCTCATCTAGTATTCAAGGGAGGATGCTGAAACTACTCACTGCATATTCCTAAGGTAGGATGGCAAATAGACCGGTTTTGCAGGGATGTCAATGAAGACTATATTCCATAGGTGTTCGGCTCTAAAAAAATAACAACAACTTCTCTTAATAGATAGATACTTGATTTAAATAGGTTATCCTTAAGTACCTTTAGATTAGTCTTATCCCTTGGTACAATTAGTTACAGTACGGATTCTTGCGAAATTTTCATTTGTTTAGAGGACAGAGAGGAATCATGGTTCTATTTTTTTGAAAAAAGGGGGGGTATGCGGAGACAAAAAATTATATTTATCAACACAGTGTTCACAAACATCGCGTGTCATTTCATTTTTGAAAAAAAGGGTTCAGAATATTACCTTTTTTAAGTTTGTTCATACATGGCAGTTTATCCGGGTGATAACAAATAATGGTTGTTTTCTAATATATGCTGCACGTCGTTATTATTTACACTTCTATTCTCTGAAAAATAATTAGAGGTCAATTTAGTTTTTTAACAGCCTCAAACGGAAGCATATATCTATAGCTGAACAGTTACCTGAGATTAAATATTAAAGATTTAGGCAGAGGATCAACCGATTTCTTATGGAAAATCTTATTTTATTTCTGAAAAGACACAAACAAGTGTTTTAAGCCTTACACGGTGAATGAGCAGTCATGTTCGACTACTAGTGCAAACCGGACCGGTCCTAATGATTACCTGGGAGTGTGGGCGCATCCAATATTAAAGCCAGCTAGTTCCTTAAAAGTGAGCTTCGAAACGGCATGAAGATTAAAAAGCCCTTGAGTAGTGATGGTGGGGTATTAATGCCGAGAAGGCTAAACTTACGTATTTTAAAAGCCCAAAAGATGACCCTTACGTACCTTATTTATAAAATGTAGTCTCTCATATGAAGGGGGTCTAGTAAATCGTCTGCCTCCACGCCGTTAGGTTACACGCAAAGTGGCTGAACTAAGGAAGCTCCAATTTTATAGGCGTTCTCCACCCGCCGTATTCATTTAATTGAGGATAGGTGTGTAACTTCAAAAAAGGGCGCACTATGATGACGAGGATGTTAACGATGCACTCTTACGGGCATAGAGCTAGGAAACAGACTATTTAGATTAGGGATGATTACAGAAGGCGCATTTATAGGGGCGAAAATGTTGTGGATATATTCATTTGGACATTAAACTAGAAAATGGACTGTTGTGATAGAACGCAAACCATTCCGTGCTCCACCGACGTGTCTACGTCACGGTTTGAGTACCTATCTTAGGGTCGAATATGCTGACCGAATTCACTTAAAGAGATATGTCAATATAACACAATTCTATCTCTAAAAAAACCACTAAAAAGTATGTTAAGTGCGGTCGCATTCCAATCCCTATATCTTCACAATCACATTATAGGCTCCCAAACACTACATGTAGCCATTTAGACTGGATAACCACACTATCACACTTAGTTTATGAAGTACCATATGGGGAACAAAAAGAATAATTATTTCTTAAAGAGTTTTATATAAGGTAATAGAATATGTGACATATCCCTATATGATAGCTTGTTCCCAAGGTATTTCTGAATTCAATCCAGATTTCACTGTGTCCAGAGTAAAAATCCAGAAAATCTCACGTTTTCGACGAATTTTATCATTGCATATTCCTGTTCTTGGGGCAATTTTTTCCCGAATTATCCACTGGATATCTTCTGGTTGATGATTAAATTCAACACAGTGAGCCACTATTGTGGTTGATGATTAAATTCAACACAGTGAGCCACTATTGGTGCATGCATTTTTTTGGTCCGAATCGCAGACTTATGCTCTTAGTCTTGTGTACATCGACTGCGATGATTCGCCCACATATCCCTTTCCACAGGGACACAACAGTAGATGTATAATGTTTTTTGTTTTACAGTTTGTCATTTTATTAATTTGTATTTTAGTACCATTATGTTGGAATTCTCTGGTCTCTATAGTTTGGGGTCAGATTTTACAGACCCCACACTTGTACTTACCAATTACCGGCTCCCCGGTAATTATATCTCTTTGTGTACTTTCACTTACTGTCGGCGGCATACAAGACCTTACAATGAGATCTTTTAGATTTTTGTTTTTGCGGTATGCGAACAGTGGCTTTGGTATCAAGTCCTGTTCGTTCTTATTGACATTCAGAACGTGCCAATTTGAATATAGAATTTGGCGTACTTGGTTATTCAGGAGTGAGTGTCTTGTAACGAAAACCAAACTAGCATCTTGTTTGGAGTTTACGTTCTGTAGGAGATGTTGGCAATCATAATATCTAGCTCTCTTACATGATTCCCGTATCAATCTGTGGGGGTAGCCTCGCTCTTTGAAATTTTCTTTCATTATAGCAGCTCTCATCAAAATCCTTTAGTTTTGTACAATTTCTTCGCAACCTAAGAAATTGACTAAAGGGTATACTGTTTTTCTGTGATGCTGGATGAAAGCTGTTGTAATGGAGAAGTGTTACGGGCTGTAGGTTTAACGAAAAGGTCCATAACAAGTTGGCCTTGGTCATGTTTCAGTGTCAAATCTAAAAACTCCAACTCTGTGTTATTTTCTCCAAAAATGTTAGATTGGAGTCAGACATTAAGCCAAGATAAAAATTCTTTTAGAGTATCTTCATTGTCGTCCCAGATAAATATGATGTCATCAATATACCTCGACCAATGAAAGATAGTTTCTAAAAATGGAGCCACTTCGTTAAAAATGACATCTTTCAAAGTGCGCCACATAAATATTAGCAATTGTTGGTGCGCAGGACGCGCCCATGCTTACTCCCTTTACCTGTCTGTAGAGGCTACCACGAAATTCAAAGATGTTTTCGTCCAGGATAATTTTAAGGCACTCCAGAATAAAATTCATGTTACAGTCTATCTCGCGTGACTCAATGAACCATTTTGTTGCTTCAATGGCCCCTGTGCACGGGATATTCGAATAAAGGCTTTCCATATCTAATGTCACGAGCCATTGTCGGTGAGCATTAAATGGTGTGCCTTCTAGTTGGTTGATAACGTGCCCAGTATCTTGTATGTATCCTGGTATATCCACAATATATGGACGCAAAATTGCGTCCAAGTATTTGGATATGGGTTTGGTGATACTACCAATGGTAGTAACGATGGGGTGAAAAGGCGGATCCCATTCGTTTTTGTGTACTTTTGGGATACCATACAGGCTGGCCATTCTTGGATTTTCAACATTCATATATTCAAATTCTTTGGAGCAAATGTCTCCATTATTAAGCGCCTTAGTAGTTAATCTAGATATTTTATTTGTAATCTTTGCAGTTTGATCCCATAGAACTTTAACATAAAGTAGTATCACTTAGCATTTCTTCTATTTTGGCAATGTATTTGGCTGTGTCTAGGATGGCAATACCGCCCCCTTTGTCACAGCTTTTTAGGTTTAGCCTGGCGTTTACTGCGCAAGCAGTATCGCGCAGGCGAAAACTTTTGTTTAGAAGTATGGAGCTTTCTCCCGCCTCTGTCTTCCATTGGCTAGCTCCATAAATGGAGGCTAGCCATTGGAAGACAGATCTGCCGGTCATTGCCGTAGCAGATTCGTGGGCGTTCCCGCGATTTTTACTCATCCCACCCCTTTCCCTACGTCATGCGGCGGTGGGCGGTGTTTTTTTTCTTTTCTTTTTCAAGCCATGTTTTTGTCATTTGGTTGCCTGTGGTCTCCGGGTTATGTCGTGCTTGGCTCGTGGCGGTCGTCTGTCTTCCGTCTTTGCCCGGTATGTATGCTCCGGTTATCGTGTGTGGCTGTCGTCGTTGTGCCTGTGCTCCGGTTTTCGTGCGTGGCTGTCGTTTATGTGCCTCTGGTCTCCGTGTTATGTTGTGCGTGGCTGCTTTCAGGAGCTGCTTGGCTCCGCTGGCCTCTTCCACCCTTCTCTCTGCCCTCATCCGTCACGCTCTGCCGCTCCCCTGGGCCCCCACCCCTCCCTCCCTCTCCAGCAGCCATGCTGCCTCTGCTTGTTTAATCCTACTGCAGCGGCGGGAGGAGAAGAAAGCTGTGTCGGTATGTGAGATGCTGGGCGTGGGGACCGTGTGTGCGAGTTGTGGTGCTTGTTTCATTGAGACTTTGCCAGCGTGGCTTGAACGTGGCCCAAAGCTTAGGACGAGGCGCCGCCGGGGGGTGGAGGGCAGACTGGCAGGCAGGAGGCTCGGCAATTACAAGCACACGCCGGCATCGAGCCACACACCTCCCCGGCCCCCTCCCGTGGAGCCTGTTTACTGAGCAGAAAAGGCCAACCATGGAGCATCACCACCGGCGTGCCGAGGAGACTGCACAGTCCGGCAGCGATATAGGCTCCTAGATGTATGCACGTCAACATGCACACTGCAGAGGCTGGTGGACGACCTGGCGGGCACAAGACATGCGGCAGTGATCACTTTCAACCTTCACTAACAGATTCCCCCCAACTACTGCCTGATGCCTCAGTCCATCCATCATGAACCTTCTCCAAGCCCCCTGTTTGTCTGCTCCAGTGTGTGTGTGTGTGTGTATGTATGTGACTGCTCCAGAGTGTGTGTGTGACTGCTCCAGAGTGTGTGTGTGACTGCTCCAGAGTGTGTGTGTGACTGCTCCAGAGTGTGTCTGTGACTGCTCCAGAGTGTGTGTCTGTGACTGCTCCAGTGTGTGTGTGTGTGTGTGTGTGTCTGTGACTGCTCCAGTGTGTGTGTGTCTGTGACTGCTCCAGTGTGTGTGTGTGTGTGTGTATATGTGACTGCTCCAGAATGTGTGCGTGTGACTGCTCCAGGGTGTGTGTGTGTGTGTGTGTGACTGCTCCAGAGTGTGTGTGTGTGTGTGTGTGTGACTGCTCCAGAGTGTGTGTGTGACTGCTCCAGAGTGTGTGTGTGACTGCTCCAGAGTGTGTGTGTGACTGCTCCAGAGTGTGTGTGTGACTGCTCCAGAGTGTGTGTGTGACTGCTCCAGAGTGTGTGTGTGTGACTGCTCCAGAGTGTGTGTGTGACTGCTCCAGAGTGTGTGTGTGACTGCTCCAGAGTGTGTGTGACTGCTCCAGAGTGTGTGTGACTGCTCCAGAGTGTGTGTGTGACTGCTCCAGAGTGTGTGTGTGACTGCTCCAGAGTGTGTGTGTGACTGCTCCAGAGTGTGTGTGTGACTGCTCCAGAGTGTGTGTGTGACTGCTCCAGAGTGTGTGTGTGAGACTGCTCCAGTGTGTGTGTGTGTGTGTGAGACTGCTCCAGTGGGTGGGTGGGTGTGTGAGACTGCTCCAGTGGGTGGGTGGGTGTGTGTGTGTGTGTGGGGGGGGCTCTGGGTGTGTGGGGCTCTGGCTCTGGGTGTGTGGCTGGCTCTGGGTGTGTGTGTGTGGTAGTAATTGCTGTCTGCTGAGCTCGTCCGTAGGGTACAATAGTTCTCACATTTGCGAGAGATTAAGCTATTGGCAATGTAAATGACAATGCCATTTATTTATCTGTTTTCAAAACCAACACATAAATACAAATGTCATTTACAATGCCAATAGCTCTAACTTCTCCAAAGGCGAACCCGTTGCATTGTAAATGCTTGTTACTGTTATTTTGCTGGAATCTTTGAGTTCAATCAGGGCCTGATGTTCATCAATGGAGATGTTATAGGGAGTATGTGGTACATATTTTGTGATGATTCTAAGTTTATTGGTAACTATTTTTTCAAAGATTCTTACTTCTGGCGCTACCTGATCCAGCGAAGGTGTAAATACCGATTTTTGGCGCCAGACCGGATCTATTAAAATCTGATGTATTATTTTCTACATTAGAGAAAAAACTTTTTAGTCGAATCTTACGGAAAAACGTCATCATGTCATTAAAGAGCTTAAATTTGTTCAACCCAGAGTGGGGAACAAAGGAGAGTCCCTTAGATAGTATAGAATAAGTAGATGTACTAGCCTCATGACTGCTTAGGTTTAATATGGGGATAGTTTTTATTGCCTCCAATATCTGGCATTTCTTGTCTCCAGGTACCTGTCCGAGGTCTGTTGTGGATGGTCCTGGTAGTGAGGTTGGTACTGTCCCGGATGTTGATAAACTTGATTCTATAGGTATTGGGGTCGATATTGTGATCGATAATTTGGCCTCCAATTCCCTCGATTTTGAGAGCGTCTTCCTAAAAAAGGCCGATATCCCTGATTAGATCTGAATCTGTTGCCTCTTGGTTGATATGGTGACATACTAGAGTTGCTACCGGAATCAGAGGAGTTGGAGAAGGTAGTAAATTTATTGGGTCTTGACCCTTGACCATAAGAAGCATTATCCTGATCTATATTGTCTGATTGGGCATAAAAGTTTTCAACTAGATAGGGATAAACCTTCTCTTTGCTAAAAAAACGGAGGTCTTTTTGTAGTTTGTCCATTTTGCGTTTAAATAAGTACTCACTGTAAGAGTTCAGTTCCTCTTCTACATCCTCCAATTTCTTTTTAATGTCTAGTATAAATGTTTATCTTTTAATTTTATCCTCGAGTTCCATGATTTCTTGGACTAACTGTGCTAAAACCGCTTTTGCAGTTTCTACAATTAGCATCATAAGGTCCCTCGAACACCTGTTGGCGATGAGGGACCAGCGTTCTAAGAAGTTTTTAAGTTATACAAACAATCCAGGGATATTTTTTATTTGGAGGCCTTGTGGAATTGCTCCTGCTTTTAGATAATCCAATATAAATTTACCATGGAACTCTATTCTTTTAGACTTTTTCTTGAGAGCTAACAGTTTTATTAAGTCCTCGCTTTGTTCTGTGTTAGATATATTTCTGGTGTCAAAACCAACAGATGATCCTACCATGGAGGCAAAGTCTTCATCACTGAAGCCAAATGATTTCAGTGTAGCCATTGTAATGTTTTTGTTATTTAGGAAACTCCACTTTACAGCAGTGGTTGTCTCCAAGATCACTTGATCTAAGGATTTCAACTGAGGTTCCATAATGCCTTCTAATGTGCTTTGTCCCCATGTTCTGTTTCCTTGATTTGTAGTGCGCCTGGTTGCCAAAACATGGTCTTCTCAGAGCTAGCAGACATGGTAATGACGAGGTGATGTTGTGACTAACTGAAAAGATGTTTTAAATTGCTTTCTAACACTCATAAGATTGTAGTTGGCTCTCAGATGTTTGAAGAGGGAATTTCAGAGCTTGAATTCTTAAGTAAGTGAAGGACTGTCCTCTATCTCTGGCTCTTATAATCTTAGGCTTAGCCAGGAGGGAACGCTTGTTTGATCTCCAGTCTTGTGAGCTTCTGTGTGAGACCATTAGCTGGTTTAGAATGTGAGGGCCCTACGCATATTTATGTATTTTTTTTTAAATGCTTTATTACAAGAACCACTCCATTACAATGCACATCAGTTTACGTCGGAAGATAATTGGCAGTATGTACAATACAATTAATTAAAACCACCCTCAGCAGAAACAAATGCGGCCCATGTCCATGAATCAAACTCCTACAGAACCAATATGCAGTACCTAGGCACCTACCATACCCCTAACTAAACCCTTCCCACCCCCATGTGTCCACTCGTGGCCCTACACTCCCCCCACCCCTCGATTGTCACTTGCTTTCCTCAATTGAGATTGATTGCGCTCCAAATGCTCAAGGCAGTCCACATCATTGTCCCAACCACTAAGACGGAAAGAAGAAAGGGTCATTGGCAAACATCCCCTCACCCCACCGCCGGATGAGTTTGAGTGTCCATCCAATCCCCCCTGTATCGCCTCCATGCCAGCCAGATTTTCTCCCACTTCTTGGGGCAACCCCTGCTACGATAGATAACCTTCTCCGCCCTCTGGCACCAGTCTAAGTCCCTCTCCCATTCCTTCATCGTTGGCAGAAGGTCACTCCCCCATAGCCTGGCTATGTTTTTCCTGGCCGCCATGCTTGCCAGGGCCAACCACTTCTTATCCCATGATGACCATGTAACCTCACTTGTCACTCCTAAGATATGCCATCGGGCCTCCAGAGGGACCTCCGCCCCCACTACTTCTACCATAATGTCAGTCAGTCTGACCCAATATGCTCGAATTTTGGTGCATTCCCATAAAATATGAAAGAAACATACACCCGTTTTGCTGTTAGCGCTCTGTTGGACTCGCGCTCACCTGCTGCCCTTGTTGGAGAAGCTCGCCGCACCCGCTCCGCGGGTGCCGCTTCGTCTCGGGACTTGTGCCGACTCTGCCTGCTGTCGTGGGGGCACTTTGGATTGGACTGTGGGACCAGCAAGGCTACAGGGCTGCGAGCGTGCAGGGACTACCTGACCCAGGTGTCCCTGCGAGACCGAGCCCACCTTCCGGTCCGCTCTCCCTGTAGCTCCGCCCCCCGCCCATCGGCGGGCTGTTAAAATCACCTGGAGCAGCCCCTGACCCTTGGGACACCCGTTATGCTGTTAGCGCTCTGTTGGACTCGCGCTCACCTGCTGCCCTTGTTGGAGAAGCTCGCCGCACCCGCTCCGCGGGTGCCGCTTCGTCTCGGGACTTGTGCCGACTCTGCCTGTTGTCGTGGTGGCACTTTGGATTGGACTGTGGGACCAGCAAGGCTACAGGGCTGCGAGCGTGCAGGGACTACCTGACCTAGGTGTCCCTGCGAGACCGAGCCCACCTTCCGGTCCGCTCTCCCTGTAGCTCCGCCCCCCGCCCATCGTCGGGCTGTCAAAATCACCTGGAGCAGCCCCTGACCCTTGGGACACCCGTTTTGCTGTTAGCGCTCTGTTGGACTCGCGCTCACCTGCTGCCCTTGTTGGAGAAGCTCGCCGCATCCGCTCCGCGGGTGCCACTTCGTCTCGGGACTTGTGCCGACTCTGCCTGTTGTCGGGTTGGCACTTTGGATTGGACTGTGGGACCAGCAAGGCTACAGGGCTGCGAGCGTGCAGGGACTACCTGACCCAGGTGTCCCTGCGAGACCGAGCCCACCTTCCGGTCCGCTCTCCCTGTAGCTCCGCCCCCCCGCCCTTTACCAACTACTACAAACAGTGTTTGCCCGGTCTTTGTCCCGCGCTGCGGGAGAACAAAGACCGGGCTAAGAGCGGGCCGTTTGAGGCCGTTCGAGGTCTGAGAGGTCTGGGCTGGGCCATATCCCTTGGGTTTTTATATTTACTTTGTTTTTACTTGCGTTAATTCCTTTGTGCCCTTGTTCTCTGTTGTTTTTATGATGTGTTCACGGGGCAGTCGTAGCAAAACTGCCAAGGGCCTTAAAAAACCCAGTGGGACCCTGGATGACTTCCTCACGAAGACCAATTTGGCCATCGATGCGGAAATCAATAAAATGCAGCACAGGGTTTCCCTAGAACTAGACGCTGCGCGTAAATTGTCTTTAGATATTGCTTTTTCCAAAAAATCATCCCTAGGAAAGCTGGCCTTAGCACTAACCCCCGAGCGTATATCTGGTCCTTGTCCCCTGCTTGCAGTGGCTGATATACACCACCCGCCACCCACACTTCCTCCCGAGCAAGCTAAGGAATCTATTCTAACCTCTATGGAGGAGCCTGCACCACCTACTTATGTGGCTGGGATAAGCTCTCCAGTAAAAATTGTCATGCCCAAGATTGCTGTTAATGCTAGAAAGGTTGCCCTACAGCGGAAAAAAAGTCTGGCTAGGTCTATTTTTGCTCGCAAAAAGGCTAAAATTGCGAGATCCCAGTTTTTTAATAGTCGACGACCATTGGGAACACTTGGGTTTGGGGAAGTAAAAGATAAAACCACCACAGCTTTACTAGGCAGTGACATCAGCCTTGTTCCAAGTGGTGTTGAGTTTGATCCCCCAGTGGTAATTTTCCAAGATAAGAATAAGGAAGGGTCCAATGAGGGTAGATTGAGTGTGGGAGAGGGACATAGGAGGGGGGACGAGGAATTCTTACACACTGTTTGGGACACACTTAAAAAGCTACTTACCCCCCTGGAACTTAGACTTTCCAGAATGGAAAACCATTTGCTAGAAATGGATAGGACTATAGTTACATTGGCTAGCTTTAGTCTTAAGCAAATGGAGGCTAGGCTCTCACAGGGTGAGGGTTCAATTTCCCAGCCATTAGAGTCAGATCCCCCGGCCCCCCTACCTCCAAGACCTAAACCTGTACCAAAACCTCGTACAATAGTTGGGGCTAGCGCTATTACTACTTCTAATCCTAGCGTCTGTCTCCCGTCCCAGGATCCATTACCACCCAAACCCAGACAACAAGCTTGCCCTGCCAAAAATACAACACCATCTAATGCTAGGGCTCAAACTAGTTCTCAACGAAATGTAGCATGTTCTAAACCCAGGCCTCAATCTTTTGTACAACAGCCTAACCAATTGTCTAACAAGAATTTGCCATCCTTAGAATCTAGTCGACCGAATTTTCGTGGTGGTTACATCGATCTACCACCAGAGGCCAGTCCATATGTCATTGTATTAGCTGGTGTACCTACTCTTGACCCACAAACAAAAGAGAACCTTTGGTCTCTTAAAAATAAGGTCACTTATTGGCTAAACAAGAATAGACAGCTACCTAGTCACCAAAGAAGTCAGGTTTTAATGGTGCGAAGAGTACCATGGGTTGGACCCACCCATAAATCCATTACTGGTGACTGTATAGTGGTGTCATTTGCTGACCCCCATACAGCACAGCATCTTTGTTTATGGGCCCCTTGTGAAGACGACCATTCAGTCGTTGTTAGACCTCTCACTTTTTTCTATCCTCCTCGACGGCAGCCTGGAATGGGAGGGTCTTGGACGACAATCCAAAAGCCCATGCACAGAGGAATTGGGAATGGTGGGCTTATCCAGAGAACCAGGTGGCAAGGTGTTCCTACATCAAATATGTTTGGCTGCTTGGATGAGGTCGACTGACTTGGGGGGGGGTGGATGCTTTAAAACATCCAGTAGATCTCATTCCGCCCCCCCAGGCACTACCCAGTATGGCTTGTTCCATGTCGCCTTCAGGCCCACGATTAACACTGGACATTGTTTATAATTCAATTCCGGCTGAGTTAAGAGTTCTGGGACAATCTGAGTCTCCTGGCCCTAGTAATTCAGTTAATGAAATTAAAATGGCCTCTTGGAACATAGCAGGTTTAAGGGGTCGCCTGGATAACGATGATTGGGTTGATTACATTACTACACATGATATCATCGCTTTCCAGGAAACCTGGTCAGTTGATCCCCTGTATAGAGTAGGCTTTCTAAATTTTTATAAACCTGCATTACAGGGCCCCAGGGGTAGGGCTTCGGGTGGTTTAACCATATGGATAAAAAACTCACTTGGTTTCAGCGTTAGGGAAATCCTGGTGAAGAACCCTGATCTCCTTTGTTTATCCTTAAGCAAGGAGAATTGTAAGGATATTGTTCTAATTAATATTTATGCCCGAGGCTGTCAGGGTGGTAAAAAACAACCTATCCTTAATGACTTGGAAGACCTCCTAAATGAGCACAAAAGTGACCAGCTCGTTTTAGTGGCCGGTGACCTGAACTGCTCATTCGAACCCATCCTGAACTTTGTTGAGGACGTAGGGATGGATGATGATATTGTCTGGAATATTCCCCCACTAGCAATAACTAAGGGAGTCAGGGGTACGGAGGCTGCTCTCCACTGGCTTGGACTCTGCCTGGAATGGGGGTTCCGGGCGGTGAACGGCCGTAGCCTATCTGACAAGGCGGGCAAATCAACATTTAATAATGGGTCTAGTGCGAGTCGCATCGACTACATATTGGTCAACATTGACTCCTGGGATACCGTAGTGGATATGTCAATAGAAACAAGGCCAGAGAGCGACCACAACCCACTTTCACTTGTACTCAAGGTCCCGGGTCTAGGGCTCCCCCTGGCAGAAACAGCCTGTATCACATCAGACCTAGTCTTGAGTGACAACAGAAGACGGGTCAAATGGTCGAGGGTCATAGCTGATCAGGAGCTTGTCTGTCAAATAGAAGAACTGGTCCTAGATACTAGAGATAAGATGAGTGCATTACCACCTAATGACAAAGCAAAGCCCATTATTGTTGATCTCCACGAGGCATGTTTTGTGGCCATTAGGGAACTGCTCACTAGGCCATGTAGAAAACAGAAAGTGAAGCAACCCAAAGGTTGGTATAACAAAAATTGTAGAGAAGCACACAGCATTTTAATTGCTGCTGTTAAATCTAGAAACACTCCATACATTAGGATAGCGAGACAGGCCTACAAACCTATCATTTGGGAAGCTGGAATGGGATGATTCGTACTGGCTTGAACTCCTTAAAGCCTGTGAGTCGTCCAACCAAATTAAGTTTTGGGAGTTAGTCAGATGGGGCAGGGGCTCCGATTCACTTTCACCTGAAAATCATGTTTCCGCTGCTAATTGGGTGACATTTTTTTCCTCTCAATTTCAAGATCCTAATATTGTCCAGCTGGCAGGTGAGTCCGTAGTAGGGACCATACCAGTAATTTATGGGGATAGGCTTACCTTTTGTACTTCGGATACTGAACATGCCTTAGGCTTAATCCAGTCTGGGAAAGCCCCAGGTATAGATGCAGTACCAGCAGACCTTTTTTAACTGAATTTAGAACTGTGGGTCCCTTACATAACAACTTTAGCAAATTCTATTGCAGCAGGGGCAAGGGTACCACAATCCTGGAAAGGGGCTGAAATACTTACAGTCTATAAGAAAGGGGATCGATCTTCACCGAAAAACTATCGCCCCATTAGCCTGATTGATACCATACAGAAAGTGGTATCAAGAATGGCCCTAGCTAGGATACAGGGGTGGATTGAGCAGAACAATATACTCTCCCCCATGCAAGCAGGGTTCAGATCAGGCACCAGCACCCTAGATCAGGTGTTTCGCCTAACCATGCTGTATTGGAAGGTGGTCTTTTTGGGTGGCAGTGTCATCTATGCCGCCTTTGTCGATCTTAGGTCGGCATTCGACTTGGTTCCCAGGGCTAAACTTTGGGATGCCCTTAGACTCATGGGCCTTCCGCCTGAACTATTAGAGCTGGTTAGGCGCTTACATGAGGATAACTTTGCCCGTGTAAGATGGGGGAAGCAGGGCCAGGTGACCGCTAGCTTCCCTGTCGAACGGGGGGTTCGGCAGGGTTGCGTGCTGGCCCCCACCCTGTTTCTCCTGTTTATTAATCGGGTGGTTGCTTTCTTTAGCGAAACACAAACAGACGCTCCCACCCTGGGGGGATCAAAGTACCCTATGTTATTATTCGCCGATGATACCCTGCTCCTCTCCAAGACTCGGAGTGGCTTACAAGCAGCTCTAAATAGATTTGCAGAATTTTGCACAGAAAATGACCTTCAGATTAATGCTGAAAAAACTAAATTTATGGTTTTTAACAAAAATAAACAAATTAAAAGTTCATTTTTATTAGGTGTCCCAATCGAAGAGGTCAAAGTCATGACCTATTTGGGCGTGACCCTTGACCATCAACTTACTTGGAACCCCCAGTTGGAGGTTTTAATTCTTAAATTTGTTCGCCTCACAGGATGCTTGCTGAAGGAACAGAAAAAAACCTTGACCAAACGCATCACACCAGCGTTAAAAATCTATGAGGCCAAGGTTAATGCAGCTACCCTGTATGGTGCGGACATATGGGGCTACAAAGGCTTGTCAGCACTAACCACAGCACAGAACAGGTTCATTCGGAACTTAGTGGGGCTACCTCAATCGACACCCATAAAACCATTGCTTTTGGACTTAGGCTGCAGACCTCTGGATGAGATGGCACAGTATCGTCTTGTTGCTTTTTGGCGACGCCTCTGGACGACCCAAGAGCTTAGTCTTTTCGCTCACGAACTGGGCGAGATTAGATCATTGTGGGGTGCCCAGAAAATTCCTTGGTTGCGGGAGGTCAAACAAATTTTGTACTCTATGGGCCTCCCCGAATTATGGCTACATCCTGAATGTTCTGGGTTCCCTTCTAAAGCGGAATTTAAAGAGCTATTTTGGGCTGCAAAGAAATCTGCACTGGTCTCCCTCTCATCAGAAAATAGCCTAACGGGACTGTTTTTAACACACAAGATAATACCGTCCCTTGAGCCCTATTGGGATTTTATATGCAAAACCCTTGACCGTAAGCTGTATCATCAGTTTCGGGTGGGCACTTTGCCGATCAATTCCTTTACTGCAAAGTGGGCAAAGAACTCAAGCATTAAATGCCCTTATTGTCCTGACCAGGTTGAAAGTATTGGTCATCTGTTTTTTGCTTGCCCAGCATATCGATTGCCCCGACTAAAATGGTTGAGACCAATTTGTAAAACCTTAAATTGTGATGGGAATCGTACAGCCCTGTTGAAATTACGTGACATGCGTACTGAAAAATCTGTGATCTGTGTTGCTAAATTTTTGGGGTGGATGTGGCTGATTCGCGCAAAGAACCTGTAACCCCCTTTTGATTAACTTGTCTTTTAATGTTTGTATATTGCCTGATGGCAAATTTTTTTATACCTGGGGTTCCACTGTAAAATGTAAAAATGTTGATATATTGAAAATGTTTTTATTTTGTGGTCTTTTATGAATTTTATTCGAAATAAAGACTAAATGAACTGAACTGGAAGAAAGTGCCCTCCTCCCCAAAGCCCCGTAAGCGAAATTGTGAAGTTGCAAACCCCAACCTATACTGCACTGTACGTGGGGTGTAGGACCTATGGAGGATGCGCAGCTGGACCAGCCTGAATCTGGCACGGATCGCCACCTCCCTAGGACACTGCAAGGCCTCATTCCAGTCATCGTCCTCCAATAGCCCGAGATCTGACTCCCACTTTTCTCTCAGGGGTCCTAATGGGTCGGGTAGGTTGTTCACCCAACTTTTTGTAGGTAAGGGAGATAGGCTATTGTTAGATCCCATGATTGATAAGGCTATCTTCAAGCGGGGCATATTCAGGCAGCAGATCCCCCTGGTTTATGTGGGCATGTATGGCGTGTCTGAGTTGTTGATAAAGCAGGAACCCTCCATTGCCCATCTGGAAGTCGGTCTGCAAGGTCGAAAAGTCCACCATAGTCCCTCTCTTCCAGACATCCCCCAGCACCTCAATACCAATTAAACTCCACTGGCGGAGGTCCTTCAGTTTTGCAGCCTCGCCTCCCAGCCTAGCAGTTTCGTCGCCCGCTTCCACACCCCTACTACCACTGGTGTCTGGGGCGGCAGGGTCCGGCTTCCTCTACCCTTGGTGTAGAGCACCGCTAAGTAGGTCCCGTCGCCCAGGGCCATGCGGTCTACCCTGTAGGCAGGTTCCTCCTGTAGGGCAAACACCCAGCCGTTAACGTTAATCAGCTGCGTCGCCCAGTAGTACAGGCGGATGTTCGGAACAGCCAATCCTCCCTCATATGTCCCCCGCTGCAGCTTTTTTAGGGCTATTCTGGAGCAGCCACCATTCCATAACGGGGAGCGTTGTTCCGCTTCCACCGACTTGAAAACTTGTTCCGGGATTGGAAAGGGCGAGTCCTGCAGGACGTATATCAACCGTGGGGGGGCCATCATTTTGAATAAGACGGCCCATCCCATCAGGGAGAGCGGGAGATCCCTCCAGTGCGCCACATCAGCGCGGAGCCGGTCTAGTTGTGCCAACACATTTAGACGGATGAATTCGGTGTCTGAAGGCGTGACACATATTCCCAGAGAGCGGAACACTTCTCGCCATGTCAGACCCCTGCAGTCTTCCATCACCTGCGGTCGGGGCCCCGTCAAGACATTACCCAATGACTTGCCCCAGTTGATGCGTTATCTGGAGTACTCCCCGAATCGGCGCAGGATGGTCATCCGCCGTTGGATGGGCACAGCTGGTCTTATACAATAAGATGTCATCGGCATAGAGCGATATGCGCTCCTCCCATACCCCAGGGTCCACCCGAATCCAGTGGGCCAGCGGTTCGAATGCCAAGGCAAATAGGGTCGGGGAAAGGAGGCAGCCCTGTCTCGTACCACGCCCCAGTCGGAACTCCCATGACATAGCGCTGTTGACTCGGACTCGTGCGAGCGGCTCCGTATACAGCAGTTTCACCCATGAGCAGAAATTGTCACCGAACCCTAGTTTTTCCAGAACCGCGTAGATGTACTGCCATTCCATGCTGTCAAAAGCCATATGGGCATCAAGGAACAGCAGTGCTGACGGCACCTCGGGACGTGCTGACACTGCATGTAGGACTCCAAACAAACGCCGCAGATTGAGCTGCGTGCTCCTGTGCGGCATGAAGCCTGACTGGTCCGGGTGGATCAGAGATTGTATAACCGGTCCCAGTCTCGAGGCCAAGATCTTTCCAAGGACCTTCGTCTCGTAGTTAAGGAGGGATATAGGTCTGTAGGAGCTGCACTCCTTTTGCGGCTTTCCGGCCTTGTGGATCACCACAATTGTTGCTAATCGAAAAATCTCTCGGAAGCTGCCCGACCTCCCTCGCCTCGCTGAACATACTGCGCAGGTGCGATGCCGTTCTACTAGCCACACACCCAAATGCCTCCGCCGGTAACCCATTTGGTCCCGGGGCCTTCCCAGTTTGTAAGTCCCCCATGGCCTCCTCCACTTCCTTGACCGTAATTTGAGTCCAGGATGTCTCGATCTGCTGGGTCCAGTATGCGCAGCTGTAGGGGGTCAGGAAATCCCTGCACTCTCGCTCCGTCCTAGTCGATTGAGACCGGTATATCGCCTCATAATAGAGCGCAAACTACTCCGCAATTGCCGCGCTAGTGTCGCACACTGTTCCCTCCGGCCGCTCTATCCCCGGCACCCAGTTCCGTTCCCTGTCCCTCTTCTCCAACCACGCTATCGTTTTGTTGGCCTTGTCCCCCAAGTCATACACTCGGCGCTGGGTGGCAATTGCACGGGAGCGCGCCTGCTCCGTAAGGACATCTTTTAGTTCCTTGCCCAGAAGGCTCGCCCCGTGCTGCCTGTCTTGTTCCTGCTCCTGGACAAGTCCCCTTCCGTCCTCCAGTGCCTGCAGCTCCTGCTCTAGATGATCTATTTAAGCATATTTTTCCTTACGGCGCTGCCCGACCTCCGCCTGCACAAAGTCTCTCGCCTCTGTCTTATACACCTCCCAGACTATCCCAGGGGAGCTAACTGAGCCTAGGTTTTCCGCAAAATATTGGTCCACCCTCTCCCTGAACTTTTCCTCGAATTCCCGGTCCTTAAATAGAAAGGTGTCAAGTCGTGGGGGAACGCTCCAATCACGCCTAGGGCCCACCAGCTGTACCTCCACCGGCGCGTGGTCAGATATCCCCCTTGCTCTATGGTGTCCTTTCGGAAGAGGCCCATGTAGACAGTCTGTGTGAATAAATTATCTATCCGGGACCCCGAGCAGTGTGCCGCCGAGATATGCGTGTACTGTCAAAGTAGTGGGTTATGTGCCCTCCATAGATCCACCAAGCCCATCGCCTGCGTGAAGTCCCTGAGATGACTCACCCCTCCCCTGGCCGGTGTAGCCTGGGACCTATCAAGGTCCCTTGCCATGACGCCATTCATATCACCCCCAAGGATCAGCTTCCCAGTAGGCATCTCCAAAAGCAATTTTCCAACGTCTGGGAGAGTGGTAGTGTAGTTTCGGAGGGATGTTTAGTGAGCATAGGTTCAGTGTTCGGCCCTCCCACTGGGCAGTAAGCGCTGCGTAACGCCCTAAGGGGTCCAACCAGCGCTTCCTTATGACCAGCGGTAAAGAATTTTTAACAAGAATGCCCACTCCCCCGGAGCCCGTGGTAAAGCCAGAGTGTGCACGTAAGGTGTATCCAAATCTATCAAGGGCCCTACAGTGGTTTCCTAGTAGATGGGTCTCCTGTAGGAGGACAACATCAGGGGCATGTCTGTGGAGGTATTGGAGCACCACTGTGCGTTTGATCTTATTTTGCAGGCCATTTACATTCCAGAATATTACATTAATGTGTTGTGTCTTAGGAGTATGCATCGCATCCATCCAATCTGCCAAGTGTGGGGGTTGATAACCCTGCCTCCCCACCACCCGCCCGTCCTCTAATTGTGCCAATGGAGTCAAAACCTTTACACAATACAGAAGCAAACCTGCAAAACTTAAGTAGAAACCCTTCCCCCCTCCAAACCATCCCCCCTCCCTGCTACGTCGGCCAACAGTGCTAGACACCGCCCAAAAAGCAGAGTGCCTGTAGCCTTTATTCCAGTGTAATAGCTACTTCACCTTATGTCATCGCCCGGAGCTGTACCCCAAAATTAGAAAGTGTTCTCATTGAACGCAATCGGAGCCCCCCTTCCAGCGTATCTGGATATTTCAGCCCATTGATATCCAATGCCCTCACCCCATCTCCCATAGATGCGACCCCCCTATCAATGTCTCAGTTCGACCAGTCACACAAGCACCAGTATAAGTTACGTGTCCATAAGTGGCAGTCAGCCCTTCAAGGCAGTCTCTATCAGTTCACCCCATGTCCAGAGACGCAGAAAGGCTGCGGTGCCTGTTCCCGCCCGATGACCTCGGGCTGCCCTGTCTTCGGCGCTCTCTCCTAACGGATCCTGTGGACGAGGTCAGGGATCTTGGCGCTGTATTCCTCCATCTGCCCCCTCGCCGTGTGTCAGTGTTCCTCCAGCCAGGCATGCACCTCCACCAGGGAGGCAAAAAAAGAAGGATTTTCCATCTGCCAAAATCTTGAGGCGCGCGGAGAAGAACATCATGCACTTGACTCCGCTTTCCCGAAGCTTCCTCTTAACGCCGTCAAACGAGCGGCACTCCTGGTGGACCTTCAGCGTGAAATCCGGAAAAAATAGAATCGTGGGGTTGTCGATACGCAGGTCTCCATGTTGGCTTGCTGCCTGCAAGATGGCGTCGCGATCTCTATAGTTGACAATCCGCGCGATGATGGTACCTGCCTGTTTGGCGATAAGGCAGATAGTGCGCTGGAGCGTTTTAAGGTCTCCCGGGCTACGGCCAAGTCCTTGGGTCTCTCCGCCACGCGCCCATCCACGTCTACTGTTCGATCCTTTTGTGGCCATGCAAGGGGCGTCCGACATGTTCGTTCAACCAAAAGCCTGCGCAGAACCAACCTCACGAGGGAACTCCATAGACTAATACGACGCGCAGCACCACCACTCATTGTATGTGGGGTCCACTTAACCGCCTAACCAGACTACCGGCTGCCCAACCAGACAGCCTCCACCCATTCCCCCATAACATCAATTTCCGTTTTTGAGGCAAGCTACATAAACTCTTACACGGACAGAGACTAGCTTAACCACCCTTGGATTTTCACACCGCTGCAATCTTGTCTTTACGCGAATAGTAATGAATGTGAAAATGTATCTACATCTTCCTTTGCAATTAGATCTTTTTCCTTCTCGCAGTGGAGCCCCTGACGTCGGATGACCTAGACTTTACCCACTACTTTGGTCCTTGAACGTGGCACTCATTTTGACCTCCCTTCACACTGCGAATATTCCCATTTTCGAGCAGTACCTGGTATCCTGTTTCAAGCCTCCCTCGTACTATCAAACATAGACTAGACCTACCATCTCTGCAACGATACATTACTTGTAGCACTCCTGATGAAGGCACCTTTTGGTGCTGAAACGCGCGTCGAGAATTTACATTTCACAGCCACTTTGCACTAGTCCTTGTTTTAATGTTTTCAGTATCATATTTTCGTATTCTTGATTGTTGACATAATATTGTTCACTACACCATCATAATCAAGCATGAATGTATAATAACTGTGTAACAGATTCTGTATTCAAATTCATCAGTATGCTTTTCTTTTTTAACAAAAGTATGAATAAAATGAAATTTTGTATGTTCTTAACACACATTCTTTTTTACACTGAGTTCCTAATTATCAGTTGTTTCTTGATAAAAAAAATGTTGATGTAATGTTTATCGAATGAACTGCCTAGGAACTTTGTTTACAACTGTTATACCCTGTCCTAGGAGCTCGAGATTATTTACAGGGGGTCCTTGTTAACTACATGACCGAACCAACCTCAGCGCAGATCTGGTTCCCACCGTGGCGGGACAGGGGGCCAGCAAGTGGGACAGTCCTCTTACGCTTCCACAGCATCCGCCTAAAAACCTTCCTAGTCCGTGCTTTGGGATGCACCCCACGCCGGTGGGTGGCAGGATTCGTCATCACCTCCTCCACTGGCGTTCTGTCACCTTGGACAGGTGGGTGCTGCAAATCGTCTGAAGGGGCTACTCCTTCGAGTCTGCCCCCCAGCCATGCCACCTCAGTTCCACCACATGTCGGGGGATCACTTTGTACTTCTCCAACAGGAAGTCACAGCTCTCTTGGCCAAGGGAGCCATCGAGTGTGTTGCTGGGCCAGAAGTAGGACATGGTTGTTATTACCACTACGTTCTGGTCCCCAAAAAGGATAAAGGGGGCCTGCACCCCATCTTGGACCTCAGAAAAGTCAACGGCTTCCTCCGGAAGGAGAAGTTCAAGATGTTGACTGGCTCAGGTCTTGGCTGCCTAAACCCTGGAGACTGGATTGTAGCATAGGCCAAGAGCACTTAGTTTGCCATGCTCCTCTTCGGCCTTACCAGTGCCCCTCGGGTGTTGACGGAAGTGTTGGCGGTGGTCGCAGCTAATCTGCGCAGATCAGGGGTTCCAGCCTTCCCCTATCTCGACGACTGGCTGTTAAAGGCGGGCTCGCCCCAGGCAGTCGTCGCCCATTTCCAGACTAGAGCCGACCTCCTGTATTTGCTGGGGTTCTTCACCAACGTGCAGAAGACACACCGGAGTCCCGTTCAGAAGCTCCCCTTTTTATTTTTATAATTGACCGCAGTTTAGCTCACCATTTATGGCTATTTGATGGCAACAGAGAATACGGTCTATGAAGCCAGAGTCTAGGTCTTCACATTTAGCTGAGTTGCTAAGGTTTCACTTAATTGCACTTAACACATGCATTGTCAGGTATCCAAAATGAGGCACAGTCCTTTACATTGAGTTGTAAGAAAAAGTTGAACTACTGTGATATGGACAGAATGCAATATGCAGCTCTATCTTTATTCCTAAATTCTTTCCTGTAACTTTGTTACTTTGAGATAAGCCCACCCTCTCCTCCCCAAATGATGTAAAGAGTTTTCGTAAATCTAATTTTTTAAAATTTTTATTTTTTATTTTTAGTTTAAACATTGTAAATGTGACAGCATTGCATGAGTTCGTTACAACAGATATATAGGTACTGTTAGCGTGTAAAATACAATTACAGCCATTTTCCGATCATAAATATCGAGCATAATATTCTGAGAACAGTATAATCTTACTACACATATCTTGACCAGTTCCACTAGTCCGAATCTTCACCCTCCTCAGTGACACATGGTGGTTCGCAAATATTACCCCTGAATTCGGTTCAGGCCCCCCAGATTCTACCCCACTTTCTTGGGCAGCCGCGGTGGACGTAGACCGCCTTCTCTGCCACCATCGCCTCATCCACATCCCTACACCAATCTCGAAGCGTCGGCGATATTGCCGAACACCAGAGCCTGGCGATATTACGTTTTGCTATCAACATGCCCAGCATTACCCAGTCTTGTTGGCGATGGTTCAGGTCATTGGGCTCCCATACATTTAACAGGCAGCGGCGAGGTTCCGGGAGCAGTGAGAAGTCTATGGTCTGGGAAATTGTGCGCATCACTGCTGTCCAGTAGGTCGCCATGTATCTGCATTCCCATATGGTGTGGAAAAACGTTCCCTCCTCCCCACAGTTACGTAAGCAGAATTTATGCGTGGCTCTTCCTATCCTGAACAAAGTCGTTCTGGTGTAGTATGTGCGGTGGAGTATTTTGAGTTGTATCAGTTTCAGTCTGGAGGGGATAACGGTCTCCCTAGGTGAGGCGAGGGCCTCTTGCCATTCAGGGTCTTCGAATGGGCCCAACTCCTCCGACCAGTGCTGTTTCAGGGTAGTAGTCACGTCTGGGAGGTTATTTATGAGCTTTCTATATGTGAGGGAGGTTGCCTTCTCCTGCATGTGTTCGTTCAGGAGTCTGTCTTCAAGTGGGGACGAGTCTTGTAGGACGGTACCTGTCGGTATAACCAATTGTAGTGCATGCCTAATTTGTAGATATCTAAACTTCTCCGTTTGTGACAACTCGTATTGCATTTGTAGGTGGGCAAATTCCACCACCCCACCCCTCTTCCAGAGATCGCCCACCACCAATATACCAATGGTATCCCAAGCCTGAAATCCCTTACTGTTTCGGAGGAAGCCTAATTTGCTGGAGTCCCACAACGGTGTTATTTGGGTGATAGTACCCAAGCATTTAAGACGTCTATTGGCCTTGTACTATAACTGCACCGAGTGTTGCGTCGGTCCTATCAGATCTGGAGGTGAACGAGGGCTGTAGAGAGTACTTAGTAGTCCCCTGCCTTTCAGGGAGTGTCTTTCAGCAAGATATGCCGGCTCAGTTTGTGGGGCATGTAACCAGAAGTTGATCTGCTTTAGATGAGCCGCCCAATAATAAAGTTCTACATTTGGGAGTGCTATTCCCCCATCATACCAGTCCCTGGTTAGCTTATCTCATGCGATTCGGGGCTGCTTCCCTCCCCATAGTAGATGGGACACTGTTGCGGCGATAGCTTTAAAGTATTGTGAAGGGACCGCGTAAGGTGTATTTTCCAGCACGTAAAGGAAGCGTGGGAGTGCTATCATTTTATACAACGCGGCCTTGCCCAGAAGTGTAAGAGGGAGAGTCTGCCACACTTTAACGTCACGTTTAAACCTCTCTAGAAAGGGGCGGAGGTTCTGGGTGTAAAATTCGTCAGGATCTAGTGTGACAACTATACCCAGGTACTTGAATGTCGTTGCGGCAGTCACCAGGGGGCAGCTCAGAGGCAAAACGGGTTGAGGACCTGCCAGGATAAATAGAATTGATTTACTCCAGTTAATCTTATATCCGGACACCCTGCCAAACTGCTCACATACATTTAATATTTCCAGAATAGATTTTTGGGGGGAGGTGAGATATAGAAGGATATCGTCCGCGTATAGGGATATACGGTCCTTCACAAATCGGTCCAACGGATCCCTTTGATGGAAGGCTCCCATCTAATCCAAATCGCTAGAGATTCCAAGATCAACGCGAAGAGCAACGGGGACAAAGGGCAGCCCTGCCTTGTGCCACGGCCAAGCGGGAAGTCCCGTGAGATGTGCCCGTTCGCGACAACATGCGCTAGGGGTTTAGTGTATAATAAACTAATCCAGGCGCAGAATTTGGGACCAAATCCCATATGTTGGAGCACTGCAAATAAATAAGGCCATTCGACTGTACCGAACGCCATAGTAGCGTCAAGTTAAAGGATGACAGCAGGTTCTTTGAGGTGAGGTGCACGCGCCAAGACCGCATGAAGCCGTCGGAGATTAAGGGCTGTGCTCCGATGTGGCATGAAGCCTGACTGGTCCGGATGTACCAGCGACGGCAGGTGAGGAGTAAGGCGCAGCGCTAGCAGTTTGGCCAGTATTTTAGGTTCCGCGTTTATGAGTGAAATTGGACGATAGGAGGCACAGCTTGTTTTAGATCTACCAGGCTTATGTATCGCGACAATTGTGGCCAGTCGCTGATCGCGCGGGAGCTCTCCCATTTCAAGGCTATGGGATAACATATTTAGGAAGAAGGGGGCTGTCGTTTGTACCGTTCTTTTATATAGTTCAACCGGGAACCCATTTGGCCCCAGTGCCTTGCCGGATGCCAGCGCATAAGTGGCCGCCTGGATCTCATCAGTGGTTATGTCCGTCTCCAACAGGAGTACTGCCTCTGGGGAGAGCTTGGGTATCTCTAAATCCTTAATATAATCGTATGCCTCTGCAACTGTATAGGTTGCCCGGGGAGCATATATTTGTTCATAGTGGTCAGCTAAAAGATTCACTATATCGTTAGGGTCAGAGACTAGGGAGCCCGCAGGGGATAGCAGTTGTGCAATGACTTTATTCGCTCTTTCCTTCTTATCTAGCCATGCTAGCATTTTCCATGCCTTGTCTCCCAGTTCGTACATCTTGTGCTTAGTGGCCTGTATTTTAAGTTGCACCATTTCTCTTTGGCGGGTCACAACTTCCGTCTGCTTTAGACGGACCTTACGAGCAGTTCCATGAGAAGGGTGAGCCTCCTGCTCCTCGATGGCCATGGCTAATTCAGCTTCAAGGCTGTCCAACTCTGCCCACCTCTCCCGTTTGTGACCTAGGATGGAAGCCATCGCCTGACCTCGGAGCACCACCTTATATGCCTCCCAGAGCACACTGGGCGTGTTCACCGAGCCCTGGTTTTCTTGGAAAAATTGCTTAGTAGTACGTGTCAGGGCCGTTGTAACCGGTGCCATCTGGAGGAAGCCAACGTGCACCGGGAACATGCGTCTTCTACAGGCCTGGTGAAGGGTATATTTAAAGAGTATCGGGGAGTGGTCCGATATGCTCCTGGGGCAGATAGTGACCTCAATGCCCTGCAGGGCGTCGGCCGATGTCAGGATATAATCTATGCGTGTAAGAGTTATGGGCTGCCGAGTAAAAAGTAAACCTGGTGTCATTCGCGTGTTTGAATCTCCAGCTGTCCGTTAGTCCCAGGGCATCTATGAGGCCACCCTGTGTCTCCGGTCTAACAGGGAATCTGTCCAAGTTGCCATCAATTATGTCGTTAAAGTCGCCCCCTATTAAGAGTGTCGCCACCGGTAGTGTCAATAGGAATGCAGTAAAATCGGAATGGGCCTGTGTGTGAAGCGCCGGCGGTATATAAACCGAGACCAGATTAAATAAACTTCCTTCCCACTGGCAGGGCAACGCCGCAAAGCGGCCCTGGTCGTCAACTCGTGTTTGCTGCACCACCAGCGGGAAGTTTTTCCTGATGAGAATCCCCATGCCCCTGGAGCCCGAGGAAAAGTCTGCATGAGCTACCATCTGGAATCCCCATCTGTCCATGGCTCGAACAGTTGTTCCAACCAGATGTGTCTCCTGTAATAAGACCACTGCAGGGTCATAACGCTTCAAGTGTTGCAGTACTAGGCCGCTCTTTACTTTGTCTCCCAATCCCCGAACATTCCAGGTAAGTAAAGTGAGGGTGGTGCGCGGAGCCTGTAACCCCAGTGAGACAGTTTCAGCCGCCATCTACAGTGAGGTGTCAAACATCTGGAAGTGCATTCGGCCCGCAAAGCTAAAGTAATATCCCACATTGCTGTCATATCCAGTTTACATTCAACAACAAAAGAGAAAAATCAAACACGTAACATAGTCAACAGAGTTGAACGCTTCCGTTACCTTCCCATCCCAGGTCCCACCCACCCACCCTGCCTCCCTGCTCAGCAAACCTACAACTGCCCGCCACCCCAACTTGGCAGAGCGCTTTAATTTCCCTCCCTGTGCTGCAATACTTGCGTGTCGGGGGAGGAGTCCTACGAGGCAGCAGCCTTTACGAGTCCTATATGCCCCCCCTAGTCCAAGGTCTTGAGTTCACTACAACTTTAATATCGTTGGTGCCGCATCATCAGCTATAAAGGATTGTTCACTATACTGCCAACCTTATTCTTCTTCAGGAGGTAAATCGTGGTACGGCTCCTGACCGCCAGAGTCCATATCTCCCGGGGATTCTTCCCCCACTCGACGGCGGCGCGTCCCTGGTCTCCGGTCTGTTTTGTTCACTGGTCGCCATCCCTCCAGCCATGTAAATCTAATTTTTGACACCGTCTCCAACTCGGCGTCTTTTTAGAGTGGGTCAGGATGGACCTAAAATTCATTGTTGTTCCCCCAGAATGGGTAGCCATAGAAAGTATTTCCTAACCAGGCAGAAGTTGTGACGTGTTCAAGGAAATGTTGCAAAAAATGTTTTAATAGTCCTGCTGCTGATAAAGGCCACTAGCCCGTTAATAACTTTGAACTGTAGTAAGATGTGCAATGGTCCAGCTCATTACGTTAAAAGCTGTATGGTTTGTTTGGTGATCAGTTTCCCTAGACATGCAGAGTTCTACCACAGGCTAAATTTGTGGATTCAGAAGGAGAAACCCTACATCCAAGCAGATGAACAGTGTTGCTTTGGCCTCTTGTTTTTGAGTCAGTAGCTGGGAACAAGACAACCTTTGGTAGAGCTGCCTAGCGTGCTCTTCACAGCCACTGGCCACCCCCTTGAAAGATGTGTGTGTATATGTATGTGTCTGTATATGTATGTGTTTTTGTATGTAGATAATCATGGGTGGAGGTAGGCTCGTAGGTGCAGGTAGGCGTGTGGGTGAAGATCATTTATATATTCAGTCACTACTGGGTTAGGTCTGTGTTAAAATACGTTATGCTTTTTGGCTTACTAATAACTGTGTTGTTGCTTGACAGATCTTCACAAATTCTTTCCAAAAGAGGTCTTAATGACTTTAGTCTATTTGGAAAGTTTTGGGGCGATCCATCAAGCAGGGACAGATAGAAAGGCGGGGACCCAAAATGCCAAATCCCTATGCATTTTCCATTGACTTGTTTGAACAGTGCTACCACAACTTGCTAAACGAAATTTTACCAGATTTTGCAGGAAGATAGATTTTGATCCAGAAATCGTTTTTTTAATCATTAGTTGTAAATCTGTTAAGTAGTAAAAAATATTTGTATAACTAGAGGGTTGGGTTTGAGGGATCTTGTAGGAGTCCCTCAAACCCAAATAAAAAATAATTCTCTGTCCTGTTGGGCATCAGGGGCTTTTTCCCCTTGGGCCAACTTGCTCCTGCAAGAGCAAATGCTCCGATTAGCTGACCTCCACATGAGAAATGTTGCAGCCAGCTATTACATGACTCATGCATATAGTCCCATGTCCTGAAATTATTTAGTAAAATAGATCGCAATATAGTCCTGCAGCTGCGTCTCTCTGAGGAGTGAGCCAAGTTATTGTAATAACATCGATTTCCAAGCGCTTAGAGACCTGCAGGTGATTGGGCGCGCTATAAATCTAAATTAACAATAACAATATTCCCTAGCCCTTGTGGGACACCCCTGGGGCCAAGATAAAAAAAATATTGTGAAGCTGCAATCCTGCGGTACTTCCGCTGTGTATAACCGATGTGAGACGGGCACATTGTCCTCTTTGAAGCCTATAGAATCCCATCTCCCTGGGGGCCTAAATAAGTGAGTGTGTGCAAATTGGAAGTTATATCATGCACTCAGTCATTGGTATGTATTGCAACTCAAAGGTTTGTAGCACAACTAGTTTGATTCAGTTTATGGAAATGTGCAGCTATTAGGGTGTATACATGTTTAAATTAAACTGGTTGTTGAAGCTTGGGCCTACCAGCACTAATTTGTGGGGAACAACATTTACTTTTCATCAGGAACCTAGACAAAATCAAGACTTGGCAACTTTGGTATCTGAAACCCGCCAACATTCTGTACTGCCAGACACAGGATTCTAAGCTAAAATTTGGGCACCAGTTTTGGAGTGTTCAGTATTCTGTCATGTTAACTGTTCTAGGGTAATGCATGTGATGTTTTGGTCGATAATGCGGACGAGCTCCGTGATATCTGAGCTGGGTTGGGTGCTTGGGCAGTGTTCAATCTAGTATGTATCACTGGCAGATGTGGATGTGGTCCATTACATGCAATTAGATGCATATTGGCTATGCTTGGGCGTAGGTGGAGCGGTTAATGTTTTGACCTTTCAGCTGCTACTAATGTAATGGTCTGAATTTCAGTGTACTGCTCGTGGCTCTAAGGTAATGATTAAGAAGTTGCAATTCCATCTAGTTACTGTTGATGCTCATTTCTTGGAGTGTGACTACCTTGTTTATCGAGTATTTTAAACATGGACTTGCTCTTCAATACTTTCACAATGTTTTGAAAATGACTATATTTGATCACCTGAAATGCTAAGACCACTGGGGGTCCAATGCAGGGGTGTGTAATTTATTAAAATATCTATTTACAAAAGAAGCAAAGGTGCACCACCCAAAGACCCCAATCAACACAAACAAATCAATTGTCCATATCGAAAAAAACGTTTTCCATATTTTCTTTTTTTCTTCTTTATTTCATTTTCATTTCGGAAAAAATACTGCGTTCAACACCAAGAACAGCCGACGTGTTTCGTCTTTATACAGGATTTCTTCAGAGCACTAATATAGGATGGAATCAAACCACTTCTTATGCTTTTTGAGATAACGGAATCCCTTCTGGTATCAGTTCCCTGTCCAGTGAAGTATTGTTAGTAACCTTGCCCTGTATACATCTAGACAACAATAGTATCCAGCAGGGGCACTTCTCACTTTCAAAATAACTAATGAATGACCCCTGTCAATTAATAGAGAACTAATAACAGGAAAATTCAGTGAAGATTGTTTTCCAATCTTGAAACGACTGACAATTGCCAGGAGCAATGTTCCCTCTAATTTTTTTTCTCTGTGTGCGGCAGTGGAGGGTCTCTGTGCGCTGCAACCATGGCTATGTGCGCCATGAACCGAACCTCGCGTGTCTGCGGCGCCAAATGCCACTCGTTTTTTGTGCCTTTCTGCCCTCTGTCCCACTCTTTTTTTTTTAAACTTTATTCGAATGTTCATAGTAACATCCATAAAAGCACATTTCAATAAAATTTACAATTGATGCATATAATTCAGATATTACAAAAAATCACATGAAGTAAAAAGTTTACAGGCAGAATACACAGTAAAAAGGAAAAAAGAATTTTAAATAGCTAAAAAGAACTCTCGACAAGAACACAATTATCCCTCCATGCTTTTCCTGAATTTGACCGCAAGTTTTAAAAAAACTGCATACAAACAAAATGCAATCACTACTTAGTAGATGGAGATAATAAAGTGGTGGTCGAATTTGTGCAAAGTTCAGCTGTTTGAGTATTGATTTTAGATATAATTTCCGGGGTACCAAATAGAAAGGGCAGATGAATAAAAAGTGTGCCAAATCTTGCGTAGACTTATCGTCTCAGCCGCAAGATGGCAACACTTGGCCTCGATGGGCCCCCCTCGGTACTGCCAGTAGAAGATGAAATAAGTCTAGGCGGAACCTTGTGAGCAGAAAACGGTCATAGCCTGACAGGGGCCATGACAGGTACGGTTCCATGTGCACAGAGGTTTTTACAAGTACATGTTTCCGTACACTGTCTTTCTTTAATTCGGCCTCCTCCCGGGCTAAGTACCTGAAAGAAATAAATGACTTCCTCACAGAGGTAACATCAGATTTTCTAGTAAGTTCTGGGGTTACAAAGAGATCAGGGCGCCCTAGTTCAGTTAAACATTTTCTAATATATTTGAGCCAGGGGACTTTAGATCCATTTTCCCATGTTATTGCTTCTTTTAAAATTTGTTGGGTAAGGGGTGTTTCTGTCCCACTCGTTTTTTGTGCCTTTCTGCACTCTGTCCCACTCGTTTTTGGTGCCCTCCTGCCCTCTGTCCCACTCGTTTTTGGTGCCTTTCTGCACTCTGTCCCACTCGTTTTTTGTGCCTTTCTGCCCTCTGTCCCACTCGTTTTTTGTGCCTTTCTGCCCTCTGTCCCACTCGCTTTTGGTTCCTTTCTGCCCTCTGTCCCACTAGTTGTTGTGCCTTTATGCCCTCTGTCCCACTCTTTGTTGTGCCTTTATGCCCTCTTGCCCTCTGTCCCATCGTCTTTGGTTCCCTTCTGCCCTGTGCCCCACTCTTTTTTGGTGCCTTTCTGCTCTCTGTCCCACTCGTTTTTGGTGCCCTCCTGCCATCTGCCCCACTCGGTTTTGGTGCCCTTCTGCCCTCTGCCCCACTCGTTTTTTGTGCCCTTCTGCCCCACTCGTTTTTGGTGCCCTTCTGCCCAATCGCTTTTGGTGCCCTTCTGCCTTCTGTCCCACTCGTTGTGCCTTTATGCCCTCTGTCCCACTCGTTGTGCCTTTATGCCCTCTGTCCCACTCGTTGTGCCTTTATGCCCTCTTGCCCTCTGTCCCATCAAGACAAGACAAGAAATACTTTATTCGGTTCAATTTACAAAAACCATAAAAGTACACAAGCATGAAAAACTGGTCCACAAGTCAACAGTGATAAAATACAGCATAAAAAGGAAGGAAATACCCATTGAGATATGCAACACATAATGAAAAAAGTTTAAAAACAACAGTGTATATGGCAATCAAAAGAAAAACTCATTATGAGAATTTAAAAAGACTTGATTCAGGTAACAATGGTCGGCATTAGTGAGGGGTCATCTAGCACCAGGTGATCTTTTTGCTAAGTCTCACCGCTATGGTTAGAAATTTAGCCACGTTATAAATTTCCCATATTTCAGCTAAAAGTTGAAGGTACAACAAAGCTGGCTTGACTTGCCTAAAACTTTTCCCTTTTAGCAAGGGTATAATGAACTTTTTCCTAATGCCTTTAAAGTGCTCACAGAAGAACAGAAAGTGAACAGTATCCATAATCGAACAACCGTCACATTTGCACAGATCTAGGTCTGTACCCCTGGTCCAGCCAGGGCGGCCAGAAATTAGTAGGTGAATCTTGTTCAATCGGAACTTAGTTAGAAGATACCTATGGTTGGAGTTGTTAACAACCTTAAGGTAAGGTTCCAGATCGTGGCCAGAGGAAACAATCAATTGATGGGTCCTGACAGAGGGCTTTAACAGCTCCCTGCCTTCTCTGTCCATTCCTCTGGTCAACAGAAAAGTGTTTTTAACCCATTTCAAATTCACCTTTCACCAGACTCGAAGGTTTGTTAAACAATTCAGGCCGACCGAACTTCTCGCACATCTGTTGTACATATTTCAACCAAGGGATTTTTCCCCAGTGATCTAGCATTAGGCAGTCTTTTAAAATTTCATGGTTCACTTCAAGCTCTAGGTTAAGCCAGACTGATATCCATTTTAAAATGGGAGCCATGGCTATTCTATCCTCCAAATAGTCCACGCCGCATTCCTGGTGGACAATGAAGCTAGCCGTGGATCTTGGGAGGGAAAGAAGCGTTTAAAAAAAATTATCTTCCGTAACCTGAAGCGATGTAGCTGGCCTGAAGCCCCACAAGTCAGCACCATACATAGCGATGGCAGTACATTTAGCAGCATATACTTTTAAAACTGCCTCAATGGGCTTCACCCCTAATTTACGTGAAAAACCCAGCACCGCAGAAATGGAGCGTGCCAGGGCTGTTTTTTTTCTCCAATATTTGTGGGTGCCACGTTGAGCATTCATCAAATACAACCCCCAAATAGGGAAATCTGGGGACTCTTGACAACTTATGCCCGTTGCAGTACAATGACATCACATTTTTTTTGGCCTTCACTTTATGGCCCACCACCATGACATGGGATTTGCCAAAGTTAATACTTCAAGATTATTCATAAAAACATAAAAAGAGTTCAACAGACATTGAAGTCCCACTGCAGTTCTAGCTAGGAGAGCGGCATCGTCCGCGTACAGTAAGGCTGGCAGTAGGTATTTCCCTGCCCTCGGGATGTCCTTACACGCTGCGCCCAGGACTCTACCCAAGTCATTTATATATAGTGTAAAGAGCAGGGGAGCAAGAATGCATCCCTGCCTTACACCATTAATAATGCTAATTTTATCCGTGCAGTTCCCCTTTCTGTCGTAACGGACCGTAGCAGTAAGGTTCCTATGGAGGTCTGCTAGGAAGTACACAATATTTGGGTCTATTCCAATGTTAAGGAGTTGGCCCCACAACTTGGATCTGTTTACTCGGTCGAATGCCGAGGACAGATCCATGAAGGCAATATACAAAGATCCTTGCTTAACTAAAGTGTACTTCCCGATAAGCAGTTGTAAATTTAAGCTTTGGTCAATGGTACTGCGCCCCTTTCTGAAACCGTACTGTAGAGGAGAAAGAGTATTAGTCTCCTCTAGCCAATGGGTCAGTTTGCCTAGGACCACTCTCCCTAAGACCTTGACCGCAGAGTCAATAAGGGATATAGGTCGGTAATTGCCAGGGTCACCCCATCCCCTTTTTTGTAGATAGGGACAATTACCGACAGAGTCCATGACTCTGGAATGCCTGTCCTAGAGACTCTATTAAAAACATTCGCTAAGACTTTGGACCAAAATAAAATGTCAACTTTAAAAAGATCAGAGGGAACGCCATCTGGTCCAGGAGCTTTATTACTGGTCATCATACCAATGGCCACGGCCACCTCTTCCTCGTTCACGGTCAGTGTATAAGGCAATTGGGGGAATGCAATCATGCCTTCTACCCCCAAGGACTCTTGTTCGTAAACGGACCTAAAGTGCAAGTGCCATTTATCTTCTTGGATTCCACAATCCAATTCATTGTTACTCGGATCTGAAAAATAGGGTTGATTAACCACAGCCCAGAACTTGGCACTATTTTTCAATACATCGATTGAGGTCAGGTCGGCCCAGGCATCCTCTCTAATGTCACGCCGCCTTCTTTCAATGGCAGTCTTATATTCTTTCCTGAGAGTGGCCACGAGCAATCTATCTACTGGTTTAGACTTGAGTGCTACCTTAAGTTTATGGTTAGCCGCTGAGCAGTTCTTGTCAAACCAGCCTTCCTTCCCTTGTGTTCTACCTTTACCCTGACACGTCAGGTGTGAGAGAATATCGAGGCAAACCTTTTTATACGCCTCCACTACTTGACTGTCCCCAGCCTGGTCATCCATACATAGCTTTAAATCCTCCCTACTGCTAAGGCAGAGGTTACAGAAAGACTCTTCTGGAATTAGCTTACACCATTTAATTCTGCGTGCTTGGTCAGTCGACCGCATATCCTGTTTGTCTACAAAATTTGGATGGCTTTCCTTGGTAACGATTATGTTCTTAGCTTTTAATACAACAGGATTATGGTCGCTGAAGTGGGACCGCACAACCAAATAGCTACTAATTTGGGCTCCACAACTACTACTAAGAAAGATGTAATCAATCACAGAGCCACTACCGTGGCCTATAAACGTGGGGATATCCTCATCACACCCATTTGGGAGTATTAACCCATTTTCGGGCAACAATGATTCTAAGAAAATGCCCTGCTCTGAATGTTCGAAATGGATGTTTTCCTCGTCCGGGGCACCAAATAACACATTTGGGGGGCATTTATCCTGACAACAATGAACATTAAAATCTCCCATTAACAAGATGGTACATTCATACTTTATGGACTCTTTAAAATTTACCAAGAAGGAACTTAACATCAGGTTACTGACTGGACTGTCTGTCAAAAGAATTATAAAAATGTATAACCAAAACATTATAATGACCCCTATGAGTAATTAAAACTGCAAGACAATAAGAGAGAGCCAGTAGCTATTTGCGTATATATACCCGAGATTTTAGCAGAGATCAACATAACCAGTCCCCCTCTGGCCCGCCCCCGCATTGATCCAACAGCCGGTAGGGAGAAAGTGGTAAAACCATCCACTGTCAGTATATTTTGAGTGTCCCAGGTCTCCTGTATAGATATTATGTCCATGGAACCTATGAAGTCCCGCCAAATCGGATCATCCACTTTATTCTTGAGACCCGCAATGTTCCATGTTGCCAGGGTAATCTCCTGTCTGCCCGGTGCCTTATCCATTTTTTTGCACAATAGGGCCCCACCTTCGACGCCCTCGTCAAAGGTTGGAGTTAGATGTGACACCCGCATATCCACAATACTATTTTCCTTTTGCAAGGGGTTGGGGGAATATTAGACCTTTGTGTCAGTGGGGAGCCCTGTTTGTCAATCGACCCAATCCAAGGTTGGCAGACATTCATATCGATTAGCAGTTGGGCAGTTAAAATAATTATCATACCCATTTATAGTCTGATGGTAATGATATGGATGACTATTCTGAGGCCCCGTGACAAATGGCAATGGTCTGCCTCTTCTTCTCCCAACCAAATTCCATTCCTCATCAACACCCTTATCCCAGCCGTAAGGTTGCGCCTCCCATGGGGGATTAAACCTCTGTCTGGCTTTTTGCTCATGTGGGCCCCTTAACCAACTACATCTTTTATCTACTTGATTCCCAGGTAGGTAGAAATAAGAAAGAGGCCTAGCAGTAACAGTACTTGCTTGAAAGCAAGAGGTTCCTCTACATATGTGTTCTACCACCTGTGTGTTCTCAAAAGTGACCACGATACAATCCCCTTGTAAGTTTTTTCTATTCCCGCCCACCCATGGTGTTCTCTCCACCATTAAAATATTGCTTGGAATTTTCGGCGGTAGGGGATGATTTTTAGAGAGCCAATGGCACACTTTATTTTTCAGAGCCTGGTAGGATTCTACTTCAGAAGGTGAAATTTCCGTGACTCCAGTAAGAATCACTACATAAGGGCAGGCTTCAGGGGGAAGATGGATGTTTCTTCGGGCCGCTGCCTTGACTCTTGGGGCCGGGTCCGGGTTTGGAGTCGGGGGTGTGGGATCAATAGATTTGACTTGGGAGTTGTCTTAGGTTGAGTTGAATTCACTGTTTGTTTAAGATCAGGGATCTTTATTTTAGCGTCTCCCATGTTTAAGGTATTGCTAGGGTTCTTGAGAACGTTATTATTAACCACAGTGACACTTTTACCAGCCACAGATGGCTTATTAGCTGTATTTGCCCGATGTGGTGCCTTGGTGTTCAGGTTAAAGTTTGGGGCACTTATATCCTTGTGAATGTTTTTCAATACAGTTTCTAAGCAACGTAGCCTAACCTCTATGGGTTCGAGTAGGGCTTTTAACATATTAAAGATGTTATTGTTTACCATGCTTAGCCCACTCCCATCCTGGGTACATTTGGCTGAATTATTGACTTCCCCACTTAGTTCCAGAATTTCCTCCAGACTATTGTCTATGATGGTATCATCTGGGAGACTTAGTGGCAAGCCTATTTGTGTCGAATGCACCCCCCCAATGTCATTTGCACAGACTGCTAAGTTATTATTCACAGTTACCGGTTCTAAGATGGTTTCGTCCCGGGTGTGAGCAGTCTGTGCTTTCTTCTCTTTATCGGTGGTGGATTTACTAGCCCTTTGTTTAGGGATTGCCCCCTCTTTCAGACCCCTTTGATTTGTGGCGCTAACAAGAGATTGATTATCTAGCTCATTACTATCTAAGCCACTCTCTATCATAAGGTTAAGATTAGGGGTGGCCTCCAAGTCCTGTTGTGAACTTGAGACGTCAAGATCCCCAGCATTATGTATCATCACAAGAGTATTGGGACGGGACTCGCTATTGGGCGTACGTGCCTGGGCAATGAGACCTAAAGAAGATCTCTTAGCCCTTGCTAGATCTTGGGACACCCTCCTGTCCATTAATACAATCCCCTCGTCAATTAAAGCATTTGTACGAATGATAAAATCGTCCAGAGTACCAGTTAATTTTTTCGCTCCTGCAACAGCCATGCTTCTGGTCTCCCGACGATTCATAACAGACCCCACTGGTAGTCGCAAATAACAGTTACAAATATTAACACTGTGATAACAGGCCCATATGATTGGCACTTAACAATGAAAATCGAAGTAACAACCCTGTTGCTTGAAGTACGATATATACAAGCTTACTGTATTCTATGTCCAAATGTTTCTGGGCTGAAGGTGATCGAGTAGGGGTTGTGGCCCAGGCCAGGCTCCTCAGGCCTCTGAGGGCCACAGAGGGCCCGCCCTTTGCCCGGGCTTAGCCCCGGGCGCGGCTGCCGCGCCGCGGAAGACAATATAGAAGTTATATGGGAAATGACGCGCTGGGGGGCGGGGCTTGCAGGGAGAGCGGGCCAGGTGTCAACTATTGGCCGGGCAGGGACTCCTGGTAGTTGGAGTCCCTGCAGTTGCTCGCAGCCCTGCAGCTCTTCCCCTTTGCTCCCCGACAGCGCCTACAACAGGGACTAGTTCACCCCAGGATCCTTGCAACGAAGCGGGACCCGCGCAGCGGGTCCGGCGAGGGATGGCGTTCAGGGCAGGCACAGCAGCAAGCTCTCGGGACAGGAGTCCACAGTCCACACAAATGAAGGGCAGTTCCAAGAAGGCAAGCGTCTCATCGTTTTTGGTGCCCATCTGCCCCACTCTTTTTTTTGGTGCCTTTCTGCACTGTCCCACTCGTTTTTTGTGCCTTTCTGCCCTCTGTCCCACTTGCTTTTGGTGTCCTCCTGCCCTCTGCCCCACTCGTTTTTTGTGCCCTTCTGCCCCACTCGTTTTTGGTGCCCTTCTGCCCTCTGCCCTCCTGCCCTCTGTCCCACTCGTTTTTGGTGCCCTCCTGCCCTTTGTCCCACTCGTTTTTGGTGCCCTCCTGCCCTCTGTCCCACTCGTTTTTGGTGCCCTCCTGCCCTCTGTCCCACTCGTTTTTGGTGCCCTCATGCCCTCTGTCCCACTCGTTTTTGGTGCCCTCATGCCCTCTGTCCCACTCGTTTTTGGTGCCCTCATGCCCTCCGGGCCACTCGTTTTTGGTGCCCTTATGCCCTCCGTCCCACTCGTTGTTGTGCCTTTATGCTCTGTCCCACTCGTTGTTGTGCCTTTATGCCGTTTGTCCCACTCGTTGTTGTGCCTATATGGCCTTTGTCCCACTCGTTGTTGTGCCTTTATGCCATCTTGCCGTCTGTTCCGCTCGTTCCCCAGCCGCTGTAGCCTCTCTTATAAGTATTGCTGATAATCCGAGCCCATTCACGGGCTCCGATTAACAGCAATACTTAAACAAAATGCCACAGTCTGCCTCGCTCTTTACTAACAAAAGGGTAGACACTTTCCAAACTCAGCGTGTGCTAAAGTAGACGCTGTGTTTGGAAAGTGTCTACGCTTTTGTTAGTAAAGTGCGAGGCAGACTGTGGCATTTTGTTTAGTATTGCTGTTAATCGGAGCCCGTGAATGGGCTCTGATTATCAGCAATACTTAAACAAAAGGCCACAGTCTGCCACGCCTCCACACAGCAGTAAGCCCGCAAGCGCCACAATTGCACCAGCCCCCCCCCCCCCCCCGCCTCCTTACCTGAACTCCTCACGCCCGCTCCGCCGCCACTGGGAAAAGTGCCTTTATGATCGTGCCGCTCGCTTTTTAAAAGCGGCGGGCGGCGCGACTCTCTAGGGACGTCCTGTGTGCCAGGGGAGGTGCACGCGGCCTAGTGGGAACACTGGCCAGGAGTATTAAACACTACATTTCATGAAGGAAGTAAGTGGAAAAGCTGTAGTCCAAGAAGTTAATCAAATTTTCAATCGAGATAAAGAATTTAAGATGGGTTCTGACAAGTTAAGGTCACATGACTATTGTGTCAGCAGTAAGAGTATGCGAGAGAGGGAGAACATATTGTGTTTTAGCTGTGGTAGCAAGTTGCATATAAGTAATGCTAGAAACTGTTCTGATGTGAACCAAGCATGTTCTAAGTGAATAAGAAAGGGCATTTTGCCATGGAATGCAAGTCAGGTAAGAACAAAAAAATGAATGGTGAGGTAGTGGCGCACAATCAAAAAATGGCTCATCCACATCCTGGTATCCCTTATTAGCAGGGTGGTTGGTTAGAATAAACAAGCATTTGCAATGCAATAGGTCTCACATTAGGAAAGTTTGAGCTATTGGTATTGTAAATTAATTTTTTTAGGTTTCGGCTACCGTCGCACTGCGTAAGCAGTGGGCGGAGCCGAAATCTTTTGTTAGTATTATGGGGGCCTGAACACGCCCCTCTTCTCCATTGGCTGGCCTCGTTAATGCTGGCCAGCCATTAGAGGAGAGGAGCGTCACTCAGTTCAGGGCCCGCCTTGACGCGATTCGGGGGCGTTTCTGGGTCTTTTTTTAAGTCCCTTCCTCTTCTCTTCCCATTGGCTGGAATTTTACCTTCCAGCCAATGGGAAGGGGAGAGCACGCCCCCGAATCCCTACAGGACGCTGTGCTTTCCAAGCAGCGTCTACCGAGGCCATGCGGTAAGCCTCTGCCCCCCTGTTTGTGCTGTTGTTTCTTGTTTTTGTATTAGGGGCCCCCGGCAATGCTCTCAAATCATCCCTGTACCTCCACGGGGGAATCACAGCGTCGGCCTTGTGAAGCGCCGCAGGCGTTTGTTTGGTATGGCTCCATGGTGCAGCTTTCGACGTGTGGCGCAGCTTGCAATACCTTCCGTGTGTCCTGTCTCGCCGGGTTGTTGCTAGTGCCCTTCTATAATTAATCACCTCATCCACGGCACCGGGTCATGTCTCCCTTCAGCGCACCGCAGTTAAGTTGGAGTCAGTTTTTGCATGCAGCGGGTCTCTCTCCCAGCACCGCATTGTCTGTGCCTCTGAACCGGTGCTTCAATGATATTGGGCCATGCACCTTACTGTATGTCCTCTCGCCTCTCAGCCCATGGCACGCGTCATGTGTAGTCCCTTGCCTCTTATTTTTGTATTAGGGCCCCCCGCAATGCTCTCAAATCATCCCCGTTCCTCTGAAGGGGAACCGCAGCGTCTGCCTTGCGTAGCGCCGCAGGCGTCTATTCAACGTGGCCCCAGGGTGCAGCTTTCGGTGTGTGTGGCGCAGCTTCCAATATTCAGCGGCAGCAACTGGTATCTGCTCTTTTTCTCGTGCGCCTCTGTCTCTGCCCCTGAATCTTATCTGGTGCCGGCTCGAAGTACAGAATCCAGGAGCAGGCGGGTGCGTGCTTGCGTTGCGCTAACATCATTGAGTGCTCTTCTTCCCCCACATGTGGAGGCTGAGCTTTCCCTCTGTGACCCCGGCCCAAGAACCGCGAGCAGGCTGCTGAGTGAGCAGAAAGTCGCAGGTGACAAGAAGCTGCATCATTTCATCGATATCACGAAGCAGGGCCAAAGGGACAAGCACTGAAGCTCCTGCTGTGCAACTGGTAGGTTTTAATACCGCTTCTACCACCCAATCAACCCCGAGCAGAGCACTTACGAGCCGTTTGGAAAAAATGACTTGTCAAACATCGCGACTTCAGACTGTCAGCCCGACGTGAATGAAAACCAAATTCTGCAAATTTGGGCTCTGACTAGGGCCTGGGTACCTAAGGTGCAACAAACTGAAATACCTCAGAAGATGAAGGAAGTCCTGGCTACACCTGTCTCTGACTTAATGCTGAATGGTATTTTAATACCATTTCATTTTGCTTTGTGACAAGACAACGGTGCATGCACCTGCAATGTGGATTCTGATATTAGTGTTGCTGTACAAATCTGGGCAACACGCTCCCCTCCCGACTCCCGCCTCAGATGTTGAAGCTGCCTGCTCTGAACCATAGCGGTAAGTTCACTTCATTTTGCTCTGCTTCAGGATCCGCTGCTGCCAGTCTCCCTTTACATCTGCGATGCCCTAGCCTGCTGCTGCTCCTGAGAGCGCCACCTCACACCTCCTTTTCCCTGTCTGGATCCCAGTTTGGGCTGTCACGTGCTCCTATATTATGTACTCTGATTTTTTTTTTACTTTTGGTGTGCACGGACCCAGTGGCTATGTGTACGTGCTTTGCATGTTTATAGTCAGTCACTCAGTGGGAAGGTGTGTCGCTGGTAGAAGGGGGCCCGCAGCGTGTCGGCCGGCACGGAGTAGGGTGCATGGAGAAGCTTTGACTGAGTCCTCTTTTACGCAACAACCCTCACGTTTCGAGTCTACAAAAATACAGCGTGTCTGCTGGTTTCGTATGATTATGAGAAGTGATCTGGTAACTAAACTGCACTCTTCGGAACCAGAGATCCGAGTTTGCAAATTGGTTGCTTCTGCTCTGCGTTATGTGATCCTGCCCAAATTACCCGAGTGTCTTCATCTGACCCGCGTCTCTTGCCTGGCAAAAATAAATGGGATTGCCTCAGTGCATTATGTAAAGCTTGATTGTATGTTCTCCATGAAAAACATACTTGTAGTTAAAAAATAACTGTCCGCGCTATATAAAACTTTCTAAATAAATAAATAAATAAATAAATAATGATGGTAAGTGATGAGCATTATACGTGGTAGGTTGTATATGAGGCGCACTTGTTTACAAGTTGGATTCTGAACCAAACCGACACATCGGTGATTGCTGGCCATTTACTTAACCCTCAGATGTCTTTAATGCGATTAAATTGTGCGAATGACTCGGTGAAGGCTTGTATCAGCTGTGCTCTTCTGCTTCTGCTTCTGCTTCAGTTTCAGTTATTTGTTTGCTGCTGGGACGATTCTTGCACGGTGCTTCAATCAGACGATGTGTTTGTGTGTGTCTGTGTGAGTTTTTATGTGTGTTTATGTGTGACAGGTGTATGTGCCTGATGCGTTCTTAAAGAAAGAGCAACAATATTCTTTATTAGTCCAACACAATATGTTTTCGTACAGGTGGTGTTGTAAACCCATGTAAATAAGAAGGTGCTTTCATTTGTGAGAGTGAAGAAAAAGGAAAATCAGTAAAATAACATATTTGCCCAAGATCACACAATTTAGTTAACCCAGAAGCTGCGATGGATGCAGGCTTTCTGGTTTTACTTTGTCCCAAAGGCAAGACCTATTGGCTATGCCAATGCTTGTTATTTTAAAGTAATAGTTTCAGTATGCTATAAAGGATGCAAATCTGTTTTCACCACTCACCTTGCATGCAGTATTAATTAGATCATCTCAGATTGAAGATTCCAGCATCTTTGTAGCCTTTGGTTCTGCAGAGTACTTCCTAAAGAAAGATGGGAATGGGCAGGATTTCAGGATGTTGAAGAATAGTTATTTCTGTCTCCGTTTCATTTTCAGTTCTGTAGCAAGAACTCTAAACATAACCAGCATTTACAATGCAACGGTTTCGCCTTTGGAAAAGTTAGAGCTATTGGCAATGTAAATGACTGCCATTTATTTATCTGTTTTCAAAACCAACACATAATACAGATTTTGTCATTTACAATGCCAATAGCTCAAACTTTTCCAAAGGCGAAACCGTTGCATTGTAAATGCTTGTTTTATTTATGTGTTTGTTTTGAAAGGCAAAATTAATAGCTTTGTCATTTACAATGCCAATAGTTTTAACTTTAGCAAATGTGACACCTATAGCATTTGTAATGCAATATGTTGTATTTATGTGACTTCGATGTATTGATAATACAAATAACAATGGCTTAAACATTTTTTTAATAATTAATATTAAAAAAGTTATTGTAATTTATAATGGCAATAGCTTAAACGTTTGTAAATAACTTTTGTGAAGATTATGTTCAGTGTATTTTATTGTGATGAATATCCAAGAACAGAAGTGAAATATTAACATCTTTTTGTGACATTTGTAATAAAGCTTGAAACATTGAGAGAACATATTTTAACCAGTTGTTGAATGGTTGCACAGATCGATGCTGTGGTGGCGACGAGTGATGTTGTGGCGTTCAGTGATGCTGTGGTAGCGCATACGGATGCTGTGGTGCCCCTGAGTGATGCTGTGGTGCCCCTGAGTGATGCTGTGGTGCTCCTGAGTGATGCTGTGGTGCTCCTGAGTGATGCTGTGGTGCCCCTGAGTGATGCTGTGGTGCCCCTGAGTGATGCTGTGGTGCCCCTGAGTGATGCTGTGGTGCCCCTGAGTGATGCTGTGGTGCCCCTGAGTGATGCTGTGGTGCCCCTGAGTGATGCTGTGGTGCCCCTGAGTGATGCTGTGGTGCCCCTGAGTGATGCTGTGGTGCCCCTGAGTGATGCTGTGGTGCCCCTGAGTGATGCTGTGGTGCCCCTGAGTGATGCTGTGGTGCCCCTGAGTGATGCTGTGGTGCCCCTGAGTGATGCTGTGGTGCCCCTGAGTGATGCTGTGGTGCCCCTGAGTGATGCTGTGGTGCCCCTGAGTGATGCTGTGGTGATGCGATAGGGGGAGGGCGATGGATAGGGGGAGGGCGATGGATGTTCTCAGTGGCCACGCGGCTCACTGAGAACATCAAAGCGGCCGCGAAAGTGCTCCCAAAGGCTGCAGGCGGACAAATGGTGCGCGCGCCCGGTGTGCACAGCATGGCTGGGGTACGTTGTGTTGTGGAATAGTAGAGGTTGCAGAGACGAGGTGGGTTGGGGAGGGAGGGAGGAGTGACTGGCAGTGTAGAACGCAGCGGACGTGTGGGACAGTGCGGGATTTTGTGCCTTGGCTCTGTGACCAGCTACATACAACAAATGAAAGATTCTGCCTTGGTATTTTTGTGGTCTGTCTTGACATATGCTCGTGCAAGTTGTGTGTTGTGCAGTTCCCAGGTGCCTTACTATCATTAGTGCACGAGGTGCAGCAGCCCAGGGCTGGGGGGGACGGCTGTATCCCAAATTATGACTGTATTTTCTTACCCAAAAGGGACTGTTCATTTCTCTTACCTGCATTACAGGTCGCAACAGCCAATTGCCTTCATTTCAGCACGTGTCTTCATTTTAGTTTGTTCTTGTATGTTTGTGATCGGCTCTGTGGCCCTGTGTGAACCAACCTGTGGGTTCATGTTTGAATGTGTTCTGTTTGATTGCATGATTGCGTAAAATAACTTTGGTAGATGCTTCGCGTATACCGCCTAACTCGCCACATGAAGTCAGTCACCTCTAAGTGCTTTAATCGCAGTTGTAAATTTGGCAACCCAGAAAGTCAAAAGCATTTGCAGCGCAATAAGTCTCGCATTTACGCACGTTAAAGCTATTGGCATTGTAAATGACTGACTTTTATTTAGGTTTTAAAAAACAAAACACAATCTGCATTGTCATTTACAACGCCAATCGCTCAAACTCGCGAGATCTATTGCATTGCAAACGATTGTTGTGAGTCTTTAAAGAGGTGGTGGCCTACAAGTCGCATGTTGCAGAACTGGGAACTACTGGAGGCTGGAAGATGCACACTAACATATCCGGGTTTTCCTGGGGCATGGAGGGGCTCTTTAACGGAGCTAGGGAGTTCTGAGGCATGAGAGTGGCTTAGGACCAGAGCTAAATCTTGGTAACTCTGAACCATACAAGAGGCTAACGGACAGCGCAGGGAGTTTCCGCGATCTGTCGATGCACATTGCAACAGCGTGTTCTGGGAGGGTATCACGCTGAGTAAAGGCATTCTAGGACCTATGAGAGATTCACAGGCAGACTGGGACGTGCTGCTCTCAGAGATACTTGTATAAAGCATAATAATGTTGCAGAATGAGGCAAACAAGAATTCGAGAACAGACAGCATCAAGATAAGCTGGGAAGAACCTGCATTTAGAAACAAATTCAAACTCTGGAGGAAGAGTGTTTAGGGAGGGGTAGATGTTGGAAGTAACAAAGCAAAGTCATCGTGGGTTTCTTCAGCAGTGATGGCGAAGAGGCGTGCCGATGCAGTGAAGGGGTGAAATGAGACAGCGAGATGTTGTGATCAGGGAGCAGACTGGGATAAATCGCCCCTCCACAAGAGCTGCACAGGAGACGCCCCATTTGGAAGGATTCTGCGCCACCCACTTGTGCAATGTGAGCCAGAGCAGATCTTTATGCTGGACATACTGGTCGGACACCAAGGAGACGAGCGAGTGGCAGCTGTGTGCAAGCCCTTCTCGAACGTTGTTTAAAGGCACATTCCCATCAACAATCAGCAGGGGGCAGGATGACGCATCCAAGAAGACGAGCGCGCTCCTTCCAATAAGAAGCATGGAGGAGGAGGAGGATGCGGCCTAGGTGAGGAGGGATCTAAAGCACACAGGACGGCTAATAAATAACTAGCACCAGCAAAACTGTGCGTTCAGAAGGAGCACGACTGAAAAAACAGAAGTGAGATGCGGTGGTGAGCAGGCAGAGCAGGCAGTCTTATGTGGCAGCTGTACAGATCGGGGAGAAATTCCAGGAAACAAACGTCCTCTCAACACTGCTCTCTACAATGAAAGCTTCACTGATGTTACTAGAGCACTGCTGATTTTCTCTGCAATAAGCACTGGAGCGAAGGCAAGCTTTGAAATATATCTTGAGGATGTGGTTAGACAGCCAGTATCACTTCACGTACACACACATGCACGTGTCTGAAGGAGGGTGCGCTCGCGTCTGCCTCAGGGCATCGGGCGTGTTCACTCTAATAAACAGACTTGCATAAAACACACACACACACCACAAGGACTGCACCACACTGGCTCCCCGAGGGTTAGGGCAGATTCTTAGAAACGCACCGAAAATGCAGTACTACGAGTTGCCTTTCCATTTTCAGAGTGAATTCACAAAGGTAGAAATTCACCAGCATAGTTGTACTGCTGCAGTCAAACTTTGGGGTAGTGTGTACGTGGGTGATCCTAGGTGGACTCCCACGTAAAACGTTTAAGTGAACCGCTCTAATTTATCAATAATTTGCACATAAAGCTACCTCCATAATTATGCATGTACTAGAAGGGCTTTCTCGACAAACATTTTCTTTCAAGAGAAACGTCAAAAAAGTGTGAATGCAAGTATTGGGCAGGCTGGTGGCCTGAAGCGTCCGTGAAGCAGGGGGCGGGGAGCCGAACCCTTTGATGTAGCTCACGGCCTGGCGGCCGTGAAAAAAAGCAATTAGGGGGGGGAGGAGAAGTGAGGCCAGCGCGCACTGCGCACGCTGGGGAAGCCTGTGGGAGGGAGGCTGATGGCTTTGATGTGGGGAAATGCGCGTGCTTGTGTCCACGTGAACTGTCTTAAATCCACCGATGGTTTGAGAACCTATTTTGGCCACTAAAATTCTCCCCTATCCATTCCTACGGAATGGGATAGGCTCGACCTAAAAATAGTAATTAAGAAGGGCACTCAAGAAATGCAATAAGCTTTGACCCTCAGTTTGTCAGCATGTTTCTGCCCTACTCTGATAATCAGATTTGGCCTAGGGCGTTCGTCAGGATGGAAAAAACAATCACTGCCCCGGTGATAATCTATGTGGGTGTCTAATCAATTGTGACATGCACATATCTTGACTTAAAAGGTGAGTGCCTACTCGCCTGGCAGTGGAACAGTTAATGAGCTACCTGCGCGGGGTGTAATAGATAAAGTCCCAACTTAGTTATTTCTGCAGTGTATCACCAAGTATAATTATGTGAAGAGTTGATGCATCTTATTTCATTTGTAATACCAGAGAGAGCATATCTTTATAAAGTCAGGCCTTTTGATTTGGCATCTACCTCTTTGGTGTTCAGAAGATTTATGCACAACTTGTCTGGAAATATTCCTGGAGTGTTATGTTTCCAGGGCGACATTTTGATCTATGGAAATGATGAAAGCATGCATGATGAAAGATCGGAGAAAGGTTTTGAGAGTGCTGAAAATATCCGGTTTGACCTAGAAAAAAAAACGTGTATATTTTGTCAGGTGTATACTATTTGGGCCATCATGTGTCTAGACTAGGATTGATCCAGAAATGAAGATCTTAAGTGTGAATGTGGAAGCACCTGCACCTAAAGACAAAGATCAGTTGAGGTAATATCTGGGTTTAATTTCTGTTCTAAAACCAATGCTTATTAGATTTGTTAAAAGGTAGTACGAAATTTGTGTTATATAAGTGTCAGGAGGTTTTTAACGTTCAAAAAAAAAATTCACTTTTCCTTGGATCCTTTTTGATGCGCATGATGTGTTTTTTTGTAACTGCAAGTAATTTGGGGTTAGGAGCAGTACTGCTGCAGAGGAGGTGTGATGGTAGAAAGAAGAGAATTGCGTTTACGTCCAGGGCATTAATCAATCAATCAATCATGCCATTTGTATAGCGCACTACTCACCCTGGAGGGTCTCTAGGCGCTTGGGGGGAGGGGTATGCTACTGCTCGAACAGCCAGGTCTTGAGTTGTTTCCTGAAGGCGAGATGGTCCTGGGTCAGCCGAAGGTGGATGGGGAGGGAGTTCCAAGTCTTGGCAGCCAGGTAAGAGAAGGATCTTCCTCCGGCGGTGGCTCTTCGGATGCGTGGTACGGCTGCGAGGGCGAGGCTGGTGGACCGTAGCTGGTGGGTGGGCGTGTAGAAGGTCAGGCGGTCGTTGAGGTACTTGGGGCCCAGGTTGTGGAGAGACTTGTGTGCGTGGGTGAGGAGCCGGAACGTGATCCTCTTGTCGACGGGGAGCCAGTGCAGGTTCCTCAGGTGGCTGGAGATGTGGCTGCGTCGGGGGACATCCAGGATGAGTCGGGCGGAGGCGTTCTGGATGCGCTGGAGTCTTTTCTGTAGCTTGGCTGTGGTTCCGGCGTAGAGGGCGTTTCCGTAGTCCAGTCGGCTGGTGACGAGTGCCTGGGTGACCGTCTTCCTGGTCTCGGTCGGGATCCAGCGGAAGATCTTGCGAAGCATACGCAGGGTGTTGAAGCATGATGAGGAGACGGCGTTGACTTGTCTGGTCATCAAGATGGAGGGGTCCAGGATGAAGCCCAGGTTGCGTGCGTGGTCGGTTGGCTTGGGTGCGGTGCCCAGGGCTGGGGGCCACCAGGAGTCGTCCCAGGCGGAGGGCGAAGATCCCAGGATGAGGACTTCCGTCTTGTCCGAGTTCAGTTTCAGGCGGCTGTCCTTCATCCACTCGGCGACGTCTTTCATCCCTTGGTGTAGGCAGGTTCTGGCGGTGTCGGGGTCTCTGGTGAGGGAGAGGATCAGCTGGGTGTCGTCGGCGTAAGAGATGATGTTGAGGTTGTCCTGGCGTGCGATGGCTGCGAGAGGTTTCATGTAGATGTTGAAGAGGGTGGGGCTGAGTGAAGATCCTTGCGGGATGCCACAGATGACTTCGGTGGCCTCGGAGCAAAACGGGGGGAGGCGGACTCTTTGTGTTCTTCCGGCAAGGAATGAGATGATCCACTCCAGTGCCTTCTCTTGGATACCGATGTTGCTGAGGCGCTGGACTAGGTTGCGGTGGCAGACCGTGTCGAACGCAGCGGAGAGGTCCAGGAGGATGAGGGCCACTGTTTCCCCCTTGTCGAGCAGGGTCCGGATGTCGTCGGTGGCTGCGATGAGGGCGGTCTCGCTGCTGTGGTTGGCTCTGAAGCCGGACTGCGAGGGGTCGAGGGATCCGTTCGTCTCGAGGAAGGCGGTCAGCTGTCTGAAGATCTTCTCGATGACTTTAGCAGGATAAGGGAGGAGCGAGATGGGGCGGAAGTTTTTGAGATCGGTGGGGTCCGCTGTGGGTTTCTTCAGGAGGGCGCTGATCTCGGCGTGCTTCCAGCTCTCCGGGAAGGTGGCGGTGTTGAAGGAGGCATTGATGATGATCCGGAGTTGGGGTGCGATGGTGGAGTCGGCCTTGTTGAAGACGTGGTGTGGGCAGGGGTCGGTCGGTGATCCAGAGTGGATGGTGTTCATCGTGCGGGCTGTGTCTTCAGTGGTCACCGTGGTCCAGGTGCGAAGGGTGGCGGTGGGGGGCGTTGGTTCGACGGTTGGGTGCGTGGGTGGGGCGCCGAAGCTGTTGTGGATGTCGGCGATCTTGCGGTGGAAGAACGAGGCGAGGGAGTTGCAGAGGTCTTGTGACGGAGTGATGTCGTTGGTGCTGGGGTTGGAGAACTCCTTGACGATAGTGAAGAGCTCTTTGCTGTCGTGGGCGTTGTTGTCCAGTCGTTCCTTCAGGGATTTCTTCTTGGTGGTGGGGATGAGCTGGTGGTGCTTGCGGGTAGCGTGTTTGAGGGCGGTCATGTTGTCGGTGGTCCGGTCGAGGAGCCAGGCTTTCTCGAGGGTGCAGCAGGTCTTCTTGGAGTCCTTGAGGTCGTCGGTGAACCAGGATGCCTTCTTGCTTCTGGGTCTGCTGGGAGGGTTCTTTAGCGGCGCGAGGTCGTCGGCGCAGGCGGTCAGCCACTGTGTGAAGTTGCGGGCTGCTTCGTTGGGGTCCGTTGTGTTGGCGGGTGGGCTCTGGCTGAGGGAGGTGGTGAGCAGGTCTGCGGTGATCTTGCTCCAATTCCTGTGAGGTACCTGTTGCGGGTGGTGGAGGGTCGTGGATCTTTTGAAGCTGAAGTGGACGCAGCTGTGGTCGGTCCGGTGGCGTGGCTGAAGGTGATGTACTTGCTGGAAGAGAAGACGGGATCAAGCGTGTGGCCGGCGTAGTGGGTGGGGGTGTTGACCAGTTCCTTGAGTCCGAGGTTGGCTAGGTTTTCCAGCAGGGCGGTGGTGTTGCGGTCCTTGTTGGTCTCCAGGTGGAAGTTGAGGTCCCCGAGGAGGATGTAGTCAGTGGAGGGGAGGGCGTGCGGGCTGATGAAGTCTGTGATGTCTTCGCTGAATTGTGTGCGTGGTCCCGGGGGTCTGTAGACGAGGGTGCCTCTGAGGGTCGTCTTAGGGTGGGTGTGAATCTGGAAGTGGAGATGTTCGGCTGTGGCGAAGGAGTCGTTGGCGTCGGTCGTGATGCGGATGGTGTTCCTGTGGACGATGGCGATGCCACCTCCGGTCTGGTTGATGCGGTCCCTCCTGATGATCTTGCACCCGTCCGGGATGGCGATGGCGGGTGCAGAGGAGGCGTTCATCCAGGTTTCCGTGAGGAAGGCGACTTCCGGTGATGTAGCGTCGAGGAGGTTCCAGAGTTCCACGGCATGTCTGTGGACGGAGCGGGTGTTGATCAGGATGCACTTGAGGTGGTTGCTGCTGGTGTTTGTCTTGGCGGGTGCGGGGCAGGTTCGGAGGCAGGTGAAGGGTCCGTGGGTGCGTCTCGGGGTGGCTCGTCAGCAGGCGTGGGTCCGGCCGGCATTGAGTGCGTTGAGAGTGGCGGCGTCGTAGGTCAGTCGGGTCGTCTTGCCTCGGCGGGGAGGGCCAGGGGTCCTGGCGCTGGGCGCGGGCCAGGCGTGGACGGGCGCAGACGGGCTTACCTTTGGCGCACCTTCGGCGCTCAATCGGCGCTCCCGCTGCGCGCGTCCGCTGCGCGGTCGCTCTGGGGGCGTCATAAGTAAGGAGCCGGGAGGGAGGAGCAGCTGGGTGGCGGAAGCGGGGCGGCGAATGGAATCACGGGGGCGGGGCCGCAGGGAGGCAGCGGCGGGAAATTCCAAGAAGCAGCGGGAAATTCCCAGGAGCAGCGGGCAGCGAGCGAAGGAATCTGCAGGCAGGAGGCGGCGCAGGCAGGAGCGGCAGCAGTGAGTGGGGCGACCAAGCCCTGTGGAGGGCTGAGCGGTCAATTAATGCTGAACCCAATTATTCCATGATAGAAAAGGAAACTTTGGGTTTATGGTGGATTGTGCACTATTTCAGAATTTTTGTTTGAGGTCTCAATTTGTTTGGCATACAAATCACAAACCCATTGTGGATCCATTTAACACTAGTGGAGGTGGAAGAGCAGCTCCATGCATTGCCAAGTGGAAATAGTCTACAAGAATGTCAGTACAGTTTGCAATATATTCCTGGAAAACAATGTTATTGCTGGCTGTTTATCATGTTTGCCTAATGGGGTTGTAGAACAGGAGCCTGAGTGTAGAGAAGAGGTTTTGGAGTTTTTGTGTCTGGTAAATGTTGGCACTCACAGATCTTTGTCAGAAGATGAGTGTAGATCTGCGGCCAAGAAGGATGAGATCTGACAGGAGGTTAATAGATACACTTGCTGGCTCAAATCTAGAAGTTTGGATGAAATCTGAATTCTGTGTTCAAGATCTGCTGACGGATTGTCTATTGATAGTATTTTGCAGAGGTGTAAACGGTTAGTAGTTCCCCAAGGATTTAGATCCAAGATTCCTAATCTTGCGCATGAAGATCATACTGGGATGCGTGCCTTGAAAGAGGATCGGAGGAAATCTTTGGTGTCCTGGTGTTGACCATGCTGTAGAGCAGTGTGTGAGGTAATATTCACGTGTGTTGAGTGACGCACTTTGAGGTACCTTCGCCCATTACTGCAATAATAACTAGTGATGGAATATTCTTGATGTAAATTAGCATTTGATGTGTCTGGTCCATTTGAGAAGTTAAAAGGTTTACCCAAATATGACCTTATGTTGGTCACACGTCCTGAGCCATGATTTGCTGTCAAGGCTAAATTGAAGCTAATTATCAGGTGAAGCTCTGCTGCAGTACTACTTGTCTGTATATCTGATGAGACCTACAGTTGTTAGATGTTTGTGATTTGCTTATTCTGATAGATACATCTGCCAGTGGATTCCTCACCTTGTGAATATCCCCTGCGCAGCAGCCAATCCGAAACTTTTGTAGCTCTCCACGCCGGCAAGGTCATGGACGCCGTCACAGAGGGTACGACTCCGCTCGCGACCCCGCTGACGTCACTGGATCCATGATAGCGCCTCGTCGGCGTGATGACGTCAGTTCCCTTTTTTTCGCGCCGTCGACGCCAACAGTTTTTTGGGACTCTCCGTAGTTACTTTGTAATTCCTAGTATTCTCGTCTGTTCTTGTTTCCTTTCTAAAATGTCGGGAAGAAAGTCCGGTTTCAAGCCCTGTAGAGAGTGCGGGAAGCAAATGTCTATTACTGACCCGCATCAGGACTGTGTTTGGTGCTTGTCTTCCGATCACGATGTCGAAGAATGTGTGTGCTGTAGGAAGATGAACCCGAAGGCATTGAAAGAAAGGGAGACAAAATTGTTTATGGCCAAGATGAAGAAAAAAGAAAAGAAGGCTAGTTAAAGAAGGTCGAGGTCTCGATCCGAATCCAGGTCGGGTTCGAAGTCTGCTTTGGGGTATTCGAAGTAGAAGAGGCATAAGAAGAAGCATTCTTCGAGGCGCCACTCTGATAAAGAATCGGCGCCGAAGTCATCTTCTCCTCGGCGTCAGAGATGACGTCGATCCTTTGCCTTCGAATCTGGCTTCACCAGTGAAGGTTGTAACTTCTGAAGTCTAGGTCTCTCGATCTCTGACGCCGGCTCCCTCGGATTCGGTTCACTCTCTGAATCTTGAGGAGGTTGAGCATGAGGATCAGGAGCAGCCGGAGGATGTTCCTTTATTGGCGCCGGCTGGCCCGACTCCAGGAGCACCTGCTTCAGGTGCGACGCCCTGTAATTATCCTCCATTCCCGGCTCCAGGTCAGAACCCATCACGTTACCTAAACGCAATGTATGGCGTCTTTGCGAGGGCTATGTACCCATCCGGTGCACCTGCGGGTCCCATGGGTCCTTTTGCATTTAATTTGGGTGTTCCCCAAACTTATGCCCAGGCTCCGTTTATGCCAGCGAAACCGTCCTGGAACTTTCCGGTGCCAAGAGCCCCGACGCCGTATCGAGATTCTCCGGCGCCGTCTGGTCGTCCTAGTTTGGAGTCTGTGGTGCCGTCGGATCCGCGTTCGACGCCGATCCTGAGGCCGACTGAGTCGGTCGTGGAGCCTTCGACTCCAGCCCCCAGGATCCGCTCCAGGAAGGAAGCCCAGAGGGCTGCAGAGGAGAAATGCTATCGGCAAGAGATGGAGGAAGGTGAACTTCCTGAATCTGAACTATTTTGCGGAATTAAAGGACGCAAGTGGCCTTGATGTCTCACCTGAGTGGGATTTTTCTCCTGGCCCGCATGCTCCCTCTAAGGATGCAGCTCCCCAACATATGGTGGTGAGAAAAGCTGCGGAGTTACTGGACATTACTCTGCCTACCACGGAGTTTAAATCCAATCTTCTAACTGAAGTGTTGCATTTTCCCTCATCTGTGTCTGAACCTCTTTTACCATTTAATGAGGCAATTTTGGAGCCAGTGTTGGAGGTTTGGAAGAAGCCTTTATCTGCTCCTGCAGTCTCCTGGACTGTGGCACGGAGGTATAGGGTGGCACCTGAAGATCCAGAGTTTGTCGGCTCATCCTTCGCCTGAGAGCTTAGTAGTTCAGGCGGCTTGTTCAAAGAAGTCTTCAGGAGCTTTTCCTTAGGTTCCGTCTGACAGAGATTCAAAGCGCATTGACCAGTCCGCCAAAAAGGTATTTTCATCTGCAAGCATGGCGTTGAAATCTACAAATGCTACTTGCTTGATGGGAAGATATATCCATGCCTTGATGGATTCTTCTAAGCAGTTGCTGCCAAAACTGTCTGATAGATAAGAAATTTTTTCAAGAGGTTTTGGATGACACCCAGGCTGCAGCTCGTCAAGTCATCCAGAGCGGCTTAGATAAGGCTGACTCAGTGGCAAGGATAATGGGCTCTGCAGTAGCTACGAGAAGGGGGGCTTGGTTGAAGTCTTCAGACGTTTCTTCTGATGTGCAGGCTACTCTATTGGACTTACCATTCGATGGAACAGGACTCTGAATCTCTCAAGAGCAGCATCCGCCTTCTTACCAAAGATTGCAAGGCTACAGCCAGCAAGATCTCTTGGCTTACAGACTCAATCTAGAGGATCTTTCAGAAGGTATAGAGGATTTAGAAAGTCGTCCTTTCGTCCGTAAGGACAGCCTCGACAGCAGCAACAGCAGCAACAAAATACGCTGTACAAGTCCTATAGGGGAAAAGGCAAGAGGTCGTCCTTGAGGTCGTCAACCCTCCTCCTCCTCTTCTTCTACCTTGCCCCCTATCACCACAGCAAAGCAGCCCTAGATTCCCCATTTTAAATCATATTGGTCCTGTGGGGGTTGGCTGACCCATTTTCCGCGGGATTGGGAATCTGTCACTACAGACCAATGGGTTCTCAATCTTGTGGCAAATGGGTATGCTCTTCCCTTTCGGGAATTTCCTCCAAATTACCCTCCTTGCCAAGGGGCTTGCTCAGAAGAACATCTCCGTCTCCTACAGGAGGAAGTTCTGACCTTGTTAAAGAAAGGCGCGATAGACGTGGTTCCAGAGCAGGAAAGGGGTCAGGGATGCTACTCCCGGTATTTCCTGATTCCCAAGAAGGATGGCAGGTTGCGTCCAATCCTGGATCTCAGGATCTTGAATCTTTATCTGAAACAAGAAAAGTTCAAGATGCTCACCCTTGCGCAGGTTCTTCAAGCGTTGTTGGAAGATGACTGGATGGTGTCGCTCGACTTGCAGGACGCGTATTTTCATATTCCGATCCTGGAGTCGCACAGGAAGTATCTCCGTTTCTCGGTGGGTTCGCAGCACTACCAGTTTGCGGTCCTTCCGTTTGGAATTACTATTGCACCTCGAGTCTTTACCAAGGTGATGGCAGTGGTGGCAGCACATCTCAGAAGGTCGGGGATTCCGGTTTTCCCCTATCTGGACGACTGGCTAATCAAAGCAGAGTCTCCAGAGAACATGCTACATCATCTGCAAGAGAACTCAGTTGTTGTACAGGTTGGGTTTTTCGATAAATGTACCCAAGTCTCACCTGGTGCCCTCCCAGCGCAACCTGTTCTAGGTGCGGTACTGGACACATCTGTATGTCGTGCATTCCCTCCTCCTCAAAGGATTCACGACATACAGGAAATTATTCCCTTATTTTACAATGGAGTGGTTGTTCCAGTCCTGAAGGTCCTTCGCCTGCTCGGTCGGTTTGCTTCCTGTATTCTCCTGGTCAACCATGCACGCTGGCACGTGAGGGCACTCTAGTGGTGCCTCCGCAAGCAGTGGTATCAGCACAACGGGGATCTCAGAGAGTCTGAGGATCTCCAGAGAAACTGCAGCGGATTTGTCTTGGTGGAGCGTGGAGGGCAATTTGTCTCAAGGAAAGCCCTTTCATCTGTCTCCATCGGTTGCCACGGTGATAACGGATGCCTCCACTCTATTGTGGGGTGCCCATCTGGGGGATCTGGAGATCAAGGGTCTTTGCTCTCCAGAGGAAAGTTTACTTCACATCAACCTTCTGGAGATAAGAGCGATTCGTTTGGCACTCAAGGCCTTCCTCCCTTCCCGGTCTGTCAGTTCAGGTCACGACCGCGATGTGGTATATCAACAAGCAGGGAGGAGTGGGGTCGCATCTTCTCTGCAGAGAAGCTCTGCGTCTCTGGTCCTGGGTTCAGGACCACCAGATTTGTCTGGTGGAAAATCATCTGGCCGGGGTTCTGAACGTTAATGCAGACAGTCGGCAGATCACGAGTGGAGGCTTCATCCGGAGGTGGTTCGTCACGTCTTTCGGATGTGGGGAACTCCTCGGGTGGACCTGTTCGCCACTCACGAACGCCCACAGCCTGTTGTTCTGCAGCCTCCAGTATCCGAGGCAGGAAGCCTTGGGGGACGCGTTACAGTTGAGTTGGGACTCACAACTCCTTTATGCGTTTGCTCCCATACCCTTGATTCCTCGAATTCTGAGGAAGATTCGCCAAGAACGGGCCCAAGTAATATTGATTGCTCCGGATTGGCCAAGAAGGTTGTGGTACACCGATCCTCTCCACCTCTCCTCGTGCCTGCCGCTCAGTCTCCCTCTCAGGGCAGATCTCCTCTCTCAGATGGAGGGGCAGGTTCTACACCCCCACCTCCAGACCTTACACCTTCATGCCTGGAGATTGAACAGGGCAACCTGAATTCTTTTTCTCTCCCACACGATGTGGTGGATGTCATATCGGCCAGGTGTGACTCCACCAAGTCTATCTATTCCTATAGATAGGCCAAATTTGTTTCCTGGTGTGGAGAGAAGTCTATTGACCCCTTGAGGGCTCGTTTGTCCAACATTCTTCATTTTGCTCTTTCTTTAGCCCAGCAGGGTTTTGCTGTGGCGACTGTAAAAGGCTATGTTCGAGGCATGTGGGCTGCTGAATTCATATCTATAGCATAGATCGCCGCATAGTGTTGGGTCTGGATGATTGCACATTGTTGTCCTGGAAGAGTCTTCGAAGTATCACAAAATAGGTGGCTCCTCCCCTGGACTACAGTGCGCATGGGCATCGACTCCATCCCCAGATTGTTTTTTTCCGCCGTTGGGTTTGGATGCATATTTGATCACTCCAGTTCGAATTCGATAAACTTTCTTTTCGGCCCGCAGGCCTTTCCTATATCGTCGGTATTGTCTTGCGTTTGGTGCCCAGCTCTGTTCCGGCTCAGTTCCTGAGTCGAACATCCAGAGGGGTCGCGTGGCTCTTCGGTGCTCGAGGCCCAGTCAACGCAACAAGACTTATTCTACGACACATCATGGAACGGAGCGCGTTCAAGAGGTGCCCCGTGTGCAACTCCAAGTATCCCCACATCGACGTCCACCCGGTGTGCAACAAGTGCCTGTCGCCGGATCACGATGAAGCCAACTGTATGGCTTGTTCTCGTTTTCTCTCCAAGAAGACGATTCGACTTCGGCGCGCCAGGAGGCCCAGAAGACGCCACCTGACCCGGTGAACATTTTCGATACCGAGGGAGAAGACGCAGACTAGCAGGAAGTTCAGGAGCCGATTTCCATTCCAGCGGCAGAGATTAACTCCAACTACGACGCAGACATAGAAATGCTCGATACAGAAGACGTCGTCGACTAGGTAGGAGACGACGATGGGGACTATGGGGCCACTGAAGATAGCTCAGGCGAAGAGCTATGCCCTGTAAGGACATTGACTAAGGCTCAGGTCGAGGGATCGCCACATGGCCTTACCCAAGATCTTACCCCTAAATCCACGGTCTTGCCTCCGGGCCCGGCTACGGACACTTCTGCGGAGCCGCCATTAGTCAAATCGAAACCGAAAGGGAAAGCCTCGGTCTCGACGGACTCTTCTACTGACCCGCCATTAATCAAATCGAAACCGAAAGAGAAAGCTTCGGTCTCGACAAAACCAAAAGTGATAGAGGCGCCATCGACACAGAAAACGCCTGTCGCCTTGGTCGGCTCCACGTCTTTGAACATGTCGGTGCAGCCAAAGAAGGTTGTCTAATCGGTGAAGTCGCTCAAGGGCGTCGAGCCGAAGACTGGGGCACGGAAAACGCTTGCCAAAGCCGCCGACGCCGAAGGCCGTCGACACAGTCAAGGGACTCGGAGCTCCAAAAGCTGTCGATTCAAACGGTCGGTCCGAAAAGGCCAAGAGTACTACTACCCTCGAGCCACCGCGTGGTGGTGGCTCAAAAGCACCTGTTGAGTCGACGAAACCGTCCGCATCCTTCACGAAGCAGGTGTCGGACTCGTTGCAGCGCATTAAAGAAAAGGCTTCCGCGGTCGATCCGAAGGATACTTCCACACCGAAGGCAGCCACCAAACCACACAAGTCGACGGCGCCGATTCAGTTCACGCTGCCGCCGAAAGTGGCGCCGAAGGCGTTCGCACCCAAGCAGGTCGTCGAACCGTCCATAACGGTCTCCAGCGGGCCGAAGCCTACCCCGGCTGTTGTAGGCACGAAGCATCGACAATCCCTACTAGAGGACCAGTCAGAACAGTTTATCGACGCCAACACCGGTAAACTGTCCATTTACAAGCGCAAGATCACGCCAGCACAGCCTATGGAGTCCTACACAATTACTTTGAAAGAAAAAGGATTCCACGGATTCCCCAGTTCTTGTTGAACTGATTAATCCACGTGCTCAGGACACTGCTCCAATCTCGCCCACTTACTCAGATGTGGAGGCTGGGGAAGGTGACTACGACGAGTACAACTACCCTGCCGACACTGATCCCGAAGATCAGCATAACACATGGACAGATGCTGTAGACCCAGGGGATCCACAAACTGCCCCGGACACTCAAGTATATGCTGTCAAAACCTCCCCCCCACTGAGGATTCTGCAGCATTTAATGCAATAATTGAAAGGGCAGCTAAAAATCACGACGTCCAGCTGCATGCTGACCCTATTGAAGTGGACTTTCTGTTTGATACCTTTTCCACCTCTGAAAAGACTGTCAAGACTCTGCCAATGCTAAAGGGTGTCCTGAAACATGCTGCAGACATTTTTAAAGAACCCACACGTGCCAGGGTTATAAACCCCAGAATTGAAAAAAAGTACAAGCCGGCACCTGGCGACCCTACCTACATCAAGGGCCAGTTGCCGTTGGACTCCCAGGTTGTTTCTAATGCCCGGAAGAGGGCAAATACACAGACTACTGGTGATGCTCCTCCCCCTGACAAGGAGTCTAAAGTGCTAGAAGCATCGGGGAAGAGGGTGGCGGCTCAAGTGGCCAATATCTGGCGTATTTCTAACACGCAGGCGCTCTTGGCAAGATATGACAGGGCACACTATGATACCCCTGAAACCCTCTTACAACACTTGCCAGATGAGTACAAGGAGGCAGCAGAGATGCTCATTCAAGAAGGGAAGCTCATCTCAAATGCTTCAATTAAGTGTGCACTGGACGCAGCGGACACCGCGGCCAGGGCCATTAACACCAGTGTGATGTTGCGGCGTCCGGCCTGGCTCAGAATCTCCGGGTTCAAGCCGGAGATACAAACCACCATCCTCAATCAACCTGTAAACCCTGACCACTTATTTGGCCCTGAGGTGGACACCACCCTGGAAAAAATCAAAAAAGACACCGAAACTGCAAAGTCTATGGGGGCTCTTCAGTCCCAGCAGTTCAGGGGCAGTACTTTTCGTCGCTCAAGCAATAGAGGTGTTTCCAGAGGCCAGATGTCCCAGCAAACACAGTACACTAAAGGTGGTGCACAAACCTCTTACAACAAGCAGAGTAGAGGCGGATATCGCGGCAACAGCACCAAGGACAGAGGTCGTGGAAACAACAACTCCCGATCCTCTGCCGCCAACAAACAGTGACGCCTTGTCACTGCCCCCCGACCATACAACACCTGTCGGGGGGGGGGGGGGGGAGAGACTCCAACAGTTCCTGCCAGTCTGGAAATCCATCACCACAGACAGGTGGGTCAGAAAACGTATCCAGTACGGTTATTGTCTGGAGTTAACATCCACTCCACCCAACATCCCACCAAAGCACCATCATATGTCAACAGAGCATTTGCACTTATTGCAGCAGGAGGTGCTAGTCATGCTGCAAAAAGGGGCAATCGAGCTCGTGCCAGTGGAACAAAGAGGCTCGGGAGTTTACTGCCTGTACTTCTTGATCCCAAAGAAAGACGGGTCCTTGCGACCCATACTGGACCTCAGACCCCTAAACCAGTACATTCTATCAGAACACTTTCACATGCGAACTCTGCAGCAGGTTCTTCCGTTGCTCAGTCAAGGGGATTTCCTCGCAACATTAGATCTAAAAGACGCATATTTTCACATTCCGCTACATCCGTCACACAGAAAATACCTCAGATTCACCATTCAGAATCAGCATTCCCAATTCAAGGTCCTCCCTTTCGGAGTGACCACAGCGCACAGGGTGTTCACTAAATGCCTGGCGACAGTGGCTGCGCACCTCAGGAGACAAAACGTTCACGTCTACCCTTATCTGGACGACTGGCTTGTCCAAGCAAAGTCGGCCCACCAGTGCGCTGCCAACATGTCCCACACCATTCACCTTCACGATCTGGGGTTCTCACTAAATTATCTAAAGTCACACCTTCAGCCCGCCCATGTGCGGCAGTATCTAGGCGCGACGATAAACACTCTGGCGGCCACAGCGCAGCCAAATTCTGTGCAGATCAACAGCATTCAATTGCTGATACAGAAGTTCAGACCGCAACACCCGCTTCCAGCACGAGTGTTCATGCAGTTGATAGGCATGATGGCCTCCTGCATCTTCATAGTCCCGCATGCGAGACTACATATGCGTCCGCATCCAGAGTGCTTAGCACGTCAGTGGAATCAGGCTCACGGACAGTTGAAAGACCTAGTGTTGGTGACCGGTCGGGCATACAACTCTCTGCATTGGTGGAATCCACACGACCTTTGCAAGGGCCGACCGTTCCAGGAGCCTGTTCCACAGATCATCCTAACCACGAACGCTTCTCTCCAGGGTTGGGGAGCTCATGTACTCCAATACACAGTGCAGGGACTATGGACGACACAGCAAAGGAAGATGCACATCAACCACCTAGAGTTGATGGCGATCTTCATGGCAATGAAGGCATTCCAGATGCATCTGTGCAACAAAGTCGTGTTGATCCGGACGGACAGCATGATGGCCGTGTACCACATTCAGAAGCAGGGAGGTACACACTCTCCACAGTTGTCTCATCTGGCTCGGAGCATGTGGAAGTGGGCCATTCAGAGGAACATCTTCCTCATGGCGGAACACCTCCCAGGCAAGGAGAATCAGATGGCGGATCTGCTCAGCAGGTACAGCCACCAACTGCACGAGTGGGAGATACATCCATCAGTACTCTACCCGTACTTCCAGCAGTGGGGTCATCCAGAGATAGACCTGTTTGCCACAAGGGAAAACGCCAAATGCCAAAGCTTTGCCGCCAGGTTCCCGCACCCACAGTCGCAGGGCAATGCGATATGGATGAACTGGTCAGGCAAATTTGCGTGCGCTTTTTCCCCAGCACCTCTAATACCGCTGGTGGCACGAAAGCTAAAGCAACACTCGATGACGCTCATCCTGGTTGCTCCGACGTGGGCCCGCCAGCCATGGTACACCACGTTTCTAGAACTTTCTGTGGTACCGCATCAAAGGCTGCACCTCACACCCAGACTTTTGACGAAGAGCCATGGCGACATTCAGCACCCAGATCCGCAACAGCTCAACCTGGCGATCTGGCTCCTGAGGTCTTTGGCTACCTCAACTTACCTCCTGACTGCATGGATATCATACGGGAGGCAGGAAAGCCCACCACCAGGGCATGCTACGCAGCAAAATGGAAGCGGTTTGTCATTTATTGCGTGGACCACAACATTGACCCGCTTGACGCGTCCACGCACAACATCATTTGTTATGTGTTGCATCTTTTCAAATGCAATCTGGCATATGCTTCCATTCGGAAACATTTATCCGCCATAGCGGCTTATCTCCAAAACAGGCAGCATCTCTCTCATTTCCGAGTGCCTGCCATTAAAGCTTTTCTAGAGGGGCTCAAACGAGTCATTGCTCCCAGCACCCCACCTGCTCCTGAATGGAATCTTAATGTGGTACTCACCCGACTGATGGGTACACCTTTTGAGCCTCTACATTCATGCGAGATTCAGTTCTCAACATGGAAAGTGGCTTTCCTGATAGCCATTACGTCACTGAGCTCCAGGCGCTCACTGTACAAGAGCCATTCATACAAATTCACTCCAACCGGGTGGTGCTGCGCACTAGCTCTAAATTTCTTCCTAAGGTGGTTTCAGTTCCATGTCAATCAGACTATTGAACTGCCTGTGTTCTTCCAAAATCCAGAGACAGTGGCTGAAAGAGTGCTCCATACTCTTGACTACAAACGAGCTTTGATGTACTACATTGATAGGACCAAAGATTTTAGGAAGACGAAACAACTCTTTGTTGCCTTTTCGGCCCAACACAAGGGCAATCCCATTTCCAAGGCTGGTATAACCAGGTGGATCGTAAAGTGTATTCAAATTTGCTATCAAAAAGCTAAGCGCACTTAAAGATCCCCCCCAGAGCCCACTCCACCCGTAAGTTGAGGGCCTCCATGGCTTTCCTTGGGAATATACCTTTAGAAGACATTTGTAGAGCAGCCACAGGGTCTACCCCACACACATTTACAAAACACTACTGTGTAGATGTGCACTCCAAGCAGCTGTAGGGCAGGCTGTTCTAAAAACACTTTTTCAAACGTCTGCAGCTGGCACAGGCGGCCGACGCTAATGGAGGGACTGATGCTATAGATATGAATTCAGCAGCCCACATGCCTCGAACTGAATATGCTACTTACCAGTATGCCTCTGTTCTTGGCATGTAGGGCTGCTGACATTCATATCGCCCACCCTCCTCCCTGGCGCCTGTAGCGGCTGCAGACTTTTCACTTACTCTTAGCATGGTCATCGCTCACACTGTTACACTCCATCTTCGCCACAATGGCTAAAAACAATCTGGGGATGGAGTCGATGCCCATGCGCACTGTAGTCCAGGGGAGGAGCCACCTATCTCGTGATACTTCGAAGACTCTTCCAGGACAACAATGTGCAATCATCCGGACCCAACACTAGGCGGCATATCTATGCTATAGATATGAATGTCAGCAGCCCTACATGCCAAGAACCGGTGCGTACTGGTAAGTAGCATATTCATTGTCGGCATTCCTTTGTTTGCCGGACCAGCCGTCTTTATTTAAGTCACCTATCGTTTTATGTTTTATCAAAGGTCTTACCAACAAATTCCCACCAACTCCATTTATTGTGCCTCAATGGGACTTGAATCTTGTCTTGACTTACTTGATGAGTTCAACCTTTGAACCCTTACATAAGTGTCCCATGAGACTTCTGTCTTTCAAGACTGTTTTTCTTGTAGCAATTACCTCGGCAAGGAAGGTAAGTAAGCTTCAAGCTCTAAGTTCGAAACCCCCATTCCTGACCATTCATGCCGAGAGAATGGTACTTGGGACCAGGGCTGCTTTTCTGCCTAAGGTGGTAACTCCTTTCCATCTGGGGCAGTCCATTACCCTCCCTACCTTTTATCCTCCCCCTCACCCTTCCAAGGAGGAGGAGCGGCATCACCGTCTACACCCTAAGAGGGCGGTGAGTTTCTACCTCGATAGGACTAAAGACTATCGTGTGGACGACCAGCTTTTCGTTGGATTTGCTGGCTGTAAGAGGAAAAGCGGTGCAGAAGCGCACTCTGTCGAGATGGATAATCCTGTGTATAAAGATCTGCTACGCCCTTGCTGGTAAGGAACCTCCTGAGGGTATAAGCGCTCACTCTTCTAGAGCAAAGTCATCAACGTCTGCTTTATCTAGGGGTGTACCTGTTGAGGATATTTGTAGAGCCGCAACTTGGGCCTCCCTCCACACTTTCGCGAAGCATTACTGCTTGGATTCCGAGGTGAGGAGGGATGGCCACTTTGCGCGTTCTGTCCTTCAAGATTTCTTGGTATAGCAGAGTGGACACCCTCCTCCGGGAGTGGGGACTGCGGTGGGATTCTATACACAAGGTGAGGAATCCACTGGCAGATGTATTTATCAGAAGAACAAGTTGCTTACCTACCGTAACGCTTTTTCTGGTAGATACAGTATCTGCCTGTGGATTCCTCACTGACCCACCCGCCTCCCCGTTGTCCACTCTTCTATTCCTGCTAAGTGTATATTTGTTTACAAATAAATATATTTATATGTTCATGCATATTGCATTGGTTTCACACTGTGTGTGCTGTTTTAAATACTGTGTACTATGTATACTATTACCGTTATGTTGGTCCGTGCGTGTGCCTCGGGGGCACGGAAAAAAGGGCGGAACAGACGTCATCACGCCGACGAGGCGCTATTATGGATCCAGTGACGTCAGCGGGGTCGCCAGTGGAGTCGTACCCTCTGTGACTTCGTCCATGACCTCGCCGGCGTGGAGAGCTACAAATGTTTCCGATTGGCTGCTGCGCAGGGGATATTCACAAGGTGAGGAATCCACAGGCAGATACTGTATCTACCAGAAAAAGCGTTACCGAAGGTAAGTAACTTGTTCTTCACGTCCTTTCGTCCCTAACCAGTGTATTTCGAAGTCTAACAGTGCAGCTCTTGTCCTTATGATATCCTGAAAGTTTTACTTAATAGTACTGAAGAGGGACTGATCACCCACATGTTGATTTTCACTGAAAGGATTTGATTGGTAAGAAGTTTATGAGCATCTGCCAGAGGTGTGGAATTTAATAAAATATGTACTTGTCCATGGGACAAGTTGCTTCATAAACCTACTTGTCCTGTAAGAAAAAATCTACTTGTTCCTTTGGTGACATTTAGTGTGATTAATTATGTCAGAAATCTCTATACAAGAGCTCTGATAATTGCCTTGTTAATTATACTAGAGTAAATTCTATAGCAGGGCTTGAATACTAGCAATTTCCTTATTTGCCACCTTTTTGCAGATCTACATGCTGGGACTGGAGGTAGTGGTAAGCGATAACTCCTGGGTTGTAATGCCTTTTTGAAACTGTGTACCTACTAACGTGCACGTTCAAAGGGTTTTCACCAGCTCTTCCCTATTCTTTCTATACTGAGAGGTTTGACATTTTCTCCTGACAAGTGCATTAGTAAAACTTCTTCCAGTGTTTATAAAGCGGATGTAGGGAAAGTGAATTTGTAATCACTCAACATATTTTCGCATAGGCAACTTTGCAAATGTAAATTTGCTAATGTTAAAATAGAGTTCACAAATATTGTTTAGGAGTGAAATTTCTGTCTACTTGTGTAAATTCTTGTGAAATACAGAAATCTGCAATAATGCAAAGACATGGGTGCACGTTTTGATTATTTTTTAATATTGTTTTTAAAAAGAACTGGGTGCCTAATTAGGTCTAGCGTTTACCAAGACCTTTAAAAAAAAAAATAATTGTATCTACTATCCACCCATCCGCTGGCTTCACTGTGATTGATAGCAGTCTGCTCTTTCACAAGGAGCATATCTGCTGTTTTGTTCAGTGCCACGAACTATTGCAGCAACGTGTACTTTTTAAGAACAAAAAATATTTTTGCTTTTTGCAAATATTTGTTACAATGGTGAGGGCCTGGCAGCTCTCACAATGAACTTTTACAAAATGAAAGTCAAATCTTGACCAGCATTGACAAAACCAAACAACTGACCACCAATGTCAGACCTAGTGACTTTGCCAATACTGTTTTTTTTTGTTTTCCATAATCTTGTTAAAAGTACTTACTCTGAATTACCATTATGAATCTTTTTGGGAAATATTAGCATGCATCACTACATTTTACTAAATGATGCTTTCTTAGTTTAATTTTTTTAACATTTGATTTTGAAAGCAAAGAATTCAGTCTTTCTTTCAAACGTCTGCAATTATTTGCATCTAATAAGAGAGCACTCTGGGTACATTATATGTATCCTTATGTGTTTAAACCTTGCGAACATGTGCACTCTTCTTTACTGGAACCACTTAGCAGTGCAGTACAAGCTTACATAAATTTAAAGTGCTTACCCTAATAAAGGCTTTGCATTAATGAACCATGAATAAAATTTGGAACCGCATTAAAATATGCACCCAAATATTACCTGAACTGCCGACTAGTCCCTTCTCTGCTCCATAAAGCAATATTGTAAACTGAAAGCCATGGTTTGTGCTGGTTGGGCTTGCTTGTGCAATGACAAAACATGTACACCGGTTGTCCTTGACCCCAAGCAATGTGTTCTGGGCACCTGGCTATATGAATTCCACACCCCTGGTGTGCTGAGCTTATATTACACATTTTGTTATACTGGGGAAACTTGTGTTCCATACAATAGGCCTGGGTTTGTTATGGTGATAAGCCAATGATGAATTAAAAACCTGATTGGCAAAAAGTGAATTCCTGTGAAATGGGTCTGATCTGTTTATTTTAGAAAATGTATGTTGAAAGCAGGAGGCCTGACTTATTTATTGTGTGTGCCATATTTAGAAGCCAAAATGCCTTTAAGCTTCTATTTGAAAAACATATTTTTTTTAATTAAATTTCTTTATTGCGGTTTCAAGGTACACTCCACATGTATAGACAATTGCATCCCATATACAACTCTTAGCAATAAGCATTACAGTTTTTATTTAATCTAGGCTGCCCTGTAAAGGGGTTTACCGAACCGACAATCCGTATGGTCATTTTTATTACCAATAAAACGTGTAACTAAACCCCCCCCCGCTCCCCCCCCTAACCGCCCCTCCCTACCGGGCCCACCCACCTAGAGGTCCATCTAACAGCATCTCAATCAGGGGTATCCTCGTGTCTCTTCCCCTTGTCTGGGGGACTCATTTCCCACATGACTACCATCATCCGACAATACCTGTGTAGAATTGGGGGAGCTTCTTTCGATCTCTTGGACAATTAGCCCCCACGCCTACAATATCTCCGGGAGTTTGACATCTCTTCTAGTACTACGCATGTGCCCCTCCTCCAGCGCCCATTCCTTCAGGTATGTTTTCCAGTTCTCTATCAGCTGCCCTTGTTGTGTAAGCCAGTGGATCGCTATTCTTCAGCCTAGCAATCACAAGCCCCAAGACCAGGAACTTCCTGCTGTTTTTGCGTTTAGGGTCTCGGGGGAATTAAACCAAGGAGACAAGTACGCACCTCTAGGGCAACCCTCTGTCCAGTTATTCTGTTCAGGTCCTCTAAGACAGCCTTCCAATATACCTGAATCGTTGGACACAACCAAACCATATGTGGGTAATCTTCCTGTGCATAGTGACATCAGGGGCACATTGGGTCTCTCGAACCGTCAATGGTATGTAGGCGCTTGGGCGAGAGGTATGTCATGTGGATCATGTTATATTGTATCGGTTTAAACCTATTGCAGACCGCCACCTTGCGTACACCTCCATGAATTTATTCCCAATCTTGTGGGGTAATTTCCTGTGGACTCCCCTCCTTCCACTTTGAGAGGTGCATATTTTTTGTCTTCCCGAGTGCCCTGTACAGGTGGGTGACAAGTTTCCACCCTCCTGCCATGGCAATCATCGTGACCAGGGTATGCGTGTGTTCTGGGGCTTCAGTTATTGTAGGCCATAGTAGTCGTGCTGTTGCTACTATTTTGGTGTATTGCAGAAATTGCCCCAATCCCAACCCAAAAGAGTCTACCGCTTCCTGATAGGTATGAACTGTTGCTCCGGATAAAGGTCCGACTGCATAAGACAACCTCCCGCCTTCCATTAGTCGATAGACATGACCCACTGGATGAGCGCGAAAGGTGGCATCAGCCAGAGGTCTGCCTCCGGGGCAAACGGTTGCACCTGAATAAGTCTTCTAACCACCCATACCCAGATGGCAGCTAGCAATCTGCCCAATGGAGGACACCTTGCCTGTCGCCCTTTCGGTTGCCAGAGGAGTGTGCCCAACTATTGGTCCCCATAAGTGTCCGCCAAAAGCGTTCTTTCCCAGGAAGGGTCCGTATCGAGCCAGTCCACCGCATGCTGTAATTGGGACACAAAATAATAAAGTTCTAGGTCGGGGATATCCAAACGGCCTCTACCCCTAGTCCGTTTCATGACTTCTAGGATCACCTGACAGCGCTTTCCATTCCATAGCAATTGAATAAGCATTGCATCGAGGTCCTTGAATACCCGATGTGAGAGTTCAAAGAAGGACCCCTGCATTGTGTAGACATCGAGGCAGCACCACCATTTTTATCACGGCGATCTTCCCCATCAGTGAGAGTTTGAGCGTATTCCAGAAGCCAATAGTTCCTTGGAGACCCCTAAGTATCCTCCCTATATTATGGTGCTAAAAGACTTCCCTGTCCCTACTTATCCAGATCCCGAGATATCGCAACGTATATGGTACCCACGGAAGCCCCACCTCTGGGAGTTGGACTCAGCCCCTCTCAGCCTCCGACCCAACCGGATATAGTTGTGATTTAGTATTTTTTTTTTTAATTCATTTTTAAAAAAAAACCTTTGTTGTAGCATTCAATAAAAATACAAGCATGGGCCTACAACCGCAGGGGCCGGCCGCCAAACAAAATTAAGACCCCCCTATATCACAGTACGACACAGCTCATCAGCCGACAACCCTGAGGTCCGGCAGCGATTCAGGATAGAACTTGTATTAGAATGCACAACAGAGTCCCAGGATGAGACAGAGGTTCCATTTTATATTATTTAAGAAAGGATCAGGTGCCATACAATCAAACAGGAGAATACGGGGGACAGGGCAAGAGACAGGATATGCACATAAGAACCGCTATAATGGAATATTGGCGCCAAAGCAGATGGATCAATGCAAACGACAATACAATATACATTCAATGTAGCCACGGTCAACCCGGTGAAGGCCGCAGGCCAGAGACCCCGACCCACCGAACCCCGGCGGGCCCAATACCGGGTCCGCGGGGCGGGGACCCCCATCCGCAGCCAACAGCAAGCAGTCACTCCTCCATCGATGCTGAGCAATAGAAACGATCGCCGCCAAATTCGGGCTTAAACAAAGCCTCCACTCCGATTGACCGGACCCAGCCTGGGTATCCCAGCCGATGTTTCACTGCAGCCCGGCTGTGAAAGTACTCGAGGCCCCGGCTTCACCGCTGGAGTAGGCCACAATCTTCAACTCGATGTAACTTCTTCAAACCAGCCGATAAAAGTTCCCGGATTTCACCATCGGAGTGCGGAATAGTTCATGTACACGGAGGCAAGGCGTAAAATCAGGATAATGTACAGGATATTGCGGCGGGATACGGAGGTCGGCGGAGCCGGGAGCCTAAGCAGCCATCTCGTTTGCTGACGTAGCTCCTCCCCGTGATTTAGTATTATTGACGTAGAGTCCAGAGACCACGGCAAACTGATCCTGAGCTGTCTGCAATATCGGAAGCGAGTGGGTCGGCTCTTTTAGATTCACCAGCCCATCATCCGCATAAAATGATACAATATGTTCCATGGCCCGACTCTAACGCCCTGCCCCTGGAGGACCCTACGAGATGAGATGCTAATGGCTCCATCGCCAGGGCGAACAACAAGGGTGGAAAGTGGACACCCCTGTCACGTCCCCCTGGCAAAAACACTGCGTCCGAGACACAGCGCCCCGTGCGGACCCTTGCTACCGGCTGAGTATAAAGGAGTCTCACCCAATTCACAAACCCTTCACCTATTCCATTTTTAATAGCATCTGCCATAAATATTCCCATCTGAGCGAGTTGAACGCCTGTTCGATATCCATGAATGCCAAGGTACTCTGTTGGGCCTTGTCCCCCACTGATTGCATGACATGGGCAAGACGGCGGATATTCCGCGGCGCATTCCTCCCTGGTATAAAACCAGACTGGTCCTCATGCACCAGTTGACTGAGATATGGAAGTAATCGGTTTCCCAGTACCTGACTAATCATCTTAAGGTCGACATTCAGCATAGAGATTGGCCTGTAGGAGGCGTGGAGTAAGGGGTCCTTCCCCTGTTTGGGGATCATCACAATCAGCACTTCACGAATGGAGGCGGGAAGTATGCCTGTCTTACCGGCCTCCATAACAATGTCCAGGAGCCTAGGAACCAGGACTCCCCCCAAATTCTTTATATAGCTCTGCCGCCAGGCCGTCCATCCCAGGGGATTTAGCTGTTTTAAAGTGAGCGATTGCCGCTCTTACCTCCTCCCCTCTAAAGGGCACCCCCAGAGACTCCGGACTCTCCGGGTCAAGGCAAGGGAGGTCCATCTCAGCAAGGTAGGCTTCTACCTCAGTGGACATACATACACCCCTCATCACTACTTTCATCGCATCCCATTAGAGCGCCCTCGAGCTGGCTGTGTTCCAGTTCACCTCAAAATAGCCTCCCAACCCTGCAGCGATCGTCTCTTTATAGACCGGGTCCATCAAAACCTAGGTGTTAAGTCTCCACATCGGTTTTTTGTAACACGGGTGGCCCAAAGTGTAGGCCACCTGCAGGGGGGAAATATTATTATTATTAAGAAGCTTATAAAGCGCGCAGCTACCCCCGTCGGGGGTGTCCCGGCGCTACAGATTGCAAGCAAGTGAAAAAGTTACTAAGAGATGGTGAATAACCAAGTTTTGAGTTTGCGTCGGAACATAGGTTCTGAGTCAATGAACCTAAGATCCAGTGGAAGGCTGTTCCAGAGTCTAGCTGTGACTACTCCAAAAGCTCTGCCCCCACTCCTGGCTCGGCGACATCTGGGAATCACCAGACGGCGTAGGCTATTTGATCGCAGAGATCTAACAGATTGAGATAGTAGAAGTCTCTTACGCAAATATCCTGGACCTAATCCATTAAGGGCGCGAAAGGCTAAGGTCAAAGCTTTAAACTGAATGCGGCGGGCAATGGGAAGCCAGTGAAGTTTTTTCCGATATGAGACAACAGATTGACGGAAAGGAATATTACCAATTAGCCGCGCAGCAGCATTTTGCACAATTTGCAAACGTTCAATTTGGTAAAGGGGAGCGCCAGCATAAAGACTATTGGCATAGTCTAAATGAGACGTTATAAGGGCATGCACAATAGTCTTGCGGGAGTCCAACGGGAGATAGGGGAAGATCTTCCTAATCATGCGCAGTTTACCAAAACAGGCAGAAGTAACCTTGTTAATCTGAGATTGACAAGACAAAGCGTTGTCGAATTGGAAGCCTAAGTTGTGGGCTGTTATCAGACCAATATCGGGCGAAGTACTGTGTCTCTAGTATTCGACTGGCTGCCGTCTTCTGTATAAAGCAATAGTCCAGCCTCCTATGTGTTAGCTGCCAGAGTGTGACAAGAGTATACCCGGCCATTAGGTTTGCGGTGCCGCCATATATCTAGTAGGTGATAGTTGCTAAGCATCTGCCTCATGGCTACCTGTGTCTTGGGTTTGGCATCCACTTTCGGGGGTGCCTATCTCGCTCTCCGTCAAAGGCACATTTAAAGTCTCCTGCAATAATCAGTTTCACGTCTGGTGCCAAGTCTAATTTCCACAGGACCTTACCCAAGAAGTCCCCATCATCCATGTTCGGAGCATAAACGTTCACTAGACACATGTGGCTCCCATCCAATGTCCTCTCCACTACCACATATCGCCCGTCTGGATCAGGACTACATTTCAAAACCTTAAAGGGGACTTCAGGCGCCACCTATATAAGTTTATAGGTCTGTTGGTTGCCTGCCATAAGTCGCAAATTCTACTTGACCTCTATCTGTTGTAGAAGTGGGAGGGACCTTTAAGTGTAGTGTTGGGATGCCCCCTTATCCCCCCGAAAGCTCTCAAGACCTCTAGCGACCCGGCGTTCAACCTTCCCACCATAGAACAATAAAACAGAACAGTGTGAACGCCCCCCACCCCCAGGCAGTAGATCCTCATTCTCGCAACCCACCCCTGGTCTGAGGACTCAGGATTCTGCCCCACAGCCACCACCCTCCCCATAAACCCCCCCCCCCCTCAAAACCCCCCTGCAACATTGTAAGCACCAACAGCAGTCAGCAAGAACCCTCTGTCCTAGCTATGCAACCAGTCTGCCTGACACTATACTCATCCTTGCCCGACCAACGGCCTAGCCAGGTCGCCACAGCGCACTACAGTTGGAGTTCTAAACTGCAGTATGGTGGAATAGCGCCCCGCCCCAACAGCTACTCTCCCACCCTCCCCTATAGTCCCTTAAGTTGAAGACCCCCCCCCCCCCCCCACAGGAGCTCTTTAACGGAGTCAAATTCCATCATCGTTGAGGTCTGTGCTTACAGTGCCGCGTGCAGGTCTTCAGACCAGTACCCCCAGTATGGCATTCCCCTTACTTGCTCACAGGTGGCTCAAGAGCTGTCCGCGACTGGGCCGGCAGTGCCTTCTGGTTCCGATTGAGTTTCCTCGACAAGGCACAGTGGGGAAAACTGGTTTTGCATAGGTATGTCCCCCAACTCTACTCTCAGGGTGCCGTCTGGCCTCACCATGATGCGACCTCCGTCTGGTATCCCCTGTGGGCCGGACAGTTGTTCTCCAGTGCGGCGATGCTGGTTTCGTTGCCGACCACTCTGTTTCTCTGTACTTGCCATCTGTGATGTTAGTTCTGCCCCTCCAGGTCCATTGAATCCATCCAGTCCGTGGCCTCTTGCGGAACATTGAAGAAGTGGACTCTGTCAGCACTCTGAGCTGGGCCGGAAACATTAAGCTGGACTTTACATTAAGATCTCTGTCTCTGCTTGACCCTCAGGAAGTCGTTCCGCTAGTCGTGTACCTTTTTTGTGTAATCTGGGTAAATATGGATCTCTTGATTCTCAAAGCTGGGGGGGACCATTCTTGCAGACAAACTGCAGGATCATGTCTCGGTCTCTAAAATTAAACAAGTGAGCATTTAGAGCTCTAGGTGGTGACCATGGTTTCGGGGGGTGGGTGGGGGGAACCGAGGGAGTGTGGGCCCTTTCCACCGCAAACATCTTGGAGAGTCGAAGACCCAGAAGGGTGGAACCAATCCGTTCCTCCAAAAACAAGTTCACCGTTGCACCCTCTGCTTTTTCCGGAAACCCAAAAAAAGGTTATGCCTCGACCACCCCTCAGCGTCCTCCGCCCTATCTTAGAGATGAGGTGTGCTCTTTGAGTGCGGACACAGTCGCCTGCAAGTGCTTGACTTATGTCCGTAAGGAGGCCAGGTACCCCTCTGTGGTAGTGACTTAGTCCGCCACCTCCTGTAGGTCCAGGTGCAAATGATTTATATCCATGGCCATACCGTCCATTTTTGATTCCAGTGCAGCTCGTGAGTCTCTAATGGCCTCCAGAATGTCAGCCTTATCCTGGACCGCCGATCCCTGCGGCAGTCCCTGGTCCAGTCTAATGCGCTCTGCCGAGGTTGGGCCCGGCTTGTCTTTCCCCATCTCCAGGATGGGCTTGTCAAGGTTGTCTGTGTGACCCTTCGCTCTGTAACTCCAGGCGCAAGAATCTATCTCTAGCTTATCCGGGGTCAGGGGTGTATATGCAGGTCCCCCCCCACAGCACCCTACTTCCAGGACCACTGAGCACCACTCGAATAGGTGTCCCCTAGTGCGCCTCTCGCTGGGCTCTAAGGCATCCGATGGCTGTCTCAGCAGTTAATGTCCAGCAGGGACCAACTTGCGGCCCCCCAGGTCTCCGCCCAGGGAATACCGGGTGAAACCTCCACCAATCTACGGAACGCCCCCCTCTGCCGCTGGCCGTCTCAGGAGGTATGGCCGAGGTGCCAGTGGTGGTGCCTCCCCAAGTAAGATTCCAGGCCCTCCTGTCCAGCACTCCGCCCACGCGGACCGTGCAGTGTCGTCAGGGAGGAACACAGTCTGAGTGGGCCTAGACTGGCTCTCCCAGCACCCGGGCTCACGTGAAGCACGCTCCCGGATGTTGTCTGTTGCCGCCAGCTAGAGAGTCTTTGCAGCTTCTCCTCTCCGGGTTCAAGCACCCCGGGTCCCCCCTCATACTGCGACAGGAGTCTGGGTTCCAATCAGCTCCTCTGCTCAGGCCTCCACAGCAGAGCCGTGCCCCCGCCTCCGACAGCCGTCTTCAAATTTGAAGTCCAGGGCCCTTCATTAATGGGCCCCCCAGCAAGTGTTCAACCCCACTTCACTGCAGTCTGCACCCACGGACCGCGCAGCGTCCTCCACCGCCCTTGCAGGAAGGATCACGGCCTAAGCAGGCCTACCGCGGTCCTCCAGAAGCCCCGGGGTCTCGGATCACGCGTTACCGGGTATTGTGCCGGGCAGCAGCGGGGCTCCGACCCTGGATTCAGCACAATGGGCACGATTCCGCCAGGATATATGAAGGGTTACGGCATACAGGGAAGGATCTTCATTAATCTGCGACTAACCCGCCATGCTGCCAGGCCACGCCCCCTTTTTTTATTTGAAATAACATGATGTAAAGTTTGTTTAAGGAAATCCTTCGGATTAAAGAAGTAGGAAAGGGTCTTGATGCTGATTAACCTCCATCCCAAACGCTCAATGTAGATTTGAACTGTGAGAATCCTTATGTCCTTAAAGGATGAATTGTGTATTGTTTTACAAACTGTAAATTTGTACATATTTCTAATTTTGTTGAGTATTTAACTGTGTATGAAAGAAGTACTTTTTAGGTTAAGTATGCCTTGCGCAGGTTAAGCTGAACTTCATTGACAAGGCTAAGTTTCAGAAACTGGTCTTAGGTTGGTTGTGTTCTGTTCAGAGGGTCCCTAGCCTGGCAGTTCAGCCTTGACGGTGCTACTGGAGCAAGAGTGGACTGGAATACAACCGTGAGCAATCGCCAGTGGTATGAACTTATAATGAGCAATTGGCAGATTTGTTTTTAGCACATGTCATACTCATCTGCTTTGTTTTCCTCCTGCCTGGCTATTAATCTAAATAGTCAATATACCTCTATGGACCAACTATGAGAACAGTCTTAAGTCCTCATCAATCAAACGTAATTTTTTTTTCAGATAAAACCGTAAAAGTCATACAAAAATCAATAAAACTCCACATATGTACAGAATAACCAAACCATGTGGCCAGTGTGATCTAATTACAGTTAAACTTTGATAGTGGTTTTTATTTTTAATCTCAGCTTGACCGAAGTCAGATGGTGGTCCTTAAATAGCTGAGCGAATACAGTCCGGTATCGTTTGAAAGAAGTTGTAAAAAGATCAAAGCAGGCCTCACTCTCCTAAAACAAGCTATTTATGAAGAGGAATAATAAGACTTTCTAGGAACCTCCTAAAAACTACAAAACTTTAAAAAGTGCATCATGTCCTGAGGAGACAGACCGTCGCCGATCTGAGTGCCACGGGGTTGGGATGGGAACTAGTGAAAAGTTGAGCCTAAATCTGGTCAGTAAGAAGCGACCATGGATGCTTTTGACCCTTAGAAGATATGGTTCAGTGGTTGGCACATTTCTTAATCCAATGTGTACCTGGGCACACTAGGCTTGCTCAGCTGTTGCTTCTCCATCACAACAACGCTTTGTGAACAAACACTCTATTATGCAAGTAAAATCCCTCTTACATATACCATTTCGGTTGTCAAATAGATCTGCTCTTCCCGGGCTATGGATGCAGTCTTACATATTTTAGCCAATGGCTGCCTTGGTCTTCAGTTAGTCTTAGTGTTATCTTGGCTCAGCCACCATGCCCCCCCCACCCCCAACAGAGCTCCATTAAACCTGCACCCCCTTGCTCCCCCTAAACATTCACCCTTCCAGTCAGCTACTATTGGTCAGCCCACTTCTGCCATTCTTGCTCCTAGTGGTTGCATTTCACCAAACCATGTGTCAAATTATACCTGAAAATTAGTATACTTCGAAGCCAGTGGATGGTCAGCCCTTTTAGTTATAAGACTTCAGTTTTTATAGGTACCCTTTCGTATTGTTTTAATTTTTTGATAAATGAAGGTCTAATGGGCTACTTGCTTGTAGAGCATGCCATGTGCTGCATCCTGCCTGGCCATTGCTCCAAAACCTTGGGCAATTTTGGTTTTGTTTTGTTAATGGTACATTTTTGTTTTATCGCTCAGATACCCACCATTTTTAGAAACTCCACATGCCTGCCATTCTCAACTGGTACAATATTAGACATTGCACTGTGCCAGTCAAAGATGGCCGCCCATTATATTGTTTACTAGGTTATTTTAGAATGGTATTCGTAACATACATTTGTTGTGCCACTCCAAGATGGCTGGCTCATTGCTTTCAAATGTTGCATTTGTTTTGTAACTTCAAAGCAATGGCTCCCAGTGCCATTCGAAAGTGGCCACCCACTGCTTGGTTAAAAACATATTTTTTATTGCAAGCATAATCCTGCCTTCTGTATGCAGCATTATTTCTACTTCCTGTCTTTTAATTCATCTTGTATATACCTAATTGACTTTTTTGTGGATATACGATTGGTTAAATGTAAGTATGATTCAGACAGATTATTGTATGGATGATTGAAAAACGAGCACATAGGAAAATAGGAACGTAGTGCCTAAGCTCACTATTTGCTTCTTTGTTGTTAGCCGGAAGGATTTATTTTAATAATGCTACTTTTCTCTTGTTTCATCATAAATAGTGCAGCGCAATCTAATTACTAAATTGTACATTGACTAATAAAAAAATCCATGAATTTATACCCACTAGCTGTTATGGGCATTGATTTAGCTTACCAGCTAATGACCTCTGAATGGAGTTTTTTTGTTGTCTTTGATCCCTGTGCAGTTCTCATTTACGAGGGTCAAATAGTTTTTTCTTGATCTATTTTTGGGGTGAGCCATAGTTCATGATATCTAATGATTGTTGATTAGGGGATAGTTTAGCATGTATTATATTGCAAGTAACCGCTATATCCAATTAGGAGTATGTGGCACTTCATGTGAATAAAGAGTTTGCCAGTGTACAGTGCTGTTTCTGTGTTGTACTGGGGTCTGCCATTGTCACTTGCTCTGCTTCAGGTGGTTGTGAAATATCAATCTCTTCTCTTCTCCTCCACCCCCCCCCCCCCACCCCCCCACAGCATGTCTACTCCTAATGGGATGTATGTTTTGCTCTCTGGAGCCCAGTGAATGGAATGTACCCGTGTGGAAGAGGACCACAAAGAGGAGGCATTTGTATTAATTGTTTATATGTAGTTTACACAGCAATTTGGACATTATCAAAATGATAATGGCAGATATGTGCTTCAGCTCATTTTGTTTTCTATTTGGATGTTCAGCGGAAGCCATAGTCTAATTCGAACTGAGATGTTTTATTTTGATGTCCGCGTAATCCTGTCAGTTGTTAAATTCTCATCAGTTGATATATTTTTGTGTTCTAGCTGGCGATGCAGATGATCCTCCGAGAATTACTCCAAATCCAGTTATCAATGGTAATGTAGCCATGGCTGATGGTCACAATAATACGGAAGAAGACATGGAAGATGGTAAGTCAAATGACCTAGAGAACCATTTCGATTCTGTGCCTGGCAAGGGGAAAATAGACTGGTATGTGCAGCTTTTCATAGTGGGGAGTTGGATGGGTGTTGTTTTTTTTTGGGACCATGTACAGTTGGTGTGCAGAAAGACTAGCCTTAGTACTGCTGCAATGGCTCTGAAGTAAGTTATTCATCCTAGAGGAGAGCAGTGATTTTCTTTTGAGCCTTTGTCGTATTTTAAGTGAAACCAAACTGTTGCCTATTTGGCAATACTTGGTACTTTTGTCCCCATGTATATTTTAATCAATATAAATGTCCCCCTCTGTCCCAATATCTTGCTGCCATTCACCTTCCACCATTAACAAATCTTTTCTTTTAAGCAACTCTAAAATAACACTTTCTTTTAATTACATTACTTCCTCAGATTCATGTGGATAAAACATTTTTGGGTGGTATTTGAATCAGTTACATCACTCTGTCACTTCAGTTTAAAATGGACTGCTCTTTTAACAGTTTTACAGCGTGAATCTTTTCTAGATTCACATGATATGCATTATTCCACCATCTAGTGGTTGGGTCCGGAATTGTAGTATTTCTTTATTTTCTTTTTTTGTTTTTGGTGCCTTCTACGTACCACCATTTGTTTGTCATTTTGTGCCGTCGACGGGCTTCCTCCGGAAGCTCCCACCTTGGGTCGCCATCTACCGATTCTCTTTGTCCGAGTGAGGGCAGGTGTGTTGATCTCTGATTGAACCCAGATTGCTGAGCTCTGATCCCCGGCTGTGTGAAGACTTCCCCCGGCCAGAAGTGGGCAGTGTATGCATCAGGGGATGTATTGAGTTTTGTGGTCAACTCGGCGGCGATCGGGATCGAGGGGCGGCTCACCTCCGCCGTCGTCATCTCGACGACGATCAGCGGCGAAGTGTGACTCCCCCGCCGACGTCAACAGGGCGACGTCCGGCGTCTAGGAACAAGACCCATGCGCCGTCGACAACCAGGCGCCGATCGGCGTCGAAGAGGCGATCTCCGTCGAGGTCTCATCGACGTTCGGTGTCTAGGATGTCCAGAGTTCCTCTGCCGTCGTCACGTAGACACCCGACGTCGAGAGAGAAAGCTGTCGTCGGCAAGTCCGCGCCGTTCGACGTCGAGAGACCGTCGTTCTTTACATCACTCATCGACGATGGGGGATAGATCGACGTCGAGGCACTCTGCGATTCTTGTTACGGAATCGGCTTCACGTCACTCATCTTCAGGTTCCTCCAGTTAATCTTCAAGAACCAGAAGTCCCGTCCATAAATCTCCTCCACGTTGGTCAGAGGTTTCTGCACCTGGGGTGAGGCTGTCCCCTAGATGGTATGTGTGAGAAGTTGGCCTGATATATGATGCTCACTAGTTCTAGTGATCACCTTGTATCAGTCCAAACAACCCTTATGGTGATTGGTTGGAAGTCAACCTTATAGACCAGCTATGCTAATGGTAGCATGGACAAAGCAGTCTTAGGCTAAACTCTTTTGGCATGTGAAGCCAGCTGTTTTACCACATATAACCCCTTGAATACCAGATGAAAGGACACCACACAGGTTGTTATGAAAATAAACAGAATATTTATTAATAACAAACACCTCTGAACTCTGAGATCAGAGGGCTAAGCACATGACAATCTCTTAGGAAAAATACGATAAGTTGCACAAAATGACAATGGTGCCCTAGGGGCACGGCAAACCATATACTAAGTAAATGGTATAAGGAAATCAATAGAAGTAATGGAGCTGTCCAGAGGCTGTAGGATCGCTGGGACTACACTAACCTAACTTTAGGTAAGTAATAGGTGGCCCACGGAACGCGTGTGCAGTGTGTGAACTCACACGCGGGATGCGTAACAACGTCTATGGACAGTACAATTCAAGAAAAAGGTGAGTACGGACAATCCTGACTAGTTAGGACTAAAACGACTGAATCTGGACACTATACTCTTGTTACCTCACCCACGGGCTGCGGGGGCATAGGTGCGAAGTTGTCGGGTTTCTGCATTGAAGTCTATGGCGCCTGAAAGAAAAGATGCTGCAGACTACCAGGAGGAAGATGTCCGGTGCGTGTGGCGCCGCGGCCAGGGCGACTGACTCTGGAATCTGGGGATCACGGTTCGATCCCCGGCGGCAGATTAGCCCAGCACCATGTGACTCTGGGCAATAGCTTGCTTAATCTTCCCGACGGCCCCCAGCGCCTAGAGACCCTAACGGGTGATTGTGCGCTTTACAAATGTGGATATTATTATTATTCACGAGTGGATCGAGGAAGAAGAGGACCTGAAAGCAGAGGGGACAGTGTTCAAAGTCACTAGCCAGTGATCGGTGTGGAACCAGGAGGGAACCAGATGCTGTTGTCGCGATCAGGTGAAGAGTGGACGCTTGTCTCTGCAGCCACGTGGACCAGGAGGTGTCTTCGACGACCAGGATGGAGGCACGAGCTGTCCCACGCAGGCTCTCGCTGTCGGTGGTGTCGGATCCGGATTTGGAGTCAACGGGCCTTGGCAAAGGCAACCCACGCGGTGAGTGGAAACGGCGTCTGGAGTGGACCAGGAGGGTCCAGGGTGCTCCTCTTTTGGAAGGGAGCAAGGGCCAGTCTGGAGCAACCAGACCAGCAGTGTAGATTTCTTGGATCGTCGTCTAGGAGGTCACCAGCCGGCAAGTGACCAGACAACGCGTCGAGCAGCAATCAAGCAAAAGGGCCCCACTCCTATCTCCTGGATGCTGGAGGGCTGGTCTTTGGTGCAGGAGCTGCTCGGGGCTGGGGCTTCTCATTCCCCAAAGCACTTACTCGAGGATGCCTCAGAAGTCGTGCTGGAAGCGAAGTGCAGTCTCTTCAAGATGGCCGGTCCCACGTGTCTCGTCGCACCCACGGGTCTCAGCTGTGCTGCAGATGTGGGTAGAGGTCGGAGAGGTCTGGGAGTCCGAGTCTCGTCGGGCTCTGAAGTCGGGATCCGGCAGGAAGGACGACAAAGTGGACCGCTAGGACACTTGATGGTGCCTGCAGTTGCAGGGTGGACACTCCTTGCCCACAAGGGAGATTCTTCAGTCTTCTGTGGAGCAGAACGTCGAAGTCCAGAGTTTCTTCTTGTAAAGTTGTTAAGGATAATCTAATTTGGAATGGGACCAGCTCCTACCTTTATTCTCCTAAAGGGGGCTGTACTGGTGACTAGGTCCCTCCCATGGGTGGGACCAGTAAGGGGGGGTGGTTACACCCCCTAGCCTTTGTCCGGTTTCGCGCCAGAGCTGGGACTGGAGTGCCCCAGCAACTGGTTTGAACCGGTGTATGCACAGGGCACCTTGTGTGCCCCAGGCATGTCTCATTCCTTTCAGGCCTCCCTACCTCAATACACAAAATCCTGTCTAGGGTGGTACTAGCACCTCCCAAGGCAAGAAACCCTTTGTCCAGGCCTCCCTCGCTGGAAGGACTCCAAGCAGCAGGAGGTCAGATTTGTGTCTGTGGTGGCAGCATCCATTTTGTGATGCTGAGGCTCGAGTTAACTTTAACCGGGGTTCACAGTTACATACATGTCGTGTCCCTCTAGAAGGGTGAAATGCTACCCCCGTCGCCAGAATTGGCGAGGGGGTAGTATTCCAAATCGTATGACACCTTACTCGACATGTTTTGATAATGCTATACCAAAGTTAGCATTTAACAGCGAGGATTATAATGCACTTGAGAGTATATGGTATAGCGTTATCATGGAACAGCTATAAGGACTTCGCTTCTGCAAGCTGCAGACAGGCTCAGCTCATGCTAGAGCACCATCTCACATAATTCCAAGCACTCTGCCTTCAGGATTGATAAGGCCTGCCATAGGAGTGACTGATAGGCATATATGTGTCCATTTTAGGGTTAGATATAGGTATACTATATCTATAGCAAAGGGTGTTTACACCACCTTGCCCCAGGTGTTTTACCAGCCAGTTGTGTCTGTTTAGATGGCCAGCCAGGGGTGGCATAATACATGCTGCAGCCCCTGGTAGGCCTTGGGTTCACCTATGCCCTGGGTACCTAAGGTACACTGTACAGGGGCTGATAAGGTGTCCCAATACCAATTGGTAAATGCACCTAAAGTACATGGATATTAATTTAGAGCGAACAACTAGGCTGTGGGTCTGATTAGCAGGCCCACAGCCAGGGAAAGTCATAAACCAGTGAAGCAAAAAGCAAAAATCTTGGGTGACCATAGGATTGCAGACCCCACTCTCCTACAGTATGCACCACTGCAGAATTGGCAGGAATCGGGGGCCACGGAACGCCTTCGGCAGTACGTCAGCCCGGAACATAGATCTCCGCTGCAAAGGCTGGTGGCTGAAGTACACAGTCAGTCCTCCCAGGCGACAGGCAGCACGTTCACCTGAAAGGAGACCAAAGAGATCTCGTTCTCCAAGAAGGGAGGAACGCCCAAGAAGATCTCGGTCTCCAAGGAGAGAGGAACGTCCCAGAAGGTCTCGTTCTCCAAGAAAGGAAGAACGTTCCAGAAGATCGGGCGAGAGGCACCCCAGTTCCCATCGCAGGAGTAGAAGAACCCCTGCCACATCTTCTACCTCCTCTCCCAGATCTTCCACTAGGGATTACTCCCCTACTCTCACAGACAGCCCTATCTCCAGAGTCTCTGCAGTGGACGACATCAATACTTATCTAGATGTCCTTCAGAGAGGAGCTAAGAAATTAAATATTGAGATGGCTGTCCCACAAGTAATTTTTGAGACATTGCACAAAAAATCTTCTTCCCGTCCGTTACTTCCTTTAGTCCCAGGAATCATGGATTCAGTCGAGAACATTTTCCTTCACCCTGCAACCATCAGAGCAGTGCCGGCTCGTATACAAAAGAAATACAGGCCGGCGGACTCTGACCCAATCTTTGTCAAATCTGATCCACCAGCAGATTCAGTTATTGTGGCAGCGGCTCGAAAGACTCATGCAGTCGCTCCTTCATCTTCTGTCCCGCCAGATAAGGACAGTAAAACACAGGACTCATGGGGTCGCAAAGTTTGTAATGCTGCCGCTTCTGCCCTGAAGGTATCAGTGCGTCCGCTCTTCTGGGAAGGTATGACAGAGCCTTATGGGACTCGATGGAGTGCTTCAAAGCCAAACTTCCGAAGGAACACCAAAAAGACTTTGAAGAGGCACTTACGGAAGGCTGTCTGGTGTCAAACCAGATGATAAGCACCGCGGCGGACTGTGCAGTGTTGTTGGCGGCGCATTCTTATTCACATGGAATATGCGCCAAAAGGTCTTCTTGGTTGCGCTTAACAGGCTTGAAACCGGATGCTCAGCAGCGCATCTTGACTCTTCCTTTCTCTGGGTCCTCTTCGGGGAACACGCAGATGAAGAGATGACCCGGATGAAGACCGAACTGGACACGGTAAAAGCGGTCGGTTTGGAGAAGAAAAAAGAATTCAAACGACGCTTCAAATCCAACAGGGGCAGAGGGGCTCAAGAGAGGGTTCAAACCACTCTGTGGTCCCAGAACAAAAATCAGGGAAAACCCCAATTTCGAGGAGGCAAATCCAACAGAGGTAGAGGAGGTCATCAGCAGTCCTCTTCCACAACGAGAGGAGGGAAAGCTTGAGCAGTGGCTTCCTCTGGCGCCGTTGCCCACTCCAGTGGGAGGACGTGCTTCGCAACATCTGGCAGAGTGGGTCAGCATCACAAAAGTTTGTTGGGTGCTGAATATACTGCGCAATGGATATGCAATAAGTTTCTGTGCGATCCCAAAGTCCATACCTCCTAAAAAGTCTCGCCCGTACCAACTAAATCTTCTCCAGAGAGAGGTCAAGACTCTTCTCCAAAAAAGAGCCATCGAGGAGGTTCCTCCATCTCAAAGGGGAAAAGGAGTCTACTCCAGATACTTTCTTGTCCCCAAAAAAGATCAGGAGGACAAGTTCAGACCCATCTTGGACCTTCGCCATCTAAACAAGGTGGTGGTCAAAGAAAAGTACCGCCTGTTGGCTCTTGCCCAAATATGCCCACATCTTCAAGTCGGAGATTGGATGTGTTCGGTGGATTTGCAAGATGCGTACTTTCATATTCCAATCGCCCTTCGCCATCGGAAATACTTGAAATTTGTGGTAGGAAGCAAGCACTACCAGTACAAAGTGCTGCCCTTCGGGCTCAAGTCAGCACCACGAGTCTTCACCAAATGCATGGCAGTGGTTGCGGCTTATCTACACAAGAAGGGGCTCTTCGTCTATCCATACCTGGACGACTGGCTCCTGAAAGGCCCATCTCCCCGACAGGTACTCAACGACTTTCAACTGTGCCTACAGCAGTTACACAAGTTAGGCCTCCATGTGAACATGGAAAAGTCTGTCCAACAACCGACCCAGAGCATCCACTACCTGGGCGCAGTTCTGGACACAAGTCTGGGAAAAGAGTTTCCTTCGGAGGAGAGACTATCATCTATGAAACTGAAGTGCAGGACTCTCCTCCAGTTCGGAAATCCATCAGTCATGCGGGTAGCTTCCCTGCTGGGCTCCATGGCGTCCTGCATTTTTCTGATACCGAACGCCAGACTGAGAATGCGGCCTCTGCAGCAGGCTCTAGAGGACCAGTGGGACCAAGCGACAGGGGATTGGGAGGATCGAATAAATTTGTCCCAGACAGCGAGGACAGCGAGGTGTTGCTGGGAGTACGGTTTCATCAACCTCTTCCAACACTGTCCGTGGTCACGGGCGCTTCTCTAGAGGGCTGGGGGGCACACATGGGGTGCCTTCAAATTCAAGGTCGTAGGTCAAGTCAGCAGCAAACCTACCACATCAACATGCTGGAGCTTCGGGCAGTTCATCTAGCGCTCAAGGCTTTTCTTCCAGCTATAAACACCGACTCAGTCCTAGTTAAGACAGACAATACCACCACCATCTTCTATCTGAACAAGCAAGGGGGCACACGATCTCGCCCTCTCTCCCTGGAGGCTCAGGCGATCTGGCACTGGCTTCTGGCTCGGGGCCTATCAGTAGTGGCAGTACACCTTCCAGGTGAATTAAACACCAAGGCAGACGCACTCAGCAGGCACTTCGAAGATCAGCCAGACTGGGTGCTAAACGACGAAGTGGTAGAAGAACTTTTTCGTTGTTGGGGTCGTCCAACAATAGACTTTTTTGCAGACGACAAACGCAAAATGCCACGCCTTCGCGTCCAGATTCCACCGGCCCGGGACGCAGGGGAATGCTCTCCTGATGGATTGGTCAGGAACATTTGCTTTCGCGTTTCCTTCCCTGGCTCTGATTCCGAAGGTGGGTTCCAAGCTCCTCAGGTCGGACATGGAGATGATCTTGATAGCTCCGGATTGGCCACGGCAGTGGTGGTACCCAGACCTTCTGCATCTGTCTGTGTCCACACAGACGGCTTCCTTGCAGGCCGGACCTGTTGAGCAAGATGAACGGGAGGATACTTCATCCCAACCTCCCATCACTGAACCTGACAGCATGGCTCCTGAGGTCCTGCAATATGGGCATCTGAACCTGCCTCCCGAATGTATGCACATTTTAAAAGAGGCTAAGAGGCCTTCCACGAGAGCGTCCTATGCGTTCAAGTGGTAAAGTTTTACATATTTATTTATTTTATTTTGAAAGTTTTATATAGCGCGGACAAGATCTTTGCAGATATCAGAGCGCTTTACACAGAAGGGGTACATGAGGGAACATAGTCAAAAACAGTTAAGTCAGAGGAGCATACAGTACAAATAAGTGAGGGCAAAGCCAATCATGTAAATCAGTAAATCAATAATACAAGTAATGCAAATATGCAACGGGGTCGAACAAGTAATACAGATCGGTGCCTATTCTTAAGGAGACCTAATTAACAGTTCATGTGTATTTTGCCATGAGGATAGCTTTTACTTCTTTCTTAAAGAGTGTAGTGGGCGAGATGAGCCTAGTTTCGGGGGGGAGTGAGTTCCAGATTCTGGGTGCCATTCCTGAGAAGGAGCGTTTATATGTTTTTTCCTTCTACGTGGTTTCAGCAGAAGATTGTTTGTACCTCTAGTGTTTCTAGCGCCGCCAGAGATTGTCAACTTCTGAGTGAGGTAGCCGGGAGAGTTCAGGTGTAGCGCCTTGTGAGATGTCATCAGTGATGTCACTGACCATGTCATGAATGATCTAATATGTGACATCATCAGCAGTGGATTGCGGGTGCGCGAAATATAGTTAGTACAACTAACTATATAGGAGCAATTTCATTGGTTTTGTATGAGTAAAATGTCCAGCTAACTATAACACCACTAAAACTTATCGTTTTTTGAGTGAATTTCAAAGGTTTTTCTAAAAGCTAATTCCTAACTATATAACTCCTGAAACCTATGGTTTTTTCAGTGAATTTCAAAGGTTTTTTAAATGCTAATTCCTAACTATATAAGGCCTGAAACCTATGGTTTTTTCAGTGAATTTCAAAGTAAAGTAAAGTCCACATTTGTAAAGCGCACAATCACCCGTAAGGGTCTCTAGGCGCTGGGGGCCGTCGGGAAGATTAAGCTAACTATAACACCACTAAAACTTATAGTTTTTTGAGTGAATTTCAAAGGTTTTTTAAAAGCTAATTCCTAACTATATAACCGAAACCTATGGTTTTTTCAGTGAATATATGTATGTGTATGTGTGTGTGTGTGTGTATATATATATATATATATATATATCTATATATATATCCATCCCCTACTGGCGGTCGCCAGTCGGTAGTTATAGTTAGGATTGATTTCCATAGGGAAATCGTAACATTCTATTTGGAATAACTTTGGCGCCGGTGGAGGAATCTGCCTGAAATTTTCAGCAACTGTGCTTCGCGGCGCTCCGGTCCTTCCCTGAAAGTTTGAGGGGGGATTCGTCAAGCGGGGGCCGAGATAAAAGGGGGTCCCAAAACGTGTTTTCCCCATGTTAATTTCCATAGGGTGGTCGGTCGCACCTTTAGCTCGAACGGCTGAATGGATTTTCACCAAACTTGGCAAAATTGTACGGACTGGTATCCCGATGTGCCTTTGCTATGTCTCAAGATATGTGCTCCAGAGGATTTTGAGTAATTTAGGTTCAAAAACATTTATATATCTATAGCCGCGCCCCGGTACGCGCACCGGGGAGCGCTCCGGGCGCGCCACGCGACTTGCGCACGGAAAGCTGATTGGCTCTCGGGTGTCTGTAAACATTCGAAACAGTCCGGAGCGGCCGCCATCTTGTCTCGGTAGGATAGAGACACTTGAGGTGGTAAAAACAAAGGGGGAAATAATCAAAAGGGGGCAGGGTAGACCCCCCCCCCCCCCAACCCCCTAGGTTTGATGTGGGGGCCATAAAAGGGTCCCTCGGGTAAAAACATTTTTTAATTTTTTTTCCGGTTTTCGCGGGGGGAGCGCCCGGTACGCGCACCGGGGAGCGTAGCATGGGGAAAACCCCGTTCATTCACTGCGTCACCTCTACGACCCTTTCTTGCGTCAATATGTCCCTTTTGCATACAATACACCTGACGTAGGTAGAATGTGGCGCTGGGGTTTACAAAGTGACGCATGTACCTAGATGCGTCACTTTGTAAATATGACTGAATAAGGTGCATTTTTAACAGCACTGGTGCGTCACAAAAAGTGACGCACCGGTGGCGTAAAAGTGACGCATGGCCTCATAAATGAGGCCTTCATTCTTCTACTCATGCGTCATATTAAATATATGACGTATTATGTCGCAAGTACTTTTAGATACGTCCGTATTTCAGACGTATCTGTAAGCGCAAAAGTGATGCATTGCTGGAGTGTCACAAAAATGATGCAACTCCAGCAGTGCATCTTTTCTTACCCTTACACACCCCGTTCCTTTTCTACATTTTGTTTGAATAACCACATTCCCCATGTTCACTCTCCTTCTCCTTACTTTCGTTCCCAACACTCACCTTCTTTCAGTCCCACCTACTTCACTTCCTTTCTCCTCTCATACTTTTCTGTTCTTTCTTACTCATTTTCCTTTCATTTATCAATGCACTCCACTTCACTTACTCTTTTTCATTTTTTTAAGAATGTAGCTCTTTGATGAGAATTGGAGGTAGTTCTGAAAAGAACTTTTTTTTTCTCTTTTTTTAGAACTACAACAAAAACAGGTAATGGAAACTGCTCAACAGGAGGAAAAATAAAATAAAAAATTAGGGCTGGTAACGGCAGTGATGGTTCTCCAATGCTCGAACCATGAGCAGAACACTTTGCTCCCCACAGGAAAGTAGCTGATCACAGTATCTGCATTTAAGGGCGCCTTTGTTAAATGCAGGCTGAATGTTCGGAACCTGCTCTTGTGATCTCCCCCTCACCGATGGTGTTCGTCCTCCGGTTGATGTAGAGGCCCCATCACTGGGAACCTTTTGTGCCAGAGCCCTGACACTTTCCCAGGCAAAATTCTGGGGGTGCCTTCTCTCCACATGGCGAATCATTGTGGAGTTCCGAAAAGAATATTTTTTTATTGGGGTTACCCCGTGACAGGACTGTGTGACAGATCCTGCACTCCACTTTTGGAGCATTTACCTTCTGGTGATCAGGTATGGAAATTTTTTTCCAGATGAAATGTTCTTTGTATTTTGGCTGAGGAGGCTCTTCATCGATGAATTTATTGGAGTCATCTAGACTGCTGGATGGTCTGGCAGCCATGATAATCCAAGATATCCAACAAAGAACCGACAGCAAAACAGGCAGGTCTTTCAGTCACAAAAGTGAAAGAAGAAGTGAAGGAAATGGGTGGGGATTTCATTCTTTATAAAAAATTTTTTAGCAACCAATGAAAAGTGGTAAAAACAAAGGGGGAAATAATCAAAAGGGGGCAGGGTAGACCCCCCCCCCCCCCCCCCAACCCCCTAGGTTTGATGTGGCGCGTCCCGGGGCCTGCGGCGTAAGCGCGCCAGGACGTTGCGCGATCGTATGCGCTCGCGTGCTTCCGGGTGCGCTTACGCAGTGCGTCATATGACGTATCACGCGGTTACGCGAAACGTCACGATGTTGTTTTCGTTTGCGAGAATAGCGCTAACGGGACGCTCCCGGTACGCGCCCCGTGGCGCGCCGTAACATTGCGCTTAACCGTGCGTTCACCGGTACGCGCACCGGGAGCGCCCCAGGGTTAAAAATAAAAAATAAAAAAATTTGACAGTTATACAATATAAATTTTTTTTAAAATTTATTATTTTTTATAGCTATAAAGATTTGCTATTAAAAAACCATTGAAATTCTCTGATAAAACCATAGGTTTCACACCAGTTATAGTTAGGAATTAGCATTAAAAAAACCTATTAAATTCACTGAAAAAACCATAGGTTTTACACCAGTTATAGTTAGCTGGAAGTTTTACTCGCATAAAACCATTGAAATTCCCACGTTCTAGTTAGTTGGACTCACTATAACTTGCGTGTGCAATGCACTGCTGATGACGTCACATATTACATCACTCATGACATGGTCAGTGACATCACTCATGACATCACTGATGACACCATCCTTGTGACATTACAGACCTCCTTTCACTGTAATGTAACCCTTGAAACACATATTCAAAAATAGAAACTAAATTTTTCAAAGAAATGGAGATACCCATACCAGTTACAACAACCAATTCAATAATTCCACCATCTATATACACATCCACTCATTCACCAACAGTTCTATATAGTCACTCATACATATACTCACTCATCATATGTAGTGATACACCTATACATCCTGTTACACGACAGGCATCCAAAAGTTACTCACACACATACTCACACATGCAAATAAACTATTGAACATCCATTTATTTGCATATACAGCTATACACACACTACCGCTTTACTTCTAAGGAAACTTACACATACTTACTCTCTTAAACAATCACTTATAGAAACACATACTAATTTAAACAGGAACTCTTACAATCCCTCACTCTCACATATACTCACTTATATACATCAATATTCACATATACTAGATTAAAACATATGTAGTTACTGATAAACACTAGTGAGCCAGTCATTCACTCACTAACACACACACATACACACTCATCCACCCATCCACCCATACAGTCCTGCACATATGCGGTCTTCAAAACACATACAAAGAGAGACAGTCATTCATGCATCTATGTGCTAAGTAATACCCCCACCAAACGATACAAACACTCATACTAAGAAAAACATCTAATAACCCATATACATACATGTAGCTACTCAGCAACCCATGCAGCCACTTATACACAAAGTGAAACACTAATACATATATTTAAATATTTAAACATTACTCTCAAATATATGTATTTTAAAAAAACATCCATGTAAACACTCATTTAAACATTTATTCTTCCATCAACTTTTACATATACATATATAATACATAATTATTTTTTAAAAAGAGACACATTCACTGGATGGTGTCATCAGTGATGTCATGAGTGATGTCACTGACCATGTCATGAGTGATGTAATATGTGACGTCATCAGCAGTGCATTGCACGCGCAAGTTATAGTGAGTCCAACTAACTATAACGTGGGAATTTCAGTGGTTTTATGCGAGTAAAACTTCCAGCTAACTATAACTGGTGTGAAACCTATGTTTTTTTCAGTGAAAAAAATAAATATATATATATACACATATATATATATATATATATATATATCAGTCCAAATCCCAAACGATTGAAGGAAGGCACTGACACCGTGAATTCTACTCAAGGAAGGTATTTATTCCAACATGCTGCACAAGACGCGTTTCGGCGGAAGCCTCCGCCTTGCTCACTCACTCTGCAAAAAGTGATGCTGACATGTATAAGCATACTGACACATCCCAACAACGCTATGGCTTGACTGGTTGTTTGTTGCCATAGTAACCATGAGTCATGATTTTTCCAGAGATAGACATAGAAGAGTTTAAAATTGTAAACATTCTTCTAACAATATGTCTAATTTGACTACTTAAACAATATAAGCTAATCTTTGCATAAACAGATTCAGTGATACTTAAAACAATAACTTTCAAGGCGAGAATAAACGCAAATTAGTCAACCCGATCTGTGCAATTTTACATCCTTGCACAAACGGAATAATCGTTCTGAAAAAATAAGTGGTTAGTTCATCCCTGGATTCTGAGTCCTATTACTACTACTTGTTTAAAGAGTTGCATTGCCTAAAAATTACAATATAGTCAATAACCGGTGCAGATAGAAAAATTATATCTTAATTCTCAAATTAGGTTCATAGATGTACCTTGATAAGGACAAATTATACAGTTTACTGGTGCTTATAGCCTTAATTCACTACACCTCAACAGTCTATAGTAGTGAATTACACATGCCATCTGTTAAATTATAATCATTTTCAGTTACACAGGACCTGGACTATAATCCTTCGGTATACGGGCACCTTGCACGAGCCTCGTCTCTAAGTGGAGTAAGGTAAATTGTTCTGTACATTGACACATTATGGCTCCATTGTTACTAGATGAACCTGTGAATATCTACTGCACTAGTTGGGTTTAGGTGATTTGACTCTTTATATACATGTTTGGTGAGAACATACTCAAGGTATATATAATGGATACTAAGTCAGACACTTAGCTTAACTAATAAAACAGCAAAAAAACGAAAGTATTTACATCTATACAGTTGCAGATATGTTACAGGAGCGGGTCTCCGATAAGGAAGAGGCTAATGCTGGATTATAAGTGTACAGTTACACTTGTGTATATGTATGTATGTATGTGTGTGTATATGTATGTATATGTGTGTATATGTGTGTATATGTGTGTATATGTATGTATATATATGTATATGTGTATTTATATATATATGTTCGAGGCATGTGGGCTGCTGAATTCATATCTATAGCATAGATCGCCGCCTAGTGTTGGGTCCGGATGATTGCACATTGTTGTCCTGGAAGAGTCTTTGAAGTATCACGAGATAGGTGGCTCCTCCCCTGGACTACAGTGCGCATGGGCATCGACTCCATCCCCAGATTGTTTTTTTCCGCCGTTGGGTTCGGTTGTATATTAGACATCTCCAGTTCGGAGTCGATATAGACTTTTCTTACGGCCCGAAGGCCTTCTCTTAACTGTCGGTATTGTTTGCGTTCGGTCCCAACTCTGTTCCGGCTCAGTTCCCGAGTCGGACGACCAGAGGAGAGTCGCGTGGCTCTTCGGTACTCGGGGCCCAGCCGACTCAGCAAGACTTGCGACAACATCATGGAACGGAGTCCGTTTAAAAAATGTCCCGTGTGCGGATCTAATTACCCGCACATCGACGTCCACCCTGTGTGCAACAAGTGCCTGTCGCCGAACCACGATGAAGCCAACTGTATGGCTTGTTCCAGGTTTCGATTGAAGAAGACGATTCGACTTCGGCGCGTGGTGCGCCAGGAGGCCCGGCAGTCGGCCCCGGCACCGGTGGATATCTTTGACAGAGAAGAAGCAGACGAGCAAGAGATTCATCTGCAAGTTTCCCCTCCAGCGGAGGAGATCGACTACGGATACAACGCAGACGTCGAGGTGGTTGAGGCAACACAAGTAGTCGACGAGGTAGGAGACGACAATGAGGCCTACGGGGCCACGGAAGATAGCTCGTGTGAAGAGCTAGGCCCCGAACTAACAATTGCTACGGCTCAGGTCGAGGGATCGCCACGCGGCCTTACCCAAGACTTTCCACCCAAATCCACGGCCTCGCCTCTGGGCCCGGCTACGGACACTTCTGCGGAGCCGACGTTGGTCAAAACGAAACCGAGACCTTCGGTGTCGACGAAAGCAAAAGTAATTGAGACGCCATCGAAACTGAAGACTTCTGCCACCCCGGCCGCCTCCTAGTCTTCGGACACGTCGGGGCAGCCGAAGAAGGCTGTCGACCCGGGGAAGTCGGCTAAGGGCGCCGTGTCGAAGTCGGTCAAAGCCGTCGACCCGAAATCGGCGAAGGGCATCGAACCGAAGACTGGGGCCCCGCGCCCCGTAATCAAGGCCGTCAACGCAGAAGGCCGTCGGACCGGCAGGGGGACGCAGCGCGCAGAAACAGGCTGATCCGGTTCCGGATAAACATAAGGCATCGACGCAAGAGTCTTCCCTCGCTGGTGGACCGAAGAAGTCTGTCGGATCGACGAAACCGTCTGCTTAGTTTACGAAGCAGGTGTCGGATTCTCTTCAACGCATCAGGAACAAGGCTTCCGCGTCTGCACCGAAGGATGCTTCCGCCACGAAGCCAGCTGCCACGACGCCAAAGTCTTCAGCGCCTCTCCTGTTTACGTTGCCGCCAAAGGTGGCACCGAAGGCCTTCGCTCCACGGTCGGTCACCGAAGCGCCCGTCCCTGTGTCCACAGCGCAGAAGCCTTCTCAGCCGCTTGGAACCTTGTAAGCTCGACAAACCTCGGTGGAGGAGCAGTCGGAGCACTATATCGACGCCGACACCGGGAAACTCACCCTCTACAAGAGGAAGATCACAGGAACCCAGCCTTTGGAGTCCTACACCATTCCTTTGAAGCGCAAGAAGCCTGCTGCGGACTCCCCTGTTCTGGTGGAGCCTCTTGCTACACCGACTCCACGAGTGGCTACACCCTCACCCACTTATTCGGATGTGGAGGGTGGGGATGGTGATGACGAGGAATATGGCTTTCCTGCCAACACTGATCCTGAGGATCACAACGACTCATGGACAGTTGCTGGTGACACAGGGGATCAGCACACTGCCCAGGACCCTCAAGTGTACGCTGTCAAGACCTCTCCTACCGAGGATTCAGCTGCCTTTAATGCTCTAATTGAGAGGACGGCTAAAAACCACGACGTGGACCTCCACACTGACCCTATCGAAGTGGACTTCCTTTTTGATACCTTTTCCACTGCAGAAAAAACTGTCAAGACTCTCCCCATGCTGAAGGGGGGTTCTCAAACATGCTGCAGACATTTTTAAGGAACCCAGACGGGCCAGGGTGGTCAACCCTAGGATTGAAAAAAAATATAGGCCGGCGCCTGGCGACCCCACCTACATCAGAGGCCAGTTGCCATTAGACTCACTGGTTGTCTCTAATGCCCGGAAGAGGGCAAACTCACAAACCACTGGTGATGCTCCTCCCCCCGACAAGGAGTCTAAAGTGCTGGAGGCATCAGGGAAGAGGGTGGCGGCTCAAGCGGCCAATATCGGGCGTATCTCTAACACTCAGGCGCTACTAGCCAGATATGACGGGGCGCACTATGACACACTAGAGTCCCTGTTGCAACATCTTCCGGATCAGTATAAAGAGGCAGCTGAGATGCTTATTCAGGAAGGGAAGCTTATCTCCAACGCTTCCATTAAGTGTGCACTGGACATAGCGGACACCGCGGCCAGGTCCATTAACACCAGTGTCATGTTGAGAAGTCAGGCCTGGCTCAGGATCTCCGGTTTCAAGCCGGAGATACAAACTACCATCCTCAATCAGCCAGCTAACCCCGATAGGCTATTTGGTCCTGAGGTGGATACAACCTTGGAAAAGATAAAGGATACCGAAACTGCTAAATCCATGGGGGCTCTCCAGTCCCAGCAGTTTCGGGGCAGCACTATTCGTCGCTCAGGCAATAGAGGTGTTTCCAGAGGCCAGATGTCCCAGCAAACGCAATACAATAAAGGTGGGGCGCAATCCTCTTACACCAAGCAGAGTAGAGGCGGCTATCTGGGCAACAGCACCAAGGGCAGAGGTCGTGGAAACAACAACTCCCGCTCCTCCGCCACCACCAAACAGTGACGCCCTGTCGCTGCCCACGACCATACTACACCTGTCGGGGGGAGACTCCAGCGGTTCCTGCCCGTCTGGAGATCCATCACCACAGACAGGTGGGTCAGGAAACTTATCCAGTTTGGTTATTGTTTGGAGTTAACATCCACTCAACCCAACATGCCACCAAAACACCGTCCTATGTCCAAAGAGCATTTGCACTTATTGCAGCAGGAGGTACTCGTCATGCTGCAAAAAAGGGGCAATCTAGCTCGTGCCAGTGGAGGAAGAAGGCACGGGAGTGTACTCCCTGTACTTCTTAATCCCAAAAAAGGACGGATCCCTCAGACCCATACTGGACCTCAGACCCCTGAATCAGTACATTCTGTCAGAACACTTTCATATGCTCACACTGCAGCAAGTTCTCCCGTTGCTCGATCAGGGAGACTTGCTCGCAACCTTGGATCTCAAGGATGCCTATTTCCACATTCCACTGCATCCATCACACAGGAAAATACCTCCGGTTCACTATTCAGGGTCGGCATTATCAGTTCAAGGTCCTGCCTTTCGGGGTGACCACAGCACCCAGGGTGTTCACAAAATGTCTGGCGACTGTAGCTGCGCACCTCAGGAGGCAGAACGTTCACGTTTACCCTTATCTGGACGACTGGCTTGTCCAAGCGAAGTCGGCCCAGCAGTGCGCCGCCAACATGTCCCACACCATTCACCTCCTTCACGATCTGGGATTCTCACTAAATTATCCCAAGTCGCACCTTCAACCGGCCCATGTGCTGCAATATCTGGGTGCGACGATCAATACTCTGGCAGCCACGGCTAAGCCAACTTCTGTGAGGATCGACAGCATTCAGTCTCTGGTCCTGAAGTTCAAACCGCAACACTCGCTCCCAGCAAGAGTGTTCATGCAGTTGATGGGCATGATGGCCTCCTGCATTTTCATAGTCCCGCACGCGAGACTACATATGCGTCCGCTACAAGAATGCTTGGCTCATCAGTGGACTCAGGCTCAGGGACAGTTAAACGACCTAGTGTTGGTGACCTGTCGGGCATACAGCTCTCTGCATTGGTGGAATCCACACAACCTTTGCAAGGGCCGACCGTTCCAAGAGCCTGTGCCACAGATTATCCTGACAACAGACTCATCTCTCCAGGGATGGGGAGCTCATGTGCTCCACTACACAGTGCAGGGACTATGGACAACGCAGCAGCAGAAGATGCACATCAACTACCTAGAACTGATGGCAATCTTCATGGCATTGAAGGCATTCAAAGTACATCTGTGCAACAAAGTCGTGTTGATCCGGACGGACAACATGACGGCCATGTACTACATTCAAAAGCAGGGAGGTACGCACTCTCCGCAGTTGTCTCATCTAGCTCAGAGCATGTGGAAGTGGGCCATTCAGAGGAACATCTTCCTCATGGCGGAACACCTCCCGGGCAAGGACAATCAGATGGCGGACCTGCTCATCAGGTACACCCACCAAATGCACGAGTGGGAGATACATCCATCAGTACTCCGCCCGTACTTCCAGCAGTGGGGTCATCCAGAGATAGACCTGTTTGCCACAAGGGAAAACGCAAAATGCCAAAGCTTTGCCGCCAGGTTCCCTCTCCCACAGTCGCAGGGCAATGCGATATGGTTGAACTGGTCAGGCAGATTTGCGTACGCTTTTCCCCCAGCACCTCTCATACCGCTGGTGGCACGAAAGCTAAAGCAACACTCGCTGACACTCGTCCTGGTTGCTCCAACGTGGGCACGCCAACCATGGTACACCACGTTTCTAGAACTCTCCGTGGTACCGCATCAAAGGCTGCACCTCACACCCAGGCTTTTGACGCAGAGCCATGGCGACATTCAGCATCCAGACCCGCAACAGCTCAACCTGGCGATCTGGCTCCTGAAGTCTTAGAGTTTGGCTACCTTGACTTGCCTCCTGAATGCATGGATATCATACGGGAGGCAAGAAAGCCCACCACCAGAGCTTGCTATGCAGCGAAATGGAAGCGGTTTGTCATTTACTGTTCTGAACACGACATCAACCCGCTAGATGCATCCATTCCCAACATCATCTGTTATTTGTTACATCTTTACAAATGCAATCTAGCATATGCTTCCATTCGGATACACTTATCCGCCATAGCGGCTTATCTCCAAAACAGGCAGCACCTCTCCGTTTTCAG